>NC_139245.1:55249680-55932180 GCF_977018435.1 Lepisma saccharinum
AGTGTCCTTGATATTATCACAATATCGTCAGCATAAGCAAGTATCTGTGTTGTTTTGTAGAATATACTCCCCCTTTTTTGCAGTGGACTGGTAATATCATGTAGTACAATAATGAAAATTAGGGCGGACAGAGCATCCCCTTGTCTCACTCCTGTTTCTATGTTAATGGTTGGTGAGACTTCTCCCTGCACCATGACTCCCGCTGTTGTATTTTCCAAGGTTACCTTTATCAATCTTATTAATTTATCTGGAAATCCTACTTTCTTGAATACTTTCATGATCCCAGCTCTG
Source organism: Lepisma saccharinum (assembly GCF_977018435.1). Taxonomy (NCBI): domain Eukaryota; kingdom Metazoa; phylum Arthropoda; class Insecta; order Zygentoma; family Lepismatidae; genus Lepisma; species Lepisma saccharinum. The sequence continues at coordinate 55,249,972 of NC_139245.1, forward strand.
TGTAAGCTATTAAATGCTCGTTGATAGTCTATAAATAAAAAGTGTAGATCTATATTTTGCTCATAGAATTTTTCCATAATTTGAGATATGGTGAAGATGTGATCTATGGTAGATCTATTTGGACGGAATCCACATTGATATTCCCCTAGGATTTCTTCTGCCTGTTTAGATGTTCTCATATATAGGATATTGGAAAATATTTTGTATCCAATATTTAATAGTGTTATTCCCCTATAGTTGCCACAATTCCTTTTATCACCCTTTTTATGGATAGGGAAGATAACTCCATATTTCCAACTACATGGTATTTTCTCTTGATCCCATATCATGCAAACTAGCTCATGAACTTTCTTCCAAAGTGTTTCTCCACCCTTTTTAAATATCTCCGCAGGGAGCAAATCTTCTCCAGGTGCTTTATTATTATTTAATTTTGATATTGCACACTTTACTTCTTCAAACGATTTTCTTTGTACCTCACATTCTGTAACTTGGGTTTGGTCTTCATCGTGTAGCAATTCTTCACCTTTCTTCTCTATTTCCTTGGCCTCTTTCCATTTTCTCACTAGCATTCTCTTCTCCCTTCCTATCTGCTTAGCCTCATCCCACTCTATGTCATATCCTGTTTCTCTCGTGTGTTTAAATATCGCATTTCTCTATCTCTTAAGTCGTACATCATCCCTATGTTGTTTCAACCTGTCTTTCAGCCTCTTTTTGTTTCTCCTATGTACACACTCTGACATTCTTTACATTTCACTTCGTAGATAATCCCTTCCTCTTCCTCTTCTCTGTTTTCCTATTTCTTGCAGGCATTCTTCGCTATTCTTAAGATGCTTCTCCCTCCCTTCCTGTAAGTTTTAATGTTCGCTTTTCTAAGCACTTTGCATATCTTTTCTGTGGTCTTCCCCATACTCCTTATTCCAAACCTCCTCGCTTTCTCTTTCTCTTCTTTCTCTTCCAATTCTCCTCTGCCACTTTACTTCCTTCTTCTGTTTATGTCCAGTCTATCCTCCATCTCATAGCCATTATTTTCCAGCTGTTTCCATAGGCTATTTATTTTGCCTTCTTTTTCACATTCTTTTGTGCATATTTTCTTGATTCTGTCCTCCATATTCTTTATAAAATTTATTTTTGTCACCTCACTTACATCACTAATTTTGTGGCAGAATACCCCTGCTGCACACTTCTTCTGATGCCAAGCGGTTTCAATTTCTTGTCCTCTCTTCCTTTTCATCAATATATCTAAGAAGCTTATCTTGTCTTCTTCTTCTATTTCGAGTTCCAATAATATCCCTTTTTCTTCCTCTTGTATTTCTTTGGCAAATTTGTCGAGCTGCCTCTTCGTTCCCTTCCATATACCAAAACAATCACATTTTCCAGATTGCAGTGTCTCTTCATTAGAGCTGACCGAAGCCTTGTCAAGGGAGCTAGTGTTTCCAGGAAATGGTCATGCTGCACATGCTTCCTTGACACTTTGGTTGTAGTTGATCAAAAGTTCCATTGGACTACGCTTCTTGTAGAGCTACAAATGGTTCATTTCTGTTAATGTTGAAGCATTGTCATTCTATTGTTGATATAAAAATTCATATTTACACCCCCCCCTACAGGGCGAGGTGTTCCATTTTTTTGCTTGGGGGTGTTCGTCAAATTTTGGGAGGTTGTTGGGGGGTGTTAGGCGGGTGTGGATAAATCACTGGCGTGATTTGACATGGAATGACCCATAAACAATCGCATAAACACACATGGAAAGGACACAAGCTCGGCAGAGGATTCTACTGGCTGTGGCACTAGATCCGCGAGGGTGTGCTGTACCGCGTGGAACAGACCTGGTTGAGTACCTTGAGAAGTCGCTCCTTACACCCCTTGACATTAACTGGTCATACCATATTTCACGTTGAGGCTGCACTACAGTTATTACACATTTGATTCCTACTAAGGTTAACAACACTGCTTATAATACTCGTGGACAGAAAATGATTTATTTTCTTTCGAATTGTAAAAGCGTACTTAAATATCGCACGTCATCCTAGCATCATAATATATAAATAAAGCATGCAGGGTTCAAATCCAGACCAGAACAAGTGGGTTCTTTGTGACTGCCCGTTCCTCAAATTCATATCATCCCTCATCCTCATCTTCGCGACTAGCCAAAAGTTACAGAAAAGCGAAGAAAATTAAACCAAATCAATCTAATAAAGCATGCACCATAGGTGTTCTCTTTAAAAATAAGTTTGTACGCATGACGTTACGGATACTGAACCAGTCTGTGCCAGGGTTGTATCTCTAGCCACACGTTCTGTTTGTGTGTGTGTTAGGCGTCCAGTCGCCATGGAGCCTGAAAATTAAGTTCTAAGTTCTCCTTTTTAAATTTCGAGCTCGCTTATGAAAAGTTCCATTACTTTTTTAAAAAGAAATAACAGTATGATTTTTCAAAAAAAATGTTTGTTTTCTGCATCATGTGTATCATTAAATCAGAATAATAAACATGGCATTTTAAATATTTGCACTGTTGCTAGCCGAATTTTTAAAAATCTGCAGTGGCATAGTTATTCATCGTGGTGCCGGTAGAGCCTTGTTTAGGAGGCCTCTCCGGGGCAAGAATCAATTACTTTTAATCCAGGCTTGTATTAATTCATAAATTAAATGTTCGAAGATCACATTTCAAAATGTGTAGTTTTATCTTGATTGGATTCATCGTTTTCATACCCAGTATTTGCAAATAAAAATAGATATACCTATACATAAAATGCTGACTCGTGAGGAAAAAGGGCTGGTGTTTCAATTGTTTCTCTACCCCCGATTATAATCAGGTAATCTGGACCAGTAATTTTTCTAGTCGTCTTTCTGTTTCTGCGCGATCCTGAGGCCCACTCAGCCTCGTATCGATTTGTACGTACGTGGGGGCAACCCTGAGGGTAAAAGCGGACATGCTTGATGTTGATGACACCATCCCAACTATGGTCGATATCAAAAATATGCGGAGCTCTATACCTCCATATGCCTTCATGGCATGTGTACACACATACCTATATCTTACCCGATTATAATCCAGTAACTCCACTTGTTAACGCACCAGGAAACCGAGGACATTTTTGCTATCTACAAATCCTAAGATCGCACAGATAACTTAGTAATACTTTATAAACAAGCTGCTAGAAAAAATATTATATTTATCGTGTTTTTTTTTTAGATAACTATGCTAAAAATTAAAGCTATCTATAATACAAACCTCTGCGTAAACTTTAAATGCCCTTGAACCCAGAGGTAGAAAATAAGTCAATTCACACAACCACTTATTTGAGACAAGCAAGGACGTATTTAGAGGGGGGTGGATTCGAACCCCCGCGAAGACTTACCATATACTCGTAAAATTAAATATTGAAATAAATACTTTTCTCCAACTGCATCTAGCATAACTTTTGTTATTCAAAAAATATTCAATTCTTCATCTATTGGATATTAATTTCTTTTCCAGGGCACTTGTTTTTATGTAAATTATTCCGATCTTAACTACAGGAGTAGTGTCACAAATGTATCTTTGACTGCAACTCTGATTTCTTGACCAAACGACCACAAAAACCTCAAAAACTCACTTTCTCTCCACGTTCCGCGCCTCATTTATTGCGCTGACGATGTTTCACGGCGCAGAAAAGCAGTGATGAGTGAAATTCACTCTCTCATCCTCTCATCCTTTGAAGGATGAATGCACCTTATCGTAATTTTCCAAGTCCGGGACCAATGTTTATATATCGTGACCTTTGTAAACCTCTCTCGGGGGAACGATGTGCCACACGCGAGCGCGTGCCTCTCATTATTTCCGTATTGTGACGCAAACAAACAAATAAATAATTGTTGTTTTTTAGGATTCCTGGCCCCTATAACCTCGCCAGGGTGCGTGGTGCCCAACCAAAAAAGTAAAGGTTCTAAAGGCTGCGGTTATACATAACCACACCTCTATAGAGTTTCACGTGTTTCTTTTTTTTTTCTCTCAAACTTCCATGAAACTCTACAGAGGACCTCCGTAATGCATGCAACGTGTACTAACGACTCTAGTGTTATTTGATGTTGTAATATTTTGGATATAGAGTTTTATTGTGAGATAGATAAAAATAATTATGTTTATTATAATATTTTCTTGATGAAGATGGAGAATGTATGTGTGTGTTACAAATAAAGTTGCATGCTTTTTTTTCTAGTGTGTGTATGTGTATGTGTTTTTGATGTTCGACAGCATCTGAAACGATAAAAAAAAGAAAGAATTTTATTGTTAATTTTCTCGTGTAAAAATAACAACAATTTTTTTGTGCAAATTCTGATTGTCTCGTGCTATAGTGCAAAAACTGATGAAAAAAAATATTGTAACTGATAACTGATGAAATTGACATTGTAACTGATCTGAACTAGTGAAATTCGTATTGTGCCATTGTAACTGATTGTGCTAGTACAAAAATTCCTTATTGTAACTGATTGTGCAAGAAAAGATGTTAAACCTGTTAAAACTGCTCTGTGACCCTCTCGTTCTTCACGTCGTGGACGAAGGACTTCTCTGCGACCAAGATGACGCTGCATAGAGTATCCTCGGGCAACGGACTGTTGAACTCGCAGACGACCTTGATGTTGGTGCGATCGTTGACCACCACCTGCTTCCGTTTCGTGGTATTGATGACGGACATGGGTCTGTGGGTTTTGAATTCGCTGGGCGTGTAGTACATGTCCACGTTTCCCTCGGTCACGCGTTTGAAAGAGGTGTAAGCTTCGCAAAGTTTGAGGTAATCGTCTTTTGTCATGTCGCGCGGGAACACTTCGTTCCTGCCATTCTTCAGATAAACGTTCTTGATCTTGCAGTCGTCGAACTTGCTGGAATCTTTTTCCTGGTTCTTATCGCGCCCGGTCTGAAAGAGCACTACGACGAAATCTGGCATGTCGAACTGTATGTTGTTGAACTGCGTCGTCACGTCGAATTCCATGTGACTTCCCGACGCCAACTTCTGCACGCACTGGTAACCGTGAAAGTGAATCGGCACCTGTGGACTTTTCAAGATCTCCGCTTTGTACTTGAGGGCGTAGTTCGTTTCGTATTCCACGATCGGCATTCTCAACTCCATGCTCCGGATGACGCACTTGGCTGCTTCGGGTAAAATGTTGGGCAGCGGCGTGGTGCCGTCCGGACCCAAAGTAGCGTATCGCATCAGTGCGTCGTTGTTGTTGGCCGCTCTTCGAAACGTGATCCTCAGTCCTCCCTTCCACATAATCTCCTTGTAGTCGGAGAAGAAACCGGGAAGCAGACGCATGGAAAAGAGCACCGTGTGACTTCTCGTCAATATTTTGGTCCCCGCTTCGAACCCCCCTGCCTGATAGTATGCCGCGTCCGTTTTGGATAATTTCAATGTTCCCACTGCCGTCGACGTGATGCCTGGATAATCTATTCTGTCTATGACGGTGTTGTGTTTCCTCACCTGCACCTGCGAGAACAGTTGAGGCACGAAGTTGTCCACGAGTATCAAATTTGCTGCTGCGGGAAACGCGTCTCCGCTCTCCTTCTTCACCACGTCGAATTGAAGGTAAAGGTCCGCTCTGTGAGGATGAACGAACCCGTCGCCTACGTCCACGTCGTATTCGATCTCCCGGTTCGCTTCGTTCAAATTGGCGAACGTGCGACGGTTCGGAGGGAAAGATTGCAATTCGTAACTTTCGATTTGCTCCATTTTTTTTTCCACTATGTGTGTTATTTATTATACGTTGATCTCCACGACGGCCGTCGTCGTTGCACCTGCGAAATCCACCACCTCTCCTTTCTCGTTCGTCACCACCAACTCTATGTCGTCTATGCGGTTGCGACATACTGGAAAATAGATCGGCGAAGAGGGTGTGTAGATGATCGGTTCCATGAATTCGGAACTTGGTTTGAAAGTGGCTATGATTCCCGTCTGCTTGTGACTTCCTAGTAATCCGTCCGAGGATTTCGTGATCATGCCTTCCGCCACGTTACAGTGAACGTTCAGAGTTTCGATGGCTAAGAATTTAGGAATATTGACTGCTACGTGCTTGATGCCAGCTTCGAGTTTTGTGTCGTTCTCGAAACCTAAAAGTTCTCCCATGGTGCCCAGGTCCACCGTCTCCGTCGCCGACACGATTTCCACTCTGTGCGTGACCGAATTTTGAGAAAGGTACGTGCCTTTGGGTAATTGAGCTTGCAAAGTAGAAAGATTGTATTGGCCTGGCGTGACGACGATATGTTCGCTTCCGACGCTAATTTTGTTGTTGTGCTGCGTGACGTTAGGTATGAGGTACATGCTGTAGAATGCACGCAGAGCTACGGATTTAGGATAGACGATGTCGTCGTGCAGCGTGAGTTTCAAGATCGAAGATTCGCTCGTGAGATGGAACACGCCCATCGTGTTTCAGGTTCCACAGTGCTTTCTGGAAATCTTCCACCTGCGGCTTCTTTATTTTAGAGAGAAACGCGAGCATGGATAGACAGAGATGACCGCAGTTCACGTCTCCGAAATTTTGAATGCGTTCGTCGTTGTAGTATATAGAGGTTTTGTTCGTTTTCAGATAATGAACTAAATTTGTAGGTGGAACACCTCCGAAAGAATCGAAAACGAATGCTTTGTTATTGTCGTTTTTATGGTAACATATCCAATGCGTGCCTGGATTTTCTTGACTGTCCAAGTTGACTACGCCGCATTCTCTTCTTTTAACGGTTGAAGGTAACGAGTCGGACATGAAAACTCCTCTGAAGTTTTTGATTTGTAATGGTTCGATCAGAGATTCAATGTCTCGGTTGGTGAGTGCTGCAGTTTCTTTTTTTAAAACTTCCTCATGACGCCCTTCCCCTCTTTCTTCTCCATGGCCAGGTTGTGACGTTTCTGTTCTTCCAATTCCGCCTTGTTCTTCTTCGAGTCGATGACGGTTTTCGCGATGGCGGCGCTTCCGCCGGCCAAACTTCCAACGGCCCCCAATGCTGCCAGGATGGCCGGGATGCTGAATATGAAACCTCCGATCTTTTGCTGTTTCCGCGAACGCTGCAAGCGTCTCAATTGTGGAGTGCTGAGAAGTAATTTCATTCCGTGTCCTTTCGTCAAGCAAGAACGTTTCTTCTCGCGTTGTTTCTTGGTGAGTAACCCATCGAGGGCACCTAGATTTTTCAGATTGGAGTATGGTATCTGGTACACGACACCCTTGGGCTTCATGTTGATGCTCTCTATATTTTTTTTTTCACGGTATGTTATTTATATATATAAATGTTCTGAGATTTTTTGTTTCGTGTAATTTTTTTTTCACGGTATGTTATTTATATATAAATGTTCTGAGATTTTTTTTTGTTTCGTGTAATTTTTTTTTCAAGGATATACTCCGCGCAGCCCCGTTACACAAATTCTATTACGTGCTTTGTTTTCTTACCAAGAAGTTCCTCTGTCCCCTTGTACACGATTCGAGTTTTGTTCTCGATTAAAATAGATAGCTTCTCGTCGGATAACATGTTAGCGTATCGATCTGGTAAAAATAGACTGTATTGTCCGTCGAGCAACAGACGCACCTTGGGACCGTACTGGGTAGAAACGATTGAACCGGAAGTTATCGTGTAAGGTTTGTCGACTTCCAATTCCTGAATTTTTACATACTCGACTGACGAATTTAGCATTTGTTTTAATGCTTGGAGGTCACTCATTTTTTTTTCACTCATATCGAAGAGAAATTTCAGAGTGTTATAGAGAAATTTAATTTTTTTATTCACGATGTGTGTTATTTATATATACTTTTTTTCACGAGATTTTTGTATCGAAGATTTTTTTTTTAACAGAGGAAGAAAGTCCGTGCTTCGGAAAACGCGATGATGTGCGTGATGATTTCTTCGGTCTCTTGTTTAAACCTACGCCAATCATCCGTGTATCGTCTTCTTCCCTGCCTCGCCTCGTGCAATTCATCCAACCTATCGTTTAATTTTTCCCCTGCAGCCGAAAGAAGAGTGTCGAGATCACCGCACCTCATTCCACTGATCTCCCGAAGACGGTCCTTGACAGCCATTTCACAAGGGATGCGAAAATCCGGCGTTGATCTCGCTATGATTAAAAGTTTATTAACATCTCCGTTTACTGCGCGTTTAAATATAATACACAGCAGTTCGTGCGGCAAATCAGTTATACGAGACATGATGTTTTTTTTTACTGTATGTTATTTATTTACACACCCCACCCAAATTTTTGTTTCGTGTTCATGGCGATGGTGGTGCCCAGTGCTGCAACTCTTTCACCCAGCGAAGCGTCTCTGCTGACGAATCTTTCGAAAGCTGCGTGCTCCAATTTCTTGTCTGCTTCGTGACGTGCATCCAGATCCGTCTGCGTGGTGTTGTAGGCGATGTCGTGATCTTTGCATGCGGCGTCCAACGGATTCACACCCTTGTCTCCTCTCTCCAATCTTTTCTCGAGTTTGGTACCCGGTCCGCAGTACTGGTAGCCAGGTAAATGCATCTCGAAAGGTAACTTGTTGATGATGTCGTTCACGAGTCCCTTTCCTTCGGCCACGTTCCAGAATCTCGGAGGCAGCGTGTTGATGATTTTGATGAGGTAACCTATGCCCTTGTCGTCGTTCACGATGAAGTTGGAAAGTTTCGTGCTGATCATGTCCACGATGCCAACCTTCTCGTTGTAGAAATTACGATTGCCTGCATTCTCCTCTCCTGCAATAACCAACAACCTGTCTATGAGCTTGCGCACGTCGTCCACCCACACAAACTCTTTGGGCAGGGTGTTGTAGAGTTTGACGCCGCTGCCTGTTTTGAGCTGGTTCCATATCGGCTTGATGAGGTTCTTGTATTTTTCGCCGCTGCTGGATTTGACGCGATTCTGCGTAGCGTCGTTGTTTTGGTACAAGGCATCCGTCATGATCAAAATTTCCTTGTAACTTTGGTAATCTTCGTCGGTGTAATCTTTCGGCTGCTTTTTGGCAACGAGTTCCCACAGTCCCACCGTACCCGGATACCTGGTCCAACTATCCTTATCGCCTAAATTGACTTTAATGTCGTTGCCTTCGAAGGTGACTTTCGATTTTCCAATCTTCCAAACCACACCGCCGCCTTCGTTGCTCTCCATGCTCGGATACAATCCGAACACTTCATCCTTGTCGAATTTCCCCGTGCTCAGGTAGTCTCGTGCCAAAGGTCCCAACTCGATCTTATCCAAAGACGAAGACGTGCTACCTATAGCTCGACGTCGTGCCGGTACGTCCTTCAGTTCGAACGGCGTCGAAGGAATGCTCGAAATGGGCGTGGGTACGGTGTAACTTTTAGCTGCGAGTGGTACGAGTTCGTTGATCAAATTTTTATTTTGTTCCGTGACACTTTTAATTTCTTTACCTAGACCGCTGATGGCATCGATCACAGGTTTATCTTGACGCTTCTTCTCTTCGTAGGATCCGCGATTCTCGGATTTCCAACCTTTGAAGCGTTTCACGAGGTATTCCCGCAACTTGAGATTTTCGTCTTCTTGAAATTGACGTTTTGACATTTTGCTATATACGTTGAAAGGTTTTTGAAACGTCGAATTCTCAGCCTATACGATCGGTTCTCCTAGTTTTCTGCTGTCACCCGCTTGAGACTATCCACTTTTTCTAACACTCACTTTTTGTTGTAATGGTTATTTTATATATGCTTGTCAGACGTTTGAAAAAAAAAAGAACGTTGTTTTTTTTGGATTTTTTTCTTCTTGTTGCAAATCTGAAATTGTCCTCTTGTTAGCCTTTGAGACGTTTAGATAAACGTTTATTTTATTCCTATATTTTTCCTTTCGTCTTCTGTAAATTGACGTTTTGACATTTTTCTATATACGTTGAAACGTTTTTGAAACGTCGAATTCTCAGCCTATACGTTCGGTTCTCATAGTTTTCTGCTGTCACTCGCTTGAGACTATCCACTTTTTCTAACACTCACTTTTTGTTGTAATGGTTATTTATATATGCTTGTCGGACGTTTGAAAAAAAAAATAATGTTTTTTTTCAAATTTTATTTTTTAGATTCTTACGATTTTTGATTTTTTTTTGGATTTTTTTTCTTCTTGTTGCAAATCTGAAATTGTCCTCTTGTTAGCCTTTGAGACGTCTAGATAAACGTTTATTTTATTCCTATATTTTCCATGGTTTGCCTTTCGAGTCATGTCGATGGTCACGAATCCGAAATCGTCACTGTTCCAACAGTGGGAGCAGAATTTAGAAAATAGATTGTAATTTACGTCAGCCCCTACGTAATCATCGTGTGCGTGTTTTAAATTGGTGTGGTCTTGTCGAAACAAACATATGAAATTAGCGTTGTCGCGTAGCAGTTGTTTCGGAACCTTGGAAAAAAGTTTGTGCCAGGTAGAAACATCCAATCCTTTGTGACGACCTCGAGTGAAAAAATTACGAATCTCGTTTTGATTTTCCAAGATCATGTCGTCGAACACCACAACGGAATTCTCGAGACAATCGTCCAGTGGAATGATTTCAGATGCGAAAGTTGCAATGCCCAGTCCCTCGTACAGTTTCATAAGTTGCTGGTATTTCGGTTGTTCGAGACTTTTCGAAAATACGTAGAGGTGTCTGTTTTCCCAGTCTAACCAATTGGGTGAGAGGATAAAATTTTCAATGAGCAGTGTCGTCTTTCCGCAACCCGAAGGTCCTACGATCAGACACCGTATGCTGTCGGGGAGCAATTCGCCGTTCCTTTTCTTCGTTCGATTTTCCGAATCAGGTAGACGTTTCACGACATTCCACGCACTCATAGAATCACTTCGTTTGAATCGATCCAACTTGTTTCCGGAAGTCCCAGCCATTTCACCAAAAGTTTGTCGCCTCTCTTACGCAAAACGTTTTCGATAAGGTACGTGTCGGGGTATTTAGTTTTAGAGAGTTCCTCCTCGTAGAAGCGCCCCAATAAAATTTCACCGCCACTGTCCTTTATTATATACGTGTTACGGTTCCCGGGTAGAACTCGAACCACGGTAAAAAGTTCAGTGCTCCAGTTTCGTGTGAAACCCCTGTCGAACGTTCGCTTCAATTTACTGATCCTCACCTGGTCTCCAATTTTGTATTTAGGTTTTTTTGTCGTGGGTGTGTACTTTGGACAGTAAACGCTAGAAATTAAACGCTGCTCGTCGGACTTGGTAACGTCAGCTGGCTTCATGCCTATCGTTCCGTGCACCGTGTGATTATAGTCGTTAACGAGTTCCGGAAGAATGGTGACCCACTTGTAGCTTCCCTGAAGCGTGAAGCGTGACCACATGCGCGATTTCAGAGTGCGATTAAATCTTTCCACGATGCTGGCCTTGACGTCACTGAAGGTCGAATAATGTTGAACGTCGTGTTTCCGAATAAACTTTTGGAATACGGCGTTGTAAAATTCCTTCCCCTTGTCCGTGTGCAGAAACCGTGGTCGTCTGCCGCCGCTTTCGCGAAAAATTGTCTTGAATGCTTCCGTGACGCACGTTCCTGTTTTCGCCTTCAAAGGTAGAGCCCATGCGAATTTCGAAAATGTGTCTATGACGGTGAGGAGGTACTTGTTGCCCTTGTTCAATTTATGTACGTTTTTTAACTTGCCGCTACTCATCTCCACGAGGTCACTTTCCCAGAGGTCATCGATTCCCTTGGTTACCACCGCCAAACGTTCGTAGTTGCGGCGTGCAGCTTTATGCAATTCTTGGACGATGGCTTGCCTAGACATTTTTTTTTTAGAGATTACGTTTGAAGAGAAGCACCAGCGTGATGGGATTCAAAGAGGGTGGCACCTCGCTCGTGTTTTGAATGATCAGCTTATCGCCGGCACTCACGTCGAAAACGGTAAGATCTTCGTCTTCGTGTATTTCATATATGTTGTGCGTTTCGTTCCAACGTGCCAGAGGAATGTTTCCTGCTTTCTGGACACCACGATTCGATATCAAGGTCATGGTGGGAACGCTAGCTTTTCTGCCGTGAGACCAGTACGAAAATTCGTTTATCTGAATCGTGCCATCGAGGAGAAACTTGTAGTACGGATGATAAGGATGTAACATGTACAGTTTGTTACCTTCGACGAACGTGGAGATTCTCTGTTGATTGGGAACGCTGTTGATTTCGATGGCTTGCAAGGTGAACAATTTGGCGAATTTAGTGTCGACGCCGAGCAGATTGCTGTGAACGTGTCCGAGTTTATTTTCGATGGGCAACAAATGCTCGACTATGGTATCCGTTACGGCAGAAAATGACGGTTTGATTTTCACCTCCACGTTCAACTGCTTGTAGTTTTCGTTGAGTTCTTGCAACTTGGCACCGAAAGAGGCCAGCGTCGATTCCTGCGTGGATTCCAGCACTCCAACTTGATCTCTGATGTTGACGACAATACTCTGAAGGTTCTCGACTTGATTCAATTTCGAGCTCTTCTCGGTAAGATCGTTCATGATGCTTCGCATCTCGGTAAACTGCGTGTGAAGGTCGGCGACGCTCTGCGAAGTGGGCAGCGTCGACACCAGCGAACTAATTTCGTCTCGAATCTGTTCCACGTTTGCCGTTTCCGTTTCCAGTCGTTTCAGCATACGTGATATGTTCCTTTTCAAAGCGTGTAATTCTTTGGAGGTGGGGAGATTGGCCACCCTACTCTCGAGATCGCTCAACGAACTTTTGATGTCGCTCGAATCGGATAATGCCGTCACCGCCGTTTTCAATTTTTCCAAATCTTCGCTTGAAGGCACGCTCGTCCGTAACGATTCCAAGTCACCTGTATGTTGTCCAGTACGAGATGAAAATGAGCGAGGTTCGTTTCGACGTTCAAATTTTCTAAATACTCGATCTTCTGCTGAACCGTGCTTAACGTGTCTTGTATGCTCGTCAACGCGCTCGCTTCAGCGTGAATATTTTTAATTTCTTCGTTGATCAACTCCAGCGACGCCTGAAGCGTAGCGATGGTGGTTTGAATGTGTTCGAAATCTTGATAAGCCTCCAATTGAATTTTTATGTTCGCGACGCTTTTACCGATGACCTGCAAGTAGTGTAGGTGGCCGGGTTGGGCAACCGAAAATGAGGCTCGGTGAGGCTCGCAGTGTTGCCAACCCCTTACTCGAAAAAATCACCAAGGTTTTTCTTTTTCGGTCTAACCTAACCTCAAGCAAGGAGCTGGCAACACTGCTTGAGGCTTTTCTCGCAGTGTTGCCAACCGAAAATGAGGCTCGGTGAGGCTCGAAGTGTTGCCAACATCTTACTCGAAAAAATCACCAAGGTTTTTCTTTTTCGGTCTAACCTAACCTAAAGCAAGGAGCTGGCAATCTTGTGTGCTCGCAGTGTTGCCAACATTTTACTCGAAAAAATCACCAAGGTTTTTTTTTGGTCTAACCTAACCTAAAGCAAGGAGCTGACAACACTGCTTAAGACTTACCTTACAGTGCATAAAACAATTTGCCAACCTACTGGTATTTTTGCCATAGCTTTTTACAAAAAAAAGAGGAGAAAAAGAGAGAGGGGGAAAAGTTAAACAACCGACAATGTTGCTAATATTTACCTACAGCTTTTTTTACTTGGCAAGGCCTTAGCCAATTTATATACTGGCGTAACATACATACACTGGGCAAGGAGAACCGGCAACAAACACACACTGCCGTAAAAGAGAAAGAGATGGATGGATGGATGGATGGCAACACAGTATGTGCGTGCGTGTGTGTGTATAATATGTAGCATTATTAACTAGAGTGTGTTGGCAACCCACCTGCAACTAAAAAAGATAGAGATACCAACATTGCTGTAAGATGAAGAGAGAGACTAAGCTGGTAACAGTGGTGAGCGAATACGCATTATTTCCAAGTCCCGGGCGCCAATGTATATCGCGACTTTTGTAAACCTCTCTCGCGGGGATGATGTGCTGCACGCGCATACGCGCGCGCGTGCTTATTTTTATTTCCGTATTGTGAGGCAAACAAACAAATAAATAATTGTTGTTTTTTAGGATGCCTGGCCCCTACAACCTCGCCAGGGTGCGTGGTGCCCAACCAAAAAAAAGTAAAAGGTTTTCTAACGGCTGCGGTTGTAGATAACCACACCTCTGTAGAGTTTCACGTGTTTTTTTTTTGTTTTTTTCCCCCAAACTTCCATGAAACCCTACAGAGGACCTCCGTAATGCATGCAACGTGTACTAACGACTCTAGTGTTATTTTGATGTTGTAATATTTTTGGATATAGAGTTTTATTGTGAGATATAGATAAAAATAATTATGTTTATTATAATATTTTTTTGATGAAGATGGAGAATGTATGTGTGTGTGTTACAAATAAAGTTGCATGCTTTTTTTCTAGTGTGTGTGTATGTGTTTTTGATGTTTCGACAGCATCTGAAACGATAAAAAAGAATTTTATTGTTAATTTTCTTGTGTAAAAAACAACAACAAATTTTTTTTGTGCAAATTTTCTGATTTGTCTCTCGTGCTATAGTGCAAAAAAAAAAGATATTGTAACTGATAACTGATGAAATTGACATTTGTAACTGATCTGAACTAGTGAAATTCGTATTGTGCTATTGTAACTGATTGTGCTAGTACAAAAAATTTCTTATTTGTGCAAGAAAAGATGTTAAACATGTTAAAACTGCTCTGTGACCCTCTCGTTCTTCACGTCGTGGACGAAGGACTTCTCTGCAATCAGGATGACGCTGCACACGGTGTCCTCAGGCAAGGCTTCGTGGAACTCGCAGACGACCTTGATGTTGGTTCGATCGTTGACCACCACCTGCTTTCTCTTAGATGTGTTGATGACGAACATCGGCCTGCGGATTTTGAATTCGCTGGGCGTGTAGTACATGTCCATGCTTCCTTCGGTCACGCGTTTGAAAGAGGTGTAAGCTTCGTAAAGTTTGAGGTAATCGTTTTTGGTCATGTCGAGGTTGTAATTCTCGCGCGGGAACACTTCGTTCCTCCCGTTCTTCAGATAAACGTTCTTGATCTTGCAGTCGTCGAACTTGCTGGAATCTTTTTCCTGGTTGTTATCGCGCCCGGTCTGAAAGAGCACTACGACGAAATCTGGCATGTCAAACTGTATGTTGTTGAACTGAGTTGTCACGTCGAATTCCATGTGACTTCCCGATGCCATCTTCTGCACGCACTGGTAACCGTGAAAGTGAATCGGTACCTGCGGACTTTTCAAGATCTCTGCTTTGTACTTGAGGGCGTAGTTCGTCTCGTATTCCACGATCGGCATTCTCAATTCCATGCTCCGGATGACGCACTTGGCCGCTTCAGGTAATGTGTTGGCTATCGGCGTGCCGTCGGCGTTCAAGTTGGTGTATCGCATCAGTGCGTCGTTGTCGTTGGCTGCTCTTCGAAACGTGACGCGCAATCCTCCCTTCCACATGATCTCCTTGTAGTCCGAGAAGAATCCCGGCAGCAGACGCATGGGAAAAAGCACCGTGTGACTTCTAGTCGATATTTTTGTTCCCGCTTCGAATCCTCCCGCTTGATAGTATGCTGCGTCCGTTTTGGATAATTTCAATGTTCCCACTGCCGTCGACGTGATGCCTGGATAGTCTATTCTGTCTATGACGGTGTTGTGTTTCCTCACCTCCACCTGCGAAAACAGGTGAGGCACGAAATTGTCCACGAGTATCAAATTTGCATTGGGCGGAAACGCGTCTCCGCTTTCCTTCTTCACCACGTCGAATTGAAGGTAGAGGTCCGCTCTGTGAGGATGAACGAACCCGTCGCCTACGTCTACGTCGTATTCGATTTCCCTGTTCGCTTCGTTAAGATTGGCGAACGTGCGACGGTTGGGAGGGAAAGATTGCAATTCGTAACTTTCGATTTGCTCCATTTTTACTATGCGTGTTATTTATTATACGTTGATCTCCACGATGGCAGTGGTCGTTGCACCTGCGAAATCCACCACGTCTCCTTTCTCGTTTGTCACCACCAACTCTATGTCGTCTATGCGGTTGCGGCATACTGGAAAATAGATCGGCGAAGAGGGTGTGTAGATGATCGGTTCCATGAATTCGGAACTGGGTTTGAACGTGGCTATGATTCCTGTCTGCTTGTGACTTCCTAACAATCCGTCTGAGGATTTCGTGATCATGCCTTCCGCCACGTTGCAGTGAACGTTTAGAGTTTCTATGGCTAGAAATTTAGGAATGTTTGTCGCCGTGTGCTTGATGCCAGCTTCGAGTTTTGTGTTGTTCTCGAAACCTAAAAGTTCTCCCATGGTGCCCAGGTCCACGGTCTCCGTCGCCGACACGATTTCCACTCTGTGCGTGACCGAATTTTGAGAAAGGTACGTGCCTTTGGGTAACTGAGCTTGCAAAGTGGAAAGATTGTATTGGCCTGGCGTGACGACGATGTGTTCGCTTCCGACGCTAATTTTGTTGTTGTGCTGCGTGACGTTAGGTATGAGGTACATGCTGTAGAATGCACGCAGAGCTACGGATTTAGGATAGACGATGTCGTCGTGCAGCGTGAGTTTCAGGATCGAAGATTCGCTCGTGAGATGGAACACGCCCATCGTGTTTAAGATTCCACAATGCTTTCTGAAAATGTTCCACCGACGGGTTATTTATTTTAGACATGTATGCGAGAACGGAAAGGCATAGGTGGCCGCAGTTAACATCGGTGAAACCCTGAATGCGTTTGTCATTGTAGTAGAGGTTGGCAACACTGAGATACTTCACCAACCTGGCAGGTGGTGTGCCACCGAACGAATCGAAAACAAATGCATTGTTATCGTCAATTTTGAGGTAGCATATCCAATGTGTACCAGGATTTTTGTAACTGTCCAGGTTGACCACGCCATACTCCTTTTTCTTCACAGCAGAGGGTAGAGAATCGGACATGAAAACACCCCTGAAGTTTTTTATTCCCAACAGTTCGATCAGAGATTCAATATCGAAGTTGGACAGGGCTTTTTCTTTTTTTTATATTTCTTCAAAGCATCGAGGTTGCTTTTTTGTTTTTTGGTTATACCTTTCCCCTTCTTCTCCATAGCCAGGTTGTGACGTTTCTGTTCTTCCAATTCGGCCTGTTCTTCTTCGAGTCGATGACGGTTTTCGCGATGGCGGCACTTCCGCCGGCCAAACTTCCTACGGCCCCCAATGCTGCCAGGATGGCTGGGATGCTGAATATGAAACCTCCGATCTTTTGCTGTTTCCGCGAACGCTGCAAGCGTCTCAATTGAGGTGTGCTGAGAAGTAATTTCATTCCGTGTCCTTTCGTCAAGCAAGAACGTTTCTTTTCGCGTTGTTTCTTGGTGAGTAACCCATCGAGGGCACCTAGATTTTTCAGATTGGAGTATGGTATCTGGTACACGACACCCTTGGGCTTCATGTTGATGCTCTATATGTTATCTTCACGGTATGTTATTTATATATACGTTCTGAGATTTTTTTTTGTTTTGTGTAATTTTTTTCGGTATGTTATTTATATATAAATGTTCTGAGATTTTTTTGTTCCGTGTAATTTTTTTTCAAGAATATACTCCGCGCAGAGCCGTTACACAAATTCTATTACGTGCTTTGTTTTTTTACCAAGAAGTTCCTTTGTACCCTTGTACACGATTTGAGTTTTGTTCTCGATTAAAATAGCTAGCTTTTTGTCGGATAACATGTTAGCGTATCGATCTGGTAAAAATAAACTGTATTGTGCGTTGAGCAACAGACGCGCCTTGGGACCATACTGGGTAGAAACAATTGAACCGGAAGTTATCGTGTAAGGTTTGTCCACTTCCAATTCCTGAATTTTTACATATTCGACTGATGAATTTAGCATTTGTTTTAATGCTTGGGCGTCTAGTGATTGTTTACTCATTTTTTATAAGATGGCAAACACAACTGGAGTTTTTTTTTTTTTACGTAGTGTTATTTATATACCGAAGAAATTTTTTTCACAATTCGAGAAATTTTTTTATTTCTACACACCCCATCCAAATTTTTGTTTTGTGTTCATGGCGATGGTGGTGCCCAGTGCTGCAACTCTTTCTCCCAGCGAAGCGTCTCTACTAACGAATCTTTCGAAAGCTGCGTGCTCTAACTTTCTGTCTGCTTCGTGACGTGCATCCAGATCGGTGCGAGTGGTGTTGTAGGCGATGTCGTGATCTTTGCATGCGGCGTCCAACGGATTCACACCCTTGTCTCCTCTCTCCAATCTTTTCTCGAGTTTGGTACCCGGTCCGCAGTACTGGTAGCCGGGTAAATGCATCTCGAAAGGTAACTTGTTGATGATGTCGTTCACGAGTCCCTTTCCTTCGGCCACGTTCCAGAATCTCGGAGGCAACGTGTTGATGATTTTGATGAGGTAACCTATACCCTTGTCGTCGTTCACGATGAACTTGGAAAGTTTCGTGCTGATCATGTCCACGATGCCAACCTTCTCGTTGTAGAAATTACGATTGCCTGCATTCTCCTCTCCTGCAATAACCAACAAACGGTCTATGAGCTTGCGCACGTCGTCCACCCAAACGAATTCTTTGGGCAGGGTGTTGTAGAGTTTGACGCCGCTGCCTGTTTTGACCTGGTTCCATATCGGTTTGATGAGATTCCTGTACTTCTCACCGCTGCTCGATTTCACCCTATTCTGCGAGGCGTCGTTGTTTTGGTACAAGGCATCCGTCATGATCAAAATTTCCTTGTAACTCTGGTAATCTTCGTCGGTGTAATCCTTCGGCTGCTTTTTGGCAACGAGTTCCCACAGTCCCACCGTACCCGGATACCTGTTCCAGCTATCCTTATCGCCTAAATTGACTTTAATGTCGTTGCCTTCGAAGGTCACCTTCGATTTTCCAATCTTCCAAACCACACCACCGCCTTCGTTACTCTCCATGCTCGGATACAATCCGAACACTTCATCCTTGTCAAATTTCCCCGTGCTCAGGTAGTCTCGTGCCAAAGGTCCCAACTCGATCTTATCCAAAGACGACGACGTGCTACCTATGGCTCGACGTCGTGCCGGTACGTCCTTCAGTTCGAACGGCGTCGAAGGAATGCTCGAAATGGGCGTGGGTACGGTGTAACTTTTAGCTGCAAGTGGTACGAGTTCGTTGATCAAATTTTTATTTTGTTCCGTGACACCTTTAATTTCTTTACCTAGATCGCTGATGGCGTCGATCACAGGTTGATCTTGACGTTTCTTCTCTTCGTAAAATCCGCGATTCTCGGATTTCCAACCTTTGAAGCGTTTCGCGAGGTAATCGCGAAGCTTGAGATTTTCGTCTTCGATTTTTCGTTTCATCATAACGTTATTTATACACGTCGTTTCTCACAACGTTGCAACGTTTAGAAAGTCGTTGATTTTGTTTCTGTATTTTCCGTCGTTGGGTTTTCTCGTCATGTCGATCGTCGCGAATCCGAAATCGTCACTGTTCCAACAGTGGGAGCAGCAGCGTTCCGAAAATTGATTGTAGTTCATGTCTCCGCCTACGTAGTCATCGTACGCGTGCTTGAGGTTGGTGTGATCTTGACGAAACAAACATATGAAATTAGCGTTGTCGCGTACTAACTGTTTTGGAATTTTGGAAAACGTTTGAGCTAGGAAGAAGCAATCTATTCCTTTGTGACGACCTTGCGTGAAAAAATTGCGAATTTCATTTTGATTTTCCAGGATGACGTCGTCGAACACAACGACTGAATTTTCACGACAATCGTCGAGTGGTTTTATTTCCGAAGAGAACGTTGCAATGTCCAGACCATCGTACAGTTTCATCAGTTGCTGGTATTTGGATTGCTCCAAACTTTTCGAGAACACGTACAGGTGCCTGTTCTTCCAATCTAACCAATTCGGTGCGAGGAGAAAATTGTCCACGAGCAGTGTTGTTTTCCCACACCCCGAAGGACCTACGATCAGACAGCGGATGCTGTCGGGAAGCAACTCGCCGTTCTTTTTTTTTTGTTTGACTTTCCGAATCCGGTAGACGCTTCACCACGTTCCACGTACTCACAAGATCACTTCGTTCGCGTCGATCCAACTTTTTTCCGGAAGTCCCAGCCATTTGACAAACAGTTTGTCGCCTTTCCTACGCAATATTTTCTCGATGAGGTACGTGTCGGGATGTTTTGTTTTAGAGAGTTCCTCTTCGTAAAATCTTCCTTTCAAAATCTCACCGCTACTATCTTTTATTATATACGTGTGTCGGTTTCCGGGTAAAACTCGAACCACCGTAAAAAGTTCCGTGCTCCAATTTTTTGTGAACCCCTTCTCGAAGGTGCGTTTGAATTTGCTGGTCTCCAATTTTGAATTTTGATTTCTTGGTAGTCGTGGGAGTGTACTTTGGACAGTAAACTGTAGAAATTAAACGCTGCTCGTCAGATTTCGTAACGTCAGCTGGCTTCATGCCTATCGTTCTGTGTACCGTATCATTATAGGTGTCGACGAGTTCCGACAGTATGTCGACCCATTTGTAATTTCCTCGAAACGTGAATCGTTTCCACATGTGTGTTTTCAAGGTTCGATTAAATCTTTCCACGATGCTGGCTTTGATGTGACTGAAGGTTGAATAATGTCGAATGTCATGTTTTTGAATAAACTTTTGGAATACGGCATTGTAAAATTCCTTCCCCTTGTCTGTTTGCAAAAACCGAGGCCGTCTGTCGCTTTCGCGAAAAATTGTCTTGAATGCTTCCGTGACGCACGTTCCCGTTTTGGCTTTCAAAGGTAGAGCCCATGCGAATTTCGAAAACGTGTCTATGACGGTGAGGAGGTACTTGTTGCCCTTGTTCAATTTATGCACATTTTTTAGATTGCCGCTACTCATCTCTACGAGGTCACTTTGCCAGAGGTCATCGATTCCCTTGGTTACCACAGCTAAACGTTTGTAGTTGCGGCGTGCAGGTTTATGCAATTCTTCGACGATGGCTTGCCTAGACATTTTTTAGAGATTACGTTTGAAGAGAAGCACCAGCGTGATGGGATTCAAAGAGGGTGGCACTTCGCTCGTGTTTTGAATGATCAGCTTATCGCCGGCACTCACGTCAAAAACGGTGAGATCTTCGTCTTCGTGTATTTCATATATGTTGCGCGTTTCGTTCCAACGTGCCAGAGGAATGTTTCCTGCTTTCTGGACACCACGATTCGATATCAAGGTCATGGTGGGAACGCTAGCTTTTCTGCCGTGAGACCAGTACGAAAATTCATTTATCTGAATTGTACCATCGAGGAGAAACTTGTAGTACGGATGATAAGGATGTAACATGTACAGTTTGTTACCTTCGACGAACGTGGAGATTCTCTGTTGATTGGGTACGCTGTTGATTTCGATGGCTTGCAGAGAATGCAGTTTAGCGAATTTAGTATCGACGCTAACGAGGTTGCTGTGAAGCTGTCCCAGTGTATTTTGTACGGGCAACAAATATTCGACGATGGTATCCGTTACTGTAGAAAATGACGGTTTGATTTTCACTTCCACGTTCAACTGCTTGAAGTTTTCGTTGAGTTCTTGTAATTTGGCACAGAAAGAGGCCAGCGTCGATTCCTGCGTGGATTCCAGCACTCCAACTTGATCTCTGATGTTGACGACGATACTCTGAAGGTTCTCGACTTGATTCAATTTCGAACTTTTCTCGGTAAGATCGTTCAGGATGCTTCGCATCTCGGTAAACTGCGTGTGAAGGTCGGCGACGCTCTGCGAAGTGGGCAGCGTCGACACCAGCGAAGCAAGTTCGTCTCGAATCTGTTCCACGTTCGCCGTTTCCGTTTCTAGTCGTTTCAGCATACGTGATATGCTCCTTTTCAAAGCGTGTAATTCTTTTGAGGTGGGGAGATTGGCCACCCTACTTTCGAGATCGCTCAATGAACTTTTGATGTCGCTCGAATCGGATAGTGCCGTCACGGCCGTTTTCAATTTTTCCAAATCTTCGCTCGACGGTACGCTCGTCCGTAACGATTCCAAGTCACCCTGTATGTTGTCCAGTACGTGATGAAAATGGGCAAGGTTCGATTCGACGTTCAAATTTTCTAAATATTCGATCTTCTGCTGAACCGTGCTCAACGTGTCTTGTATGCTCGTCAACGCACTTGCTTCAGCGTGAATATTTTTAATTTCTTCGTTGATCAACTCCAGAGACGCCTGAAGCGTAGCGATGGTGGTTTGAATGTGTTCGAAATCTTGATAAGCCTCCAATTGAATTTTTATGTTCGCGACGCTTTTGCCGATGACCTGCAGTTCGTCTGACGATGGTAGGTTCGTCATGGTATCTTCCAAAGTCTGTAACTTGGATTTAATTTCTTCCAACGTGCCGGCGAATTCTTCTTGTAATTTGGAAACAACAACATGCAAGCGTTCTACATCAATATCCTTCACGACGGTTTGAAGTTCAGAAAAATTCTTTTCGATTGCCGAAGTTCGTTCTTCGATTTCGAGTTTCAATTTTTCCAAATCTTCATTTTTCGATTGAAATTGCTGCAATTTGAGCAAATCATTTTGAAGCTTATCCACGCTCAACTGTATATTTTGAACGTTGTCGTAAGAAGGTACGTCGACATAATTTTTTATGAGCGTTTTCAGTTCGGAATCGATTTTCAGAATGGGGTCGAGACATTGCGTTTGGAGCGTAGCGATCTCCGACTCTAAACTTTTGTTTAAGGTCTCCTGCAAAGCGATCAAATCGCTCCTCAACTTTTTAATTCTGACGTCCAACATGAGAATCTCTTCTGCGTGGTCTACACGTTTGGTGTGGCCGAAAATGTCGTTAGGCATTTTGGTTAACGGTTATTTATAATAGAATAGACGATTCGTAATTCTACGAAGAGAGGAATGAGTTTGTCGTAATCTCCTAGGAGTTCCACGTATAAACAATCTCCTGCGGAAACATCGTACGTAATGTTAGAAAGCATCTTGTCGTGCTTGATTCGAAAAATGTTCTTGCCGGTAGATATTTTGATTTCGCCTACGTTTTCCGGATTCACGGTGATTTGAAGTTTTCCATCGATCGGAATTTTGTAAAAATGTAAATTGTTGTTGAAGACGTAAAACATCTTGCCCACATCGTCATCCAATTTCGTCCAAATGCTGTTAAGGTGAACAATCAGTAGACCGTTGAGTTTAGTTAACATGGAAGGTAGAAATTCATGATCTGTCGTCGCGCGGTGTACAGTCTCCATGTTGGATTGTTTTCGGAAACCAAAGAGATTCATAGGTATGCTGGTTATTTAAGAATACGGTCAAAGTTTTTTTTTGTAATGACAGTCAGTGGTTTTTTTTTGTTTTTTTTTGTAATGACTAACAAAATATTTTTTTTGTTTTGTTTTATGAATCTTCTGTTGAAGATGGGCATATGTTGCAGGTTTTGCTTTCTGCTAAGCGATAGTGCCCCCACGGCAGTGTGTGGATTCCTCATTGGAGAACGCACCTCTTGTCGTCGTTGGGATCCAGGGCAATCTTCCTCACTTTGTTGGTGGTCAACACATGGTCGACGCTCTGGATGCGCTGTTCTGTTCTTAGAACCGACGACCTGGTCTTGAGGCAATCCACGAAGTCCTCGAATGTGAGATGCTCCCGAACCACCTGTCTGCCGACACCCTTGGCCTTCTTGGTAACGCTGCCCTCGGCTTTGATGGTATAGGCCTTGGCGCGAAGACCTGCAAACTCAAGAATCACGTCTCCGTCCTTCTCATCTTTGAGTTTGCCAGGCACCTTCTTGTTGCGGGCCAGGATACCATACTGGTTCGGCTGGGGATAGCCCGAGGTGTCGAAGAGGTTAACCAAAGATAGAACTGTGGCTATATCCCCGTATGCGTCGACTGTGTGAACGTGGTACACCAAGCTGTCCGTGTCCGTGTAGAGAAGCGAGATGCTGTGGCCGTAGTGTGGACGTAATATGTCGTAGTACGTCTCGAACATGTGGAGCTTGCTCAGATCCAGAACCGTGGCTCCAACGTAGATGGGCTTGTCGAGTTTCACCACACCTTGCTTCATGTGAATCAGAGCCAGCTGCTCGCTGTAGATTGTTCGAGACTTGAACAATGGACTCGCGACAAGCTGACGACATCGCTCTTTCCTCGTCACCAATTTTATGTCCACGCGATTCCGTACATTCTCCATGGTCTTGCCAAACACTGCATTATTCATGAGCTTGAAGAAATCCTTATCAAGCTCGGACGTGGCTGCGGTGCGGTATTCAGTGTTGACTTCAATATATCGACGCAACCATGGAGAATGCTCGAACTTGAGGATGCGGTGAACTGCGTGGACTGTGACCCCTCGCTGCATCAACCACCGGAGATTCTGGTAGTGAAGGACGTAATTCTTCTTGGGTTCGAAATCCATGACGAGCTTCTTCTGGTTGGAATCGGGTGGACACTTGAACTCGGGTGCAGGGGGAAGATCGCAGAACAAATCCTGCAGCTTCTCGGAGAACTCAAGGTCCACCTCGGCAAAAAATCCGCATTCCTCATCGTCGAAACCTTCAACGTCGAAGTTGGTAGGATCAGCCCACTCGAACCCTCTAAAAGGGAGTGGCTGCATCATGGAGTGCCCGTACAAGTTATTCACGTCCGTGTGCATGATGTAGCTCGACGGTTGGGTGGAGTCGTAGCCAGTAGCCATGTGATGGTTGTTGGCGCGTGCGTGCCGTTGCGACACCTGGACCATTCCACCCCGCACGGCACGTTCTACAAACAGCATCATGTCCACGTCCGAAAGAAGCTCCAGCTCAATTTTCGTCACCAGAAACATGGCTGACCACGCCAGTCCGGGGAGACTATAGAAGTAGGCGGGATCCAGGTGGTAGATGTTCATTGCGGTCGCCCGGAACGTCTGGAACACGTCGGCGAGGAGCGTCACATCAAGTCTGAGGTAGGCGTCGTGGTAGTCTCCGAGAGTTCGACAACCTAGCTCGCGCCACATGGACTGGGCGTGATGATATTCTTCGTCGGTGATGTTCGAGCCTCGTAGCTGACTGTAGAACTTCGCCTGGGGAGGTAGCGACGTCTCCGCAAACTTGGTAGAGTCGGTGACGTATTCGTAGGGGTAGACCCCCTTACGCCTGAAGAGACTGGCGTCCAAGTTCGGAAAGTTTGCAGAGGTGATGCGCATTTGTTCGTTGCTCAGCTTCCCCGCGAGAGCATCGAGGCTGGCTGGGAGGAACCTCAGGGAGTCGAGGAAGCGAAGTTCGACGGTAGAGCGTGATCCTGCTGGGATTTGAACCCATTTGCTCACACTGATGTAACGCTCCTCGTTCTGCGCCAGGACGTTGATTCGCTCGTTGTCGTACCCAAGATGCTTGATCAGGTGGTGAAAGTCGTACCCCGAGCCATTGTGAAAAAACACAGGGATGAAGTGCGGGTCCCGGGCTAAGCGGTTGCAGTCGTTGCACCAAGGACCAACATACCTACCGTTAAAGTGATCGTGGTGATGGACTTTACGGTTGTTGGCGGTGTACTCCTTAACGCAGACAGGGCAAGCGATGGCCTCGTCGTGTCTACGTTGATCGTCGGGGGACAGCGATTCCATAGGCTTGGGGGTCAACAGTACCTTCCCTATCTCGTTGGCCTCGACAACCATTTTCTCGAGGAAGTGTTTGGCTGCGTCGGGACCACGATACACGTAGGGCTCGGGGGCGATGTGTTGGTCTCGTCGCACGACAACGTATGCAAAACTGGATGCCTCGTGGAGTTGGTAAGGGGTGGTGGAAGAAACTTCAGGATCGGGATCGCAAGTGGACAGGGGTTTGAGGAAGGCCTCGAAATCCGCGATGATGATGGCGGGGTGCTCCACCATGGCACCGTGCATGTGGAAACGCTCCACGTCGCCAGGTTCGGGCAAGTCTGCCACCCCCGGTTCGTTGGCATTGCAGTAGAGCTTGTGGTTAGCGAGCTTCTCGGCAGCGATGTTGGAACCTCTGATGCGTTGATAATCCCGCTGTTCTCGATTACGAAATATAGACAAGCACCTGCGACAAACTTCTATGTGGGTTTTGTCTTTGCTCCGTTGGCTCGAAACAAGCCGAGAGAGCGAACGGATAAGAGTGTAGTGGTGATGGGTCTCGTCCTTGATGAGTAGGAGATGGATTTCTCGAGCATCATTGTCGTCTACGTCGCTCACCCGGATAGGGTACACTACATTTTCGTCAGTGAGGCCATAAACATTGATGGCCAACCGCGGGTTGTGTGTGCGGGCCTCGAACTTGCGAATGTCCGAGACCTCCACCGGGTAGGCGATCCCAGCCATCGCATCTTCCAGTTCTGGCTCGTAGGGTAGGTAGTGGTTAACTCTGTGTGGTTGGTTTTTCCGGTCGACAGGGTGCAATGCTGCAAGCACAGACCAGAGAAAGCACTTGGCGTCACTGTTCTGAATGTTCAGGACGGCCATCTTTGCCGCGATGGCAGATGGTAAGCGGACGTAGCTGGAGGCGGAGAGAGGCACAAACTTGGAAACTTTGACGCGCAGTTCGTGACGCTCACCACACAGCGAACCCCCCGAGCCCTTAGCTTCATGTTCTTCTTGCTTTGCCAGCAGCTCCTCGACAAACTTGTTGTAGATGACCTCGAGGTTGTCGACATCCGCCAGATGCAGCGTTTTCGCCTTGGTGTTGTGGCAGAACCTGTAAATTTCACCAGACGGCTTCTTGTACCAGCAACGTAGCGATGCGTAGAATTTAGTGGAGGAGTGCGTAGCCAGTGCATTACTAAGAATAGAAACTATCTCTGCTCGCTTCTCCTCTAAAAAGCTACAAACATCGCAAGAGCCATCCGACAATTGGACGTAATCTCCTAATATTCCCCCGAAAGCAGACTGGTCTGCTTTTATCGCAGGCTTGACGCGTTTAGCGGGTGGTGCATTGATGGAGGCTGCTTCTGCCTCCCTCTTGGTGGAGGTCGAAGGCTGGGCCCCAGATGTATTTTTGCTTAGACAAGTAAGCTTATGCTTCTTGGCATACGCAATTGTAATGCGTTATTTGCATCCGGAACACAGTTCGGTGGCAGCCAAATGCTTGCCTGGCACGCAGGTGCGACAATGTCTTGCAAAATTTTTGCTTGATATAGTTTTTTTGCACACAGGGCAACTTTTCATAGAGCGCATTTTTTTCGGGGTATGTTTATTTATATATGGGTAGCGTTGCCTTCCTTAAATATGTGCTTTAATCAACTCTATAAAAAAATAAAAAAATATATAAGAAAAATATAATTGTAGATAGAAAAAAAACACAATAAATATTGTATGCATGTGTAATTCTATTTAGTTTATTTTTGTTAGACACAAATTTTCTTCAGATTTTATTGCCCATTAGTATATTTTTCCACCAATCTAGTAGAGGTATGAAACTATGAAAATGTACTTGTTTATATATATTCTATTATTTTGGCTGATATAATAGCAAATATATATATATAGCTATTTTGAAATTCTAAAACTTTCAGGTATACTTATTTTTACATGCAAACATACATCATAAAAAAATTACACAATCGTATTTTTTTTCCATACACACATTTTTTATTTTCAGAAAACAAAATTATTTTCGATCTTTATTTTTTTAAATCAAGCAATAAACATTATTTGTTTTTATAGTATTTGTCGGGCAATAGCAGATAAAACAAGAATAGGTTTTCTACGACCCATAGTTTACGAGTTACAAAACAACTTAGAAATTACATCTTGAAATTTAAATTTAAAATAACTCGAAAACAGTAAGCACTAATCATTATGTTTCCAATAGGTTGTAGAGTACATTCAATTTTTTATCAAATATCATTAAAATTTTCGAAATAGGGTAAAAACTAAGCCAGCAAATCAAGTTTCTCAAAAAATAAAAAAATTGTCTATATTTTCGAAACTTGAGGGGGTGGAATCGATTTTATTTGCTAGTCGAATAGTTTTCGTCAAATCCTATCCAACAAACCTAAAATCATCATCCTAGGTCAATTAGGAGACAAGAAAATCAATGTCTTGGAAAACATCTTAAGACAAATGTCTTAAGAAAATTTTCTTGACAGACCGGAAGTAACATCTTGACAGACCGGAAGTCGACTTTCTTAAAGATTAAGACAAATATCTTAAGATGTTTTCCAAGACATTGATTTTCTTGGTTCCTATGGGGCCTAGAACCACGCAACTTTGGATTATGTATATACCGTTGTTTTTTTCCTACATAGTTACTAGGGTTCGATAGTGCTGTGGTTGTGTTGTTGCCTTGTAATCAAGAGGTCCTAGGTTCGAACCCGATAAAAGTATATAGTGGTTCGGATCCTACTTTAAAAAAACTGTAGGCCTAGTCCCGATTAGCCTTACTGTGCATAAAATAGACTTAAAACAACAAATCCAACCCAAAGTATCAACAAATTCAAAAAATAGAGTTTCCCCCTGTACACTTGTATAATTGTAAACTTCAAGTTCGATACCCGACGGAGGTGGTTCGGATCCCACTGTAGTTCCAGTTTCGATTAGCCTTACTGTGCATAAAATAGACTTAAAAACAACAAAATCCAATCCAGAGTATCAACAAATTCAAAAAAATAGAGTTTCCCCTGTACACTTGTATAATTGTAAACTCCAAGTTCGATACCCAGTGGAAGTGGTTCGGATCCCACTGTAGACCCAGTTTCGATTAGCCTTACTATGCATAAAATAGACTTAAAAAAACAAATCCAACCCAGTGTACACGCGTCAATACTATCCACTATAAGTAAACTAACATGATCATAATCATTGCCCCCCTCCCCCTCAGATTGTTACCTCGCTTTTATGTTATTTGCGATGAAGAATAGTTTTTTTCAAGCACATGTTATATATATGCTCATATTTTTTTGTTTAGCGTAATTTCGTTGTTTAATCAAAACAACACTTTCTGTTCACTAACGCCGCTCGCAATTATTATTAACACACACACATGCAAAAAAAATAACAAAAAAACAAATCTTACCTACAAAAAGCTGCTAGCAATTTAACACACACAAAACAGTAGTATAATTGCGTAAATTTTAGTTTTATAGCTGGTCAAGCAACTTGTGTGCGTATAACTTATGCTGATATGGTACTCACCTGACAGACCAAACTAATTCGGTTTCTATTACACTTGATATTACACTTGGTATAGCGTACACTTTTATGCGACTACCCAGTAGCAATACTCGACTGCAACTGATGTGCGCGGGGTTTCTAATAGAAACTTATACCTGTCGGTAGCTAAAATTCCAAGGTTGGTTCGAGTTACGTGTGCATGGCCTTTGACGATAAATAATAACAGAGAACAACACACCCGTCCATCATGATTTGGATCGCAGCCTTTGGAATTTTCTGCATTGTAGTCGTCATAATATGGGTCACCTTGGCGTACTATAGAAAATCCAGCAAGAAGAATGACGAAAAAGTAGACAAAAACCCTGGCGTGTATCACGCCCCCGATTCGCCGGATGTTGATCATTACCCGAGTGTCCCTAGCGTGCCCGGCGGCGGAAGCAACACAATGCCGCCGAGGTCACCCGTACAAAAACCGACCGGAGCTGAGCCGGAAGGTCCTTCCGGTGGGAACAATAGCGGAGGAGACAATCAGACGCCACCGCCTCACGTTCCCACGCTAACTCCTCCAGTTACCAGCAGCACTCTGCCAAATAACCAAAATACTACAACAACAATTAACCCACCCACTATTGCCAGCACCACCACTACCATACAAAAAAAAAACACGTGAAACTCTACAGAGGTGTGGTTATCTACAACCGCAGCCGTTAGAAAACCTTTTACTTTTTTTTGGTTGGGCACCACGCACCCTGGCGAGGTTGTAGGGGCCAGGCATCCTAAAAAACAACAATTATTTATTTGTTTGTTTGCCTCACAATACGGAAATAAAAATAAGCACGCGCGCGCGTATGCGCGTGCAGCACATCATCCCCGCGAGAGAGGTTTACAAAAGTCGCGATATACATTGGCGCCCGGGACTTGGAAATAATGCGTATTCGCTCACCACTGTTACCAGCTTAGTCTCTCTCTTCATCTTACAGCAATGTTGGTATCTCTATCTTTCTTAGTTGCAGGTGGGTTGCCAACACACTCTAGTTAATAATGCTACATATTATACACACACACGCACGCACATACTGTGTTGCCATCCATCCATCCATCCATCTCTTTCTCTTTTACGGCAGTGTGTGTTTGTTGCCGGTTCTCCTTGCCCAGTGTATGTATGTTACGCCAGTATATAAATTGGCTAAGGCCTTGCCAAGTAAAAAAAGCTGTAGGTAAATATTAGCAACATTGTCGGTTGTTTAACTTTTCCCCCTCTCTCTTTTTCTCCTCTTTTTTTTGTAAAAAGCTATGGCAAAAATACCAGTAGGTTGGCAAATTGTTTTATGCACTGTAAGGTAAGTCTTAAGCAGTGTTGTCAGCTCCTTGCTTTAGGTTAGGTTAGACCAAAAAAAAACCTTGGTGATTTTTTCGAGTAAAATGTTGGCAACACTGCGAGCACACAAGATTGCCAGCTCCTTGCTTTAGGTTAGGTTAGACCGAAAAAGAAAAACCTTGGTGATTTTTTCGAGTAAGATGTTGGCAACACTTCGAGCCTCACCGAGCCTCATTTTCGGTTGGCAACACTGCGAGAAAAGCCTCAAGCAGTGTTGCCAGCTCCTTGCTTGAGGTTAGGTTAGACCGAAAAAGAAAAACCTTGGTGATTTTTTCGAGTAAGGGGTTGGCAACACTGCGAGCCTCACCGAGCCTCATTTTCGGTTGCCCAACCCGGCCACCTACACTACTCCTGCAGTTCGTCTGACGATGGTAGGTTCGTCATGGTATCTTCCAAAGTCTGCAACTTGGATTTAATTTCTTCCAACGTGCCGGTGAATTCTTCTTGTAATTTGGAAACGACGACGTGCAAGCGTTCTACATCGATATCATTCACGACGGTTTGAAGTTCAGAGAAATTCTTTTCGATTGCGGAAGTTCGTTCTTCGATTTCGAGTTTCAATTTTTCCAAATCTTCATTTTTCGATTGAAATTGCTGTAATTTGGCCAAATCATTTTGAAGCGAATCCACGCTCAACTGTATATTTTGAACGTTGTCGTAAGAAGGTACGTCGACATAATTTTTTATGAGCGTTTTCAGTTCGGAATCGATTTTTAGAATGGGGTCGAGACATTGCGTTTGGAGCGTAGCGATCTCCGACTCTAAACTTTTGTTTAACGTCTCCTGCAAAGCGATCAAATCGCTCCTCAACTTTTTAATTCGAACGTCCAACATGAGAATCTCTTCTGCGTGGTCTACACGCTTGGTGTTGCCGAAAATGTCGTTAGGCATTTTTTGGTTAACGGTTATTTATAATAGGATAGACGATTCGTAATTCTACGAAGAGAGGAACGAGTTTGTCGTAATCTCCTAGGAGTTCCACGTAAAGACAATCTCCTGCAGACACATCGTACGACTTGTTAGAAAGTACCTTGTCGTGCTTCATTCGAAAAATGTTCTTGCCGGTAGAAATTTTGATTTCGCCTGCGTTCTCCGGATTCACGGTGATTTGAAGTTTCCCACCGATCGGAATTTCGTAAAAATGTAAATTGTTATTAAAGACGTAAAACATCTTGCCCACATCGTCATTCAATTTCGTCCAAATACTGTTGAGGTGTACAATCAGTATACCATTGAGTTTAGATAACACGGAAGGTAAGAGGTTATTGGAATTTGGTGATGTGGTGTCCATGATGGTCTGTTTCCGGAAACCAAAAAGATTCATTGTCCTTGTTAGTTATTTAAATTTCAAGAGAAGATTTTCCTCTGCGGCGATGCAATTCAAAAGACTCTCGAACATGTAATTATGTCATTAAATCACGATGAAGAAGAAAAAAGTAAGAGTTGAATTTAATGAGCCTCGTGTTTAGAGCGAGCCTTAACGACATAATTACAACTTCCAACTTTTCATCGCCCGAGGTCCCCTCTTTTCCTCCGTATATTTTTGAAGAATGGCAAAAGACACAGCGGACTTCATGGCTATGGGGTTACAGTTAACACACGTCACATTTATCGCTTCCATTGCAGTGACCCCACTCTCTCGTGTGGATTTGACAATCGAGAACACGTAACTTGTTGTCTCTTGCATCCAGTGCTACTTTGGTTACGCGCGTCGTATACAGTTCGTGTAATTTATTCGCAATGCGATGATCTGTGCTGAGTTTTCTTTTACCTTGAAACAGGCATTCTTTGTAGTCTTTCATGCTAAATTTGCTGGTACTTATTTTTCCTACCCCTTTCGCTTTCTTGATCTCTTTTTCTTCTGCAATCTTGACGCAGTACATTTTGGCACGAAGCCCCGCAAATTCGCTGATGTAATTACCAGCCGCTTCGTCTTTGAACTTTCCTATGGTCATTTTGTTTTCTGACGAATGCAAGTGATGGCCTGATGGTAAGTTGCTAAAATCAAAAAGATGCTTCATCTTAGTCAGATCATGTTCGAGGCTGGGTGTTTGGATTAGAAAAACGAAGCTATCCGTGTCAATGTAACATATTTGGATGTTATCTCCATAAAAGGGTTGAAACTGGTCGTAGTAGGATTGGTACATGTGCCATTTTGATAGTTCAAGGACTGTGGCACCTATGGCAATCGGCTTGTTGAGCATCACTTGCTTCTTGTTCTTCTCGACGAATACTAGATTCTCGTCGAAAATGGTGAAGTTTTTGAAGTAGGGGGACGCGACGATCTTCTCGAATTTCTTTTCGTCCGTGACCAACGTTGCGTCGATGTAATTACGTACGTTCTCCATCGTCCTGCCGTAGATGGCGTTGTTGAACAGTTTGTACAGATCCTTGTCTGCAGGCGATGTCGATTGCGCTCTGCGTCGTGTGTTCTCGGCTATGTAGGGTTCCAGCCACCTGCTCTGTCGGAACTTCAATCCTCTATGTATTTTCTTCAGCTGCAAGCCGTGACTCACGTAAAATTGGAGGAGTCGGTAGTGCACAACGTAATTCCGCTTGTTCTCCATGCTTAGTATGAGTTTTGGCTCCGATGATCCTCCAGGTGGCTTCTCTTTGGTGGGGGCCAGGGCCAATCCGTGATGTTTCTCGTGAAGCGTTTCGGGATAATCGAGATCCACTTCCAAGAAACAGCCCCATTCGTTATCTTCGCTCCAGTTGAGAAAATCTTCGCAGGAGAGTTCCTCTTCGGTCATCCACGCGTAGTCGCTGATGGGAAGACACTGGGACATGGAGTGGCCATACAGGTTGTTGACATCCCAGTAGACGATGTAGGTGTTGGGCTTCGATGCATCGTAACCAGGCGTATGAGGATTATTTGCCTGAGCATGGCGCCGGGGACATTGGACGATCCCACCGCGTATCGCACTCTCCATGAAGGCATACTGTTCCTTCTCTGCGATGAGTCCCAGTTCCACGTTGGTGTATTTCATCATCGATTCCCAAGTCAATCCCGGCGTCGTGAAGAAATACGCCGGATCCAACTTGTAGATCGCGATGCATCTCTTGCGAAACGACTCGAAAATGTCCATGAGGAGAGTCACGTCCAATTTAAGATACAGATCGTGATAATCACGAAAAGTTTGGCAATTGAAGGCCGTCCACACACTACGAGCGTGTTCGTAGTCCTCTTCGGAACAGACGTCCTCCGTGAGATGAGAATAAAATGCCTCCCGGGGTGGAAGTTCCGTCTCGTCAAATTTGTTGAAATCATTGACGTACTCGTAGGGGTAGACGCCCTTGCGACGCAACAGATTCAAATTTTCATCTCTCCCCGAAAAACATTTTTGCTTGGTGGCCACAAGATCTTCGTCGCCAAGTTGAGCTGCAAGGGTGGCCAGGCTGGAGGACAGGAAATTGTAAGAGTCCAGGATTCTAACTTCCACACTTCCTCCTTCTTCGAGAGGGATCCACACTCTCACTGCAATATACTTCTCGCTCGTTCTCGGAATGATCCTGATTCGAGTCGTGATATTGTACAGCTCCTTGATGAACAGATGCGTATCGTATTTTTCCGTGTAATGCAGAAACACGGCAACGAAATGCGACTCCTTAATTTTAAGATTGCACGAATTACAGATCGTGCTCAGGAATAATCCATTCTGGTGGTCATGGTGTACGACCTTGTGATTTTCGGGGGTGAAAGCCTGGTCACACTCCGCGCATCTTGTCGCCGTGTCATGTCTTCGTTGTTGTTCCGTCGTGAGAGCAGGTGGAGAAACGTAAGAACCTTTCAGGCTGGGTGCAAGTTCTCTCGCGCATTCCGCTATCTTCTTAACAAAATGTTTTGCCGCATCGGGTCCGCAATACAAGATGACATCATTTAATTTTTCTCCGTAGATGGAGAAACTGCAAGGCTCGTGGTGAAAAATTTGGATTGTGCTTGAGGTAGAGGGATCAGGGTTGCAAGACGTCATGGGAACTTGGAAGCTTTCAAAGTCGGCATAAAGGACGACGGGATGGTGGAGAAGAGCCTGGTGTTTCTGAAATTTCATCTTGGTTCCGGGTTCCGGCATGACATCTTCGGGTTCTGCATTCACGGAGCCAAAACACTTGTGCTGTTCTTTCGTCTTCTTACCCTCGCAAAAAATTCTCAAGCACCGATCGCAAATTTCGATCTTATTGCAATGCTTGCTGATCTGTCTTCCTACTAATCGTGAGAAATTCCGTATCAAACTGTAACGGCCATCTACGAGCAAGAGTCGAATTACATTATTCTGGCTTCTAGCAGGTCTTAACACACGAATGTTGTCGCAATCGTCAACCCCAAACACAGAAATATCGATATCTTCTCCTTTGTCCTCTCTATAGTTTTTTAAAAATTGATTGATCTTATTCAGGGGCACAGGATAGGAAATTCCTCTCATGACATTCTCGTATCTCCCCTCACATCCTCTGTAATTGGACAGGCGTTCGGGGTTAACATTATTAGCTGGGTGTAATGCGGCGATGACAGACCATAGGAAACTCTTCGCATCATTACTTTTTATGTTCAACACTGCATTTTGCTTTTTTTTTTTTTTTTGTTTTTGTTTTTTTGAGCGCTGCGTAACGGTTTGAAATTGCAGACTCGAAGCTGTAACATGTGGCTGCGACCGCAAAGACTCCATCCACTTCCACGACCTTCAAACTCTTCTTGTTTTTGTCCCAAGTGCTCAAATAGCCGTGTCACTATCTCGTCAAGATCCTCGTGATTGCCTTCGTGTAAGCCTTCGCACCCTACGTAAAAGCTGAAAGTGCTTGTCTTGGACGAGACAACTTTCTCATACAGCAGGGTCAAGACGAGATGAATTTTAATTGCAACATTAACGAGGCAATCACGTAATTGATCGACTACCAGAGATTTCACATTGTCGAGGAAGGTGCTCGAGTCACATTTTTCGTCACTTCCAGATTTATACGTCATGATGCGTGCACTTTTATTCAAAGCACCGCCGCCTTCATGCGCATCAATGCGAGATTTCTTTGCCGGGGGGACTACGACATCATGTTCCGGTAGACGACATTTTTTCAAATGCCTAGCAATATTAGGTTTCGAAATTAATTTTCCACAGTTACGACATGCCACTTTCCCGCAAAGACCGGAGGGACCTGTTTGCGATTCCATTTTTCCTCTGTTATTTATATACAGAGAAAATATTTTGGGGGGTTGTGGTGGTGGTGGTAGGGGAAAGCGCACTGAAACAGAAGGAAAAAAAGTTGAAAAATGCTAGACATTTTTTTCCTTCCACATATATATATATATATATATTAGACGCGAACAGTATGTGTGTGTGTGTGTGTGTGTGTGTGTGTGTGTGTGTGTGCACTGTTGTAGGAGGTAAAAAATATGCGACATGTAAGTGTGTGTCAATTTTTATGACTCCTCTGAATATGTGTGTGTCAGACGCAAAACAAAATATAAATATATCATGAAAAAAATAAAAACTTACCTTTCAAGAGAGATAGAGAGACTTCAAAAAAACTTGTAGCTCACTAAAAAACTTCCACGATGATATGTATCTATGTATACTGCCAGACAAACAAATTAAAGAATACTGAACTGCCACGATTGACGTTCACCTTTCAAGAGAGATAGAGAGACTTCAAAATAAAACTTGTAGCTCACTAAAACTTCCACGATGATATGTATGTATATACTGCCATACAAACAAATTAAAGAATACTGAACTGCCACGACTGACGTTCACTATGATAATGATGTACAAAAGAAGAAACTGGTACGTTATATAGGAACCCCCACCCCACGCGACCCCTCCCCCCTTTGGTGAAAACACGATGAGCGCTATAGTCAATGTCCTAGCAATAAACCACCCCGTTGACCGATTCACTCATGCATGTGGTACAAACGAACAATGCTATACTTTTTTTTCAACAAAAAAGACTTTTCGATGCGCACAATATCCTGTGGGGGACAAATAGCAATGAACGGGCGTTGACAGTTCCACCCATGCATGTTGTCGATCATTTCCTCGGCCTCTATTCCACGCCCCGTCAGGGTGTGGTGTGTGAAACGGGCGATCCCCCCAGCTCTGTGAGAACCAGCAGAAAACTCAACCATGCCTGAAACGAAAACGGTGGACGCTTCGTTTCGTGCTTGTGATTCCATAAAAATAATACGCGAAAAGGTTGAAAAATTCCACGTGCAACAATACAGCTTTTTTTGTTGGTAGAGCATAATGTGGATAGATAAATTTCCAAAGCGGAAGATGTTGCTGTGCTCGCTTCCGCCGCATCCGCTTCTGATTCGATTGTTATAGGGGATGTGGTGGATTCTTCGTTCAGGACCGTGGGAAAGCTGAAAAAATAGAATCTCTTCGGGCGGAAGAGGATGCAAGCTGAATGGGTTCGGGGAGGGGTTGCGGTTGTTGTTGCGGCGGCGACGGCAGGGGGGTTGTATCCGTCGAAGCTGGTAGCCTGGGTAACATAGCGATTACTTCTTGTGCTTGCAATTCTTTCGAAAACATGACGTTATTTCCCAATCGAGCACACGTTTTCAAGAAAGACAAAACTTGCGAGCGGAATTGCGAATCGTCCCAATATGCGGGCTCGGAGCAAAACAAATGAGTGAGGTTTCGAAGCCACGACGAACGTTGGATTTCCGCACAACCACTACCACCTGCACATATCGCTCTTTCCAAAATTGCGTCCTCGTACGATGTTAGTTTCGGAAACGCTTGCAATATATTTTGCACGTTGCGCGAAAACAACAATTTTATTTTGGATGTTTCTTGCC
This sequence comes from Lepisma saccharinum, assembly GCF_977018435.1. NCBI lineage: Eukaryota > Metazoa > Arthropoda > Insecta > Zygentoma > Lepismatidae > Lepisma > Lepisma saccharinum. Next base: position 55,287,057 of record NC_139245.1, read on the forward strand.
GGGCAAGATCCGGAATGGTTACTAACGTTTGGGGTGATGCTCTCATCGAATCGAAAATCGATTTCAATTTTTCCGCACCACTCTCTCGAACTACATTCGATAATTACGAACTCGCATGAATTATTTCGGATCGGTTTGAAAAAGTGTTTGGTCCGTAATAAAAATATTGCATTGAGCGACGAAACACAATTTCTCCACGGGGACCGGAAAAGATTCAGTTCTACCGAGCGTCGCTATCCACGCGAACATCAGAAATTGCGTGAATGTGCTTTGGGGGAGGCTTCGCATAGGATTATCGATTTATGTTTCATGGTATAATCTACGTAAGATTCCAGCATCGAGAACGAACAACGTTGATTGAATTTTTGGCAGCATTCGCAATACAAATCCAAACTTGTGATGATTTCGCCGCCACCACGCACCCTGGCGAGGTTATAGGGGCCAGGAATCCTAAAAAACAACAATTATTTATTTGTTTGTTTGCGTCACAATACGGAAATAATGAGAGGCACACGAGCGCGCGTGTGGCACATCGTTCCCCCGAGAGAGGTTTACAAAGGTCACGATATATAAACATTGGTCCCGGACTTGGAAAATTACGATAAGGTGCATTCATCCTTCAAAGGATGAGAGGATGAGAGAGTGAATTTCACTCATCACTGCTTTTCTGCGCCGTGAAACATCGTCAGCGCAATAAATGAGGCGCGGAACGTGGAGAGAAAGTGAGTTTTTGAGGTTTTTGTGGTCGTTTGGTCAAGAAATCAGAGTTGTGGTGGAAGGCATATTTATGATCTACTACTTACAGGTAAGCTACATAGTGAATATGCGCTCTTGTATCTCTCTTCTTGTATCGTCTTTATACCTATTCATGTATTAACAACATAATATTAATTTATATATTGTAATCACTATTAATTTGATTTAATATAATTGTTTTAATTATTATTATTACCATTCCTGAAACACTTCGTTCGGACCTCTCCCGCCGAAACATATTTTTAGATACGAGCCTGGAGACAAAGTAATTGCATGTAATCTACTAATCGTATGCGCTTGTATTTCAGTACTGTAAAGCCAGCGGTGTTAATCCACAACGCTACAGTTGCAAAATGTTGATTTTTTTTACTCTACAATTTTCTATGTGCACTGCCTGTTATCTGGAAGGAATCAACTTGTAGACCTTCTAGTTTGTTCCTTTATTGAGATACGAACATATAGCACCATCTCGTGGCAATTTGACAAAATATCTTGTGTTGTTGAATTCAGTAGAGCAGGTTCGGCGAGGATGTGTTATCCTTGTGGGAAAAATACAAACGCTTGGGGCACGTCCGGAAAATGTAGCTCGGATCCCAAACTTTGTGTGGGGTGTTTTTAGATCAACTGGAACCCAACTGGGGGGTGACTTCCTAAATTCTCACATTTGGGAATTTTGAAATAAGCTAACGGAACCCATCTGTATATGTCAGCCAAAACTTTGATCCCAGGGGAAGCAGGATATGAATGGGGAAAGGAGATGAACCATCCAATAAGAAGCCGGTTCAAAATGCCCTCCCCAAGAAAATGTTGCGACCAGACCAAATAAACCATGAAATACAGGGTGATTCAAAACTCTCTTGACATTTTCTTTATATCGTTAATGAATGGTTTTGAGGATGGAATAAATACACTATTATTTTCGAGCAAGATGGTTCACCGCCCCCATTTCACTACAATTGTTCTGGACTACCTCGCTGACACCTTCTCCGATAGGCAAATCGGGCGTGGCTAACATAGACTTTGGGCGGCTTGTTCACCTGACCTGACTCCCATAGACTTTATTTTGTCTAGGCTTCCACTAAGTCTAGGGTACATCAATTAAAGATCAACACCATAGAGCAACAAACACAGCGAATAGCTGCAGCAACAGGGGAGATCACGACAGCCATGTTGAAGCATGCATTTCGGTGTACGCAACAGAGGTGGGTGCTACGCCTAGACTTACAGGGCCACCACATTGAAAAGTGCTGAGTTTGTCTTCTATGCTAGAGTACTTTTCAGCAATAATGTCAATTCTGTCAATAGAATGCATTTTCATTAAAATGCCAAGAGACTTTTGAATCACCCCGCATGGTCCCCGGTTTGGTTTGGTTATTTGGTTTATTTTACTTCACATTTCTGCCACTTTTGGCTAATCCCCGGTTGGCATTCGTAGCGCGTTGTGATAACCACTCCGTCACGGACGCCGGCAAAAATGGCCTCAGGATCAAATCTCACAGCAAACGAAAATAATATTGTCCTCAAAAAGGAGTGAGGAGACAGGGGAGTGGAGAAGGTTACATAATTTAGAATTACATAATTTGTATTCATGTCCAGATATTAGAGTAATATCAGGAAAGACTTAGGTGGGCAGGCCATGTGGCTGGGTTGGGTCCGGTTTTAATGGAATATCAACTCAAAAATAATCATTTAATCATTTTAAAGCATTTTAAATAAGTATGGCCTTGCTTCCCACAGAATGAACAGTAACTTCCTTCATAATGCTCTCGCACTTAGGACTTAGATTCATATGTTTTTGAATTATTACCTTGACCATGCAGATTACTTTGCTGATTGATAAGTCTGGAATCATTCTTATTTTTACGTGAAACATTATTCGCTTCATGAAATCTTCTGCCATTGCACTTGCATTTAATATACATTGTGCCTTGTAAGTTAACTTCACGGTAATAATCCTTCATGTCACTCTCGAGCATTTCCATTTGGCTGGCTAACTCAAAAGCTTTCTGGAACTCCATGATGTTTTCTGCTACTATTTTCTTCCTAATAATATCAGACCTTAAACCGCTCACAAACGTGTCGAACAATGCAATTGGTAAAAACACACCATATCCACATGCTTCACTTATCTTTCGGAGCCTTCTTGCAAAATCTTCAACTTTCTCCAAATCCAACTGCGTACATTTTCTTAACTTTAAACTTTGATTGATTGATTGAATTGTTGTTTTAAGTCAACTGTATGCACTGAAAGGCTAATCGGGACTGGACCTACAATTTATAGTGGGATCCGAACCAATATGTGCCTCCACCGGGTATCGAACCCGGAACCCCTTGATTACAAGGCAACGACTCTACCACTGCGCCATCGGGGAGACTTAACTTAGACGTTGAACTATAAAATTACTACTAGGATTGTATCACAGATTTCCTTGAGAGATTTCTTCCCTGGTAGTATTGGAGAGAATAACTCGCGGAAAACCAAGGTAACTTAATATATAAGGTAGCGCCATCCGAAAATTGCCGATCATGCACGAGCGAGTGACGTCTTATGGGAGGATCGGTAATGCTCGGTGCCACTTCGGTTATGTTCGTTCATGGCTTGGCCGAAGCAAACGGCCGCTATAATTTCTATGCGAGGTTCAGAGAGGGAAAGTGTTTTATTACTTTAAAGAGGGGGAATTATTAATTATCGAAACTTCGGGATTGTATTGAGGCATTCCTTATTAGAACATGACTGATTGATTGAGTTGATGTTTCAACAAGTCCACTTTATGTACAGAAAGGCTAATCGGGACTGGATCTACAGTTTAAAGTGGGATCCGAACTACTATGTCCCTCCACCGGGTATGGAACCCGGGATTCCTTGATTACAAGGCAACGACGATACCATTCCGCCATCGGGGACACTTGTAGTAACATAATTGAAAACTCGCAAACGTATTGTGAAAATCCATAGTTTTCAAACTTTCTGATCGATGTGTTACAAAGATAGTTGCGCATGTTCTCATTTACCATGTCTTCATTCTATAATCATAGTATACGTTTAGGATTGTCAATCTGATGGTCGTAGGTTCAAACCCTTCCGGTGGCAGAAAATATTCGTAAGTTTTAGACATGTCCCATTGTGTTCATTGTCCACGCCGTGTGAAACGGAATGAATCAGTTTGGAATTAACGATGGGGGGAGGGGAAATATTGAATTACAAAATCTCAATTTCAACGAACCGAGAAGTAGAGAAAAATTGAATAATTCTTATAAATATTAAAAATTACGTTCATTTTTTTAGTGGTGTAATCCCAGGTAAAATCAAAGATCTTATATGGAAGATTTTAATTTGCTCTGAACTCAGCCAAAAAGCATTTCGCACCGATCTAATATATTCTCCAATACATTTCAAAATGTTTAGAATGTTTCATGTCGATAATTTGACCAATGCATCCATTCTTGACGCTCAGACGATATTTTCTGCAACTACCTCTTCTCTCCAGTTCCTTCTCCTTCTTCTCTCCCCTCTTTCTGTTCTGCTTTTATCTCATATCGCCTTCCCTACTTTTCTCACATCTTATCTCCATCCCACTCTTCTCCACTCCTCTTATCTCCTTTCCTGTCTTAGATTTCCGACTCCACTGCACTCTCTTTTTTCGTTCTTCTCTTTTTCTCTCCTTTACTCTAATCTCCACTTCCCTCTTCTCGTCTCCTCCTCTCCTCTCCTCTCGTTTTCCTCCTCTTTTCTCTTCTTTGTTCTTTTTTTCCTCATCTCTCCTCGAATCTTTTTCCATTCTCCTCACTACATCTCCTCTCCTCGTCTATCCTCTCTTTCTTCTCTCCTCTACTTTTCCTCTTCTCCTTTCGCTTTCTCTTTCTCCTCTCCTTCGTTTCCTCTCACCTCTTTTCCTTACTGTAGACTCATCAGCGATGAAATACTAGAAAACCTATTTTTTTCTTTCAAAAAGAATTTTGTCATTTGCGATATAATAGTGATATTTTTAATAATTTTATACAATAATAATTGTTTATATTTCTTTCGCGTATTTTATAAATATCTATTGTGCATGTGGCAACCCTGAAATTGAGCCTAACTCTGCACGCAACCCACCAACGGCTTGTGTAAATTGGGTTGCCTAGTTTAAAATGTCGTTGTCCTAAAACTTTTGAGACACTGTACAAGGGACAAATATATTTATCAACATTATTAACCTAATGTCAGTGAACATCAAGTTAAATCTAATTAATGATTATCAATTAAATGGACAGAGTTAATAGAAAAACTATTCTCTAAAGAATTCGTAATTTGGCCCAAGTTTAGATTGCAGGGTGATAATCTCTTCATTACACACAAAATCGCATGACAAGATTTCGGTACATGTGACTGTATGTATGCCAGAAGTAGATTCCCGTTTTCATGTTAGGGACTTCATGAAATTTCTACATCTCACGCCCTATCCTCAAAGGCATTATTACTGTTTGATTTTTACCATTACCTGGCTTGTCCACCTCAAAGGAATATAAATTATATGGAATTGAAAACAAAAAAATGCAGTAATAGTGGCAACATTCTCCTGACTATGCATGAGCTTACCGTGTTGTCCTTGCATCTCGGTTTGGCTTTGCTTAATATTATCAATGAGCTAAATTTTCTGTGTGTTCGTAAATCCTTTCCTGTACGCTTGAATTAGTAGGTTAGGTGAATTAGGTTTGGTGTTCTTAGCATCCAGTTTCGAGTAGGTTCGGCTAGTTAAGGGTGTTGCATTCGTATTTGTACACTTTCGCTCTTCGCTTGCACGTACACGTATTATAGCTTTTAATACGCAAAACGATTTCACACAACTGTAAGTTATCAGCACGGTAAGGGGTTTGGGGTTTTATTTAGCTACAACACAAATTTTGTAGCACGAAATTCCAATCTTACACTCTACTTCCTCATCCTCCCGTACGTAAAATTTCCGAAAATATGGAACTCAGAGACCCGAACATAATTAATACGAAATTAAATAAAACAAACTTTTAAACAAATTATTAGTGTAATGTGATTTACAATTACAGAGAGTTCACACATATTTCATCAACTGCAAAACATCACCTAATATACCTGGCCGGCAACGAAATGAATTCGACACCCATCTTCTTAACGCAGAAAGTCCAGGTAAAGGTATACCAACTGTACTTCTCAAATAAACGTAACATTTTGAAACGGCTCGAAGAGTCAACGCTTTGCTTATATCATCTTTAGTCCATAGGGATTTCGTTTTACCGTGTACTAAGTATTGTATTTGAGTGTCGCTGAACACTTTCCCCAAGAGTTTTCTTGTTACATTGTCGGTTAGGTTATGTTGAAGATTTTGAACTTGTTTAGTTTTTTTGGTTAAAGCAAGTTGCAAGAGCTTGTTCTTAATCTTTAACTTATTAATTTCTTTATGTAAACGTGTGTTGTTCTTCTGTAAGCGATGAATAGTGTTTTCCAACAACGAAACATTGCTAGCAGTTTCTGTACCTACGTCTATTTTTCTTTTTTTCGGCGACATAGTATTTAGCTTATTTAAGGAACGTTTCCTTATTTCACACCTTTCGTAGCGTACATCTCCACAGTCTTTATCAGAACATCCTAAAAATGATTCATGTTTTGAAGAGGAAGGTTCAGGAGAATTTGCTACACCACATTCTCTATTATTTTGCACTGAAGTAATATGGTGTAATTTTAGTGATGGCACTGCAGTTGGCTTCAGTACTTTCTTTGTTGGCAAACACAGAAGTTCTGCTCTTAGATCTCGCACATAGTCTTCTTTACAAAAATGGGCACTGCACACTCTCGCATTTTTAATATTAATATTATGTTCTCGATCACAAGCACGAATGCACTGTTTACTTACACGATTATCAGCTGGAAATCTATGATATTTTATATCACTTCCTTTAGTTTTTTGGTTATATTTCCCACAGCTTGTTACTGCACAATTAGGCATGATTATAGGTAAAATGAAATAAACAATCTCATTTCAAGAGAAATAATACAATAAAAATATATCGAATGCGACAAAATCAACAACCTGCTTGTTCCGAATTTTGCGACGTGTTAGTAACTAAATGTACCCCGCACCAAACTTACTGCACATAGCAACGAGCACCGTCAAACCCGATCCTCCCAGATGACGTAATGCATACGTACTTCACATAGCAACGAGCACCCCCTGCGTAAAACTTCATAAGGTTTTGGGCCAACTATATATATGAATCGAGGAACTTTGCTTTCCTCAGATATATTGAACACACGGCAGTAATTATCATACTTTTCCTAATAACAGTTTATGGTTCCTTCATCTGGATCATACTATTTGTCAAATCCTGGCAAGTACGACATGATTTCTACAGCATTGATTAAATCCAATTAATCATAGACAAAACTCACCTAATTCAGTACGACCAATACTTAATATTTTCCTCGTCGCCATTTAATACTTCTGTTGTCTATTCAAAAACACGCCGATTCTGCGCCGATTACACTCAAAGTGTCGAGTTGATTTAGAAAGATATGCACGGCATAATCGAACATTATTTATTGACATCAAATTGCCACTTAAGAATTTAAAACAAACTCCATGTCTCAAAGACAAAACACAATCTCTTTCTACCAACATATTAACGATTTCAAAGGTCTTATAAACTATACAGTCTATTCACACACGGCAATTTTCTTCACTGGATAATTTCCCATACTTTATATATATTTATAAATTATTGTCATCATTCTATAGCTTAACACTTTGATGTTTGTAGAGAATAAAGATGTTTTATATAGTTGGAAAATCAGTGGAATGTGAGTTGTAAGGTTCTGTAACCGTACTGCAAGTAAAAAATAATAAGAAAGATCAAATTGTTTAATATTAATAAGTAGTGAATTCAATTATAGATTTAATGTAAAATAAATAAGTTGTTATTTGCCTCAACGTAATATTTATTTAAAATTCTTATGAAATTTTACAAGTAAGTGGACTTCAAGAAACAAACAAGCTGGACGTGTATGAATAATTTCACTATAAGTTTCTTTTCTCACACATTCTAACTTCGAAATGTCGCGATTTCTTCCACCTGCATCACGTGATAATACAAGGACAACTGATAAATAAAAGACGGTGCTCAATTATGGGATGGAGGTATAACGTACTGGAAAGGATTGGGTTAATTTCCAAAAAATGACTGTTACTATAACGCTGTACAGGTTTATGAAGTTATAGATAGAACCAATCACATTGTAAACAGGCAACAGTCGAACATACTTTTTCTGCAACATTATACGCAATTTTTTTATGTTGATTAACGATACATGTAACTCTTCCTGGCGAATATGGACATGGCGAAGATCAAGAAGGCCTCCACGAAAACTGGGTATACATCTTTTCCTGCCGAAAATGAAGAAGACGCCCACGACAACTGGGTATACATCTATCCCTGCCGAAGATGAAGAAGGCACCCGCGACAACTGGTATACATATTTTCCTGCCGAAGATCAAGATGGCGAGCACGAATAATGAGTATACATTTTTTCCTGCCGCAGATCTAGAAGGCGACCGCGACAACTGGGTATAGAGTAAGGTGGGGTAAGACTGCGCGGCGGGTAAGACTGCGCACCGGTTTTTCGAGGTGAAAATCACACACAGTTGGCACCACTGCCCCACCGTTACTTCGTCCAAGATGGTAGCTAGCTGTGGATAGTGGTGAAGATACGTTTGAAATTCGTTGTGCTGAGAGAGGTAAGTGAAAAGATTTTGAGGGTGTTTGCTATTTATTTTGGTACTACGTGTTTTGAGTACTACGTCACTGTAAATGAATACAATATTACGATGTTGATGGATAGAAGAAGCTGTGTTAATGCCGAGTCCACCTGCGTATTAGTTTCCATTGCTTTGTGCAATGGGTGGGCAACATCACGTGATATGTTCAGGATTGCAGCACGGGGCAAGACTGCGCAGGCAGCTACAGTTGGGAATGCCATGAAGGGCTTTGAAGTGACTGGATTATGCCCTTTCAATCAAGACATCTTCACTGAGGACGGGTTTCTTCCCTCTACTGTGACAAATGTATCAGCTCCAACTCCATTTGAGCAGCCTTCAACAAGTGGGGTTAACAATACTGGATCATACGGGCACATTTCCGTTAACCAGATATCACCACTTCCATGTGCAGAGCATATTCAGCACCGCCGACAAAAGGGAAGGCAGTCTCAGGTGTTAACTGGATCTCCATTCAAAGTCAACTTGGAAGCCTCGTTGGCTGAGAAGAGTAAGAAGAAAGTTCAGGGGAAACAGAAACGGAACATCGTTGTTGAAGCAATGTAGCAAGCAGAAAACGCCAGAAGAAAGAGTACAATTGCCCAGGTTGTAATGAGAAGTACAGCGATCCTCCAGTAGAGGATTGGATCCAGTGTTCCACATGTGACGAGTGGTGGCATGAAAATTGCACCTCGTATGAAACAGGAACCTTTATTTGTGATTTGTGTTAGCGATTCCTAACCCAAGTGAAGGACGGGATTCACTGTGCCTACTGTGAGAATGCCACGAGAAATGTATCCCATATGATAGAAGAACGTTTTTAGGTGATTTGTGTTTCTTTTTATACAAATGTGACTCTGTGTAGAAAGTGCGCATTCTTACCCCAACTTGATCGCAGTCTTACCCCGCGGTGCGGGTAAGACTGCGTATTTGCATGGTCACGGTTTTGTAATTGTTTCAGGCAGAAATATTGTTCATTCAGCTTTCGGAAATTTACTGTGAGTCAGCAAAGGATAGTGCAATGTGTATTGCATTTTTCATGTGTGTCTGTAGTTTCATAGCTTGAATATAAAATTATGAACTCAAACTGCGCAGTCTTGCCCCACCTTACTCTACATCTTTTCCTGCCGAAGATCAAGAAGTGGCCCACCACAACTGGGTATACATCTTTCCCTGACGAAGATCAAGAAGTGGCCCACCACAACTGGGTATACATCTTTTCTGGCGAAGATCAAGAAGGCGCCCGCGAATACTGGGTATATATCGTTTCCTGGCGAAGATGAAGAAGGCGCCCACGACAACTGGGTATACATCTATCCCTGCCGAAGATGAACAAGGCACCCGCGACAACTGAGTATACATATTTTCCTGCCGAAGAATATATGGCGACCACGACAAATGAGTATACATTTTTTCTTGCCGCAGATCAAGAAGGCGCTCACCACAACTGGGTACACATCTTTTCCTGGCGAAGATCAAGAAAGCGCCCACCACAACTGGGTATACATCTTTTCCTGGCGAAGGTGAAGAAGGCACCCGCGAAAAATAGGTATATATCTCTTCCTGACGAAGATCAAGAAGGCGCCCGCGAATACTGGGTATATATCTTTTCCTGGCGAAAATCAAGAAGGCACCCCCACAACAACTGGGTATGCATCTTTTCCTGCGGACGATCAAGAATGCGCCCGCGAGAACTGGGTATAAATTTGTTCCTGGTGAAGATCAAGAAGGCGCCCGAGACAACTGGGTATACTTTAGTTCATGTCGAACATCATGAAGGCGCCTGCGACAACTGGTTATATATCTCTTCCTGGCGAAGATCAAAAGGCCCCACAAGAACGGTGTATAAATCTTTTCCTGCCGAATATCAAGAATGCGCCCGCGACATCGGGATATAAATAGTTCCTGGTGAAGATCAAGATTCCCCCCGCGACAACTGGGTATACATATTTTCCTGCCGAAGATCAAGAAGGCGCAGCGACAACTTGGGATACATCTTTTCCAGGCGAAAATCAAGAAGGCGCCTCACACGACAACTGGGTATACATCTTTCCTGCCGAAGATCAAGAAGGCGCCAGGGACAACTGGGTATAGTTTGGTTCATGTGGAAGATCAAGAAGTCGCCTGCGACAACTGGTTATATATCTCTTCCTGACGAAGATCAAGAAGGCCGCCGCGACAACTGGGTATACATCTTTTCCTGGCAAAGATAAAGAAGGCCCCCCACGGGAACTGGGTATACATCTTTTCCTGCCGAAGTTCAAGAAGCCCCCCGAGACAACTGGGTATACATCTTTTCCTGCCGGAGATCAAGAATGCGCCCGCGACAACTGGGTATAAATAGTTCCTGGCGAAGATCAAGAATCCCCCCGCGATAACTGGGTATACATATTTTCCTGCCGAAGATCAAGAAGGCGACCGCGACAACTTGGGATACATTTGTTCCTGGCGATGGTAAAAAAGGCGCCCCCGACAATTGGGTATACATTTGTTCCTGGGAAAGATCAAGAAGGCCCCCGCGAAAACTGGTTATATATCTCTTCCTGACGAAGATCAAGAAAGCACCCGCGACAACTGGGTATACATCTTTTCCTGGCGAAAATTAAGAAGGCACCCCCCACGATAAATGGGTATTCATCTTTTCCTGCCGAAGATCAAGAAGCCGCCCGCGATAACTGGGTATACATTAGTTCCTGGCGAAGATCAAGAATCCCCCCACGACAACTGGGTATACATCTTATTCCTGCCGAAGATCAAGATGGCGCCCTCGACAACTATGTACGCATTTGTTCCTGGCGAAGATCAAGAAGGTCCCCTTCACAACTGGGTATATATCTTTCTCCGGCGAAGATGAAGATGGAACCTTCAACAACGGAGCATAATTTTTCATCACCAGAAAAATTAATACATTTTAGGAACTAGATAAATGTCTCTCTTTTTTTGAAGAATTCATTCCACAAGTTACTCGCATTAGAGTGAAAGTGGACAGAGTTTTCCACGAATAAATTTGTTCTAAATGTAAAGCTTTTGTTCTTCAGAAATAATCTCCCTGAAATTTCATTATGATGTGATTTTTTTTTGTAATCTACATTTATATCGATGAATATAAATTTATATGCATGAGATTTAGTTTTTTTTTTCAATGAATTGAATACGGAAATGATTCATTTTTGAATTATGCAGATATTCAGATTGAGTAATAGGTTGAACTGCATTTCTGAAATTTGTTGATATAAAGTTTCTCACAACTGGCAATTTCATTTGAAATCTTGTTGAGTTGTTGTTTTATGTTCACTTTGTGCAAGGATATGCTAATCGGGACTGGACCTACAGTTTAAAGTGGAATACGAATCACTCCTTGCCTCTACTGCGTAACGAACGCTGCATCCTTCGATTACAAGGCGGCCATTTTACCACTAAACGGGCGGCGTCAGCGGGTCCGCGAAGGAGTGTTTGCACAAGCCTTAATTTGTTTTCCGCACCCCCTTCAGCATCCTCTACTGGAAACCTGTGTTGAAACATAAACTCTTACAGTTTCATATTTCGTAGTCACATAGGGCGCCCGAATGTTAGGTATTGGAGTGAGATTGCTGTTATTGTATAGAATAGCGAAGCATTGAAAGAGAAGCCGCATATATTTTCCTATACTGTCGGCAGTCTGATCAGAGACCGTTGTCTTTTCCTTTCATCAGTATTGTTGTTAAGAATTTTCTTCGTTTGTTTTAACTGGCCTGTTTTTTTTTTTTTTTTGTTTTTTTTTCGAAATTTACATACAGCTCAGTGAGTTCCATTTTTGGCATTGTTGTTAAACGTTTTTATTGTCTGCTTACTTGTCGTTCCTCTTTTTTTGGGGTGTAAGGGGTGACCTTCCACGTAGTACACCCAAATGTCAACCTCACTTCCACGTTAGTACACCCTGGACTGAAGACTAACGAGGCTCTGGCGACTGGCCCCATGGCCAGTATAATTTTGTTTTGTATTGTCCTGTTGTCCTTATGTGTGCTGAGTGCCCCTTTACAGCCTCAGCTTTTAACAGAAGTCAGAACATTTTAAGATTTTTAATTACGCAACGTTAGAGTTGTTCTTCGTAATGATAATGGGGCTGGCCCCCGTATAATGTGACGGGAGCAAAATAGCCTAAGTGCTGAGTCTCCCACAATTTTAAAATCACATTCAAAAAATCAAATGTTCCTCTTTTCTCCAAGTCAAATTATTTAACTCCAGTTGTATCTTGACGAGTAGATTATCTGTTAGTACATTCTGTATGTTCCACGTAATATATTTTGTAAAGTACCATTTCAGACTTTCTGGAGGAGTTTGTGAAGAAAATGTTACAGTTCGTTGATGCGATAGTGCGGCAGAAGGATTTGAACAAATACCAAGTTGCCGTGCACTTCGCGTTTTGTCATGACACCATAGTATCTGGGGCAGACAGAAGATAAACAGTGGTGCAACCTCAAGGGGGTATACAACAAATTGTACACCCAAACCAAATAACACCTTGAGTTCTTTTGCAGGCGAGTCAACGGAAGCTGATTATGTAGAAAAGTCTCCACACTAATACACCCAAATTAGCTTGAAATAATTAGATTCATTCTTCATAGGATACCTCAAAATTCCAAAACCTACCCGAACCCATCCTGTTCAGAGGTAACCCGCTGTGGTAAACAATCTGGTACCAAAATCCCCCCACCTTTCTTTGGGGGGTTGTTACTGGGATAAATAATCTAATAGTATACCCCGCACATGAATGTTGCGATTAGTTAAATTTGGAGGTGTTTACTGCCAATTTATGCATGCGGCAGGTTTTTTCCTCTGTCACGCAAAAAGCCATTATCTTTCCTCTCTTTTACCTTCGCCTATATTTTCGCCTTCTAATTATACTACCGGTAAGTGCCGTAAAGGCAGACACAGTATCAACACATACTAGGTGTGCTTTATAGGTATTCCCTAACAAGCATGCTATGGAGGGCCCCTAAAGGGGAGGATACTCATACGCACTGAGAACCCCAAACCTAAGGGGGACGCTTACAAGACGAGGCGTTGCCGCAGACCTGTGCTGGGCCCCAATCATTCCGGCGGGCTCTTTGGGGGCCGGGATTACTTAACGTTTCTGATTTCTGATTTCACTAACTCACTGACATAAATGTTCTCCATGAAGGAAGCCCCGGAGCCAAAAAAGGTCCGATTACTACCCTCCATGAAATTGTCCCAAAAGGCCGAGAAAATTAAGAAATCGCTTACTTTGCACTTTTTTAAGGGTGAAAATGCCCTTTTTCGTGTCCTTAACAACCAATTGCCATGGAAATTTTTTGCAGCACACATTGTTTCCTTCAATTCTTAATTGTCTAGCTACAATATATTTCTCACATATCAACAACAGATGAATCAACTCCTGGTTTTGGAAAGGTGCCTCAAACAAGGGTGACATCTACATAAGGAGAAGATTCAGTCCAGATACAATTACGTATACATTGTTATACTCAATGCGAAAATATCTACATCGTGCTTGTTTTAACTAAGTTTTAGAGGTATAATAACAAACAATTCTTTAGAACTTGCCGTTCTTGTTGTTGTCTATGGAAACAGACGTTGCTAGGGAACTTAAACAAAGTTTATTTTCACCCAGAAAATTACTGCAAGTGAATTATACTAGACATTTCGTATATCAAAATACGAGCGTCAGAATTTATTACAGAAGCAAGGTAGGAATTTGTGGGGAATGACGGAAAACAATTATTATCCAGTTAAGTTAAAAAATGTGAAAATGACAAAAAACGTAAACATTGCACTTACAATTTAGTGTCGCTATTGAATTCGTTTATACAAAACATCCAACCCGGGCCTCTCCGCTGGCGCAGTGGTAGCGTCGTCGCCTTGTAATCAAGGGGTCTCGGGTTCGATACCCGGTGGAGGCACATAGTGGTTCGGATCCCACCTTAAACTGTGGGTCCAGTCCCAATTAGCCTTACTGTGCATAAAGTGGACTTAAAACACCAAATCAATCAATCAATCAAAACATCCAACTAATTATCTTGAAACGGTTATTACTTACTCAATTTATTATTAAGAAATTAGACAATACTATTTTGAATATTTGTACCTTAGAGGACATACACACATAAAGTTACTTTCTAAACTTTTCAAATTAGAGAATTTATACACTTGTTCCCCTTCATCCAATACAACATGCAGACATTTTACCCCATTTATAATATCGTATCAATCCCTAAGATTATATGTTTATTTTATAAAAGCCTCTCTGAATGCTTCATGTTGACCAGGGCATTCACTTGTTTTTCTCAGTTGTCTCAGCCTCTGAGGCATGTAAACAATGCACAGTGTTGTGCTATGCAAACCTCCTGAGCTGTTCAGGAAACAGGTAGTTTCTTCTGCCTATGGAGTCAGCGATTTGCATAGTGGCAATTAAAAACACGATTCGGCATGGAGGAAGAGCTCCATGGCCTAGGGATATAGACGTGAGACAAGCTGAGAGGTGACTGACTTTGGATTGGAATTGAGAAGGGGGAAGAGGTTAGGAGAGCGGTGGAGCAGAAGTGAGACGACGCTCTGGTCAACCGATAGAGAAGCCAACAGAGGACTTCGTATATTTTATTCATCGTAATTATCTTCATTCATCAGATAGACAGGTAACTATCCTAAGACCCAGCCATGATTCAGGTTCAAAGGTTCAGAAAACCCAACGAGTGACCATTGTCTTTTCTAGTTGA
The DNA here is from genome assembly GCF_977018435.1 of Lepisma saccharinum. Classification (NCBI taxonomy): domain Eukaryota; kingdom Metazoa; phylum Arthropoda; class Insecta; order Zygentoma; family Lepismatidae; genus Lepisma; species Lepisma saccharinum. Next base: position 55,302,307 of record NC_139245.1, read on the forward strand.
TTAATTCCTAAATCTTAGTTGTACCTTTCGTATTGCCAAGCGTTAACTCGTCATGCCAATGACGAGTGCTCTCATCAGAGGATGAATGATGAATAGCTTACATCACTCAGCAATTAATTGCAAAGTGACTGGTTCTGATCCCATCATTCTATAGAATGATACGATATGATTACACCCACAACGTGGCCGAAGGTAACGCATGCGAGCGTACAAGACGTGGCCAAATGCCACGTCGAAAGTACGCGAGTCCAATATATATATAGCCCCAATCACTGGCATAAATGTTCTCCATGAACGAAGCCCCGGAAGCAAAAAGTGGCCGATTACGAGCCTCGATGAAATTGTCCCAAAAGACCGAGAATATTAAGAAATCGCTCAATTGGCCCTTCTCTAAGGGTAAAAATGCTCTTTTTTCACGTCCTTAGCAACCAGTTTCCATGGCGCATTTTTTCTCACATTGTTTTCTTCAATTCTTAATTGGTTAAATTGTAAATCACCAACCCTGTGTTACGTTCCTAGTAACTTTCCTCACCCTTTACTCCTATAGCCGGGAGCATTGAGGCTCTAAGGGTCTACACTGAAACCTATCTTCAGGGTAGGTGCAGAACAAATCCAACCAAAGTCGTGAAGTTTTAATGAAAAGTTTATTTACTGCTTGAGTACTTACAGCCAGTGGTTAGGTGACTCGTAACTGGAACTTGGAGATCAATTGTTAATAGATAATTTCAAACTTACTAGAAAGGTCAAACTAGGGTGGCCCAAACCTAGGTTTTACAGAAGAGCGGCATACACCTATTCACTTCTTCCTAGACTTGGAGTTATCACCCGAGATGGCCAATTTAGGCTTTTACAGAAGAGCGGCTTGCACCTATTCACTTCTTCCTAAATTGGAACTTATATCCCATTCGGCTAACCTAGGTTTTACAGAAGTGCGGCATACACCTATTCACTTCTTCCTAGATTAGACCGTTCCTATTTGGCCAGTCTAGGTTTTACAGAAGAGCGGCTTGCACCTATTCACTTCTTCCTAGACTGATACCAGAACAGACCTCCATATGGACCAAACTGCTTCGTATTTATACCCAAAGTTCCAGCCTCGAACACCTGTCTTTTGGTAATTTCTTATTACAATACTCCAAATTACAACAGAAAGATATTTGGAAAATACATAGTCTGGCAATTAATAATTTACAAAGAAAGTTTACATATTCATTTGAGTTAACAATTATTTCTTTAACGTTGATAAAATCTTACATTTTGGAAATATACAAATTTAAATGTTCCGCCATTATTTAATTACAATTAGGTTTGTTCATCAAACATTGATAATCTTTGATTGGCAAATCTATATTTACATCATAATAAATGCCCGTTGTCTTAAGCGAGCTGACTTCATTAGATTGCTACAGAAAGTTGAATACATTAGTTCAACAACGCCTTGATTGGCGCGTTCATATTTTGCGTCACAACATGTAGTATCATAGACATTAACAAGAACTCTAGGTAACACTATATAGATTTTTCTTTTAACATGGAAATTCAAAGTTACAAAATAAGTATGGTCGTAACACCTGACACCTTCTGTAAACAAACCGTCTCACCGATTCCATGTATCTCTCCGCGTCAGCTGATTCATGACCGCAATCATCTACTGTTACACTCATAGTTCGCCGCACCTATTCATTTTGTATAAGAGCTTCTGAATGTGAGAACCCGCTCTCAAAACATCCAGATGAATATGCAGCCGCATACATTTTTACTTTCCCTGTCATTCTCTCTTTCATAACCTTTAAAACTGCAGACACTGACACACCACTGCACTGGGATGTACACAAATCTCTAAGCTCATTGAAAGTTACAATGCATATTCCTACAAAATGTTCACACTTATCTTATCTTGCCATGTCACCAAGTTATTTTACGAAGTGCACTATATTTGGCGGAACAAAAATCGTTATTAGGATACTTGTCAAAGTTTCCAACCGCAATAAATTTACGAACTTTCTAGGTCTTGTTTTAATCATAATCATCAATATATTTATTGGACATACAGCATTGCATATGGCTGTTTATGCCCATTATATATTTTATTTACATAAGATATAATTTACATAAAATCTACAAACAAATTTCAAATACACTCCTATCTATATCAAATCTTAGAAATATACATTACCATGTTATATCATTTTGTCTAAAAAAAATGCAAGTAAAGTATATTCAATTCGCATGCAAGAAAGAAGTCACATTTATGGGAAATGATTACTGGTGCAAAGAGTGAACCATAAAGGTTAAGCAATAAGGAAAAAATAAAGAGCATTGGGGCAGCGTATCCCATACTACAAATTGGCCGTTGTTTTACTTTACGTAATGTATCCTGTAACAACGCTGGATTTTCGTGTGGATCATTTTACTTCAATGAGTTTTTTTTAATAAATGTCTATTTGGTTGTAGCTTTGCTGCTATGCACAGTTACATTTGTTTTACGTTTCATAATTTTACAATTTCATAATTTTATAATATAATATTTTCTCTCACAATATAGTTGGTAAGTGCATATATTATTTTCTTCGTTGGGTTCCTCAAAAGTGTTGACAAGGCGTATGGGACATTATATCCTGCTTCTTTTAGGTCTCTAAAGAAATAATCACGCGTAGTTACATTAAGATGACATTCAAATATAATATGATCAGGTTTTCCTTCAGTTGCACCACACTAACAGATTGGGGATTGAACAATCTTCCTAGTGTACAGGTGTTTAGGGGTTAGGGCGTAATTCAGCCGACATCTAAGAAGACTTGTTAAAGAGTTTCTTGAAAGGTTAATGTCTTGATATCAAGGTTCTTTAGGTATAATTGGTTGAATTGAATAATACTTTTTCCCATTAGTCTTCCCTGTAATTGTCCATTGTTTCTGCCAACTTTTCAAAAATTCTGTTTTAGCATGCGACTCTAGCGCTTTTGCAGAAAATGTAATCCGAAGCGATCGGTGACTTGATTCTTCAGCTTCGTACTTGGCTAATGCGTCTGCTATGTGGTTCCCTTCTATGGATGTATGCCCAGGAGTCCAGACAAAAAGAATACTGTATTCTGAGTTGGTTAGTTTGTGATACAAAATTTTTTTGTTAACAATGTACCAGTCTACATAGTAATCAGCTGTTATCGATCCCAGGGAGTGTAAGCTTCATGATAAGATAGGCCCTCAAGCGCCATAGTCTTGACTATATCCTTTTGTCACTGTTTTTCTGGACAGTCCTTGTCTGTTGCCCAGTGTTCTTGTGAACAGTGAATGCATATGACATTATTATTACAGCTTGAGAATTCATTATTTTGCCAACAACGTTTACACTTCAATTTACTTTTAGTTAGATTTGAAATGCCCATAATAGTAGCAGTTTGTGCATTGCTTTACCATGGGAATGTAATGCTCTACACCAATCTTTGAATAATATAAAGTTACATATGCTGGTAAGGTTTGGGCATCAAATGTCAATATTATTGATCAATTCGACTTCCATTTTCGTCAATTTTGTATTTCATTATTCGTCTCACTTTGAGTACGTTGAAAACATTAGGTTTTATGTTTTCTAATAACTCATCATTTGTAAATGAGGTATCTATTCCTTTAATTACACCCATTCTCCTCACTTTATGTGCTGGTACATAAGCAAACCAGTTATTGTTCATTAGAACTGGATGAGAGAGAAAGTTGTTAGCATTTCTCTACTAACTATCTTGAAACGGTTTTTGCTTATCCAGTTTATTAGTAAGAAAGTAAACAATTTTGAATATTATGTAGACTATATTTGTACCACATTAGACCCCGAATACACATAACGTTATGTTCAAAACTTTTCAAACAAGCTAACCACGTCGGCGAGCGCACGAGACGTGTCGCTATTTAATTCGTCTATTTGAAATATCTAACTATTTTGAAACAGATGATATTTACTCAGTTTATTATTATCAAAATAGACAATAATGTGTTGAATATTTGTACAATATTAGAGCACGAACACATACAAGCGAACTTATACACTTGTTTCCCTTCATCCAATACAACATGCATGCAACTTGAAAATCATTAAGATTATTGAGGAAACCCATGTATAACGTGATTGCGTCCACAACATGGCCGAAGGTCACGCATGCGAGAGTACAATTCCTTACAGCTTGCAGTGCTTGTTGTCCATGGAAACGGACGTTGCTAGGGAACTTAAAGAAATTGTATTTTCACCCCGAAAACTACTGTTAGTGAATTATGCTACACGTTTCGAATTTCGAAATATGAGTGTCAGAATTTATTACAGAGGCAAGGTATAGAACTTTCGGCGCCCTGCAAACTTCCCTCACAAACTACAGTTGTACCATATGATATAAAATCACTGTCGTAACTAAAATGTTGTAGACCCGGCCTTGTGCAATAAATGAATTTCGAATATAATTTTCTTTTTCTTTTCAATTCCTTGCGAGGCCGAGAGATCGGGGGAAGTGTTAAGGGCGGCGCTGTAGCGGAGATGCCGACATTTTCGAGCAGAAATTCCCTAACTACGGCTCGGAACGTGGCAAAAGTAAGGAAACGAGGCATTGCGAGCGAAGCGAGCAAGAAAATTTTACAAAATGTATTTTTATTTGCATAACATTTAAAATCGAAAGGGCAATGTTCCTCTGTGTCCCACTGAAGGTGACCTTCTCCGTCAATATTTGACCCCCTAGAATTGATTTTTTTAACATTGGCAGGCAATGCCTCCATGCCCCCCTGATGTAACATGGAGCGACGTGAAATATAAAATACACACGCAACACGTCTAACCTAAATTACATAAATTTTCTCTCATGCATTTTGGACAAAATCAATAAAGAGAAGTCTTACTTCTCTCTCTGGTAAATTACAATGCGTTACAAAAAATAAAATACATTGCGAGTGAAGCGAGGAAGAAAAGTTTTAGATCCATTTTCTTGCAAACTGAAAACAATATTGATTTAATAGGGCACAAATAATTCCACGGGGCGCCATAGCATTCTCTGTTTTACAACTTTTGTTCGGCACCCAGGGCTGACTTCCGCCGCCCCCTAGCTACAGTTCTGAACTTGATGAGACTAAGAAAAGTAGGCACTGCGAGCGAAGCGATCAAGAAAATTTTACAAAATGTATTTTCATTTTTATAACATTTCCAACGGGGGGGGGGGGTAATTGCCTCCTGCAGGTTCCCTTGGCCGTCAATGTTTGCCTCCTAGAATTGATTTCCGTCCAAGGTTGGGGGGGGGGATGCCCTCTGCCTCCCCTGTGGTTACGCCACTGTAAAGCACACCAATCATTCTAAGTTGTTTAACTTCAACAAAATAAAGACTGTAATAGATTTCTGAAAAATCAAAATACATTGATTTTTTATTCCAATAGATGTGACTGTCGGGAACAGTGGAGCAGTTTAACCTATGTCTTGCCCCAAACAGGCAAGAAGAGCACTGCTGTGTCACCTGCCATTGTTCCTAATTCATAGCTCTTGGGTATCTCATAAAATGCCACAATCCGCGCTTTTCAGAATCCACCGGTGGACGCGCTGGTGCACCGCTGATGCACGCTTCGGCTTTCCGTATTTCACCGGTGCTCACCAGAACTTTCACCAGGTTAAACCATGACGTCATCAATTTACACCAGCCTCAAGAGCTGATGCGGCTGGTTAATCAAAATGGCGTCATCTGCACTGAAACGTGTTCTGTTTCATGATATGCGTTCTGTAGGCAGTATAACGGAATGCCACGCCGATTTTGTTGCACGGAGGGCGAATAAACTTGATACAGACATAAACTGTCGACATTTTTAATACTACTGCTCCTTCACTTGCACGCAGAGTGAAATAAAGTATGCCGATGCATCAAAACATGCGACCGTCTTCTACTCCACCATGCAAGAAAGCATCTATTGGCAATATTCGACATTTTCACAAAAGATTACCACTGAATTTCTTAGTGAACATGCAAAATAAGATGTCGTTAAGTGAAAATATATAAAATATATTAAATATCTTCAGTGATTTAGTCACCATCACCGATTTTTCCTAAAAATGTGAATCTAGCTTCCATTTTCTGCAGCATGAATCTTTACGTATTTCACCGAATTTGACGTCATTCTTGGTGCACCAGTCTGATGCACGCTGGTGAATTATAGAAAGCGCGGAAAGTTTGATACATTTCCTCCCAACTTTGTGAATTTTTTTATCAATACATTTAAAAAAAAACTCTTTTGAGAGGCGCAGGAGAAGAATGATCGCCCCCTCAAGCCTTTAATTCGTCCTTGCAGCAAGCTACTAAGATTGATAGTTGTAGTCCGCCTACATTTTTTCCATAAGTTAATTTCGTGCTTATCTTTCGTCGCCCCTCCCCTTTCCTTCATCACCTTTACCTTTATTCGCCCCCTCTTCGTCTCTTATCTGTCGTCTCCCTCTAATCTTTCGTCGGCTGCCATCTTTCATCGCACACATTCTTCATAATTTTTATCTTTGTTCGCCCCCTGTCTATCGTTGCCCCCTATCATTTGTCGCCCCTATATTTATTCATTCATATATTTGTTCGACCCTATCTCTCGCCGCCCCATCCTTCGTCTTTCTTATCTTTGTTCGCCCCCTGTCTCTCGTCGCCCCCTTATCATTCGTCGCCCCTATCTTTCGTCCTTCTTATCTTTGTTCTCCCCCTGTCTCTCGTCGCCCCCTTATCATTCGTCGCCCCTTTCGTTCGTCCTTCTTATCTTTGTTCGCCCCCTGTCTCTCGTCGCCCCCTTATCATTCGTCGCCCCTATCTTTCGTCCTTCTTATCTTTGTTCTCCCCCTGTCTCTCGTCGCCCCCTTATCATTCGTCGCCCCTTTCGTTCGTCCTTCTTATCTTTGTTCGCCCCCTGTCTCTCGTCGCCCCCTTATCATTCGTCGCCCCTATCTTTCGTCCTTCTTATCTTTGTTCGCCCCCTGTCTCTCGTCGCCCCCTTATCATTCGTCACCCCTATCTTTCGTCCTTCTTATTTTTGTTCGCCCCCTGTCTCTCGTCGCCCCCTTATCATTCGTCGCCCCTATATTTCGTCTTTCTTATCTTTATTCGCCCCCCTGTCATTTGTCGTCCCCTTATAATTCATCACCCCTATCTTTCGTCCTTCTTATCTTTGTTCGCCCCCTGTGTCTCGTCGCCCCCTTATCATTCGTCGCCCCTATCTTTCGTCCTTCTTATCTTTATTCGCCCCCTGTCACTTGTCGTCCCCTTATCATTCGTCACCCCTATCTTTCGTCCTTCTTATCTTTGTTCTCCCCCTGTCTCTCGTTGACCCCTTATCATTCGTCGCCCCTATCTTTCGTCCTTCTTATCTTTGTTCGCCCCCTGTCTCTCGTCGCCCCCTTATCATTCGTCGCCCCTATCTTTCGTCCTTCTTATCTTTGTTCTCCCCCTGTCTCTCGTCGCCCCCTTATCATTCGTCGCCCCTTTCGTTCGTCCTTCTTATCCTTGTTCGCCCCCTGTCTCTCGTCGCCCCCTTATCATTCGTCGCCCCTATCTTTCGTCCTTCTTATCTTTGTTCGCCCCCTGTCTCTTGTCATCCCCTTATCATTCGTCACCCCTATCTTTCGTCCTTCTTATCTTTATTCGCCCCCTGTCTCTCGTTGCCCCGTTATTATTCGTCACACCTATCTTTCGTCCTTCTTATCTTTGTTCTCCCCCTGTCTCTCGTTGACCCCTTATCATTCGTCGCCCCTATCTTTCGTCCTTCTTATATTTGTTCGCCCCCTGTCTCTTGTCATCCCCTTATCATTCGTCACCCCTATCTTTCGTCCTTCTTATCTTTATTCGCCCCCTGTCACTTGTCGTCCCCTTATCATTCGTCACCCCTTTCTTTCGTCCTTCTTATCTTTATTCGCCCCCTGTCTCTTGTCGTCCCCTTATCATTCGTCACCCCTATCTTTCGTCCTTCTTATCTTTGTTCGCCCCCTGTCTCTTGTCATCCCCTTATCATTCGTCACCCCTATCTTTCGTCCTTCTTATCTTTCTTCGCCCCCTGTCTCTCGTTGCCCCGTTATTATTCGTCACACCTATCTTTCGTCCTTCTTATCCTTGTTCGCCCCCTGTCTCTTGTCGTCCCCTTATCATTCGTCACTCCTATCTTTCGTCCTTCTTATCTTTGTTCGCCCCCTGTCTCTCGTCGCCCCTTATCATTCGTCGCCCCCTTATCATTCGTCGCCCCTATCTTTCGTCCTTCTTATCCTTGTTTGCCCCCTGTCTCTCGTCGCCCCCTTATCATTCGTCGCCCCTATCTTTCGTCCTTCTTATCTTTATTCGCCCCCTGTCACTTGTCGTCCCCTTATAATTCGTCACCCCTATCTTTCGTCCTTCTTATCTTTGTTCGCCCCCTGTCTCTTGTCGCCCCCTTATCATTCGTCGCCCCTATCTTTCGTCCTTCATATCTTTATTCGCCCCTGTCACTTGTCGTCCCCTTATCATTCGTCACCCCTATCTTTTGTCCTTCTTATCTTTGTTCGCCCCCTGTCACTTGTCGTCCCCTTATAATTCGTCACCCCTATCTTTCGTCCTTCTTATCTTTGTTCGCCCCCTGTCTCTCATCGCCCCCTTATCATTCGTCGCCCCTATCTTTCGTCCTTCTTATCTTTATTCGCCCCGTGTCTCTTGTCATACCCGTATCATTCGTCACCCCTATCTTTCGTCCTTCTTATCCTTGTTCGCTCCCTGTCTCTATTCGGCTCCTTATCATTCGTCGCCCCTATCCTTCGTCCTTCTTATCTTTTTCGCCCCCTGTCTCTCGTCGCCCTCTTATCATTTGTCACCGCTATCTTTCGTCCTTCTTATCTTTGTTCGCCCCCCGTCTCTCGTCGCTCCCTTATCATTCGTCACCCCTATCTATCGTCCTTCTTATCTTTGTTCGCCCCTATCTCTCGTCGCCCCCTTATCATTCGTCACCCCTATCTTTCGTCCTTCTTATCTTTTTCGCACCCTGTCTCTTGTCATCCCCTTATCATTCGTCACCCCTATCTTTCGTCCTTCTTATCTTTATTCGCCCCCTGTTTCTCGTTGCCCCGTTATTATTCGTCACACCTATCTTTCGTCCTTCTTATCCTTGTTCGCCCCCTGTCTCTTGTCGTCCCCTTATCATTCGTCACTCCTATCTTTCGTCCTTCTTATCTTTGTTCACCCCCTGTCTCTCGTCGCCCCCTTATCATTCGTCGCCCCCTTATCATTCGTCGCCCTATCTTTCGTCCTTGTTATCCTTGTTCGCCCCCTGTCTCTCGTCGGCCCCTTATCATTCGTCGCCCCTATCTTTCGTCCTTCTAATCTTTGTTCGCTAACTGTCTCTCGTCGCCGCCTTATAATTCGTCACCCCTATCTTTCGTCCTTCTTATCTTTATTCGCCCCCTGTCACTTGTCGCCCTCTTATCATTTGTCCCCCCTATCTTTCGTCCTTCTTATCTTTATTCGCCCCTGTCACTTGTCGTCCCCTTATCATTCGTCACCCCTATCTTTTGTCCTTTTTATCTCTGTTCGCCCCCTGTCTCTCGTCGGCCCCTTATCATTCGTCGCCCCTATCTTTCGTCCTTCTAATCTTTGTTCGCTAACTGTCTCTCGTCGTCGCCTTATAATTCGTCACCCCTATCTTTCGTCCTTCTTATCTTTATTCGCCCCCTGTCACTTGTCGCCCTCTTATCATTCGTCGCCCCTATCTTTCGTCCTTCTTATCTTTATTCGCCCCTGTCTCTTGTCATCCCCTTATCATTCGTCACCCCTATCTTTCGTCCTTCTTATCTTTATTCGCCCCCTGTCTCTCGTCGCCCCGTTATTATTCGTCACACCTATCTTTCGTCTTTCTTATCCTTGTTCGCTCCCTGTCTCTTGTCGTCCCCTTATCATTCGTCACTCCTATCTTTCGTCCTTCTTATCTTTGTTCTCCCCCTGTCTCTCGTCGCCCCCTTATCATTCGTCGCCTCTATCTTTCGTCCTTCTTATCCTTGTTCGCCCCCTGTCTCTTGTCGTCCCCTTATCATTCGTCGCCCCTATCTTTCGTCCTTCTTATCTTTGTTCTCCCCCTGGCTCTCGTCGCCCCCTTATCATTCGTCGCCCCTATCTTTCGTCCTTCTTATCTTTGTTCGCCCCCTGTCTCTTTTCGTCCCCTTATCATTCGTCACCCCTATCTTTCGTCCTTCTTATCTTTATTCGCCCCCTGTCTCTCGTCGCCCCGTTATTATTCGTCACACCTATCTTTCGTCCTTCTTATCCTTGTTCGCCCCCTGTCTCTTGTCGTCCCCTTATCATTCGTCACTCCTATATTTCGTCCTTCTTATCTTTGTTCGCCCCCTGTCTCTCGTCGCCCCCTTATCATTAGTCGCCCCCTTATCATTCGTCGCCCCCTTATCATTCGTCGCCCCTATCTTTCGTCCTTCTTATCCTTGTTCGCCCCCTGTCTCTTGTCGCCCCCTTATCATTCGTCACCTTTATCTTTCGTGCTTCTTCTTTTTGTTCGCCCCCTGTCTCTCGTCACCCTCTTATCATTCGTCGCCCCTATCTTTCGTCCTTCTTATCTTTATTCGCCCTACGTCACTTGTCGTCCCCTTATAATTCGTCACCCCTATCTTTCGTCCTTCTTATCTTTGTTCGCCCCCTGTCTCTCGTCGCCCCCTTATCATTCGTCGCCCCTATCTTTCGTCCTTCTTATCTTTATTCGCCCCGTGTCACTTGTCGTCCCCTTATCATTCGTCACCCCTATCTTTCGTCCTTCTTATCTTTGTTCTCCCCCTGTCTCTCGTTGACCCCTTATCATTCGTAGCCCCTATTTTAATCACTCGTTGCACTTGCCGTTAAGCTTCCTGGTCCCCATAATGGAAGCCATATTTGCCATAGTATTGAAGAAATAAAATTAGATCCTTAAGGGTCTATCGCCCCTCCGTCCCCCTTTTTTCCAGTCTTGTATGTTTCTTAATTGACACTATGTGTGATATATTTCGTTCCAACTGTGTAAACTATTTATCAATATGTGAAAAAGTAAAATAGGTCCTTGGTGGAAGTCGCCCACGACGGCTCTTCATTCAGCCCTTGAGACAGACTGAAGCAATACTGCATAACATGGAAGTTGAAGGTAAACACAAGAAAACTAAAATAATGGTATTTAAGAAAGTTTATGTCTTCGCAGAAAAGGAGCGGTATGGTATGGGGGAGGGCAGGGGGGAGTAGCAATCAGATACAAGCGCGGTTTTCAAAACAACTGTTGGGAACCAGCACGAGTGCAAGCACGTGTGACGTCCTGAGGAATATGGGAAAACAAGGGGAGGATGTCGAAGCGAGGATGAGATGGTTCAAGTACTGGGTGAAGCTGGAACAAGGGGCTGTAGACTCACTGAAAGAACGGTGTCTGCGAGTTCAGATTGAGGAAGGGTTCGCACGCCACTGGGCAAGAGGGATTAGAGACGACCTCTACAGAATGGGTCTGGGGGAACTGTGGGAAGGTGTGAGGGGCGGGAGGTGCGAAACTGGGATGTTGCAAATTATAAAGGAGAGGTTGGTGGACAGTAGCAGGCAAGACATCATGGCAGAATGTAGGGAGAAGGTAACGCTCGCCGCCGCACAACCGCCAGGGGTGTGGGTAGAATGGGGGAGGAAACTGTACATTGATACTTGTATATATTAGCAAAGCAGTGGACTCGCCTGGTTCCTGCTAGGGGGTGGAGGCAACACAAACTCAAGGGGCTGGACAGTCGTGCCATCTGCACGTTATGCGGCGAAGAGGAGACGAGGACTCACATCCTGCATGAGTGTGTTTGGTCGGCGGCCCTCAGACAACGTAAATGGGGGGTCAGTGCAAGGGACAGCATTGAGCAAACAATCCAGGCTGTATCTAGGGAGGAGAGGAGTGGTATAACGAATGCAAACATCAAAGCCCTGGGCTCCTATTTACATGCAGTTTAGAGGGAGCGCAGGAAAATGCAGCAAGGGATCAGTGAAAGTGAAGGATACGGAACAGTGGATCAGGCATAGGTCGGGCGTGTAGTGCAGTGTTGTGAAGGTAGTGATAATGAAAATGAACAATCTCAAATGTTAGAAGAGAAATATTAGAAATATTGCCTTTTATGCATGTATATATATATATATATTTATACTCTTTTTTTCTAAATGTTTCTGTCTATAAATGTTTCTAAATGCATGATCAATGGGGTGTATGTTTAAGGCGGGGTGTTTGTGTAACAATATTGGAGAATACGCACAGCCCAAGGGCTTGTATCAATATCAATATACTATATGTGATCAGAAGTATCCGGACACCCATCTGAAAATAAAGTACAAGTCTCGGCAACCCTACATCGGGAACACTGGGAGTCAATACGGTGTTAGCCCACCCTTAGCCTTGACGACAGCGTTCACTCTCACAGGCATACTTTCAATAAGATGCCGGAACGTTTTCTGAGGATAGGCAGCCCATTCCTCGCAGAGCGCCAAAATGAGAAGAGGTATTGATGTGGATCGGTGTGGTCTAGCACGAAGTCGGCATTCCAAAACATCCCAGAGATGTTCTATGGAATTCAAGTCAGGACTCTGCGCAGGCCTGTCCATTTGTGGGACGTTGTTGTCGTCAAACAACTCCCCCACAAGCCCTGCAGTATGGACGGCTGCTCGGTCGTGTTGAAAGACACAATGGTCATCCCCGAACTGGTCTTCAACGGTAGGCAGCATGAAAGCTGTTAAAATGTCAACGTAAGCTTATGCCGTGACATTGCCATGTAAAGCAACAAGTTGGCCAAGCCCCCTCCAGGACAAACATGGCCGCACTGTAACCCCGCCACCTCCGAATTTCACTGTCGGCACTATACAGGCTGGTAGATGTCGTTCACGAGGCATTCGCCACACCCACACCCTACCATCGGATCGCCACATTGTGTACTGTGATTCATCACTCCACAGAACGGTTTTCCACTGTTCTATGGTCCAGTTTCGACGCTCCTTGCACCACACGAGGCGGCGTTTGGCATTTGTCTGTTTGATGTTTGACTTATTGGCAGCTGCTCGGCCATGGAAACCAAGTTGCCGTACCTTGCGCCAAACAGTAATGGTGCTTGGAGTAGATCCTGATGCAGTTCGCAATTCCTGTGTGATGGTGGCGATGGATGATTGACGATAATGCTCTACGACAATCTTCAACACTGGATGGTCTCTGGAGGTCAACATGGGAGGTTGGCCTGCACGCTTTTGGGTTGTACACATCCATTCAATATAACATCGGAAACAGTGGACAGAGGAATGTTTAGGAGGGTGGAAATCTTACACACAGACTTCCTACACAAGTAACACCCAACCAACTGACCACGTTGAAAGTCTGCGAGTTCCTTAGACCATCCCATACTGCTGTCTCACAATGTCTGCAGACTACTGAGTTCGCTGACTATGTGTTGCACCCGGTAGATGGCAGTACTGTGTCGCCCTTTATGATAACCACACGTATCGCGGTGTGTCCGGATACTTTTGATCACATAAAGTATATCATATCATATCATATCATATTCTACAACAATTTGCGATGTGAAAAGTAATGAATAGTTGACAAAATTGGTTTGTTAAATATGTAAACGTTGCTTTGCTTTTTTCAGTTTATAAATTTGATACAAATTTTAATTTGATCAAATTATGTCCTTGAATATGTTCAAATAATATAAATATGTAGAAGGATTCCTTAAATTGCTTGGATACTAGATTATTATTAATATTACATATCCTATGATACTACATAGTTGGCTACATATCCTTTTGATTGATTGATTTGATGTTTTGAGTCCGTTTTATGCACAGTAAGGCTAATCGGGACTGGACCTACAGTTTAAAGTGGGATCCGATCCACTATGTGCCCCCCACCGGGAATGAAACCTTTGATTACAAGGCGACGACGCTACCACTGCGCCATCGAGGAGGATAATACATATTTAGGTACATATTTTATCAATTATTATTACATATTTATAGGGTAGTGTGGGACAGAATTTATTGGGTAGGGGCGGAATCGGGAGGGGAAATTTTTAAAATTCCGACATTCGGAACGGGAAAAATTCGCAATTTTCTGGACGGGAAATGATCCAAATTTCCCAAAGGTCTGGAAATCTCGAATTTTACATGTAATTTGCACTTTACGTGATTGTTTTTTTTCATTTCTGGTACAAAAACTAACAATTTCCGATAAGTTCCAGACATTTACAATGCAAAAAACGTCGAGAATTAACGACTTTTTTTAAAAAAAATGACTATTCGGTATTTTCCGACTGCTCGGGATCCCGCACACCCCTACATATTAATGTACATATTTTGTACTTTTATATTACATAAAAATCCGGGGTCTAGTAATTACATACAAATCCAAGCTCTATTTATAACTTAAGGATGGAAACTTGGAGAATTTTATGCGAGAGCTAATATAAGAACTAATCAAAATAATGTAGTATGTTCACAAATGATCGTCAATTCAATAGTTACACACACACACATACGCACACACACACATTTGTTTTGTTAAAATGAAAAGTTATTTGTTTTTATTCTTACCCACAAAAAGGTGCTAGTACGCATTTCCGTTGCGTACGGCGAAGAAAAAAACCTGATATTAATGACATTGTTACGTGGGAGAGGGGCAAAAATTCACTTTTGTTGCCAGAGACACTTGGAACATAGTGGGTAAAATCCAATTCATTTGCAGCCTACAAAGCGGTATACTTTTTAAGTCTCATGTTAGGAATTTTAAAACTGTAGTTATTATAAATATTTTCTGCGTGATATTAAACGTCGAGGTTAACTCGTCACATGGAATATTGTTGAATTATTGCTTCTGAAAATATTGACCGGACGTTTCCGCTCTATTTCCTCCCGTGCAACTAACTAGTGGATTGCGTGTGCATTATTGGATGAGGGGGCGGGGACATGTGACAATAGAGTGACTTTTCTTTATGCATTCCACAGCGACAATTTCTCTTGGAGTAGACGTGTCAATATCACCTCATACTGCTGGTAGTCCGGGCGCTGGTGAATGTTGTGTGAATAATAAAAAAATCAGACAGGTACGTTTGCTTGGAAATGGGTGAAAGAGAGGGAGAGTGAAATTGAAACGTTTCTTGCACTTTTTAGAATAGCTAGTACGTTTTGTAGAAAAATCTTGTGAAAAGTATTACAAAATCGACGTATCCCACTGCTTAATATTGTAACAAATGAAGAATAAAATTGGTAAACGATGTAAGTGCCACAATAATTCAAACACCGTTTTCCACGTTAAACTGTGAAATGTGCCATGCTCTATAATGTGGTAAATGCGAAAAGTGGCTGGTAGCCCTCTAAGTAGTTCAAAGGGCGTGGAAAGAGGTCACTAGTGTGAACGTTCTTACGGGCTGATGTGCTGAACGAAGCGATTTCCCAACACTTTCGATTTTGGCACTTACAACGTTTACCACTTTTAGTCCTCAATTACTTTATACGAAGGGTTAGTTCTACTGGTCCAAAATACTGCAATGTTCAGAAGTTGTCTGGACATATTTTTTTGCAATTTGAGTTATTACGTAATAATTTAATGCCAATTTTTTATTTGCACGTCTGAAATTCAAAATTTTAGGAAAAGATATCTAAAAAATTCAAGAAAGTAATATTTTTCGCAATCTCGTGAATATAGGTATATATGTATATCATTCTATTAATAAACATATTATAAAAATATATTTCTATGAACAATGAGATTTTACTTTTCCTATATCAATCCAATAATTAAATTTGCACTATTATTATTTAACTGTAACCTCGAGTTATAGTAATAATAATAATTGTAAATTATTGATTTAAAACAGTTTCCCAAACGCAGTTTTGACCATCCTAAAGAAAACCATGTGTAAAAAATTTGAATTTACAGCAGTTATCAGAATTGCAAATACAAATTCATCTTGGGCAGTAGATTTCACTTGCCAGGAACACTTTGCCTGGAGGAGTCGGGACAGGTCGTAGGTGGTTGAGGGTCTAGAGCAAATAGTGTCTTCGGAGTCCGTAACAAAAAATCTTCATATGCATTCAAGATATTTTAGTTTCTTTGAGAAACTAAATTTTAGTTTCCGTTGTGCACGTGACGCTCTCGTATGCTGGTGAACTGGAATACATGTGCTATATTGTGCCATCTTCACTGCTACGTCACGAGGTGAGTGCAAATTACTTTGCTGGCGTATCTACAACCATGGGTGCCCCCCCCTCCAAGGCCTATATAATTGATCACGTTCCTATTTTTAATTTTCAAATATTTCGTCCAACCTCATATTTTGGGGAGAAAAGTTCTTGAATAATTTAATAAGGTCTATGCAGAGTTTAAAAAGACATTCTTTGATCCTGATCGTCTCTGACATTTGTTCTCTCAAATGCAAGTACACATAGTGTAGAAACACGAGTAATAACGCATTGGTTTGGAGTCCGTCGAATTATATGATAGTCTTGCAATAATGTGCATGAAAAATTCACCACAATATAATTATTTTTTTAGTGTTCCTAGCGCTAATAAATTTTAATTTTTGGTTGATTGAATGATTGATTTGCTTTATTTTAATTCGCCTTTTGTGCCACTTTTGGCTGATTTGCGAAGATGGGAATGAGGGATGATATGATGAAATTGATGAATGGACACTCACATCCATGCCCAGGCCGGGATTCGGACCCAGGACCCCTGGCGCCGTAACGCGATGTGCTAACCACTCTGCCACGGGGACCGGCTTTAATTTTTGGTGCAACGTAGTTGTGTTCATGCAGAATTTCCTCGATTCTAGTTCCAATGTGCCGCATATAAAGTGTTGTATATCCTTTTCTTCCTTTCATTTAAAATGAACACGTTTCCACCTTTGACGTTATTCGTATATCGTAACAAACATTTTTCCCATTTTTACTGTAAATTGGTACAGTCAAAAGGAGAAACATGTTTGTTACAACACACGAATGAACAGTGAAAAGGAGAAATATATTTGTTATGACACACACGAATGGACTTCTGAGATGTTTGTTTCAAGCGTCAACTTAACGTTACAATTACTTGAGAACTACTGACTTAACTACGAGGTCTGACAATTAAGTCCTCGAACTAATCCTAGAAAATATGCTACATACCTTATTGCTGAATAACGCTGTCGTCACCTTCAAAGTACTCCCCTTGGGAAGCTATACACCGATGCCAGCGCCTACTCCACCCTTCTAAGCAATTTTGGAACTCTTTTTCTGGAATGGCTTTCAGAGCTGCCGTCGCCTTAATGTCCTCAATGTCATCAAAATGTCTTCCTTTCAAAACTTGTTTGATCTTTGGGTAAAGAAAGAAATCATTGGGGGCAAGGTCAGATGAGTACACACATTGATATTGATTGCACGCATGTTAGTGCCTCGTGTGAAAGAACGATAAAAATCAATTGACCTCCAGACATGAGGTTATACGTCATTTGTAATCAATGTTGGTATGGTAAAAACAATGGCGTAACTAACACGCTCTGCGCTCCCTGCAACTTTCAGTTGTGCGACCCTGTACTTGATTTGAAAAATAATAAAGTACTTCTATTCTAAAATATTAATTCACGCCTACATTTATATTAGTTATATACAAATATGAAAATACATTAGTTACATGGAAATACATTAGTTACATGGAAACAAATTCTTGTGTTAGTTTGGTCAAGTCCAGTTTTCGAGCCCGAGCCTCTTTCGATGCTTAACAGCGCCATTCCAACCAGTCTCACTCTTGTCATTCTTGATCAATGTTAGCTTGGAAAACGACCTCTCAGCTAATGAAGACATCACAGGTAGGCATACACAGCATATAAGCAGTGCATACGAAGGAATGCTGCTTGTTCGAATTTGGTTTTCTATCATGAGAAATTCTGCACATGTTTCTTCTTTTGATTTCAGTTGACACTACATTCCGAAAACAAACAAATTCTGTAGCTACAGTCATGGACGTATGTATAGATCACCTAAGGGGGTGGGGTCAACTTTTGGTTCAATTAGAGTTCCTATATTTCATAAGTGAAAATCCGCGACACCACTGACCGGTAGCTTGTTAGGGAGCGGGGGGAGGGGGGGGGGCTGGACCCTATAAAGTTGTATGTCGTACAGTGGTGTCGTATCACCGTGCAAATTGTCCATGACTATTTTCATTAATTTTTCCCTCGCATCCTGTGTGTTTTTAAGCGATGGATTTTTATGTATGCTGGTGCAGAATTTGTCAACAGCTTGTTTTGAGTTTGCTTTTAATTCTTGAAGCTCTTATTGGGTCAAATAAAGTGCACGAACATGGTGATGGACAATTCGCACCGTAATACTCATGGATCCCACTTTACAACATAATTGTCATTTACATCCCACATTGTGTGGGAACTTTATTTGAAAACTGCGGACTGAACAGATAGGCACCCAAGCACTGACTCTTTATAGTAAGCAGGTTACTATACAATGGAAGAGAATCGTAACTGAAATCAGACCTCCCCGATGGCGCAGTGGTAGCGTCGTCGCCTTGTAATCAATACCATTCCGGGATTGATCCTGAAAATCCTGGACGTATAGCGTTCCTAGGTATAATCTGGCTATCAAAATCCACTCTGCCACCACATGAAAGGTCAGACATTTATTAAATTAAGTCTATCTACGAACTTCTAACTTTTCAACATAAAATGAGCAGAAAATGCGTGCTTTTGAAAAAGCTAATCCCAGCTTCTCTTTAAAAAAGAATTAGTATTTTTCTCCTTGCTACAAAATTGAAAATAACATCATCGGTGTTATTTAAATATTCGTATGTATGTACACTTCTCAGTGCAGGGTCCATTAGTCGAGGATCCCCCGTTGGATTGCGAGGACATTATTTCAACCTTCTTAATGTTAAACACATCCTCTCGGGTGTTGAAGATGAAAAGAGCAGTGTAGCCAAGATCATCAACAATTTGTGCATATTTCGATGGCGCCGTGGTAGCGTCGTCGCCTTGTAAACAAGGGGTCCCGAGTTCGATTCCCGGTGGAGGCACATAGTGGTTCGGAACCCACTTTAAACTGTAGGTCCAGTCCCGATTAGCCTTACTGTGCATAAAGTGGACTTAGAAC
Source organism: Lepisma saccharinum (assembly GCF_977018435.1). Classification (NCBI taxonomy): domain Eukaryota; kingdom Metazoa; phylum Arthropoda; class Insecta; order Zygentoma; family Lepismatidae; genus Lepisma; species Lepisma saccharinum. The sequence goes on from NC_139245.1 coordinate 55,321,410, forward strand.
ACCAAATCAATCAATCAAACAATTTGTACATATTTGAGTATAAGAGCATGTCACAATTTTCTACTGCCTACAATGCAGACCCTGGACATGTCTTTTCAATTACTGTTTGCCACATTTTTCAATCAGATTTGAAAATGGAAAAAATATCAACCGGGCCATCCAACATTTTGACACACTGTTCCAATGAATGAGCAATAGGTATTTCATATTGGAATAAGTTGTTGCAATTTCTCAATGTGTTGACTGTGTTCAGAGAAACTTGGGTTCATTTCTACTACAAAATGGTCCAAAAATGGACAACAGTAAAGTTTCTACTATTAGTGTAGCCCATACGATTTCACAAGTCATTCTACTGAGTATTGATACTTTGCTGTCCATCTTGTGTCAAACAACTTGAGAACGTTACAGAACTTTCCTAGCTATCTTGCACTGCATTTTTTACAACCAAATTACTTTGAGAAGATTGATTGATTTATTTGCATTATTTTACTTCGCTTTTTGTGCCACTTTTGTCTAATTTCCGAAGATCGGGATGAGTGATGACATGATGAAATTGATGAATGGACACCCACAAACGTCCATGCCCATTCCGGGTTTCGAACCCGGGACCCACGATGTGCTAACCACCGAGGACTGCTTGTTTGAGAAGACTCGAGGGGAAAAAAATATAACTGATTTGACAGTGTCAATATCGCAGAAATTTTACAGAAATGGACAATAGCCAGGGTTAAGATATGTGCTGAACAATGTTCAAAAAATGCTTTTGGACACTTCTCTATCTATCTCATCCCCATAATTCCACCACCCTATACATCAGCACTAACATATTCTTTACCAACTATTGTTTTTTTTTTCTAAATCCACACCCACCCAACCCAGAGAAAAGTAGAAGTACTAATAGCTGAAGCTAACACAGATGCAGTTACAATCTCCAATAGGGACAAGTTTCCATTCCGATCTAGAGTTTGGAAAATGGTTTATCGACTTTCGGGATTATCAAACAGTTGGGAAATTTCAAATTATCAAAAAATTAGAACCTGAGGAATACTACTTAAATCTTGAATGGTAACAAACCATATCGGGAACTTCTAGTGAAATTATAATATTCGTGCTATAAGTTCACAAGCACCTGCTTCTGGCAGAAATTACATGTGGCATTATAGAATTTGTGAAATGTCAGGAATTTTCTGAGTATTTTCCATAGAAATTCCGAAACTATCAGGAAATTGCAGACATTTGCTTTGCAGCCCCATCTGGTGTGTGGAATTAATTTCTTCCCCATCTGTATCCCGTTCTATAGTGCTTGTAATTTATGAGAACAAAATAAGTCTGAAGAATTTATTACGAACAAGTCTCTGCACATAGCAGATGGAACAGGTAATCTGGTAATTTTACTGAACCAAACAGGGAGGGGGGGATTGAACCGTTGGACCCCCCTTAATACGCCCATGGCTACAGTGCAAGATATATTTTCTTCATATTTCTCCCAGAAATTAGTAGCGGATTCCATTGTCTGTCGATGTGTTCCGTTAGGACGGTGGCGCTTAAAAACTAAAAAGTTGAAGCTTTCTTTGATTTGTTTCATACTCTGAAATCTATTGTTCACTTTATTTACTAGAATATCTAAAGCACGGTAGAAAGCGAATTTTCTTGCCTTCGGTGACTTAGTCAATGACTTGAACTATTCAGCTAATGAAGGTTTTCTTCTAATATGGTAATACCTACTTTTCTAGAGATTAACATTTTCTGTTGCAGTTGTAGGGACATAAAATGTAATATGTTTGGTTGAAAACGTAATTTAACCCCGAAAGGAAAACTTTTGTGAACTATCGGACTTTCTTAATTTATCATTCTTACAGCGCCCCCCCCCCCGCCCCGCGGGGGTTGCGGGGGTATTATTTACGCCACTGGGTAAAGAGAGTGCCATTATTTAGTTTTAGAGTTGCGATAAATTATGAAATGAAACTCGTGTATGATTTGTTTTGCATAATATGATTGTTCAGATTAATTTAATTTACAAAAAGATTCTCCCCCTTTTTTTTTGCTTTATTTTACTTCTCTTTTTTGTGCCACTTTTGGCTAATTTACGAAGATGGAGGTGAGTGATGACATGATAAAATTGATGAATTGACACTCACAAACATACACGCCCAAGCCGAGATTCGAACCCGGGACCCCTAGAGTCGTAGCGCGATGTGCTAACCACTCTTTTTTTAAAAATTTATTTCCATTTTAAATCAAACAAATACAGTAAATCTTTACAAATCTTACAGGTATGTTATTCAAGTATTACATTTAAAAAGTTGGCATAATGTGATTTTCTATAATCTAAAGACATTTGTTCATATTCTTGTATTAGAGTTAGTCCAAAGTCCAAGTAATTATATTTTTTTCCCACAGGAAATAAAAACATTAGGTATTGTGCTATTAACCACTGAACTGATTTTTGCTTTGTACTTGGGAACAAATGAAACTCTGGTAAGGTAATGTCTTTTGCTGATACTTGGTTTGGTGAAGTGCGACAAATTCTGCTGAGCATTGTTCTTAATTTTGACCAAGCTGTGGCTGCTTCCTTACATTCTGTTATCTTATGGATAATCGAATCTGGAACATGACAATTATAACAATTTGGAGAATTACTGAAACCATACTTATGACATATATCTGCCGTTACAATTACTTGTTGAATCACTTTGTACCATATAGATAATGCCTTGTTCGTTAGATGTGTCGCCGTTACATTGTTCCATATTTGTTTCCAATTGTATTTGGGATTTTCTCTTTCGATTCGAACTGTTATTATATTTGCGTTGAGTTGTTCTCTGTAAATCTGTCTGACAGAAGGACTGTCGTAAGTATGTTGCACAGTTCTATAAAATGTATGAATAGCGATCTCGGTATAAAACTTTAATTCTCTGGGAATGCTTTGTATGTCCATTGGTGCTATTAATGGTACATCTTTTAACACTGTAATTATTATTTGTTGCGTAGTGGAGTCAATTGGAGAATATGCCGCTGAAAGACCGCTTTGAATAAATAACGCTCTTCATTGTATCGCCACACTCTTTAAGTTCTTACCTCCCCTCTTTTCCGGGAGATATAGCTCACTCATGGCCACGCGGAACACCGAGTCGTGCCAGAGGAATTTGCCAACCTGTTGTTTACCCTAGCTATTTGCTTCGCTGACAAGGTCAATGTCTTGGATAGGTACCAAAACTTCGATAAGGCGTAGATGTTTACGTATCTCACTCGCGATTTCAAACAAAGAAACCTGAATTGATTTGCACGTAAAGTATATATAACTTTTTCGGTCACTATCCGACTATTATGTTCGATGGTATCTCGGATATTTGTATAAAAATGTATACCTAGTATTTTCACTTTCTGTGCTACACGTACACTAGTGTTATTACTAAACAAATTGTTGACTCCCAAAGGTAACAAAAACGTTTTGTTTAAATTTAGCTTTGCACCCGAGACATTTTCGAAATATTTCAAGTACTTTTGTGCATTTTCCAAATCCCTTTCGCTATTTAGCAATAACGTAATGTCATCCATAAAACTACTAGCTTGAATCGTTTTAGACATGACAGAAATGCCCTCATTTATTTCTTGTAATCTTTTAAGTAAGGGAACTAGTGTTAATACATATAATGCACTACTGAGTGGACTTCCTTGTAAAACACCTCGTTTCATTTTAAATGTTTTCGTAAGACACCCATTAAGTTTTAGTTTTAACTTAGTGTTTCCGTACAAAATTTGTATCCATTTTCTAAAGGTATCTCCGAAACCAAAAGCCCTTAAAAAACTGTACATATATTTATGACTAACTCTATCATAAGCCTGTGAGAAATCCACTGTTAAAATTGCTTTGTTGACTTGCTGGTTTTGTGTTGTAATAATTACATCACGTATAGTTTGTAATAAATGATGAATTGTTCTTTGAGGGTTACATGCATATTGTGTGTCCCCTACTAGTTTATGCATGTAAGGAATTAGGCGGATGTTTATGCATCTACTGATAATCTTGATATCGCTACTTAGAATTGTAATCGGGCGGTAGTCAGTAACCACTTTAGGTTTCGGATTTTTTGGAACGAAAACCACAATTCCTGTTCTACTTGAGGACCCTAATTTCCCACTCTGTAATACATCATTGACCCATTGCGTAAAAACATCCCCAATTAGATTCCAAAAGGTTTGGTAAAAGTCTGAGGGCAGGCCATCTTCTGCCGTTGATTTATTTCTGGCCGCTTTGAAAACTGCATTTCTTACTTCAGTGTTCGTAAAGGGTTTGCTAATTTCCGTTCGCTCTTCTTCAGTTAATCTTTCTGTTACTTGGTTCGTAAAGTCCCATTAGGATTCTTCGGGATTATGAGCTTGGCCCATTAAATTTAAATAATATTGTAAGAATGTATTCTGAATTACTCTGGGATTTGTTGTAATCTCTCCTGTGTCGTCTGTTATCTCTCTTATTAGGTGACTTTTAACTTGTCTATGCTCTTGTAAAATATGATATAAATTTGCCTCTTCTTCATTATCCAAAGGTAGCTTTTTGCTTTTAATTTTTACAATGTTTCTCTTTTTTCGGTGTAGAGAGAGTAATTTTGATTTCACATCGTTAATGTAAGGCATATTTACATTACCTTGTAATGCTAGACTTTGTAAATCATGTAACACGGCATAATAGAAATTATACATGTTGTTAAAATCTCTACTTTTTTCTATACTATACATTTTACTAATATAACGAAATTTTGGTTTTACAATGAATTCCCACCAGTCTGTTAGGGTCTTACTGGGTGATCTACGCTTAACTAGCTGTAGCCAAGTGTCTTTTATTAGCAGTTCATAATTTTTATCCGCCAATACTGAACAATTTAGCATCCAGTATCCTCTTCCCATACATGATTTGTTTTGTTCCAATTGTATTTTTAATATTAAGGCACTATGATCACTGAAACAAACAGGAAACACACTTACACTGTGTACATTTTCTTTATAACCCTTCGCTATATAAATGCGGTCGATGCGTGAAGAACTTTGAGTTGTAAAATGTGTAAATCCTGGTTGGTCTCTATGGTTACAACTCCATGCATCTTGTAACTTTAAGCCCTTTGTGAATTCATATAGTGCCCGGGAAAAATTATAGCCTGGTTGTTGATCTTGCCTGTCTAGGACGGAATTGAAATCGCCAGCCACTAACGCATTTAATGTATGCGATGTTAATTCTGGACTTAAGATTGTTGAAAAGAAATGTTCTCGTTCATGCTTATTATGACTTCCTGAAGGCGCGTATATATTGCATAAAAACAAAGGACCTAATTCCGCACTTATTAATCTTCCTGATGGGTGGAAGGTGACATTATGTAAATCCATTCTTTGATGCACCGCTATTGCTGTGCCTTGATATGTGGCAGTAAAATTATTATGAACCTTGTACCTTGCCAAGGATGAAATATTGTCAATGCCTACTTCTTGTAGGAAAGCTATATCCGACTGTGACAAAAAATCATTTAACGCCGTTAGTTTATTCTGACTTTGTAATTTCTTAAGGTTAATCGTTGCTAATGTAAATATGTACATTAGGGATGTCAGGATCTTATTTAAGCAATGCATTAATAATTTTTAGTACTTTATGTTTTGCAATTGTTCCACTTTTGACGCTGGGCAGACTCACTCATATCTCTTCGTCACTACCTGCGACAAGAACTGTAGGCATTTCTGTATCACTTGGTTTATGAGTCCCTGCCCCTATTAGTTCTAAACTTTTTTCCTCTTTTCCTAAAAAAGGGTTCGGTTGAATAGGGTTTTCTCTCTTGGGCTTAAGCTTTACTTCTACTGCTGTACTTACCACGTCATCCTTTTTTTTGTTTCTTCGGACGTAAGGTCATATGGTCTGTAGCATTTTTCCTCGCATCCCTGGCGGATCGTGAGCGGGGTTTTTAGGGGGTAGGTTTTGGAAATTCTTCTTCTAAGTAGTAGTGGCCGCGGTGGCTCAGTCGGTAACGCGTCTGACTACCATGCTAAAGGTCCCGGGTTCGATCCCCGGCCGGTTCAAATCCGGGAACTTTTCTAACGGTGGAAGCGGCCCCGGCGCCCACCCAGCGTCGAATAACATGGGTACCTGGGGGAAACCCTGGGGGGTAAAGGCGGTCAGGGGCGTGATGCTGATCACATCACCCACACTCACGACCGGATCAAGAAAGTGTGGGGCGTTACCCCCACACCCCCTATACGCCTTCATGGCGTGGTGCTATGCACAGGGGAACACTTTACCTTTACCTTTTTTCTTCTAAGAACATTAAACTTGTTGGAATTTGGGGGTCCTGATTCGGGAATTCGAATAGGGTAATTGGAACTATAGATTCGTTCCCACTTACACTTTCACTTGCACTTTCGTGCACACTTTCCTTGTTCCCATCACTTGCATTATCTTCTTGCTGATTTAACTTTGGGGGTTTGGGAATCTTAGTACTTGACTTGGTCTCGTTGTCTTCAGTGACTACCATCTGCTCGTGTTGTTCCTTGTGGTCCTCTGGCGTAGCCTTCGGTATGCCGGTACTGGTAAAATGGTTCGGGTATTCTGGTCTTGAGCAGTTGATGCCCCAGGAGGGTGTCAAGAACTGGGGAGTATATTAACCACCGCTGCAGCGTATCCAGCAGTACGTGTCGACCTTGCCACCCTATGCTGGCACTCATGATGTAAGTGGTCCTGTGCATTACATCTAAAACAGAGTTTGGGTTGCCCTTCATACGTGGTCCAATAACGCTCTTCATTTAACATAATGTAAGATGGCACCGGTTTTTGTAGGATGATGCGTACTATCTTCCTGCCCGTTCTGACTGGGTAGGGGAGAGAGGTGGAATAAACTTCATCTCGTACTGTTTGTACTATTCCGTATTTGAACATTTCAGTTGTTATGGCACTGTCTGGTAATTCCATGGGCACTAGATGAATACGAACGATTGTGACAGGTTTGTCTGCTCTATGTACTGGTATATCATATTCACCGTGTCGTCTGCGAAGACGAAAGTTCCTTTACTACGTGCTATTATTTCCGTGCAAAATTGTTCGGTGCTTACTTTAACAAACACTTGGTGTTTTAAGAAGTCTACTTCGATACTCAAAACGTCCGCTACGCGCAATTTCACTACATCTCTCATCCATTCATGAATGGCGAGCGTGGTCGGTCTTTGCTGCACACGGGCGAAGGAAAATTGCAAAGTATTTAACCTTTTGACCGGCATGTCTGAGAAATTACATACGTTCACTTAACGTCACTGATACTGAGCTGCTCGCTCTGCTGTTAATATAATATTCACCTGTCTGTAGAAACTAATTCCGCGTGTTGATTCTACTCTACTTGACGAATGTTCGGGAGCGCTCGCTAGACACGTCTGCTCTCTACCTCGCCTCGTCGCGGAATACGAATCCGCCATGGGAGCCGGTGATTCTCCCCTTTTCAAGATGGCTAGTATGAGGTGGATCAAGTTAGTCCTTTAAATTCACTTTATGCACAGTAAGGCTAATCGGGACTGGACCTACAGTTCCCCCGGAAGATCAAAGGAGTACATTTTGTGCCCCACGCATATATTTGTAGCTGTATTTTATCTGGTTTTTAGTTCCGAAACTGGGATTTTTTGTGGCTGAATTTTTTTGTTTAATATAAATGATAAGCAGTAAACGGTGACCTTTCTCGAAAAAATTTTCTATGAAAAAAAAAGTTTTGTGTGTCTGGGTTCCAAAATGGACCCCATTGGTATTCCAATAACCAAAGTAAATGCAGTGTTTTGGGCATTCGAAAAGTTGTTTGTCAACTATATTTTCATTTATTCTTGGATGACGTGTTTTCTTGCAGCACGACAGGTGGCTCTGCGTTGCAGATATGGTAATAGTATTTTTTATTTACTGATGAACATGACTGTGTTTTTTACATATTATTACATGTCACACATTATTTATACTTGTAACTTGGGAAATACGTTATAAAAATACTCTCTGTATGATATTTGAAAAACCCTCATTTTTAAACAAAGAAACAAATCATTGGGGTCCAAAATGTACCCCATTGGTATTGCGTGGGTGTTGTTTTGCTTGGTATTTCGAAGGTGGGGATCCGAACCACTATGTCACTCCACCGGCTATCGAATCCGGTAAGGAGGAGTTTGAGTAAGACTAAGTACACTTTATCATGAAGATGGCCGCCGACCGCGTGTCTGGCGTCAATGTGGTTCCCCCTTGGCCTGATAACGATTGGTCATCACCATTTCCATGTTGCGCGCTGCAGTGGCCTTGTATCGGGGGTGTTAAGTGACTTTTTGAGCCTCCCTGTACATATATTGATGAAAAAAGTATATTATAATTCACGAGCAATTAGATCCAGTATTGCTACTTGTCGCTTGCAATATTGATGTTATAATCAGACTTCGCCGGTCACCTTATGGTGACCTTCTCTCTTTCTAATCCAGGGGTATCGGGTACATACCCGGTGCAGGCACATAGTGGTTCGGATCCCACTTTAAACTGTAGGTTTAATCCTAATAAGCCTATATGTGCATAAAAGAGAACTTAAAATTGAAGAAAATCAATTATGATGTTATAATCACGGAGGACATTCGAATACATCCTATCTTTCCCTGTGGTTCTCAAGAATCTGCCACATCCATAAGTTACCTGCTACCTGGGCAAATAACCAAAACTTCTAAATAAACGCCCATTCAAAATATTCCCTCCATAAACACCCACACACCCCACCGCCCACATTAGACACTACACATTCCCTACCTTAACAATCAGTGACGTGCGGTGACATCGACACTTGGGGTAGCAATCAGTGGAGTGCCAAAGGAGGGTTGGTGGTGTCATACCCCCCCCCCTTTAGGACAAGTATAGCTAAATATAAAGAGCTTGACTTGCAACAATATGTAGTATTGAAGATTGATCATAATCGTCACAACCTCATCATCAAAATTATGGATAAAGCGAGATATGAGAATACACAAACTTTAGGTATATGCTTAGGTATCCTGAAAATCTCACATTGTAGTCAAACAATTTGGTTACTATGGCCGAGTGGTTAGCACATCGCGCTGCGACGCCAAGGGTCCCGGGTTCGAATCCTGGTCGGGCTTGGTTGTTTGTGAATGTCCATTCATCAATTTCATCATTTCATCACTCATCCCCATCTTCGCAAATTAGCCAAGAGGCACAAAACGCGAAGTAAAATAAACTAAATCAAATAAAAAAAAACAATTTGGTTAGTCGATAAGTGTATAGCACGAAGACGATAATACAAGCGACAAATCAAATTATATTGTGAGACTACATCGATCTGTACTTTCTAGTATGTTCATGGACGTACCCAGAAATTTTTCCAGGGAAACAAACTTTCTCCCGCGGGGGAAAACAACATTAAGATATTTTTTAATATTTACAAATTTGAAAATGTATATTTTATTCAGGCAGATGAACAACTACAATTTTAATGTTTGAGCAATATAGCTGAACCAATATTAAAACGTTTGCCATCACAACATTTTGGACAATTTTTGGGGAGAGGGTGCTAACGCTCCTCGTTGTCCTCTCTGGATGCGCCCGTAATTATGTTCTTCGTCTCAAATAAACAACGAAAAATAAAATAGATATAACAACATCAAATCCATTCAAAACATACAGTCACGGACACTTCTGGAATGTAACGATTACATTGACAGTTAATGGGATTTCTTACAGCCCAGAAGTGTCTGTGACTCTACAACATAGAATGCAAGACAAATCCAAAGACTTACCTATTGTATGTGAAGTCCATTCGACGCTCTGCTGTAGCGAAGTGGTCAATTACAGACTCAAAAAATGTATCTTGTTCCTTTAGTTCACTCAGCAGTCTTGATTCAATTGATATAAGCGCAAGATTAGAAAGACGAATTTGTTCGCATCTGTTTCTCGCGTAGTTCTTAATCCTTTTCATTGCTGAAAACGATCGTTCCACGGTGGCTGTCGTTACCGGTATTGTAGAGATCAAGGAGGCTAGTATGAGAAGCTGTGGCATTGCCTTCCCAACAGGCGTTGCGCTCAGATAAAGTAGCAGCTGGTGAGGAGATTTGTCTGCAAATTCAGCAGAGGAATAGGCTACGACCAACTCATTTTTCAACAGAACTTCATCAAAGAAACGACCGTAACTTGCAATTAGGTTCTTGAAGTGTTCCGAAGGAAATTGATGTTTATATGTCTGAAATTTGGATGTGTCCAAAAGACTCAAAAATGAAATGCTATTGTAGTCCTGAAATCTGGTCTGAATCTGTTGCTGTATATTATATAATATTTCAATGAACAAACGCTTGAAATTTAACTTCGGATCTAACGAAGCATCGGAACTACGTGGTCTTCTACGTGGTGGCCCCACATCAGTGACAATTTCATCATAAATTTCATCAAAAGAATTTTTTTGAGACTGAATCGCCATTAAAGTTTCCGACACCTTATGTCTGCAGTACACAATGTCCAAAGCTTGCTTCTGAAGATAGGAAAAGAGAACATCTGTGTGCATGAATATTCGGTGGAAAACAACAAGAAGGAAACAAAATTGAAAATTTTCCATGTTTGCTAAGTGACCCTCTACAGATTCCAAAACATCTCTTTCAAGTTCATTGTTGTGGTCGATCATGACACAAAACACTTTGCGTAGGCTTTCTTTCTTTTCGTGCAGTGTTTACCAGACGCGATGAATAGTTCCACCTGGTTGGACAGACACTTGGGAGACGGCGTTTCAGGAACTCTTCTAAATATTTTGCACGTTTTGGCGACCGAGAAAAAAATGCTGCCAATCCACCTAAGGTAGCAAAAAAAATACGACATTCTGAAATATTTGACGCACTTTGTGACAGTACTAGATTTAAAACGTGTGCGTAGCAATGAACAAAAACCGCTCCAGGAAAGGATTCCTTGACGATTGCTTGTACTCCATTCAAGCCCGAAGCCATTACAGCAGCTCCATCGTAAGTTTGTGCTATAACTTTGTCGCAACAGCCCATATTTACTACATTTGCAACAATGACTTCAGCAACAGCTTGGGCTCTTTTGTTAGCACTAACGTCACAAAAACCAACAAATCTCTCAACCACGTGGCCATCTTTAATGTACCGATATACCATTGACAACTGAGATTTATTCGTGACATCAGTTGTCTCATCAGCCATGATTGCAACAAATTTCAATGATGTAATTTCATTCTGAATTTTGCTGTAAAGAGCACATCCAATAGATTCAATCAAGTCGTTTTGGATTCTGTTCGAAACACCCTTGAAAACTGTTGCACTTTGAAGATGATTTTTTAGTAAAGTGTCATATTGGGCGGTGTAATTATGAAGTTCTACATAGTTGCCCCGATTCACTGAATTTTCTGTTTCATCGTCACCACGAAATGCGAGTTCTTGTTGGCCTAAAAAGCAAGCTGCGTTTATCAGGCGTTTCAAAAGTTCCCTGTTTGTTTTTACGGTTTCATTATGCAGCAACCTCTCCTTTCTAACCTGCTCACTAAGTTGAGTCTCGATTCTCACATTGCTAAACGTAGATAAGGCAAGAGACGCTTTAATATGTGTTAGGGATGTTTCGTGAACTTTTACAGCCTTGGTAAACCCCCCTAAATTACAGAAACCTAATTTCGTCCAAGAAGAATTTCTGTCCGTGCTGAAAAGTAGGCAATTCCAGCAATACAGTTTCTTATTTGTTGTACTACCTGTCAACCAGTAAGTCTTATCGTAATTAGACGGTAAGAAATGGCGCGTGTAATTCTTCTTCTGTTGCGATATTTGAAGAGGTGGAGTTGGTCGACCTTTCTTGATCAGTGCCGCCTTTTCTTCAAATGTCCTGCAAGCAAATGGTCTCTGAAGAATGTTGGCCACAAGATCTTGATTTTCTTCGGACATTTGATTTGTTACACACAAACGCACACGCAGGCACACACACTACACACGCACAACCACACAACGAACTTTTCTTTGCTTAAAAACGCACTATGAAAACCTTCGCGAATCGCAATAGCACTCACGTCTACACTCACAGCTCGGAACGGAAGCAACTATTTTAACTAACCCCCGTACCCTATTTTCACCAAGGGTCACGAGACATCGTTGCCAATATTTGTCTGATTTCAGTTCTTCTATCCCACTGAAACACGAGAGAAATATGAATATTTTTAAAATCCAATTCAAGTATTGGCGCAACAAAATTTTCGAATAACATACGTTTATTTTTCTGGATTGCTAGATGCATTGCGCAGAATTGTATTATGCAAGTTTATACACTATCCAGAGGGTGATTCCATAAATTCTGTAGTTTTGCAAAAAGTCTAATAGTTGGCAACCTTTTTTTTATGATACTTGTAAACTGCGGCATCTCTCGCCTCTCTTGTCGAGTGATATCTCCGAGGGACAATTGTTTCTTGCCAGGAAACGAGAAGGGGAGGGGAGTGGTTGCTACCGCTTCGGTGTCTATGCAGCTAGGAAAACAAGGGTTCTTTGAGACCTAATGCCAACCAAGGGCCTTTTATTAAAAAAATAAAGAAAAAAGTGCGAGGAAAGAGGGGGGTATCGCGTAGACAACGCATCGAATGCCATCGCGCATTTTTCTGAAACCGGATCCAATACGTATTCTTAAGTAGCTCTCACACACTTTGGGGTCCCCATTAGGAACCGAACCTATTACAGATGACAACAAAGACGATTTGATTTGACTACGAAGATAGAGATACGGGTTCGAATCCCGGCCCGGGCATTGGTGTTCTTTGTGTGTGTCCCTTCATCAATTTTATCGTATCATCTTCGCGATTACCCAAAAGTGGCAGACAAGTGAAATAGAATAAAGCATATCAAGCAATCAATCAACGATTTAATTTTTGTTGTTTGGCGTAGCCTTTTTGCCACATTTGGTTAATCCCGGGGTAGAGGATGGGCGATGGTATGATGACATTGATGAAGGGATACTCACAAAGAACACGCATACCCAGGTCGAGGTTTGAAACCAGGACCCCTGGTGTCGTAGTGCGCTGTGATAACCACTTCCCCAGGGAGGTTGGTCAAACAAAAGAAACGGGAGGAAAGCTCTAACTAATCGGATACGGTTGTATCGGAAAAGCAAACTGCACTTTTCCGCTGTTGTATTTTTCAAATGCATTTTTTAAACACAATCTTTGCATATGATTCGTGTTTTTTTAAATAATGTTTATTTCTTGATTTCCCTAATTTCACAATCGCAAGATCTCGTTACTGAAAAATCCAGGCTCGAAGCCTGGCCTGTGCATCAGTGTTTCTTGTAACCACTCTTCACCCGTTTAATTTAATCAACGTTCATCGTCATAGCAAAGATTAGGTGATGAAAGAGCAACGCTAAATAACAAAAATACAAATTATTTCCTTCCAGTGCATTTGCAAGGCACTACGAAATCAGGAGTCAAGAGCTCTCTATTTATGAATGTCCCTCATGACTTCCAAAAGCTCATTAGCTACTTATTATGGCAATTTAATCTATACAGCTAGAAAAAGTGATGGAAGGTGGTAAACATTCAACATAGTAAAAGGCGGATGAACTGGTAATAATAGACACTGTGTACTTTATTCAGTAATATTCAGGGTCTCCCTGATTGCGCAGTGGTAGCGTCGTCGCCTTGTAATGAAGATGTCCCGGGTTCGATACACAGTGGAGGCATGTAGCAGTTCGGATCCGTACTTTAAACTGTAGGTCCAGTCCGGATTAGCCTTACTGTGCATAAAGCGGAATTAAAGCACCAAATCAATCAATCAATACTATTTATTTGGCTCTTTGAGCTCTGGGATACATAATTCATTCCAAATTATTTCATTTTTCACTGCACGACTGCAGAGTACAGCACATCGAACAGGAATGCGCGTTCTTCACGGATTCGAATCCTGGCCTGGGCATGGGTGTTCTTTGTGAAGTTCCTTCATCAATTTCATCACATCATCAATCATCTTCATCTTCGCGATAACCAAATGTGGCAAAAAATCGAAGTAAAATAAACCAAACCAACAATAAGAACGCGCGTTCTTTGGCCCAAATAAATACATTTGTATTTATGACCGTTTAGCTTACCCGTATTTTTATTTATTTAAATAAAACACTACTTAGACGAGCGAGAGAGAGAGCGCGAGTGAGCAAATATTTGTTATTTAATCATTATATCTTCCATATTTGAAAAAATAAAATAAAGCATAACATTTCCAAGTATTTTTGTCTGCACATAATACGTTCCCATTTCATAAACAATAAAACTATATTTTTACATCCCACATTATACATTCATATTATACAACGTGCATAAATGCAGAGAACGTATTAAGTACTGCAGACATTTTCCCCCGAGTTCTTTAGAGCATTTACAAAGGAATCGAAGGGAAACCAGTCCCCTATCTGTCCTATAGGAGATAGACTAGGGGACCTGAAACCACGGGCTTTCAACCATTGCAGCGGGGTGCGAGGAGGCAAGGGAGGTAGAGGCAGAAATCTTCCCTTTCCCTTCGAAAACCCGTTTCTACCTGAAAGTGCTGCGGCGGAAGAAGAGCGAGCTAGGCCAGTCCTGCCGGCTGATGTCAGCGAGGGGCGAGAAGCGCGTGAAAAAAGTATTGTATATGAACTGCGGCTTCAACAAGACAATAAATATTGTGATTTGAAAATAATTAGAGACGTGAGATTGATTGATCTATCTCTGCTAGACTAGCTACTCCTCAGTGCACGTCACTGTTAACAATACACACTATACTGGTAACGCCGACACCTTGTAATCAAGGGGTCACGGGTTCGATACACGGTAGAGGCACATAGTGGTTTCGATCCCAGTTTAAACTGTAGGTCCAGTCATAATTACTCTATCATTGCACAAAAGTTAACTTAAAACAAAATTCAAATTCAAATTAACAATACACAATATAAAACATTCCCAATACTCACTGTAAGCCTTTCATAGGACTTCCCAACAATAATATTCTTTGTGTGGTCCTTCTCCTCTTCTTCTCTACCACCTTCTCCCCCCCTCTCTCTCTCTCTCTCTCTCTTGACACCGCATGGCAAGGGCTTTCGATTTCAACAAACTTATGGAATCACCTCGCCACCTCGCCTCCTACATTACCATTCTTCTCCTAGCAGTGCTCATTGCCACCCTATGCTGAGCATACACTTACAATAAATTATTGCATCAAATTCACATTCTCCACCTCCACCCATCATCATGCTTCCAAAATGCAACCACCCATGAGTCCACTCTTAGACAGTCAGCCCATCTGAGTTAACTCGCAACGTCTTGTACTGTTGTATTGCAGTATTTGAACAGTTTGCACCATTCAAACGTTTTACTGTAGATAGAGTCCCATCAGCGCACTGTGCTTGACGTCTTCTGTGAATTTCCCTCGGTTCTATGCCTCCATTCACAAGAAATTTCGTCGCAGCATGCTGATCCATGTTAAAACTCGCAAACTTATAGGCCATTTTGTTTAACAAGTGACTCGCGTTGCCCAAGATGTTAGCGGTCCATGCGGATAATAGAAGAAACCTGTGTCTAATAAGAAAAGTAATATATGTACAGTATGTTCGGATGTGTTCTTTTTTTTTTTTGAGAAAAAGCGAAAGTCTCGAATAACACATATACATACCACCGTCACTCTTGGTACGATACCAAGATCTTGAGGTGTCCCTGTAATTCGAGACTTCATCCTTCCCTGTAGGGTCACTCCGAATTAGACTATATGTTCATAAAAGGGAACTTGAAAAAAAATGTGTGTGTATTACATGTGCATTGTTAAGATAGGGAATGTGTAGTGGCTAGAGTGTTCTGTGGCCATATCATCACCACTGGTTCACACAGCATGCCAAATGGAATTTACTTTAAACAATTGAATGATATATTTGGTTTATTTCACTTCGCTCTTCTGCCACTTCTAACTAACCTCCAAGACGAACATGATTGATAGTTTATTTTGCTTCGCGCCTCTTGGCTAATTTGCGAAGATGGGGATGAGTGATGAAATGATGAAATTGATGAATGGACAATCATAAACAACCAAGCCCGAGCAGGATTCGAACCAGGGACCCTTGGCGTCGCAGCGCGATGTGCTAACCACTCGGCCACAGGCCAAGACGAACATCAGTGTGATGAAAATGATAAAGGACACTTACAGAGAACACCCATGCCACGATTCGAACCCGGGACCCCTGGCGTCGTAGCGCGTTGTTCTAACCACCCCACCACTGAAGTCGAGGAATGAACTTGTAAGGAATTCGATATTAAAAATAATACACTCTCTCTCTTCATTGTAATCGAGGTAGTATTTGCGGAACAGGACATAAGTGTCCACATCTAGTTAATATAGATTATTCTGCTGTTTCCAGATGCCGTGAAGTCATCGTATTTCAAGAAGCTGTTGAACAACATCAAGAACAGGAATATGGTTTTGAATGCTGAACTGATTCCACTAGATTCCGCAAGTGACTGCAAGGAGAGCTTCTGATTTCACGATACAAAATGATTTTGCTATCAGGTAGGATAACAATTACGGCGTTTGTTGTGGGTTATATGTCAGAAGACAATGAATGCAAAATGTACAACACAAACAAAACTCATAGCTTGCTATTACACCTCTGCTCACCTCCACAAAGTGTGAAAAAAATAGATTCTAGATTCCATACTTACATGAGAAATGAAAGTGAATAGAGCCAATTGTGTCAGCAGTAAAGTTTGTTGAGTGTGGAGTATTTAAAAATGAGGCATATATGAACAAATGAATTTATTGTATAAATTTTCATCTTTACTTTACCCTTCTCCGTGTGTATAATTGATCTTGATATTTGTCGTTCTCTGTCACTTTCCTCCCCTAGTGTGGAAATACCTCTGTGCTCTGAGCGGTCTCTCGTATTGTCTTTCGTTGCATGTCCATTCTAACTTTCTGTATGTATGTCACACGTCTTGTTCTCTGCTATAAACTTACAGTATATCCTGTCTTGCTTACACGTTGCTATTCAATTTTTCTATCTAACTTCTTCCCTTTGTCTTTGCATTGCTTTCAGCCACACTCTTTCCTTGTACCCTCTTGCTCTCCAAGACAAGAAAATTTGGTTTTCCTACGATTTTCGAAACTTTCCAAAAAAATCTGAGCAGTAGCTCAGTAAATGTAAAATAACTTTTCAATAATGTCAGTTGGTATCCAGATGAAAATGATTCCCGTAACTTCTTAGCATCCATCAAATTTTAGAAAATTGTGGAAAAACATGATGCAAATAGTGTATTTGATTATAAGGATATTTCATGTAGTGAGGAGAATGATGAAGGATTTGAGTGTAAATATTGCAAGCCGTTTGGCAGAGTTACGCAATACAACGATTCTAACAGACTTTATGACTTCACAGTAAAGTCTTAGAAAAGCGAGACTTATCTAAGTGATTTTGTAAAAAGAAAGTAACAGAAAGTTTCAATCTTAAAGAGATATGTAAGGAACCCTAAAATATTTTAAAACGCACTACTTCAAAATGTTGGATATATTTTTTGTGAGGACACAGAGAGGTTGGACCTACTGTTAACCACTCGGTGGCTGCGCATGTTGAGTGATCCACATGGCCTAAGCATGGGTGTTCTTTCCTATCCCTTCTTCGTTAATGACTTCCAATCATTATTAATCCTCATCATCAGGATGAGAATTATTTAAGATTATAGTACAAGACAAATATTATATTTCCCGTTCGATC
Source organism: Lepisma saccharinum (assembly GCF_977018435.1). NCBI lineage: Eukaryota > Metazoa > Arthropoda > Insecta > Zygentoma > Lepismatidae > Lepisma > Lepisma saccharinum. The sequence goes on from NC_139245.1 coordinate 55,339,159, forward strand.
GAACATGGAACCCCTTATACACAAAGCCAGAGATTGTTGCTGTAGTGTTAATAACACCAACGCTACTTCGACAACTAGCGTTAATTTTTCGGTCACTGGTCAATGTATATGTAACGAAGACAAGGTACGAGATTAAGCTGATATAATAGTCAATCAGCATAATACACTTGTACAAATTTATATTTTATACTTAATTTAAACTTAAAAACTTTATATATGCCTGAAGAAAACATACACAGTCTGTTATTTTAAAATTGTATGCATTTATACATTACTGTCGATGCTTCTTTGTAACTGTATTATATGTTACCTTACGTAGCTTTTCTAAAATGAATGCCAATTGTAACCATTTAGATGAATCATGAATGAAGGGCACAGACGACGTAAAATGCCCATACCTTACATAGGATTGGAATCTTGGATCCTTTCCTTCCTTGTACACTTCTCCAAACAGTCAACCATGGAAAGTGGCTGCTAGCGACTGTTCCTCAATACATTTCATGCTACTGTCCCCTTCCTTATTATTTTTTCAAAATTTAATTATTTATCTTACTTTTAGGGTCACCGGAAGAAGAAACAAGATATTGGGCATCAAAACCTGTTCCAAAGGAACCTCGTAAAAACTGCATCTTCACACATTTGGAGTTCGATCAAGATATGAAGTAATGGAAGAAAATAAGGGTGAAGATCAGACATGGTTGGAAGGCAGGAGACCGGGACTCGAGAAGGATCTTGGACTTCCCAGAACACAAAAGGGTGGAGGATATCAACTGAAGATAGCTGCATTGTTTGTGGTTTCAGCCTGGAAGCTAGGGAACGTTCACTACAATCTTTCAATTGAAGATAAATCTGCATGGAAGTTTGATGACGTGGTCTTCAAAGTTTTCTTTCAGGCACAAAGCGTACGGTGGCGCCTTCAAGCTAAGGACAAGGATGAGGGAACAAAAATCACTTTGAAGGACCTCCTCTTAGACCAGAATGGAGACTTCTACCTGAGAAAGTATTTCCAATCCTTCCTAGAGATTCGAGAAAGCCAAAGTTCCAGAGGAGCGGACGTAGAGAAGTTTATCATATACACACCAGCAGTGCTTGACTTCGACACAAATCAGACAGACGAAGATGTTTGGAAGATATCATCTGGAAATGAGTCTCTGATATTCAAGAAGGTAACAGAAGACGGCCATCTACTTGACGCGAGTGAACACACTTTCTTTGAATTGCAGCCAGAAGATTTTGTAGCAGAAATGCTAGGGAACTCAACTGAAGTAAATGACTTTCTGAAGCATTTGAGGTTTGCCGTAGGAAAGCCAAGTGAACGTCAGCTGGATGACATTTTGGAGGAGAAGTTGAAGGAAGCAAATACAGGAATCGAACCAAAAAAGTTAAAGGACAATCTTTGTAAAGGCCTGGATAAATGGTTCATGGAGGATAAGGAAGCTAACTATTTTACAGGAATTGATGTTGCTAAGATCATGTTGCAAATGCTTTCGGACACTTCCAAGGAAAACCTAATGTTGAATAATGTTACATTTTCAGAGTACGATGATCTCGATAGACTATTTGGTAGCAGTGAAAATGCTTTTTACATGGTTCCTTCTTCCCTAAAACTTTGCTGTAGCAAATTCCTCACATATCCAATGAGTTTCACAGACTTGTTTCTCTTGCAACTCAGAGACTTGGTAAGGGTGAAGAATAGTGTTATCCCTTCCCTTCCTTTCAATGTACCTACAATAATAATTGTTGTAGTTGAACAAGGGCACAATGTAGTAGAGGAAAAACAAGCCTTGGAGTCATTGTTAGAAAGAATTCAAACTCAGAGTGATATTCCAAGAGAAAAGTTGTCCCTACAACAGAATGAATGTTGCGTGAAGTTAGTTCTTGTCTTAGGTGATGAGAACATGAAAAACTTTATGGAAAGTAAGAAAGTGATTTCCTTGGAAAATGAAACATACTCTTTTTCAACTCTATCTGGTGCCACTCAGAATTTCATTATGGAAAAGAGTGTGACATTCCAAGGACATTCTGTATTGTTGAAGGAAATATGTAAGAATGCATTTCCCCTCTTTCCGCTTACTTCACATGACATTGAGCTGTTGGTATCAGAATCTAAGATTCTTATAGGCAAACCTGTACCGAGCAAGGAGGGTATTGCGACTTCGTTTATTTCACGACAATTCTATCGTGAATGTTTCTTACTTGATGAATGTTTACAAAATGTAGCAGACGATGAATATATTGTGATTACATCTAAAGACCAATCCTTATTTCATAGATATCAAGCAACAAATAATTTCTTCCCTGTGAATTGCGAAAGAGCATACCAAACATTCGACTCTCTGTGTAACTCAAATTCAGGGGGAAATGTCCACTTGATAGAGATTTCGTTGAAAGGTTCTAATATGCACTTGCAATGGCTTGGTTCTAAAAGTTCGCTGCGTACATTGAGAGCGTACATAGACAAAAGTGAGAAATTGCGCAAGACTGGAATTGATCAGAGTCCCGTTGCTGTAATAGCAGCTGAGCGTGGAATGGGGAAGACCACTCAGCTCTATCGCATAGCCGAAGAAGAAAAGAAGCAGAATAAAGATAAATGGGTTGTCAACCTACGTTTGAAAGATGTTGCAAGGAGCCTTCTCAAATTGAATGCAGGTAATAATATCTTCACCATCGCTAAGAGCTTGAGCGACATTTTCTTGAGTGGTGAGTCTTCACTATCAAAGGCGTTATTTCAATACAGCATGGTTGAAACAGGAAAGTTTCTTCTGCTCTTGGATGGATATGACGAAATTGAGTCGAAAGAGGAAAGGGAGAAAGTGCTTTTACTCCTACGGAAACTAAAAGAGAACTCACGTGGACAAACAATAATAACAACAAGACTACATTTCCAGGAGGAGTTGGAAGAGGCAACGTCATCCTTCGCTTACCGTTTGGAGCCACTGAACGCAACAGAGCAGGAGCAGCTCCTTGCTGAGAACTGGATCAAAACCCAGGGCTTTTCTTCCAACGAAGAAAAATCCGAACGCGTGTATGTTTACGCGCGAGAGCTCGTGAAGAATTTCTCTGAAACATTTGGTAAGAAAATTGGGAGCTTGATAGGAATTCCTCTACAAGTAACTCTGCTGGGGGAAGTGTATCAAAATGAGTGTATAACCCATTGCAGTAAGGTTGGAACGATGGACGAATCTACAAGATATAGTATTGCAAACGTATTTGTACTTTATAGAACATTTGAAGAAAACAAGTGCAAGACGTTTGTGCAGGAAGGGATGGCGCTCAAAACAAAATGCATTAAACAGAAAATGGAAAAGATGGTTTTTCAAGATCACAGAAGGAAGTGTACGGAATTAGCGTTTGACGAGTTGTTCCCAAACATCAAAAACCTATGTATTTGCTTCACGAGAAGTATGTCAGAGGGACATAAACTGCTCGAAGAAGAGGAAATGCTTAGCATTGGAATTCTACAGAAATCTGAGAACAAAATTTGTTTTAGTCACAAAACATTTGGTGAGTACTTCGTCGCATTGCACATTGTAAATCTGTTGACCAAGAAAACTCTTTGCAACAAATGCCTAGAAATAATCAAGAATGCATTTTATGAAGCTAGATTTTCACTCATTCGGATATTTGTGGATAACGCATCAGCCACATCTATAATTCACACGGCTGCACTTTCAAATGATGTAGAGAGGATTGAGAAAGCGCTAGCAGAGAAAACTTCAATTAACAGACGCGATGTCCTGGGAAGAACTCCGTGTCATCTAGCAGCGGCCTGTGGGCAAGCGGAGGCAGCAGAATTTCTCCTGAGCAGAGGCTGTGATATACAGATGAAAGACGATCTCCATAAACTGACACCAGCGGAAGTAGCCGCAAAGTTGGCGAACTGGGAAATATGTTCCCTGTTCTTAACCAAGCGAGGGAAAATACATTTAAATAAAGAGCAGAAGTGTACATTATTTGGATATCTCTGTGAGACAGGAAAGTTGGATTCACTGCAGAAAATGTTGAATGGGATTCGTTTGCCGAAGAGTAACTCTCTTCTCTTTAGAGAACTATTGTCCTGGAAGGACGAATATGGACGTACCGGGCTGGAAGTGGCTGTCCTAAGTTCTCAAAATCATGTAGTTAGAATACTACTTGAGGAATGTAAATATTATTATGTGCCAATTGCAGGAGAGGAAATGTTACATTTTCTTCGTCTTTTGTATCGCAATTGTTTTTACCCCAAAAGAAGTAACTCCTGTACCAATTTAGTAATTAATTATGCATTAGAAACTGGTTACTTGCAAAACATACTTGAAGAATTTCAAGCTTATGCTTTTCAATTTGACTGGGAAAGATCATGGTTAATTTCAGTGTGTCTGGAGTTCTTGTTACAGGGACATGTTAAGCGTCACGACGTGATTTTATTCGCCATATTATATGGCAGTCTTTCTGATATGGAAACGGTATTCATGAAAATAGGCAAGGTACATGACGACCTTGCTGCATGTATTCTACAACGCTTTGAGACACACAAGACAATGCTACACTATAGTGCAGTATATGGAGCAGAGGACGTAGTTAGATTTCTACTGGAGAAGCTGGAAGAGGAGGAAGAGGATATTCTTCCCCATATTTTCCCTCAGATTACAGAAGAGCTTTCACTGTTACACTACGCAGTGCAGAGAGACCACATTGAATTGTATCGCCTTTACACTGGACGAATGAAAGAAAGAGGAAGAAGTCTAAGAGAGTATTTATTCCAGAAAGATTCTTTTGGCAGGACACCCCTTCATTGGGCTGTTATGCACGAAAACGGTGAAATGGTAAACTTACTTCTTTTGGATGTGACGTCCGAGGAACTCACAGGTGAACTTGCATTGGAGATAGATAGTGAGACAGGGAACATAAATTATTTGTTTGAATCCATATTTGAGAAAATCATGGATCACAAATACAATGTGCTGGCTTACATAATGCAGACTGATAATTCTCAAAGGAATTGCCTTCATTATTTAGAAGACCTTTATTTAGAGGAAATATATGCATGGCAAGAATATTGTGAGAAAATGGAATGGCATGAAATTCCTTTACCGAAACTAGACTTGGAGGAAAAATGTAAGATGGAAAAGCTTTTCAAGACGAGAGACTTGACAAAAGGTTCAAACACAGATAGAACTCTTAGAAGTGTCTGTATGACATTGATTAGAAATCATATGAATGAAGAAATCCATGTTAAACTCCAGGATATATTGGCGACATATATAGATGAAAGCTTCATTTGCTTTCTCTTCCTTAAAACAAGGATAAGTAATGGAGCAATACCAAAATTTTTGAAGGCAAGAAGCGATTTAGAACTCGCTATTTCGAACAATCAATTAGAAGAGTTCAGACATCTGGTGGAACAGATTGAACAGGAAGGAGGAGATCCTCTGCTTTTCTTTGGAAGAAGTAAATGTTCAAATGAGCTCTCGCTGTTGGAGTTCTCTTGTCTGAAAGGGAGAATTCGGATTCTTAAATTTATACTCCAGAAAATCAAAGAGAGAGGTGAAAATGTTTCAGAGTATATTTCAAATTGCATTAGCTGTAATAAGTTTGTTTTCCAAACACTGACAGAGTGTTTGCTGAATTATAGATTTTCTTGCATCGAGCTAGAGAAAGATGTTATATCGGTGATGGAACGTAGCTTTGGTCTTCGGTTTTTTGTGCATGGTCTTGCAGCAATCTGTGACATAACTGTGGTGAGAACTTACATTCATGTAATACATCGAAACGGAGGGAGCGTCGAGTATTACATTGCCCAAAGGAACGAAGAAAGAAAAACCAGTGTCCACTGTGCAGCTGAGAGAGGCAGAAAGGAAGTCGTGGAGTTTCTACTCGAGGAAGTGGAGAAGGAGTGTGGAAACTATGTTCACTTTTTCTATCCCGGAAAGGAAGGTTGGACGCTCTTGCATTCAGCTGCTGTTGGTGGGAATGCGCCTCTAGTAGAATTTCTTCTCACCAAGATTTGGACAATAGGAATGAATACTTTGCACTACCTACTACAAGAGACAACTGGTGGACAGAGTGCTATTCATCTTGCTTCGTCTCGTGGCCATGCAGAAGTTGTAAAGCTTCTACTGACTATTCTTGAAAGAAAAGGACGAACATATCTACAAGCCGTTCTCTGCAACCAAATGTACAGAGACATTCTGATTTTGAATGCAGCAACTCATTATCATGCAGGGCTCTGTAATTTCCTGCTAGAAAAGCATAAAAAAATAAACAGAATAATGAATAGGAAGTCGCATTGGATTTTGCGTTGTATTTTGCCAAAATCCAGAGAGACTCCACTCCATTCTGCAATAATAAGTGACCAAGTTGACGCCTTGAAATATCTATTTTCTCTAGTCTTGAATGTAGGAGGAACCGTTTCAAGCTGTTTGGGTGTAACCGACCAGGAAAGGCGATCACTTTTCCATTACGCCGCAAAACATGGATCAGAGAAGTGTCTTGCATTCTTGATCCGCGAGGCGAAAGAAAATGGGGAAACATTATTGTATTATATGTTCTACAGTGATGGTAACGGAGAAACCCCCCTGCATTATTTCATTTCATGTGGAAACGTGAATGTTACAAGACAGTTGCTGGAAGTGGTATGCGAAGAGGACGAGGAAGACATCCTGGAGTGGCGTTTATGGAGTGTCATTGACTTAGAGGAATTCCTGAAAATTATTTTGAAGCAAAGCACCTTTCAATTGTTTGAATTACTCCTTGCTAGAATTCTCAAGGACTATGGCAATATTTTCTCTTTCTTTTCTAAGAGACACACCCAGCTGACGACATTTCCGTATGTATTGGCTAAGTATGGGGACTTAAATTTCTTAAAAGGGTTTCGTGAAGAAATAGAGAAAGATAGGGGAGATTTCTTGTGTTTCTTTTCGCTCTTTCATACAAGTCTGAAGGAGCTATTATATGAAGCTTCACTACATGGTAACATTGAAGCGTTTCATTACTTGAGGCATTGGGCAGAGCAAGACAGATTCGCTTACGAAATCTTATTATCAAAATAACGTCACAACAAAATGTGATCTTGCTACATAGTATTTGGTATCAAGGATGAGTCTATTTGAAATCTACTTAGGCATGTTAAATTTAGCATCGAAATCGTTCTGTAGCTTTCTCGGTATACACATACATGCACCTCCCATATATATCATCATATGTACACATACAAATACACATATCAGGTATATCATTCTCACAACAGCCATCATCTTGGAATGAAAGGGAACATGTTACAGTGATGTTCATCTGTTATACAAAATCCAAAATCTTCTTCCCTACCTGTATTCTTATCAGTGTCATATTGCATCACTAAAAAAAATCACTGCAATGAAACGCCACACTCATTCTGGCATTTTGTAGAGGAGGAAAACACATGTAGGTAAGATTTCCGCTGAAGAAGATCAGAGGAAAATTAGCTTATTTCCTTTCAACTGTGCTCATGAATTGCTCGGATTTCTTTCTACCCAAATAGCAATCAAATAAGTACTTTTGAGTTAGACACTCAATTAAGGCATCACTTGTAGTTAAGTGTCATTGTAAAATTATTTTTTTTGTCACAATGATGTTACCCTTGATGAAGACGTAACTCTGTTCATAAGCATAATATCTAAACAAAATGACAAATGTAAATAGTTTAGTTTGAACATGTAAAACAATCTGATATTCTGTCACAAAAATTAGCAAGTTTCCTCCAAGAACATAAATGTTATTGTTGTAACTTCAGTAATTGTTTGCCAAATAATTAAGATTATATTTTACACAGTTTCTATCATTTCCTACGACAGTTCATCTAAAAATTGTAAGGGAGTATGGATGTTAAACATGTCGAAATACATTGAGTTTTCTAACTTTATATTAAAATAATATGTGAAATCAACAAATAGGGTAATGTTATTGTGAAATTACATTGTATGATATAACATGCAAAGAAATAAATACCACATCATATTTTTGTATCATATATTGATCTGAATGATTATGTTACAAACTATATTCCTCATTCACACAATTACAAAGATTTTTTTTTTATAAATAAACTTTTAAAATGTTTTCCTTGTTCTGTGTGTTCAGGTAATTTAGAGATAGTCTAGACAGAAACTAGAACCAGAATTTGGAGCACTTGCTCCATCGGAAAAGTTGTTCTTTCAGTGGAATTATTGCTTTGATAACACTACCTGCAAAATTCTGGTCACTAAAAGGTGTTTGATATCTGAGAGCTGATTGTTATGTTTTTTGATAAGCTGATTCCAAATATGACATCCATTTTTCTCTATCGTATAAGGATTTTGCACAAAAGTGAATCACATTTGCAGGAGAAGTTACCATCTTAATGTACATAGGTTAAACATAGATCGTCAAATAAATGTAATCGAAAATACAAAACATCTACAAAATGTTCTATAAAACATTGCCTGTAATCTTTACATCTTCATCGAAGGATTCCTTTTGGCAGTTTGCCCCGCCTCTTTTCCTTCAAAGCTGAATGCAATTTATCCAACAGGACCACATAACGTTCAGGATTCAAGTATGATTTAGTAGATTACACACTACCCTGAAGACGGAGGCAAAATCAGCCTACAAAACGTTCGTATTTAAAAATTAACACAGTGGTTAAAATTTCAAAACTAAGAAGGAATTAAAATATTTAGATGAATTGCCACATTATACAGAACAGAAATTAACTATTCACCATCTATAATATGAACCCTAGGATTTATTTTCCTATTTACCATAGCAGGATTAACAGGAACAGTACTAGCAAATTCATCATTAGATATTGTATTACATGACACATATTATGTTGTAGCCCACTTTCATTATGTATTATCTATAGGAGCAGTATTTGCATCTTGAAAAAATAGCGCCAAAATTCACCTTGAGAATTTTAAAAAATAGTATCTGAAAAACGGTTAATAAATTGTACATAAAAAGTGAAGATAACCAAATGTTAGAGCAGAAAGATTGCAAAATTATGTTTTTTTTTGATTTACCTACCTTGAATCCTAATTGAATTAGAAAGCTCCTTATATTTACGTACTTAATTTTTAGAATTTGCATAAAAGTAGGTTTCTGACACAAGTAACAGCAAATAAGTAACAAACTATGTGATTTACGTCCTAAAGTCACTGAGCCAAATTCATAGTTCATGATTTCCTCTAGAAAATAGTTTCGTTTCGGGACTGTAGAGTTAGGGTTTTTAATGAAATACCTAAGAATATCTACATTTGCTTAAACTCTGAAAGATAACAGAATACTGCTGCTCTTTGGTTGCAAAAAAAAAGGGTGCTCGAAATTCTTCGAAAACCGAGCGAGTTTGCATCTGCGATCAGCTACGAATATACTCCCCTTTTTAAGTGCACGTCTGTATTTATAGGAAATGATGAAATCCATCGTGTAATCAATCTATGAAAAAATTGCAATGGACTATATGTTAGGCGTTGAAAAATGCTTGATAAAAGTGAAATAAGTTGACTGAAGTTAGTTGACTGAAGTTCAGTTACTTCAATCCCTGAAGATGAAAATGATGTTACAACTCCTCAAGAACTCTGAATCATATCCGAAAATGACCTGGCTAATATCCAGAGAGAATCCCTTCACTGGTCCTCCCCCCCCCCCCCCGTTTTATTTGGTAATTTTTAAGTGATACATGGTTCTCTTTTTTAAAGTACTTTTTTTTCCAGGTCCGTTGTAGTTTCCGGGCGTGAACCCTCCTCTTTTCACGTAGGCTGTTGCGTCATTGGAGGAGGTGGGAGACGTGATTGGTCATTTGCGGGGTTGCCTTTCCTACGGGTCACAGCGGGCGCTCGAAACAGCCAATCAGACGAGCATGTTCTTGGATTCTGCCCGCGCTCTTATATTATTGGAGATTGGGAATAACGCCAGGCGTTCGGAACAGCCAATCAGACGAGCGTGTTGCTGAAATCTTCCAGCACTCTTACGCTATTGGTGGTCGGGAATAACGCCAGGCTCCTGAAGCAGCCAATCAGACGAGCATGTTCTTGAAATCTGTCCGCGCGCTTATGCTATTAAAGGCCGGAAATAACGCCGGACGTGCTTAGATCATCGAAATCAGAGTACTTTATACTGCGGGAAAATGAAGTAGTAGGCCTATTCACCATGCAGTAATAACTATTCACGTACGAGAAGGCTTGCATCAGAATTTTGATGACTCATACTTTCCCCCTTGGTAGATAAGGTTTAGCATAGTGCAGGAGCAAAAGTGGCAAAAACTGGGAGGGGGGGCAACTGCCCCCCTAATCGCCGCCACTGCCAAGAAGTGTACATGTTACAATGCACGATGAATTTAAATTTTGCGTATCGACACAAACTCAAAAATGAAAATTTATAATTAATTGGTGAATGCTAACATATTTTCTGGATTGCCCATTTTTCAGGAGGGGTTAGGTTAAACTGACTTCTTTGAGACGTCCCGTTTTTGGGTCAAAATATTATGGTCACCCTACTTTATTAGAATGTAAATATAAGTGTTTCTAAATTATGTGTAAATGTTATCACAAGATTTAATGTCCTAGGTTGGAACCACTGTTCTGAGGCAATAATTTAATTTACTAAATGGTACAGAGCTGTCCTATCATGGCTCTATGAGCGTCCCACAATCGGCAGAAGTGGGGTATGGTTGGTGGACTACAATGTGATCCTCCCAGCAAGATCCGAGGGATCCGCTGACAAACGACAGGTGCGGTCCTCCATTCATATTGGGGGTTAGGCGTAGTGCTGACAACTCTGCACTGTAAAAAGACATGTCAAGAAACAGGCAATATCAGGCCATGGATGTTCCCAAGGTAAAATATTCCGGAGGTAAAATAGTCAACCATTCGGATCTCCGGGTGGGGACTACTTTAGGAGGTCCCTGGACTAAGGATAAGATCTACGTTAGGAATAAGGATATTAAATTAGGCACCTGGAATGTTCTGAGCCTTTACCGGCCTGGGGCATTTCAGTGTACAGTTAATGAGATAGTTAAGTATAAATTAGATGTAGTAGCTGTCCAGGAAGTTAGGTGGCCAGGAGAAGGGAATTGTAAAACTAAAAATTATACTTTTTTCTATGGTGGTACTGAAAATCATAATATTGGAACAGGCTTTTTCATAAATAATAGAATTATTTCGGCTCTTAAAACAGTAGAATTTATTAATGATAGGATATCATATGCAGTTTTACAGGGTAGGTGCTGTAAAATTATTTTAATAAACATACATGCTCCAACGGAAGATAAAGATAATAATACTAAAGATGATTTTTATACGGAGTTAGAACAGGTCTTTGATAAATTTTCTCAGTATGATATGAAAATGCTGTTAGGTGACTGTAATGCACAGATTGGCAAAGAAGATACATTTAAACCCACGATTGGTAAAGAAAGTCTTCATGAATTAAGTAATGATAATGGTATAAGATTGATTACTTTTGCAACCTCAAAGAATTTAATTGTGAAAAGTACCACTTTTAAACATAAAGATATCCATAAATATGCCTGGTCTTCTCCAGATTGTAAAACTCATAATCAGATAGATCATATTCTCATTGATAAGAGAAGGCATACTAGTATAATTGACGTTCGTACACATAGAGGTGCTGACTGTGCCAGTGACCATTATTTAGTAATTGCTAAATTAAGAGAAAGTCTCTCAGTGATAAATCATAAGCAACAAAATCTAAAAGTTATAAAATTTAATACAGGAAAATTTGCTAATGAAAGAATTAAGAAAGATTACCAAATTAAACTGTCAAATAGATTTGATGTTTTGCAGGATTTAAATGATGATGAAAATATAAATGAAACAGACGTAAATAAGAATTGGGAGCACATACGTAATGCAATAGAATCAGCAGCTAAAGAAAGTATAGGATACCATAAACCAAGAAAAAGTAAGCCATGATTTGATCATGAATGTCATAATCTAATAGAAATAAGGAATCAGGCTAGACTTAGGTGGTTAAATAACTCTGATGATACAAATCTAAGCAATTATAATAGAATAAAGCGAGAAGTTAACGCAAGTTTAGAAGTAAAAAAAAGAGATTACTTGAAAAGCAAAATTAACGAAATTGAAACAAACAGCAAAAACAAAAATATCAGAGATTTATATAAAGGTGTAAATGAATTTAGAAAGGGGTGGCAACCTAAAGTAAACTTCATAAAAGATAAAGACGGTGATTTTCTAGCTGACCCAAGAGATATTCTAAATAGATAGAGGAACTACTTTAATGACCTTTTAAATGTTCATGTAGGAGATAAATCAGAAGTAAATGAAGTACACACAGCAGAACCTTTAGTTCCAGAACCTAACTTGACTGAAGTTAAAGATGCTATTAAAAGGCTAAAGAATAACAAAGCACCTGGTATTGATTTAATACCAGCTGAGTTAATTAAATATGGGGGAAATTCGTTAATATGTCAAATTCATAAATTAATTTGTTTAATATGGAATAAAGAAGAAATCCCTCAACAGTGGAAAGAATCCATAATTATTCCTGTGTTTAAGAAAGGTGATAAAATGAACTGCAATAATTACCATGGAATTTCTCTACTCTCAACAACATATAAAATATTATCTAACATTATTTTAACAAGACTCACCCCATATGCTAATGAAATTATAGGTGATTATCAATGTGGATTTAAACGTAACAGATCAAATTTTTCACATCAGACAGACACTTGAAAAAAAGTGGGAATATAATCAAAATGTCCATCAGCTATTCATTGATTTCAAAAAAGCATATGATTTGGTCAAAAGAGATAAATTATATAATATATTAGTCGAGTTTGGAATACCTAAGAAGCTTGTTAGTATGATAAAAGTATGCACCAGTGAAACAGAAAGTAAAATTCGTGTGGGTATTAATGTGTCTGACAAATTTACAATTCATGATAGGTTAAAACAAGGAGATGCATTATCTCCTTTGCTCTTTAATTTTGCCTTAGAATATGCTGTTAGGAAGGTAAAAGAAACTAACGAAGGACTAAAATTAAATGGTATGACTCAGTTGTTAGCATATGCAGATGATGTAGACTTACTGGGGGATGATGTGAATACAATTAAGAATAATGCTAAAATATTTTTCAAAACTGCTAAAGAGATAGGTTTGGAAGTTAACAAAGAGAAAACTAAATATATGCTTACAGGCCGAAACCAAGGGTTAAGTAATAATCAAAATCTAATTATTGATAACAACTCGTTTGAACCAGTTTCCAACTTCAAATACTTAGGAGTAATATTAAAAATTAAAATTATATTAATATAATAAAAAGTAGGCTTAATTCAGGAAATGAATGTTACTTCTCTCTTCTTAAACTTTTGTCTTCTCGTTTAATATCTAAGAAACTAAAAGTTAAAATATACGAAACAGTAATTTTGCCTGTAGTATTATATGGGTGTGAAACTTGGTCCCTTACATTGAAAGAGGAACACAAATTGAGAGTATTTGAAAATAAGATCCTTAGGAAAATATTTGGACCTAAAAGGGATGAGGAGACAGGTGAGTGGAGAAGATTACATAATTTAGAACTACATAACTTGTATTCATGTCCAGATATTATTAGAATAATTAAATCAAGAAGACTTAGGTGGGCAGGCCATGTGGCACGAATGGTAGAGGAAAGAGAAGTTTACAGGATTCTTGTTGGGAAACCTGATGGTAAGAGACCTGTAGGAAGGCCAAGACGAAGATGGAGGGACGACGTTGAGATGGACCTAAAGGAAATCGGTAGAGATGGAAAAGAGTATATAGATCTTGCTCAAGATAGGGACAGATGGAAGGCCTGTGTTGCTGCAGCCATGAACCTTCGGGTTTAAGAAGGCTAGAGAGTTAATTAGTTAGTTATATGTTAGGCGAAGTGGTCGGTTTTGAGTTGACCTGGCAACTCTTGTTATAGAATATTTTTCAATATCTGGTTAATTATTTTCGAAACAACAAAAACAGCAGCCAACAAACTCAAGTGAAAGACCCACTGTAGAAAAAATGCATTACATTCTCACTTGCAACAATAAATGAACACGTCAAGTATAGGGAAACTCATGTCGCTGTTTTAAATTATGTATCTCCTCAACCCCTGACTCTACAGTCACGAAAGAAAACGATTTTCTAGAGGAAATCATGAGCTATGAATTTGGCCCAGTGACTTTAGGATGTAAATCACATAGTTTGTTACATATTTGCTGTTACTTGTGTCAGAAACCAACTTTTACACAAATTCTAAAAATTAAGTAAATAGCTGGAGCTTTCTAATTCAATTGAGGAGTTCAGAATAATAACGGAAGATCCCAACCAAAGTTGGCATTTTCTGTTTAATTTCAAAAGTCAGGAGATGTTTAACATTAGGACGTAATTTTTATATGTTCTTTTGAATATGTTTTTTCTAGTTTATCTGCAAATTCTTGAACAATTGTGGTTAATAGTTTCACAGATTTTGTGCTGTTTAATAGGAAAAAATATACACAAGTGAAAAAATGGGGTAAAACTTATTTATTGAGTTTACCTTTATTTAACATGTTGTATTAATCCAGCTTCATTCTCAGATTTTCACATTCTTCAACAACATCAACACCATCATGAACAATTTTTATAAAATTCATGATAGGCGGGTGGTTTATATTTCAATAGTTACATCAGGTCATTGTATTTAGCTTTCTTATTTTTTCCCTGTTCACTGTACTTCTGCTGTAACTTAAACAATGAAACGTCTAAAGTTTTACCTCGTTTCCTAAAATTAACTGTTTGATGCACGTCAATGTAAGAATAAGATAAACTAAATTTTACAATATCAGGATTATAATGTTCCACAATAATGGAAGTTGATTGATTTGCTTTATTTTACTTCGCTTCTTGTGCCAATTTTGGCTAATTTGCGAAGATGGTGATGATATGATGAATGGACACTCACAATATCCATGCCCAGGCCAGGATTCGAACCCGGGTCCCCAGGCGTCGTAGAACGATGTGCTAACCACTCTGCCACAGGGGCCGTTAATGGAAGTAACCTTACATAAGAGCAGAGGAGCACCATCAACATCCTTATTTCTGATGATGAAATTTGAACTAATACTGTTTTAACTGCTTCAACATAACTTCCGTTTATTCATTACCCATTCACTTGAGTTTTTCACTCGTTTTTTACCTTTGTTCGGAGATTCTGGCATAAGAACACACTCAGTCACGGACACTGCCATATTGTCTACAACGCCATCGAACTCGTAGCTGACATAAACAAAAGTTGGGATATGTCATTTTTTCACTGATAATATTTTCATTTTCCTTACAGACAAATTTTAAAGTTTTGGCATATCCCAATTCTTTTGATACTTCAGCATACGAAAGGTAGGTGGCAGCAGTTTACCGTCATACTTGTATCTCAAAATTCGAGGTCGGATGGGATATACCGTTATTATTCTGAGCGCCTCAATTAGTGCTTAAGGTAGCTCTATCGAACAAAAACCATAATTTAGCAAATTTTATGCTCTAACATTTTGGTTATCTCCATTTTTGTGCAAAATTCACCGTTTTCGAGTATTAATAATTTTTAATTTTCAAGGTGAATTTTGGCGCCATTTTTTCAAGATGGCGGTGATCCTATAGGTCAGAGAGTGGTAAACTTATAAATTGGATTCTTCATATTTTTTACTGTAGAAACAGTTTGTTTCATTTCTGTTGCAATTAGTTCCCAATACGACAACACTTTATTAGACTGTAAGATAGCACAGATCTTTTTTAATCCTGTCTCCACACCCATCTCAAAATGAAACTTACACCAAACAAAGGTTACATTTAACTGTATAATATACCTTATTTCGACAAAAATTGAAGATACGTTTTATTAGGTATCAAGGTCGAAGTAACGGTCTGTGACCTTGAAATGAAAATTTCAATATTTTCATATGAGACTATTTTTGATTAAAACTATGCTCCCTTAGCTTCAAAATAAACCTAAGATGAAAGTTATACCGTAATTAGAAGAAAAGTTATGATTTTTTTGTTGACCTTGTAAGCATAAATTTGACTTTTTTTTATGAAGTTGGCAACCCACGCTGGTGTATCACTGACGGCTAAAATTTTACACATGTGAGTTACTTTATGTCCTCTACCATCCTACCAAATTTCATGAGAATCTGAGATGGTCGGGTTGGGAGTTATGATGATTTGGCATGGAATCATAGGCGGAGTTCTGGAGGGGCCAGGGGGGCCTGGCCCCCCAACTTAAAAGAGACTAAAATATAACACATGATTAAGTTCAGTTACTACATTTTTGTTATGAAGCCAAACCGCAAATCTTGACGTTTGGCATGATGGCATGTGCGGTAATTGCGCCGCAATAGCGGGTCTTAGACGATTTGATTGATGTGTACAGTTTGAAGAAAGAAAAACGTAAAATGACTTTGTGTTGAGTCAACAGTTACTGCTGAGGCATCAAAAGAACTTTTCAATTTAATTTTTCTAAAATTTCTAAAGCTTACTATTGTACCGTAACTTTTTTAAAGTAATACGAGTATTGTATCAATAAAAAAATAATGAAATGCCATAATCGTAATGTTTTGCTTCTTTTAAAACTGACAAGCAATATACTAATTAATATTTCTTTACTTAAGAGAGGAAATTTAACATTTGCAAATCTAAAAGACATAAAACTCAGTGATTTTAAGTTGTTTTTTTTTTTTATTATTTCCGGGGGAAGGCCTCCGGACCCGTTATAAACTAGGCGATATTCAATACCTGAGGGTTATTGAATATCCCCTAGTTTATAATACCATATGCTTCTCCCAGAGTCTGCCCCCCCCCCCCCCCCCCCAAAGCAAGACTCAAACTCCGCCCAATGCATGGAATGATCCAGGTGTTAGTTAGTTGTATCGCGGTTAGGTAAAAGAACGCTTTTTAGAATTCGCGGCTCTTCAATCATTAGATGCAGGTTCGCTTTTTGCACATACCAAAATCAAAGAACTCCTTTCCAAGAACTCCATAGATGCCTGTAATTGTGTAGCACAAACATACGTTGGAGAGGTAGACTGAGAGGTGCACCAGGGTCAGAATATTTCTTGTATTATGACATAACTGTAACCTTTTCATATTTTTATTCCGGTAATATCCTTGCCTGAAAGATGAAATGCAGACTTTGCCCAAAACTCTTCAGATGGAACGAAAGTGGATTTCTTAATGGATTTCTTCAATATCCTAGGTGTATGATAATCATGCGTTTATTTTAACTTTGAAATGTCACATCAAAAATACAGCGCCTTGCGCGCATTGCAACATGCATTTGTTTCCTTTTTTATGTACGCACGCCAATCAGGCGAAAGCTCGCGAAGAGTGTGGCTGCTCGAACGTTTGTGCAAAAGCAGCTACGTGTGCGTTCCTAGCTATTCAACATGCAACGTTATTTGTAGTACTCGTGTTAGTGAATAAAACATCTAAAAACACAAATATATGGTCCTCCAGAGCCGTATAGTGATGCAAATCAGTGCACAAACATTATCACGCGTACGTACAAGTTGATTGTGCAACGATCATTCGGCAGACTTGTTATTCCTAGCCCTCGGATTTTTAGGTTCTAAAAAAAAGTGTGCTTTTAGGTTTCTAAAATAGGCTCTAAAAATCTGAAAATAGGTTCGAAAAACCCTAAAATAGGTCCTAAAAATCCTAAAATAGGTCCTAAAAATCTTAAGTTACGCTCGAAAACTCCTGAAGTAGGTTGAAAAGAACTTAAAATATGTAGTTCAAAATTCCTGAAAAATACTGATTAGGCAATGAAAATGGAACATCTATATCATTAAACACTTACTATGTTGCATAACGTTGTGTGTTGCCAAACCCTACGGCGATGGCATTGGAAATTTTACAGATTAAAATCCACTCTTCGCCTTATTTAAGCAACAATGTTTTTTCATGTTATCCACAGTCAAACTCCGCAATTTTGTCTGTGTGGATCATCTTCTATGCTGAAAATAATCTTTCAACAAAAACATAGTCAGTGGTGCAAACTTCAATGCTGAAATGTCAGTTTGCAAGGCGTGAATGCCACAAAGCACCAAAGTGACGCGAAAGTGAGCAAGACCACACAGATCAGAAGTTTGCACTTTGGACTGTACATATTGCTTTGTTTAGAGCTTTGAAAAATCACCATGGACTTCGAGGAAGGGAAATCGACAGAGTACGTATCAAACACGTTTGTCATTGAATTTTTTCGTGACCAAACAAAGCAAATGCGTCTGTGTGACATAAAAATTGTGTACGTATATAAGAACCTAAAAAAGGCTTCATTTAGGCACATAAACCTAAAATAGGTTCTAACAAGCAAAATAGATTTTTTAAGCACTATAAAACTTGAGCAGTTGTTGAGTTCTTTAACAAAGCGCGGACATTTCTTATATACCTGTAAAGGAAAAATAGGTTAAAAACCTAAAATCCGAAGTCTAGTGATTACGCAGTTTCATCCAGCAGTGTTGCCGCATCGACCACCGACACCCGGAGAGCATCGCTTCAAGTAGCATCGTAGAGCAGCCGTACGAAACACTTCAGCGACTTGGCAACAAGCAGGTCAGTTGCATACACCTTTTCTATGTCTGACTCGTTTTACGTCAATTTCAATTACTTATTTTCCTTGTATCTCTTAATAAACACGCACAGCAATGGAAGAATTACAAACGTTGGTAAAGCAAATGGAACCCAAAAGGAGCAGATGACAAGAATGCAAACATTTATACGTGCCTTTGACATTGAACATGGTAACGTAGAGGAAATATGAACCCGTTTACAGCACTTAGAAACAATATGGCATACGATTCAAAACGTGCAGCAAGAGATAGACATCTTGTCTATCGATTCATGTCAGGAAGAAGTATGTGCGGAAATAGAATTGTATTTTTCGCTTAAGTCAACAATGAGAACAATCATCAAATATCACGAATTTGATAACACAACACCTATTATCCATACCAGCTAACTGTAGACCAGACGAACGAGAACAAGCTTCTGCGCAAGTAGTGACGCGAGACGGCTCCACCAATGAACAGTGAGAGAAACGGGATTGTGTAATGGGCGACGGGAGTTTTCCCGATTTCCCCATTCAGTATGCAGCGTTGCAAACTTTTGAAAAGGATAATACATTGCACATGGCAAACGGACCGTATTTTTGTCTCCAGGTCGGTACGATTGGTTTAAAAATTTGTTAGGGAAATACTAGGGATAAAACTGCAAGAACAAATTTTGACAAGCCGTGCATTTAGCGTATGGACTAAGGTCTGGACCGTACTTCCGTACATGTACGGTCAGGACCGTACGTTTGGCAATGCTGCGCTTTCACCACTCGATTTTCCTCCTCCTCCTCTGCCGATTTGGGCGGCCCTGCTCTACAGTTAGTTGGGCCAAGGCATACTTTTGAGGGGAATTATAAGCACTGGCTGGCGTATAAAGATACGTTTTGTTCGCTTATTCACGACAACAAAGACATCCCGCAAATACAGAAGTTTCAGTATCTGCGCACTTCGCTCAAGGGGGAAGCGTTGCGTCTTATTGAAAATCTTCAGATCAGCGAAGCAAATTACCTACAAGGTTGCATGGGAGCTGTTATTAGAAAGATATTCAAACAAAAGGTTGATTGCAGCTTCGTACATTGATGAAATCCTTCACATTAAACCCGTGCATAAGGGAAATGCAACAGAACCCGGGGAATTTGTCAATACAGCGACGAGTAATTTAAATGCACTTCGAGGGATACAAACCGACGTGTTGTTGGAAGACATGATTCTTACGCAACATTTCGTTTCACAAGTAGATGTTGCAACAAGAAAGGAATGGGAATTACAATGCACAGAAGCTTCTTTTCTCACTTTGAAATACATTTTGTCATTTTTAGAAAAAAGATGCCAAGCGTTAGAATCCATCAAAAATACGGTCAATTCAAATTCTGATAACAAACAAGCAGGCAAAAAACCGTATGTTAATGCGAAGCAAGACAAATTCACAAGAGGGGGTGTAAGGGATGCTCCTTCCACGTAGTGCACCCAATAGTCAACCTCACTTCCATGTAGTACACCCTGGACTGCAGACTAACGAGGCTCTGGCGACTGGCCGCATGGCCAGTATAATTTTGTTTGTGTTGTCCTGTATTTTGTCCTTATTTATGCTGAGTGCTCCTTTACAGCCTCAGCCTTTAACGAAAGTCAGAAGTTTTTAATATTTTATGATTTTAGTTCTGCAACGTTAGAGTTGTTATGTGTAACGATAAGGGGCTGGACCCCGTATAATGTGACGAGTGCAAAATAGCCTTAGTGCTGACGCACCCAAAATTTTTTAATTCAAATTCAAAATTCACAAGAGCATACGTCACTACTTCATCCCCAACATGTCCATTTTGCAAATTATCACACGCTATTTACAAATGTAACGACTTCATTAATGCAAATCAAGTGTAGAAATATCAGTATTTGCGAGACAACAATATCTGTACTAACTATCTCAAAAAAGGACATTTTTGAAATGTATGCAAGTCAAGCTTATGTAGAAAATGCCGAAAGAACCACAACACCTTATTGCACGTAGGACGCGCAACAGAAGCGTCAAGAAGGTCGCAAGGGCCTCTCCGATGGCGCAGTGGTAGCGTCGTCGCCTTGTAATCAAAGGGTCCCGGGTTCGATACCCGGTGGAGGCACAAGTGGTTCGGATCCCACTTTAAACTGTAGGTCCAGTCCCGATTAGCCTTACTGTG
Source organism: Lepisma saccharinum (assembly GCF_977018435.1). Classification (NCBI taxonomy): domain Eukaryota; kingdom Metazoa; phylum Arthropoda; class Insecta; order Zygentoma; family Lepismatidae; genus Lepisma; species Lepisma saccharinum. Next base: position 55,359,905 of record NC_139245.1, read on the forward strand.
CATAAAGTGGACTTAAAACACCAAATCAATCCAATCCAAGAAGGTCGCAACAATCAGAAACTCGTTCTGATAACTCGGAACCTTCTAACACAAATCAGTACAATCAGAATGAATTTTCTTCACAGGAAGCTTCGTATTGCACAATAAAGGGAAAACCTCAGTCACAAGTTTTGCTAACAACTGTGTTAGTTAAGCTGAAAGATCGAACAGGAAGATGGATAAAATGCAGAGGGTTATTAGACAGTGCCTCTCAATCGAATTTCGTAACTTCAGATGTGGTTCAACAACTAGGGCTCGCGTAACAAAGAACGGTCGTTCCAATAAGAGGGAAATAATTGTGTTACATCAGAAACCAGTTCATGCGTTGAAGTATGTTTGCAATCCACTACAAACTATTTTTCTACAACCATAGAATGTGCAGTGTTGCCAACCATCAGTGGCAATTTACCGACAGAAAAGGTTCTGTATGAAGAATGGAACATACCGAAAAATATCGCATTGGCAGATCTTACATTTGCTATTCCAGGCAAAGTACAGTTATTATTAGGCGCTGATGTTTTCTTTCAAATATTGAAGCCAGAACGTATGACTCACCCAAAGAACTTCCCAGTACTTCAAGACACGTAATTGGGCTTCATTCTATCAGGACACATCCCACAACAATCTAGCTCCAGCACATCGATTACTTCATGTTTCACAATGACAGATGACAAACCTTAATATGCAGATACGAGCTTTTTGGGAGCTGGAGGAATTAGGAACGTCGGTGACAACAAGAGAAGAAATGCGAGCAGCACTTTGTAAACCACACCACTCGTGACCATACAGGGTGTTTCACGGTACATTTGCCATTCAAGAAGGCTAAAGAAACATTAGTACAATCATACAACCTAACTTCAATCAGGTTTTATCAACTTGAAGCGAAATTGCAACGTGAACCAGAATTACGTGAAGATTACGTACAATTTTTGCATGAATATGAAGAACTTGGACACTTGAAACAAGTTGATGAAGAGGAAAGTAACACCTCACAAGGAATCACCTTTTACATGCCGCATCAGGCTGTAGTAAAACCTAGCAATTCTACCACAAAGGTACGTGCTGTATTCAACGCGTCAGCCAATACAGATAACGGAAAATCATTGAATGATATTCTCATGATTGGACCCACCATTCAACCCGGATTTGATGTCCATAGTCTTAAGATTTAGAACACATCCAATCGCTTTCACGGCAGACATCGAAAAAATGTATCGAATGATAAGAATACATTAAGATGATACTCCGATACAAAGAATCTTATGGAGAGACAAGCCAAACGAAGAAATCGAAATATATGAATTACAAACTCTCATGTATGGGACAGCGCCAGCATCGCTTTAGCAACACGCTGTATGCAGCAGCTAGTACAAGAAGAAAGTTGTAATTATCCTCAAGCAACGGACATTTTAGCAGAGAGCTTTTATGTTGACAATTTTGCTAGTGGATCTCAAAATGTACAACAAGCGGCACAATTGCAAGCCGAACTCGTGGAGTTACTAGCTGAAGGAGGCTTTGTATTACGCCAATTGTGTTGTAATAATTCTGAGTTATTAAGATCAATTCCACTAGAATACAGAGATGATAACTTTCCAGTACAATTACATTCGCAAAAAGGAGTAAACACACTAGGAATATCTTGGAATTCTGTAAAATACAAATTCATCGTTAGCAGTAAATTTACTTCTAGTTCTATAACTGTTAGCATTTCCACTAAGCGTCAAATAACAGGCGTCATTTCATCCATTTTCGATCCATTGGTGCTTATTAGTCGAATAGTCATCAGGTACAATATGTTCCTTCAGCGTCTTTGGCAGAAAGAAGTTGAGTGGGATCAACAGCTGTCACCAGAATTAATTACTGAATGGCAGAAACTGCAAGTGCAACTTCCACTTATCAATTAAATAAACGTCGAAAGATTTGTACTACAAGAAGGTAGCGTGACGTAAATACAATTGCATGGATCTTCAGATGCAAGTGAAAGAGCATATGGCGCATGCTTATATATTCGTTCCAGCAATCAGCAAGGTCAAGTTTCAGTGAAACTTCTTTATTCGAAGTCACGAGTAGCTCCAATAAAGAAAGTAATATTGCCCAGACTAGAACTTTGTGCAGCGTTATTTTTAGCAGAACTCGTGCATAAGGCAATGCCCGCATTGCATTTGCAAATTGAAAGCATACATTTATGGACAGATCCTCAATTGTTCTGTCCTGGATATCAGCCTCACCAGCAAAATGGAAACATTCGTAGGAAACAGAGTATCAAGAATTCAGGATTTAACAGAAATCAGTAATTGGAGACATGTACCTTCGAAACTATAATCCAGCTGATTTAATATCAAAAAGCACTGATGCAAGCATCATAAAACAGTGTTCATTATGGTGGCAAGGACCCGAATGGTTGAAAGAGAATTCAAATTGATGGCCTCATTCATCAATAAAACTCGAAACTGAAGCACCAGAAATGAGACGAATATCGACATTATCATTGTTCATACAGAACAAAGAGGCTCATATCATTGACAAATTTTCAAAATTGTCTAAATTATTAAGAGTCGTGGCATATTGCCAACGGTTTATTTATAATCTCAGGAACTCTCATGAGAGACTGAATGGGCATCTCAAACCCAATGAAGTGCAAAGCGCATTACACACATGTATAAAAATTGCACAACAAGCGTTCTATTCCATGGAAATCGAAGAACTCAACCAAGCATCAGATGACATTACCACCAAAAAGGAATCTCACAAAATTGATTGTCGAAGCAGAGCACAGAAGACTTCTACATGCAGGATCACAGCTATTAGTAAGTTCTTTAAGAGACAAATATTGGATTCCACGTGGCAAGCAAGTAGTTAAGATAATACTACATCAATGCATAATCTGTTTTAAGCTAAAAAAGCACAACTTCGTCGCAATTGATGGGATAATTACTTACAACTCGCTTTCAACAATCAAGACCATTTACCAATGTGGCTGTTGATTACGCTTGTCCAATACATGTCAAAACAGGAACCGTAAGAAGCAAAACAGTGACCAAATGCTATGTCACCGTATTCATTTGTTTATCAACAAAAGCGGTACATTTAGGAGCAGTCAGCAATCTCACCGCTGAGGCTTTTATTGCTACCCTTAGACGTTTCACTTCACGAAGAGGGAAGAGTAGAAACATATACTGTACAGTGACAATGGAACAAGAAGTTTTTCGACTATTTCAATCAGAAGCATTTCATACGACATTACAAGACTACTTATCGCTAGAAGGTCTAAAATGGCTCTTTATGCCACCTGGATCACCACATTTTTCAGGACTCGCTGACGCAGCCGTTAAATCGATGAAACATCATTTGGTAAGAACAATAGGCAAGTCATCGATACCATTCGAAGAATTGACACCATTATTGTGTCAGATAGAAGCGTGTTTAAACTAATGTCGCAAGATTCAACAGATCCAACCCCACTTACATCTGGTCACTTCCTCATAGGTCATCCTTTATCCTCATTACCCGAGCCAGACATCTCCGAATTACCAGTCTACAGACTGACAAGATGGCAGAAAATTCAGGACGTTTCACCAACAATTGTGGCATCGTTGGTCGAGGAAATATTTACATGGACTACAACATAGATCCAAGTGGACTTGTCAGCAGAAAATTCAAGCAGGTACCGTTGTGATACTGACGGATGAACGATTTCCTCCCCTGGTGTGGAATGTCGGCATCATTGAAGCAGTTTATCCTGGAAAGGATGGACTTGTTCGTGTCATCGACGTCAAGACTAAAGGAGGTGTATACAGAAGACCAGTCGTCAAGATTGTACCGCTTCCCATCGAAGATGATTCTGAACCATAGTTTAGTGTTTAGTGCAGTTTAGTGTTAATATAACAATTTGCAGTTATAAAGTGATCAAGTGTAATCACGTCACAGTGAAGTAGAGTACAATATTATTTTGGTTTATTGTACGACCAAGAGGGGGGAGAATGTATGATAATCATGTGTTTATTTTAACTTTGAAATGTCACATCAAAAACACAGCGCCTTGCGCGCATTGCAACATGCATTTGTTTCTTTCTTTATGTACGCACGCCAATCAGGCGAAAGCTCGCGAAGAGTGTGGCTGCTCGAACGTTTGTGCAAAAGCAGCTACATGTGCGTTCCTAGCTGTTCAACATAAAACGTTATTTGTAGTACTCGTGTTAGTAAATAAAACATCTAAAAACACAAACACTAGGAATGTATAAATTGGCATTTCACTAGGTTCACACTAGTTGAATTCTCTGTAGCAATCCCAGTTTCCAATGCAGCGTGTGAAAGAAGCTTCTCGTGCTTGAAATCTTTGAAAAGCCTTACTCGAAACAGGATGCTGCCTTCGCTATTGAGTGCTGTTTTTTTTCAATGTGCGATTAAAGTTAGGGTTGGCAAATAACTAGGGGTTATTGCAATTTTTTGGTTTTCCCATCTGCGGTCAGCTCCTCAACCGAAAGTTAAGTGGCACTGAACTTGATCGGTGCTCTATCCGGTGGTCAGCGAGATGACTGATAGTTGCGAACAAACATGGCTGCCTCATCAGAAGAGACGATTTCTCAGGCACGAGATATGATTCAATAAAATATTACATTAGTGTAAAAATTGTGACTATTTTCTACAGCACAAATTTATTGTACTTATTATGTTCATTTGTCATTATCATTATTATCTATTTTTAACTTCAAATGTTAATGTTTAAGTTCCTGTTTAATAACGTTTGTTTTCTATTTATGTTAAATTGTATTACGTTAATGTGTTTGGCAACATTGTCGTTGCTATGTTAACAGAGATAACAGTGAAGAATTCGATGTAAGAGTTGTGAAGTTTTGTGATAGAAGTTATTTTCAAAAAGTGATTTTCTGCGTTTCCATTTATGCTAATATTCAGGTAATTTAGATATGTAATCAGCCCACAGAAGTTTGGCTTCGCCTTCGCAAATTGTGAAAGATATTTTTCATTTAATGACAGTACACAGAAATAATTTAATCATAGACGACAACAGCACAAATATTGGTGGCCAGTAAAGTGGAACGATTTAATAGTTCGAGTAATGTGTACTGTGAAGTAGTTTCAATGTCTATGTTTCATTTGTTTGTACCTGTTGTCGTAAGTATGTTCACATTACAATAATGCAATCTTCAGGAAGTAATTATAATCTGCGATCCAGACCTAGCACATCTGCGAGTTCTCTACCAGGCAATGAGTCTATGAACAGCCATGATTCATTACATCATGTTAAATGTTGCCAAGATTCAGGAAAGGAAAGGTTGATCTATTGAAACAAATGTGAATTTTGGTGGCACATAGAATGTGTAGGATTGTCTGACAAACACTGGGATTTGTATCAAGATAACGAAAGGTACTTGTGCAAGACATGTGGTCCGTCTTATGATCCATTTGCAATGGAAGCTTTTGTACAAAGTCAAAATGTGCAAGAGAAAGATCAGAATGATAGTGTAAGCGTTACTATTAACTCTAATCCTACCATTCCTCAAGATATTTTAGTTACGCAACTGTCAGCTTTGTTCGGCGAACTGCGTAGAATAAGTGATTTACAGAAGCAGTCACAGGAACAGTTCAACAGTTTCCAGAAGGAGTCCAGAGATTTCCAGAAGCAGTCACAGGAACAGTTCAACGATTTCCAGAAGCATTCACAGGAACAGTTCAACGGTTCCAGAAAGAGTCCAGAAATTTCCAGAAGCAGTCACAGGAACAGTTTAACAGTTTCCAGCAGGGATCTATGGGTTTTCAACAACATATCACTTCTGAAATATCTCAATCACGGAAGGAAATGGAATCACTTAACCGCAACGTCGAGGAAATGAGGGAATCGTTTAAAGAAGAAATAAGTTTAGTTGGTGAATTATGTCGATCAAATACCAGAAGTCTGCACCAGAGAATGGATAATGAAGTTCAGAAACTTTCAGAACAACTTCAGGAAGTAAACCTTGGCTGCACTAATAAATTTACCAACTTGGAAGAACAAATTAGTGTGTCTAAGGGCAATTTTTCCGAAGTGACTGGAAAGGTGCAAGGGCAAATTGCAAGTTTGTCAAAAATTACTAATCTAGTTTCTGATCGGGAAATAATTGAACGTCTTGAAGTATGTGAAGTAAGAATTCAATATCTTTTAACAACGCCTCCAGTTACTACATTGCCAAGTTGTCGGAACGTTTACCGACATTCTCAAGTTACTGATAGAACGTCACATGGTATTCAAAATGTTGGGTTGTTTGCACAAAATCAAGAAGATACATCATCTTTCGATTACAGATAATCTGGTGCTGAACAACAAAAAGATCATATGTGTGATCAATGTAATTCACCATGCAAAATTAAACGTCCTAAGATCAGCAGAAGAAAAGTAGAAAGAAATAAAGATAATGTAAAAGTCTCATCACAACCTAACCATGAATATTGTAATACAGTTTATAAGCCTTGTCAATTTAACTCTAATCAATGTACAGAAATGCAAGATTGTAACGAGTCTCCGTTACATTCAACATTTGTGCCTGGTGTTAATAGGCCGAGTTGTATAATTAAGTGCAAGGGCACGCACGAAACTAGAAAGTATGTAGGACTGAATGAACTTAACATGCTTCCAAAGTTCTCTGGCAATCTAGAAAAATGCAGTCCGCGTAAATTTATTAAAAGCTTAACTTCATACTTGGACTTATTGCAAGTGCCAGATACACAACGATTGGAGTGCATTTCTAATTGCTTCCAGGGACCGGCAGAGGGCTGGTACAATACACACGTTGACACTTTTGTGACATACCAAGATTTCGTAAAGGAATTCTTGCAACACTATACATCATATTTCTTGACGCAAGCTCAAGTTTCTGAACTTAGAAGTAGAATATATGATAGTAAGAGTGGTGTTAGTATGGAAGTTTTGCAGTACGCACTTACTCTACTTATTACAATTTAGTGGAACATCCTAACGATTCTGAAGCTATTGATATTTTGGTTAACCAGTTGCCCACATCTATCGCTCAGTCGGTAATAGCTGCTAGATTGAGCAAGGTAGATGATGTAATCGATCTGTTGAAAATATTAGATCTAGTAAATGTAAGATCCAATAAAAAGTTTGAATTGCCTGATGGGTTCAACGCTATGAATTTGAAATCTGGAAATAACGCGAAGAATGGTGATTCTAATAGTAATTTGAGAGTGCAGTCTGTTAACAAACGAAGTGATATGTTTGTAGGTCATAATAAGCAACGCAATCGCAGAATAATACTAATGTATAATATATGCCTGACAATTCAGATTCATCCAACAGTCGTACCTCAAGTAGGGAAAATAATAGACATTCAGGAAATAAGAGACCGAGATTGAATTTTGATGGGCAGTTCAACAACAGTAATTACAGTAATCAACGATCACCTTATTCTAACGGAAATTTCAGAAGGAGGAATTTCAATAACTCTAACAATCAATTTGGAAATAATAGAAGATGTGATAGTAATTTCCGAAATTACCAAGGAAATAGAACATTTTCGAACAATAGGTTTAACTGGCGTTCTCATTGAAACCATCCTGTAAACGATGGTAAAGAACAGAGCTCTAGTTTCAGGTTTTCTACAAACCCTTCTTCATGTACCGTATGTCCAATGTGTGCAAAGCCAAATGAAGTTGGTCAAGCGAGAAACGAAAATGATCAAGAAAGGACTACGACTAATTCTTTGAACGCAAACGCTCCGAATTTTGACTGTAGGGAAACTGCATGTAAACAGTTCGATCAGTCTACATCAGATGTAACATTAAATGAATTCCGCAGGTGATCTTCAACTTTCAAAAATATGTAGTACAAAGTTTAAGAGTTTATAAGTTTTAGAACTTTCTTATAAGTAATCATTGTTAGTATTTCATCGAAACAAACTCTTATATATTGTACTGTTAAGCAATCTGTGTTTTCCTATTAATACCAGGCTGTCCCAGAAGTCCTGCACCATACAAGGGCGAAAATGAAACACAGAATATCAGAAACAAAGATAGACTTTATTCAGCAAAGTACAGGCCTCCATGTTAGATTACCTTCACCCATCTCTGCGACAACAGTTCAATGTGATGGCGATACCAGGTGGCAGGTTTAGAATTGAAAAACTCGCGACAGGCAGAATTTACCTCATCATATGAATTGAACTGCCGACCATACAGGAAATGCGAGAGAGAGCGAAACAAACCGTAATCCGATGATGCAACATCCAGACTATAGGCGGGATGAGGTAACAACTCAAATCCGTCAAGCTCAGCTAGTGTGTTGGTCACTCTTCGAGAGCGGTGACTCGGAGCTTTGTCATTTTGCAGCAGTAACCTCTTCCTCCTTGTTATTGCCGGGTATTTCTCGTTCACAATGGCATACACTCGGCGTAATTGTTCAGAATACAGTTCACCTGTTACAGCATGACCTTCTTGAACAAACTCATAATGGACAATCCCGTCAATATTCCACCACACACTCAGCATGAGCTTCTTTCCCAAATCTGTCCTGTTTCACATGGGCGATGGCCTCCTGTCTTCTTTTCACCCACTGTTTACGTGTATCAGGGTTTTCAGAAACACCCACTTCTCGTCTCCTGTCACAATACTCCTCCAAAAACGAAGATCACGCGGGTTTTGTAGCAATGTTTGGCAAATTGCAACTCTGAGCTGGACCTGCACCTCTGTCAGCTCGTGCGGACTTTGTCGGGGCTGTTTATTGGTGTAATCCATGTCATTCAAGCCACTGTTTACTGTCGATTTGGATGCCCCAACCAGTCTTGCTAACACACGTGTGCTGGATTGTGGTGTAGCATTCACAGCATCCTGCAGAGACTTGTTAATGTCCATCGGAGGTCACCCGGTGCGGGTCTTGTCCGCGAGGCATTGATTACCTGAAGCGAATGTTTTAAACCAACGGGAAGCTGTCGATCGATGCACCACTTCTTCGTTCTCCACGCGACAAATTTCCTCCGCTGCGGCTTTTGCTGTTAGTCGTTTTTTCCATAAAAAAGTAGCACTGCACGAATTGCAATTTGGTCCTCACTCATCGTGCCCACTTCACGGGAACACTCGCTACACATGCTTTGCGTGCCTTCACTTGATCCCACGAACCTGTCTTCTATGCCTGCCAACAGCCTCTCACCGGTGGCGCCACCTACCCTCGCAAACTTCACCTCTTGGAGCTCAGTGTGCTGATGGTGCAGGACTTCTGGGACAGCCTGGTATGTTCAATTTCACGGAAGGAAAATTGTTTCGACATTTATGTTTATGCACGATTTCAGTTTCCTTCACAGTCTTTGCTGTTTGATCTTTTTTACAATATTGTATATATTCGAGTTAAATGTAACAAAAGCATTTGAAGTTTATAATGATGAATAAGTGCATAATATTGTAATAATGCTATCTTGTATGAACGTAAAAGAATTGAAAGCATCTAGTCTGTTAAAACGATTATCGCCTATAGCTGAATAGCATTAATGTCTAAGAGATTGTAAAACGAAAGTCACAATTGGATTTTATTTGTCGTCGAGGAGAACTTTTACTTTCAAGTGAATAAGAGTCAAGAAGTTGAACTGACATAATTAATTTTAATGTGAAGTAATGGATACTTAGAATTTAAGCTCTAGTCCTAAGAGAGGAAGAGTTAAGGAGAGATGTATTATGTTAATGTTAAATGGGTAATAATCCTTTATGTAAGGTACCCAGATCTATGAATGCTCTATGAGGTATGACTCCATGATAGAGTGTGCCTAGGTTCCAAATGGGAATTTGTCTTAGGTTAGCTTTTTTATATTTACTTAGTTTACCTACAAATATTATGAAGAAAACTCCTCGTGTCAATATATAATTGCTATAGGGTGACTCAAGAGTTTCTGACAACTCGTCGTTTTCTTCCCCGAGGAAGGGGAGTGTTGTGGCCATTGAACTATACATAACTGGAACGCTCTCTGCAAGGCTGATCGGCCGCGAAAACTGAAGCCACTTTTGCGATTAGTGTCTCCAGGGAAGACGGGAAGAAAACGTGGTGATCAGAATAAGCTAACATGTATTTATTCGCCTCTTTGCTTTCGTGCTATAAATGAATGTCTTATTAAGTGTTTCATCGCTGCATTAATAGTTGACATGTGTTTTCTTCTAACAATTTATCCAGTCTTAAGTGGGTTGATGTACAAATCGTTTATACAATTGCCCGGGTGTAAACTTTTATCGGTATCATTCTTAAAATATGTGAATATTACGAATAAATGTATTTGTTAAAAGTTGATGACGGTAATTAAATGTTATAGAGAAAGCTTTCGAATGAGTTTACACCCACGTGCTTCATAAACTGTCGACTGTCGCAACTCGCAAGTGATTAAATTTTGTAATAACAAATTGGAATTTTTCATAATTTCTAAATACATTAAATTAATTGAGAAAAAAGTGTCTTGACATTATGGCCCAACTTCCACACAATGTATGTTTTTCGCAAAACACACAGGAAGAAAGAAAGGTGTGGAATCTTCGAAATGAGTGTTAAATATTGTTTGAGATTTTTTGACCGTGATTCATTTTTTTTGTGCTGAAAGTGTTAATTGTGCATTAATCGTGTGCCCAAAAGCATGTTATCAGGGTGTCTACCAGCCTGGAAATCCTGAAAAATCAGGGAAATTTACTGTATTCGTGGAAAAATCAACGTTTTCGTAGTAATGCAACAAGAGTAGGTTTTTGAAAAAGGAAAAGGACAAGCAATACATTTAAAATTTGTTGCAGGCAAACTCTAATTCAATCTGACATACTGAGTATAACTGGTAATTATACAGTAGAAATTGTATATTAAATACTTTAGGAAAAGGTAACGTTTCGAATTTTCCCACTTTCTTTTGCAATTTTTTAGGTTGTGTTTGGTAGATATCAGGAATAAATAATTCAGATACTTTTACTCAATTTTACTGTAATTATGCATTATTTATGCTATAATTCTGATAATTTATATAAAAAATATTGCGTTAATCACAAGTAAATAGCTACATGTCAAGTATTACGTAAAGCTCACCCCTGATAACCTTTTCGAACAGCCGGTTTGTATTCAATTTCCCTTCTTGTTATCACTTTTACATGTTAAGGGTTTTATATCCTTTAAAAGGTATTTTGCACACGTTTTATTCACAAGTAACAAGAATATGCATAGAAAGTGGTGTCTGAATGCAGGTAATGTACTCAATGCAATGCTTTTTCATAAATTAAGGCTTTTCTTTCGGAAATAATCTGCCGTAAAAATCCATTTGCCGCCACAAAAAAAATCGTCTGCTTGAGCTTTTCTTCCTAAGTTCCCTGCCGTAACTAAGGCAGAGAATGGCTTCACTTTTGCCCCGTAAAGCAGTCCTTCCATGTTATATATAGTTCAATGGTTGTGACTGTTCTCTACAGCACAAATTTATTTTACTTATTATGTTCATTTGTCATTATGATTATTATCTATTTTTAACTTCAAATGTTAATGTTCAAGTTCCTGTTTAATAACGTTTGTTTTCTATTTATGTTAAATTGAATTACGTTAATGTGTTTGGCAACATTGTCGTTTCTATGGTAACAGAGATAACAGTGAAGAATTCGATGTAAGAGTTGTGAAGTTTTGTGATAGAAGTTATTTTCAAAAAGTGATTTTCTGCGTTTCCATTTATGCTAATATTCAGGTAATTTAGATATGTAATCAGCCCAAAGAAGTTTGGCTTCGCCTTCGCGAATTGTGAAAGATATTTTTCATTTAATAACAGTACACAGAAATAATTAATCATAGACGACAACAGCACGAAATAAACTTCTTGCGCTTGGCAGAGTTGAAATTAAGTGCTTAGTAACAGGTAAAACAAAGGAAATGGTCGAAGTTCCGAAGTGGCAAGTGGAAAAGAGCAGTAGCTTGGAGCGGGTGTTCGTGTTATATCGCGAGTTCGATCTTTCCTTTCTTTATCTTTTGTTTAAAACTATTTGGACATTGATTCTATGTTTCATTTTCCGCGATCCTAAAATAAATATTAAAACTTGTTGTTTATAATGTCGACGGGTAGAGATATTGTGTGAAGGTTGTCTACAAAGTATGAATGTTCAATGAAAATATTTAATTTCTCTGTGATGTTACGTTCTTTCGGGGTAAAAAAAAGGGGGGCACACAAAACAGGAATAAATTTTTATTCAAAATATGCATGCAAAATGTCAACTTATTTTTTCTTATTACTCGGGTTCGATACCCGGTGGAGGCACATAGTGGTTCGGATCTCACTTTAAGCTGTAGGTCCGGCCCCAATTAGCCGTACTGTGCATAAAGTGGACTTAAAAACACCAACTCAATGTATTTCTTTGTACCATGGCAATACGTAGCACCTCAGCTTCTGTATTTGCAATGTAAACAATGAATTTCAACAACCGCATGTGTCTTATTGCAGTTCTACCTTTTCACACCAGGCGAAATTTGATTTGAATTTTAGACATCTAGATAGCAGTGTGATCGAATTTCTCTCGCAATCATTACCAACATATAATTCTTCGGCGTCCAAACTACGATCAGCAACCTTTGGTTATTTTCGCATTGAAAAATCGGTGTTACTTAAGTCTGGAGGTAAGCTCCAACTGGGAGTTGGCTGACCAAAAAGTTGACCAGACATTGAAAAACCTGCCCTGAGAAGAAGGAATGTCAAGTCTTGTACGTACCGAAGGTGGGCAATATGTTCTCCAAAGCACATATAGTTGAATTCTCTTACAGGAGAATTGCACTTCAGTAAGTGACTTTCTTTGTTTCTAATACTTAAGAAAATTATTTTCTTCCAAGATCATATTTATCTTGGTTAAAAAAATTCAAAAAATATATGTTTGTCATTTATATTATTATCTTATAACTTGAATATTTATATCACTAGTTTCATCTCAAGAAAGATGATGAGCTTCGGAATTGTAAATGGAATAATTAATTTAGACCATTTTCTATCTGCCTCTCAATACTGAACTGAAATGGATCACTAGAAACAACGCAACTTACCGCAGTTCCCACGAATAAAAAGAATTAATGCTTTTCTTGGAACGAATTATATGGAGATAAACTCGTAATCAAGAATTAAAATTAAGCAGTAGACGTCCACTCTGCATAAAGGACAAACACAAAACACCACAAACAACTACAGGGAGGTTATTGCAGCATGACACCGCAAGAGCGTCGGCCGCTTGCCGGCCCAGTCATGCAACAGGTGCCGGCAAATTGCGTAACAGATAGCCCGTTACACAAACCGCTTGTTTTGTAATGTTTCCACTTTTCACAATTATAGTTACAATTACAACTTAAATAAGCACGTACCTTGCCGCAAGGATGCTGGAAAAGGTGTCCTCTAAAATACAAATATTTCTGGCAGTTTATTTCTGCCCATATCGCTTCTGACAGCAATGACTCATCCAACATAAAGGATTCAATTTTTCATTCTTGTCTTGCCTTCGAATAAACAAAACCGTGACTCTTATTTTGCAGATAACACAAGATTAATCCTTTTGAACACTAGAGTCAGTGGCGTGCCCAAGATTTTCGAGGGGGGAGGTTACGTATACATTATTATGCAAAACGAAAGCGCAGATAAACGAATTATTTAACAGTGTCACTTAATTTTAACGTGTGAATATTTTTGAAGTAAAGTAGCGATCATACACTGTGTGCGTTTTTCTTTCTGAGAGCGCCATTTGAAATAAGCACTTTTCCCCTTTTGCTACTATGGGATAAACTGAATATAAAAGGCTATAACTGCTCAACAACTGCATCTTTTTAAGAAATTTAAATTCTAAATGTAAGAATGAACAAAAAGCAACATTTTATGTAAATTCCGACAATTGTGAGTCCAGGGGGAAACGGGGGCCAAATCCCAAAGTTCTATTTTCCCCGTAATTACGCAAAATTTCTGAACGTCGTAATTTCCATATTTTTTTTTTTTTTCAAAGTTGCGGCAGGAGCATTACATATCCTCATAGAGTAGTCTTTTGTTGTGCTTCCCTCAAAATTTGGTCCATCCAGTGTCTATAGAGCCGACGCTAGAAGCGAAATTCCTCAGATGTCGCAAGAGCGTCAGAGGCTTATCGGAGTAGTGGTAAGCCGCGAGAAGCCTCTCGATACTACGCGAATGCGACAGCTGTCGGCTACCAGTTGTTTAGACGTGTTCACTTCGGTTTGCGTTTATCAGTACTCGTGTTGTTCAGTGCTAGTGCTTTATCGTGTGTTAATTGTTATTCATTCATTAGTTATGCCGCCAAACAAATATAGTCTTGAACAAAGAGTTTTTATGTACGATACTTACGTGAAAACGAACTCTTGCAGAAAAGTAGTCAGGCGATTCGCAAGAAAATTTCCTGGCAATCCTGTTCCGGACAGACATACTGTTTACAACCTCGTTAAAAGATTACGAGAGACAGGATCTCTTGAACCTAAGAAACGTGTTTCCAGACGACGTGTTCTTACGGAAGAAAAGCTAGACGAAATTGGTGAACGACTTGAACATACTCCAAAAAAATCCCTCCGTCGGCTTGCTCAGGAAACAGGCATTTCAAAATCCTCAGCACGAAATGCCACTAAATTACTTAGATTAAAACCCTACAAAATTACAGTGGTTCATGAATTGCAACCGCGCGATCACGCGACTAGAGTTCGATTCTGTAACTGGATGCTGGATAATATTGTTGCTGGCAGAGTAAATCCAGAATTAATCATATTTTCAGACGAAGCTTGGTTCGAATTGAATGGCCGAGTTATTTCACAAAACAATCGCTATTGGAGCGCAGAAAAACCTGACTTTGTGCATGAAGTTCCGCTCCATCCTGCAAAAATTGGTGTGTGGTGTGGTTTGAATGCGCACAGAATAATAGGGCCTATTTTTTATGAAGGTACTATCAATGGTGAAAGGTATCGAAGAGACATACTACAACCTTTTTTTGAACAATTAACGGACATTGAATGCCAGCAGTCATTTTTTCAGCAGGACTCTGCTACTGCTCACACTGCTTATGAATCACTTAATTTTATTGCCGAGATTTTTGAGGACAGAATTATCAGTACTGAGTTGTGGCCCTCTCGTAGCCCCGATCTTACTCCTTGTGATTATTATTTATGGGGAACATTAAAAAACAAAGTGTATCAGAATAACCCGCGTACAATAGAGGATTTAAAAGAAAATATAAGAAGAGAAATTGCCAGAATCACACCTGAGGAGCTTATGGATGTTCAGAGGAATTTCATACGCAGATGCCGGAAATGTATTGGTGTTGAAGGAGGTCATTTTCAACATCATTTATAACACAGAAGGTTAGTGATCATCATTATTATTAGTTTTAAATATAATTTTACACTTTCGGTTTGCTTTATGCGCCGCGATGCTGTTTCTGTTACGGACTATCTGTTACGCAATTTGGCGGCACCTGATGCATGACAAGGCCGGTAAGCGGCCGACGCTCTCGCGGTGTCTAAGAAAGATTACATGTCAAAAATAAAGTGCCAGAAATATTTGTATTTTAGAGGACACCTTTTCCAGCATCCTTACGACAAGGTACGTGCTTATTTAAGTTGTAATTGTAACTATAATTGTGAAAAGTGGAAACATTACAAAACAAGCGGTTTGTGTAACGGGCTATCTGTTACGCAATTTGCCGGCACCTGTTGCATGACTGGGCCGGCAAGCGGCCGACGCTCTTGCGGTGTCATGCTGCAATAACCTCCCTGTATTATATATACAGGGTGTTTCAGAGCGACCCAGACGCTACATTTTTCTCGAGAACGGGAGATCGTATCAAGTTGAAACGACAACATGCACCACTAAGTTGGGCCCAAAGAATCCGTAGAAAGTATTTGCAACAGGCCGAAAGCCATCCTTTGTGGTTTTAGTGGGGGGCACATGCCCCGTTCGTGCGATTTTCAAATGGGAAGGGTATGTTTTGAATGCAGATTCGGAAAGGCGGGGAAACAATACGATTGTCATATGAAACATTTGTCTGTACCACCTACCGTTTTCCGTGTAGAAAATGGTTTTGCAAAAAAAGGAAGGTGAGCCAAATCGAGCATGCCGAGCTTAATAATTAAGATAAGTGCAGCACCATAACAGTTTCGGAAAGTGCAGGACACAAGCTTTCCAACGATATGCCACATGATTACTGCGGGACTTAAAAAGGATGAAACCGCGTGACCCAAAAAAGGGGGTCTAAAGTTAGGGAAGAACTCGAAAATTTCAAATGGCAAGGGGGGTCGAGTAATACCTCGTTTTAAAGGTCACAGAAAACGTGAAAAGGATGCGAACATGATTTTGTAATCCACTGATCGGTTTCAAAATGGTGACCAAAACAATTCGGACCCCTGAAGTTGGTGTTCCAAAGTGAGGAATTACGTACGTAAATAGCAAAACACAAACACTGGACAGAGTACATGAGATCCTGTACAAAGAATGCCAGCGGAACAGCTGTTTATTCGTGACAAGGTTTCTAAATGGTTACTGGTTCGCTACCATTGTCAGACCATGCCACCCGTCACATGTAACGTCAGTGTACTGAACGTCCGGGTGAGAGGTTTGCTGTTTCGTATTAGTACATGTGAGTGTACAACATGCAGTGAGTAGAATTTCAAGTCCATTGTGTACGAGTAGGAATAAGCATAAGCCCATGTGTTGGGTAGACTGCAGTACACAACACAGCATGCTGGTCCAGTCGACAAATTACAAAGTACGCCAATTGCCAGTGCGTCCAGTTCGATTTGACTGCACGTACGCTGTTGCCACTACCCGGTTCAACAAAGGGAATCGGAAAGTACCACGGGTGGAGGTGTGACGAGCTCTCCTGCATAGCAGTCGGTTCCAGTGTGCTTCCACTGATAACGCGAATACGCCCCTCCAATCTTGGTCTCATTCACCGTTGTCTGTTACAAGTGGTTGCATCGTCGAAGGCATTGTGTGGTACCTCAGGACGTTCTACAGTGCATTCCTCGCGGATAGTGTGCATTCCTGTACTTAATTCGCAGTGGCAAATTCTTGAATGTGAACTAATAATGCCTTTCACGAACGAAGAAGCATTAGATATGCTCATGGTATTGGGTGAGTGCCAACGAAATAGTTCTGCTGCTGCTCGTGTGTATACTGCAAGGTATCCCGATTGGGAACATCGTTCAAGACATATTTTTCACACCCTTGCCGATCGTGTACGCAGAAGGGGCAATGTTCAGCCTTCTAGCAGTAACAAACATGAACGCATTGCTCGGCCTGTTCGAGATGAGAGGTCTGCTGGTGTACTTGCAGCCTTCCATCTCAATCCTCACGTGAGTATCAGGCAAGTTGATCGTGATTCTGGTGTCAGCGCAAGTACAGTGAGAAGGATTTTAAAGGATCACAGATTTCACCCGTACCACGTAAGATATGAAATCTTACTTTGCTCCCCCTGAGAAAAACCTTGGTAAGAGTTGGATATTGCCACCCACCCCTCGATAATACATATTGAATAAGTTACAATTCCCTAGACTAGACAGTTACACATTGCTATTTATATAGAAGCAATAGTTATTTGATAACGTAATTTAACTTGTGTCCAATGGTGTACTGTTTGCTCCCTCAGTCAAATTTTCATCACAAAAAAGACCCCTCCCCCCAAAAAATATTGGATGGACACAACGTGTCTGTACAATTCGTATGCTGTTACACGAATTATTGTACAGTGGGATGCAGAAGTATTGCCCGGCAAATTTTCCATGAACCTTTTCATTTAATTTTATCTTGCATTCATTCTACGTGCTTTTAAAGACCGGGTATTTACGTATGTGACACAGAAGTTGTCAGTGGCTTTGCTGATATTTTCTTTCAATTCTCATTGCGTGAAACAAGTAGTATAAACATGATGATGGACAATTTGCTTGGAAAATACTTATGCATCCCACTGTACATAGCTTTGACCCAACCTTTTCAGTAAAAGAGGAAACCTTGACATATTGTGTATAAGGCCCGCTTTAGACGAAAGCGCTTTCCTTAGCATTTTTCTAAACATTTATGCATTGACTAAAATGCTACCTTGTACCTGACATTTCATGGCATTTCTCAAGGATAGAATTGGTTCTATTTCCGTAGCATTTTTCTTAGCATAACCAATGAGAAGCGAGCTCTGGGTGACGAGTTCAATGTAATGGCGGCCGAGTGAAATGTAAACAATGCATCACTTCACATTTATAAAAGCCGATAGCTATTCAACCGAGAGGAATAACATGGTGTTGGGTACAAATTTTGATTATCCGATGGATAATGTGCATCGAATTTCAACCCTCAAATATTCAGGTGAAGTAACTCACTCATTGGCTTGTTGCGTTACACGTCGACGTGTTTTATTTTGGAAATCTGTGAATATATGTGGTATTTTCCTTTTGAAATGTATCACTGTTGCTAGTACCTCCTTGTGGAATAAGCACCAACCACGTTTTAGTTCTTGAGAGCAGAAAGCGAGGATATATTGTTCAAAATGTCCTCAGTAAGCATAAGCGTATACTCAATTTTTAAAAAGCTGTGTAGATTCTCATTTTGAAGATACGGAAACGAAACTTGTAGCCATGTTGAGAAATTTTCTGCATCAATTCGGCAATACAACATTTGAAATGTAGTACCTGGAGCAGCTGTCATCGTAGTCTCCCCTCCTCCCCGAAGTGACCCAAGATCAAATACACAAGGAATGCATTCACCTGAACTAAATATTGTGCTTATCTAATCCGTTGCCGCATAATGACACGTACTTTAAGTTCTTCACTATATCATATTATTATTATTGAATCTGATTTAGCAACAAAAGTGATTGCGTGTGCGCTCGTTTTTTTTTTGTTTCATTTTTTTTCGCATATATATTCAACATATTCTTTTTTATATATATATATATATATCCTTGTCCTATTAAGAGTGACGTAATGAAGAAAATGTGTGTAATCGTGTTACCTCAGTGTCCAAATATCAACCTGCCCGACCTGTCATTTGTTCCACGAGACAAGGTAAGCCTTTACTCTTTAATAGCAAGTATTCAATAGTTGGTAAGCCTGAAAACATCCAAAGTTTTTCACTGCATTCCTTGCAAGCAGGGAGTCGTAACGTAACGAAATGGAACGGTATTTTCAATTACGGTTTCCGTTACGTTACAACCAGAAACAGAATAACTTTTTTCGTGAACAGAAACGTTACCTCAGGTATATGAACATTACGTTACAGGTGTGCATAACGGTACCGAACCATAACTGATCTCTAAAGGAGTAGGTCTTCACGTGACACTTTAACGTTACATCCATTGCCAGCAACCAGTAACGTTACAGGGTAAGAAAGAGGTTCGTCACGTATTGACTAGTAACTTTAGTGTATGTGGAAAGTGATAGTAACGTTACAATTAACCAGTAATTTAATTGAGGTCACGGCTGTAAAAACGTTACACTCCTTTTTTCAAAGCAACAACGTTATTTATAGCTGGTATCATACAGACGTTCCGATGTGCAATACCGTGTCCGATGCCGTGTTCCGGATAGAATAACATACAGTGATGGACAAAAGTATTCATACAAAGGCATTTTCTGAATGAAACATGTTATTATACAAAGAAGACAGTAAAGGCAAGTCAAGTCTGTAGCACATATGCTCCATTGGAATGGCAAGAATAGAAACGCAAAGCAATTGTGTGCATACAATTGAAATTGTCATGAGAAATGTGGGTAATCCTTAGATAAACTGCTTTCTGGATGGTCATAAGTATTCATACGCCAGGTTATAAACCCCAAAAAAAGTTCGAGAAACAACCGTTTCCATCATTCAGTGCCAGATATGTGTTTACTACACTTGCACCTGTGTAAGGAAGTGGTTGGTTTGGTGTTGGCGTGCTGCAGGAAGTCAAATGGGCTGCAAAGGGAAGGAAACCACGATCGAAGATAGGAGAATTATGATATCATTATACCACAATAAGAAATCATATTCTGAAATCGCAGACATAGTTGGGAGAAGTCGTGCGACTGTGAAAAGTGTCATCAAACGATACAAAGACACAAAAGTGCTGATAAATAGGGAAAGGATTGGGCGTCCTCAGAAACTTACTTCGAGAGAGAGAAACAAGGACTGTTGAGAATGATCAAGAAAACCCCAAAATTAACATCATCAGCAGTGTCTGCAGATGTTCACGAACACCTGGGGATAAAAGTGTCCTCAAGAAGTATTAGAAGGCTTTTCAACCGAGCAGGGTACAGAGCTAGGGTACCAAGAAGGAAGCCATACATCAGTAAGAAGAACAAGAAGGCCAGATTAACATTTGCAAAGTAGTATGTGAGTAAAAGTTTGGACTTCTGGGATAAAGTGTTGTTTACGGACGAGAGCAAATTTAATATTATCTATAGTGATGGTAGAATTTTGGTGTGGAGAAAGCCCAATACTGAGCTTGAGCCTCGAAATCTCTTGGCTACAGTTAAACATGGAGGTGGTGGCGTTATGGTCTGGGGCTGTAGGCTATGTCAGCCTCAGGTGTTGGAGAACTCGTCTTTATTGAGGGAACTATGGATAGATTTGTCTATTTGGATATTCTGAAGAACAATTTGCAGCAGAGTATCGATCATTTGGGTCTTGGGAATGATTTTTACTTCCAGCAGGACAACGACCCTAAACATACGGCTGAGATTGTCCGCCTTTGGTTGTTATATAATACTCCCCACACACTCAAAACTCCACCTCAGTCCACCGATCTTAACCCCATTGAACATCTTTGGAGCCATTTGGAAACCAGACTCCGAAAACATGACATAACAAGCAAGAATAGACTGAAAGAGGTCATTTTGCATGAGTGGCACAGTATTACATCTGAAATAACCATGCCTCTTGTTCATTCTATGCAAAATAGACTGACAGCTGTTCTCCATAACAGAGGAATGCATACTAAATTCTGACGACATGGTATTTGTTTCTTTCTTTTCTTCAAAGTGAACTTTTATGTTGGTGTATGAATACTTTTGTCCAGCCAAAGAAGCGAGTATTGAGAATGTATTGTATTTTACTTTTCTACAAGCAGCATCTGATATTTATTTTTGTTGTCAATATATCTTTTGGTGCATACATGGTACAGCATTAACAGTTTTGACTTCCTTATTGTTTTCCTAGCTGCTGCAATTCGTCCTTTCTTCCTTTCAGTTCCACTGTATGATTACTTTTGTCCATCACTGTAGGTGTCTCGTATAATTGTGCTCGTTACTTTTGTAACGTTACAGTTCTTTTCCTCCACAAAAGTCTGTTTCGAAAAAGTGATACACATATCCGTTACGAATAGCAAATACCGTTATCGAAGGCGTTTTCGAAGAAACCTCATAATTATGATCGGCAGCATACTAACATTACAGTATTTTGACCCCTTGAAAGTCACTAAGTTATAATACGTATTTTCGTTTTGGATATCAGTGAAAAAATTAAATTGTAAAACAAAACGTTTGAAAACATCCGTAAACAAGATTCGGCGTGACGAAAGTTCTGGTTATTGGAATTTACTTATTAACTATGTATTTATCACAAATATATTTCGGGGCTTCCCCCATGGCGCAGTGGTAGCGTCATTGCCTTGTAATCAAGGGGTCCCGGGTTCGATACCCGGTGGAGGCACAAGTGGTTCGGATCCCACTTTAAACTGTAGGTCCAGTCCCGATTAGCCTTACTGTGCATAAAGTGGACTTAAAAAAACAGCAAATCAAACAAATATATTTCTTTTCTGCATACTTAATCGCTTTATGTGAATTTGTTCTAATTTGATTATTTATGCTAGATGAATTTTAACATGTACGTTCACTTTATACGATAGCAAAGCAAACGTTTGTTGAGGGAAAACGTTTATATCTATCTATCTATCTCTCTCTCTCTTTCTCTCTCTCTCTCTCTCTCTCTCTCTCTCTCTCTCTCTCTCTCTCTCACTGTCTCTGTTTACAAGTGTTACATCATTTTTTAAAAAAACATACAGTTGTTTGGCGATGAGAATGATTCGTGCTTAGATTAAGTTGCTGAAGGACGAAACATAAAGGACCAACCATGGTCGAGCCAAAAAATCATCCGTGCAACGCGTTCGTCCACCTAAGCGAGAGGCAAGCTTTCTCCTATAGGAAGACGAAAAATAATTGCTTGTTGCGCGACCTTGAGAAGGCGAACAGAACTGATAGCAGCAGCACCACGCAAAATCGGAAAATCTGAATCCTGAAACTTTGTACACGTGACCTTCGATCACGAAACATCCGAGTAGACAACGCCTTGGGGCGATATGAAAGGCACTTTTGGCAAGTAGAAAATACGTAGAAACGAAATGTTAGATGTAATTGTTGTACGAAACAAACGAAACCGCGTTTGTGCAACTGGTCTGTAGCTAGACAGGGCCATTATACTATCAAGAAGGCAAGAATTGTATGGAAAGTGATTCTCAAAACTAAGCTAATAAAAGGACAGTATATTTTATCATTTACATTTACATCCGCTTACAATTTTGAAAATTACTTTCAGTAATTCTTGTCTTCTTGGACAGGAGGTGCATTAAACTTTTTGGTGTAGAAACAGACAGAACGCCCGCCTACTTACCACGTTTGAAAGAAGAGCATAGTCAGACAAGAAAGTAATTTTCAAGAACGCAAGAATGGCAGTCGACATGGACATTTAGCAACGTGTGACTGAGAATTACAATCGGAACAAAGGACAAGATGCTTCAAGAAACAGTAATTTTATAAAACTTCATATCATTAACTCAGTTCATCCTTTCATCCTCTTTTGTTTGTTATACTGTTGTATTATTCATGTTTTATATCGCTTTTCTTCCACTTGTAGATAATCGCGACGATGAAGATGAATGATGATCATATTAAATCTATGAAGGAATGCTTACAAAAAAAAAAAAAACAGCCATGCCCAGATGTCTACTCGAACTTGAAATGTTTGGTACCGAGTGTATGACGACTTCGGCCTTCTAGGCTACGGTTTCAGTTGCAACATGCAGTATAATTACGTTTCTACTACTCTGAATTGACCAAAGCATGTGGTATGTATTCTTCATTTTTCTTAAAAATCCCCCTTGATACATGAGATACTACAAATAATTTCAGGCATACCCTCGAATTCTGATTGCCTGACACTTTTTTCTTTAACTAAGTAATGAAGTGACGTTAATATTCATATTAGGCCTACGACTAGCTCGAACTAAAAACTCTTGTGAATTACTGTGTATATGTTATCCTTGTGAAGTGAGGAATTTCATATTTTGCTAAGAAAATATGTATGAAAAATTATATTTGTAGCTACTACTTGAAGAATTCAAATTATTATTATGATGGAATTTCAACTTACGTATACTCTGCATATAATGTGTTATCGGAGAGGAGTTTTTGTCTTGCAGTCAATTTATTTTTAGTTGAGGAACTCGAGAGTAAGTTGGAAATATACCGCGTGAGGCACCTAAAAGTACCACCTAAAATAGCGAAGAAACCAGAAACAGTAGCGATGTGAGGTTTGCGGGAAACAATAATATCAAATGGGACTCGTAAATCGGAGGTATGGGGTGGGTCGAAAAATATCGACAAATGGGGCATCTGGAGCAAAGTCATATTTTTTTAAATGGAACGATATACAATAACATGCATAATATAAAAGAGCACACGCAGAGAAACACAACGCCGTTGGTCTCATGCATCTACTGCACATAGGAACGAAGATATGGCCATGTGAAAATATGTAAACAAACTAACAAGTGGCCCACTTGACCGTCAGTACCACGGCATGTAAGACTTCTCAGGTGCCTGACAGAACTGCCTTTACGCAGAGCAAGTTTTGATAGCAGGTCCACGAGATCGTGTTTGTTCATAGCAAGCAGTCGTAGTGGTAAGAGCGAAGATTATGGTGTTCACAAACATAGAAAAAGCGGACATGATCCTGATTTATGGGGAATGCTGAAAGAATGCCTCAGAAGTCTACCGTGTGTACGCAGAGAGATATCCGGACAGACGACAGCCATCTCGACGTCTGTTTGGTAAGTTATTTATTAAATTAAGAGACACCGGAAGTGTAACACCACGAGCACGTGTGCTGAACAAGCCAACTACAGGTGAGGCAGGTGCAACAAATGTTCTCGCCGCTGTTGCTGTGAATCCGCACGTTAGCTCCCGTGAAATTGCCAGGGATGCTGGGATGAGTCAGCGAAGTGTATTGCGCATTCTGCACACACACAAGTTTCACCCATATCATATCTCCCTCCATCAGGAACTTCACGGGAATGATTTTGTGGACCGTGTTCGGTTTTGCACATGGATGTTACGACACGACACACCCGATTTGTCACGTATCCTCTTCACTGACGAGGCAACTTTTACCAATCATGGAAATGTCAACCTAAGGAACATGCACTATTGGTCGGTGACAAATCCACATTGGCTTCGCCAAGTGGAACGTCAGCGCCCATGGAGTGTGAACGTGTGGTGTGGTATAGTGGGTGAACATCTCATTGGCCCTTTTTTTATACAAGGGACACTGAATTCTGACCGATACATACAGTTTTTACAACATGAACTGCCTGTACTATTGGAGGACATACCACTTCAGACAAGGAGGGAAATGTGGTACCAACATGAGGGGTGCCCAGCTCACAGTGCAAGACGCGCTACAGCATGTGTGGAAAATACATTTCCAAATCGTTGGATTGGACGTGGAGGGCCTGTCAAATGGCCGGCTCGTTCAGCAGATTTGCAACCGTTAGACTTTTTTCTGTGGGGAAAGCTGAAGGACATTGTCTACCGGGATGTGCCAACAACTCCAGAGGATATGCAACACCGCATTACTGCGGCCTGTAGGGACATTCCCTACGAGATGCTACATTCTGTGCAACGATCTTTGCGTGGGCGCCTCGTTGCCTGTATCGCAGCTGACGGCCACCACTTTGAACACACACTTTGACAGGTTTTCGCTTCTTACGCAGTGGTTCTTCGACATAATGTCATGGTCATTTTTATTATGCTGTAACACTGTCAAATACATGGTGCTGACGATGTCTACTGTATTTTTTCTTCCTTTAACACGTTCTGTCTTCATCTTGTCCAATGGCTTCCGACATCTCATACTTGTACATGCCGTGGTTCTGACGGTCAAGTGGGCCACTTGTTAGTTTGTTTACATATTTTCACATGGCCATATCTTCGTTCCTATGTGCAGTAGATGCATGAGACCAACGGCGTTGTGTTTCTTTGCGTGTGCTCTTTTATATTATGCATGTTATTGTATATCGTTCCATTAAAAAAAATATGACTTTGCTCCAGATGCCCCATTTGTCGATATTTTTCGACCCACCCCATACCTCCGATTTACGAGCCCCATTTGATATTATTGTTTCCTGCAAACCTCACATCGCTACTGTTTCTGGTTTCTTCGCTATTTCAGGTGGTACTTTTAGGTGCCTCACGCGGTATAATGACCCATGTTGTGGTGTGCTGTTTGATTAATCAGAATTGGAGTGAGAGAAATCTGTAGTTAAGTTCATTCAACACGTCAATTTGTAACTGTGAATGCAAGTTTTTTCGATTTAGCAGGAAATCAGTCTTCTATTGTTGTAAGTAATAAATGGAAATATATATATTTTCTGCTCGAGTAGGAATCCGCAGCCGTTATCCAATCAATCAGTTTCTGTGTGTGAAACTTCTGTCAAGGAAAGCTACATACAATTTGCTTTTAATAACAGCAGCTTCAAAATAACCTATCCATTCTTGTCATGCCAAGTAATGTTTGATTTTGATTAGTTATATTTAACTTTGGTTTTATGCCACTTTTGGCTAATCGCGAAGACGAGGATGGGTGATGAAATGACAAAATTGATGAAATGACATCACAATGAAAATAATGCACAGGCTGGGATCCGAACTCGTGACCTATGGCGTCGTATTGCACTGTGCTAACCACTCCGCCACGGAGCCCTGCAAAGTAATGTTTGACCATACATCGTTCATGAAATAAAAACATAACATATACAGTGGCTCACATTAGTAATCGAATACGTAGCATTTTGCTGCATTTCTTCACAATATTTGAAAATTAACAACATGTACATAAATATAAACGATGGTGAAATATTTATACGCATTTCTTAAAGTTATATGTAACTTTTTTTTAAATTTTGGGTGCGTCACGTTATACGGGGTGCAGCCCCTTACCATAACAAATAACATAACTGTAATGTCGCATAACTGAAATATTAAAATATTCTGACTTAGGTTAAAAGCTGAGGCTGTAAAGAGGCACTCAGCACACATGACAGAAAGCAGGAGAACACACAGAATTATACTGGCCATAGGGCCAGTCGCCAGAGTCACGTTAGTCTGCAAAGAGCAGTCCAGGGTGTACTACGTGCAATGAAGTTGAGGATTGGGTGTACTACGTGGAATAAAGTGGAGGATTGGGTGTAATACGTGGAAGGTCACCCTTACACCCCTGTTACGTTTTCAAATCTGAAAATAGTTATTTATGTTTGGATGTGAAAAAAGAGATCAGTTTAATATCCAGACAAATCGTGAAAACCTTCTGTTTCTGTTAATCTACGTTTCCATTCTGACAAGTTCCAGATCCATGACGCGCAACATGTGCAGGCGCATGTTGCGCGCCATTTAGTGCACTGTTTCCAATTCAAAACTACTTCTGCAAAATACGCCCGCAACAACACCGGAGTACAGGACTTGATTGTAGCGTTGCTCCATTGTGCTTTAGAGTAGTCAGTGTTTCTTCTCTTGTATTGTAATAATTTGGTGGTGATTTAACTTGTGTAAAGATGAACAATACAACTATGGCGGGTTTTGTGGTTATGGCAGGCCCGTACCATGAACTTGTAAAAAAAAGAGGCGAAAACGACCTAGATGGTGGATTAGAAGTTTTCTAGCGAAAAGAAATTCGGAAGGAGCGTATAACTCGTTGATGAGAGACTTACGTCTTCAAAGAGGATACGAAAACTTTGTAAGAATGACTGCAAGTGATTTTTCATTGTTATTAAATCTTGTTGGACCACAGATTGTAGTCGCGTCGTCTGTTTCTACTCTAGTGCGCATGCCCCAGGAACTTGCTGCAGGCTGTTTCCATTGTCCGTGGCGCATGAGGTGCGTCTTAATCGTTTGGGGCAATTTTGTCCCCGGCACTTGCGCCGCGGCATGTTGCAGACAGTTTCCATTTCAACAAATGCTTGGCACATGCAGCGTCGCATGCCGCGCGTCATGTTGCGCGGCAAATTTGTGGTAATAGAAACGGGGCTTTACATAGTTTTTTAGCGGTCAACTACAGTGCGGGGAAGGAACAATTGATGCTACTTCCTGACTACATTTGTTACCAGTAGCTACATTGCTCCCTGACTGAAGTACGAGAAAAATGGGTAACAAAAACAAAAATACAACATTTGACGAACGGCAGCTATTTATTTTTACCGTACCTAACCAAAGGGTGCAGATACAGGGAAATTGAAAATGTTAAGTACATGTAAGCGTACCGTGGGTGACGCAATAAAACGTAATGAAAAAGAAAATGAGGTAGATTCCGTATCTCAGAAAATTCAACCAACAGAAATAGGAGAACGAAATAAACGAGCTTCAGTATAAAAAATCAAGAACCTTTCCTCATCCCCACCCTCTTTCCAAACCAGGGGCTCCGAAAGCAGCTGTGCAACTTGGAGTAGGCATTGGGACTGCTGTACGGTTCGGTAGCGTTTCGTCCGAGTTGTAGTTTGTCCGAAAGCGAAATTCGTAGAAACATGCTACAGTTCGTCCGCGACGGTTTAATGAGCTGCGTTTCGTCCGAGCCTGGCTGATGATGAGTCACACCTTGACTAACCGGTGCCAGCGGTGGAATCGGTGACCAGGATACCTCAGTTTACAACTTTTAAAACTACATTGCATAGACAGTGGAGTGCAGACTGAGACAAATTGTCGAGAGAGAGGTCCCGGGTTCGATACCCGGTAGAGGCACAAGTGGTTCGGATCCCACTTTAAACTGTAGGTCCAATCCTGATTAGCCTTAATGTGCATAAAGTGGACTCAAAACAACAAATCAAATCAAAACAAATCGTCGAGAGGAAGTGAACTTGGATCTAGAAATTTTAGTCATGGCAGATGGCAACACTTTCTTACTATCTGACAACTATGAAGATGAGATTTGCAATTTCCAGAGGGAAAGAAATATTAAAACAACAAAAAAATATTTTCTTGGATGGAGCATTTAAGAGTGTTAGCAAGAGTTTGCTTCATTAAACACTATTAGGAAGGTAGCCATCGGACGAAACGCTACTTGGTCAGGTAACCGTAAGCTGCCTGTTCCTGGAATTCGGACGCGAAACGCTACGCCATGTGTTGTATACACCCGAAATGGTAATCTGGTGGTTCAGAAAGCGAAGATGAGTATGAGCGACGAATGCTGAAACTGATGAAGGGACACTCACAGAGAACAGGTCGGGATTAGAAACCTGGACCCCTGGCGTCGTAGCACGCTGTGCTAACCACTCTGCCACGTAATATTTTTTATTTACTCATTTTTAGCTACTTCCTTTTAAACTAACTAACTAACTAACTAACTCTCTAACCTTCTTAAACCCGAAGGTTCATGGCTGCAGCAACACAGGCCTTCCATCTGTCCCTATCTCGAGCAAGATCTATATACTCTTTCCCATCTCTACCGATTTCCTTTAGGTCCATCTCAACGTCGTCCCTCCATCTTCGTCTTGGCCTTCCTACAGGTCTCTTACCATCAGGTTTCCCAACAAGAATCCTGTAAACTCTTCTTTCCTCTCCCATTCGTGCCACATGCCCTGCCCATATAAGTCTTCTTGATTTAATTATTCTAATAATATCTGGACACGAATACAAATTATGTAGTTCTAAATTATGTAACCTTCTCCACTTACCTGTCTCCTCATCCCTTTTAGGTCCAAAGATTTTCCTAAGAATCTTATTTTCAAATACTCTCAATTTATGTCCCTCTTTCAATGTAAGGGACCAAGTTTCACACCCATATAATACTACAGGCAAAATTACTGTTTTGTATATTTTAACTTTTAGTTTCTTAGATATTAAACGAGAAGACAAAAGTTTATGAAGAGAGAAGTACTCGTAACATGCATTTCCTGAATTAAGCCTACTTTTTCTTTCCTCTTTAATATAATTTTCATTTGTTAATATTACTCCTAAGTATTTTGAATTTGGAAACTGGTTCAAACGAGTTGTTATCAATAATTAGATTTTGATTATTACTTAACCCTTGGTTTCGGCCTGTAAGCATATATTTAGTTTTCTCTTTGTTAACTTCCAAACCTATCTCTTTAGCAGTTTTGAAAAATATTTTAGCATTATTCTTCATTGTATTTATATCATCCCCTAATAAGTCTACATCATCTGCATATTCTAACAACTGAGTCATATCATTTAATTTTAGTCCTTCCTTAGTTTCTTTTATCTTCCTAACATCATATTCTAAGGCAAAATCAAAGAGCAATGGAGATAATGCATCTCCTTGTTTTAACCCATCATGAATTGTAAATTTGTCAGACACATTAATACCCACACGAATTTTACTTTCTGTTAAACTGGTGCATACTTTTATCATATTAACAAGCTTCTTAGGTATTCCAAACTCGACTAATATATTATATAATTTCTCTCTTTTGACCGAATCATATGCTTTTTTTAAATCAATGAATAGCTGATGGACATCTTGATTATATTCCCACTTTTTTCAAGTGACTTCCTTTTACGTAGTAGCTACAAATATAATTTTTCATACATATTTTCTTAGCAAAATATGAAGTTCCTCACTTCACAAGGATAACATATACACAGTATTTCACAAGAGTTTTTAGTTCGAGCTAGTCGTAGGCCTAATATGAATATTAACGTCACTTCATTACTTAGTTAAAAAAAAAGTACCAGGCAATCAGAATTCGAGGGTATGCCTGAAATTATTTGTAGTATCTCGTGTATCAAGGGGGCTTTTTAAGTAAAATGAAGAATACATACCACATGCTTTGGTCAATTCAGAGTAGTAGAAACGTAATTATACTGCATGTTGCAACTGAAACCGTAGCCTCGAAGGCCGAAGTCGTTTAGTGATCCACTCATACACTCGGTACCAAACATTTCAAGTTCGAGTAGACATCTGGGCATGGCTATTTTTTTTTTTTTTGTAAGCATCCCTTCATAGATTTCATATGATCATCATTCATCTTCATCGTCGCGATTATCTACAAGTGGCAGAAAAGCGATATAAAACATGAATAATACAAAAGTATAACAAACACAAGAGAAAAGGATGAACTGCGTTTGAGTTAATGATAGGAAGTTTTATAAAATTACTGTTTCTTGAATAATCTTGTCCTTTGTTCCGATTGTATTTCTCAGTCACACGTTGCTCAATGTCCATGTCGACTGCCGTTCTTGAGTTCTTGAAAATTACTTTCTTGTCTGTCTATGCCCTTCTTTCAAACGTGGTAGGTAGGCGGGAGTTCTGTCTGTTTCTACACCAAAAAGTTTAATGCACCTCCTGTCCAAGAAGACAAGAATTACTGAAAGTAATTTTCAAAATTGTAAGCGGATGAGGGCCCTTGTAAATGATAAAATATACTGTCCTTTTATTAGCTTAGTTTTGAGAATCACTTTCCATACAATTCTTGCCTTCTTGATGGATGCTTCGTGATCGAAGGTCACGTGTACAAAGTTTCAGGATTCAGATTTTCCGATTTTGCGTGGTGCTGCTGCTATCAGTTCTGTTCGCCTTCTCAAGGTCGCGCAGCAAGCAATTATTTTTCGTCTTCCGATAGGAGAAAGCTTGTCCCTCGCTTAGGTGGACGAACGCGTTGCACGGATGATTTTTTGGCTCGACCATGGTTGGTCCTTTATGTTTCGTCCTTCAGCAACTTAATCTAAGCACGAATCATTCTCATCGCCAAACAACTGTATTTTTTTTTAAAAAAAAATGATGTAACACATGTAAACAGAGAGAGAGATAGATAGATAAATAGATAGATACATAGATAGATATAAACGTTTTCCCTCAACAAACGATTGTTTTGCTATCGTATAAAGTGAAAGCACATGTTAAAATTCATCTTGCATAAATAATCAAATTAGAACAAATTCACATAAAGCGATTAAGTATACAGAAAAGAAATATATTTGCGATAAATACATAGTTAATCAGTAAGTTCCAATAACCAGAACTTTTGTCACACCGAATCTTGTTTACGGATGTTTTGAAACGTTTTGTTTTACAATTTAATTTTTTCACTGACATCCAAAACGAAAATACGTATTATAACTTAGTGACTTTCAAGGGGTCAAAATACTGTAATGTTAGTATGCTGCCGATCATAATTATGAGGTTTCTTCGAAAACGCCTTCGATAACGGTATTTACTATTCGTAACGGATATGTGTATCACTTTTTCGAAACAGACTTTTGTGGAGGAAAAGAACTGTAACGTTACAAAAGTAACGAGCACAATTATACGAGACACCTATGTTATTCTATCCGGAACACGGCATCGGACACGGTATTGCACATCGGAACGTCTGTATGATACCGGCTATAAATAACGTTGTTGCTTTGAAAAAAGGAGTGTAACGTTTTTACAGTCGTGACCTCAATTAAGTTACTGGTTAATTGTAACGTTACTATCACTTTCCACATACACTAAAGTTACTAGTCAATACGTGACGAACCTCTTTCTTACCCTGTAACGTTACTGGTTGCCGGCAATGGATGTAACGTTAAAGCGTCACCTAACGACCTACTGCTTTACAGATCAGTTATGGTTCGGTACCGTTATGCACACCTGTGACGTAATGTTCATATACCTGAGGTAACGTTTCTGTTCACGAAAAGAGTTACTCTGTTTCAGGTTGTAACGTAACGGAAACCGTAATTGAAAATACCGCTTCATTTCGTTACGTAACGACTCCCTGTTGCAAGGGCTCAAATGTGAGGACGGTGAGGGCCAAGCAATGACTCATTTTTCCGTGTCGCTCTCGCGAATGTCAGATCGCTAGTTCCGAAAATGGACGAACTGCGGCTTGTTGTAAAAGAGGGAGACTTCGATTTGATTGTCATTACAGAAAGCTGGATAAAGGACGGAACACCACTATCTCTAATTAGTATACAGGGTTATGAAACGCTAACAAAAAATAGAACCAAGAAAAACTGTGGCGGAATTGTAGTTTTTCATAAATCTAACTTAACTCTTCGAACAATAGAGACGAAAGTAAATACTGAAGGCATCGAAACATTAACTTTGATTCTGAAGTACATGAATAAACAGTTTGGTGTATGTTCCATATACAGACCACCCAATGTCCCATACACAAAACTTACATTGTTCGAAGAATTAATGTCCGAAATCTATCCACTAGTTGATAATCTCTTCCTGTTAGGAGATGTAAACTGCGATTATCTTACCCCGAATAAACCAGAAACACGGTTTTTAAGATCGATTTTTGATGCATTTGGTCTAACGCAAATAGTTAATAAACCAACCCGTATCACCGAAAAAAGTAAAACGCTGCTTGACATCATAGCCGTTGACAATACAGAATTACTGTTTAAAACTGATGTCACTGTCCCAATCGGTAAATCAGACCACTGCGTTGCGTACGCTGATTTCTTTTTGCAGAAACCGGAACCTCAAGCGAGTTACGTTTATTGTAGAAATTTTAATACCTTCAACGAAGAAATTTTTGCAAAAGATATAACTGATGTAGATTGGTCAAAGCTTTACTCACTTGATGATGTTAATAATAAAGTGGAGTTTTTGACCTCAAATATACAAAATGTTTTTGACACGCACGCACCTCTAAAAATCGTAAAGCACAATAAGAAAAATGCACCGTGGATCACCAGTAATGTTAAATTGTTGATGAGAATCAGAGATAACGCGCTACGAAAGTTCAAACGTTCGAACAATCCAAGCGACTGGCAACAATATAAAGAACTCCGGAACTTTACAACAACTGTCATAAGCCAAGAAAAGAAATGTTATCTTACCTTCAAGTTTGGCGGGAAAAATTTAAACCGGAGAGAAACATGGAATGGGTTGAAACAATTGGGTATTGTTAACAATAAAAAGTCTCACGATAATACATTCTCTCTCATAAGTACCACTGAAGATTTAGATGCTGTTAATGACCATTTTGGTAAAATTTGCAATGAATCTGAAATTCCTCCTCCACTTAAGGCTCAGCAAATAAAGCATTTCGAGAACAAAACCTGTTCCACCGCTGAACAGTATTTTAACTTTACCGAGGTAACTGAAAAATATGTACATAGAACTATTTATAGCATACGCTCAAATAGTTTTGGAGTAGATGGTATCAGCACTAAAATGCTCAAACTTTCTTTGCCTTATGTTTTATCTCCGCTAACGCACGTCATTAACTCCTCTCTTTCCAGTGGCGTCTTTCCTGAAATGTGGAAAGAAGCACGAATCCTGCCACTTCAGAAAAAGCAGATCGCCACTTCTTACAATGACTTTAGGCCTATCAGTCTTTTGCCTATGCTATCTAAAGTACTCGAGAAAATAGTGCATTCGCAGACGTTAAACTACGTTAACACGAATAATTTACTGCCCCCGCTGCAATCCGGATTTCGTGAGAAACACAGCACAGCCACTGCTCTTGCTAAAGTTGTGGATGATATTCTCTATGCCATTGATAAACAGCAAGTCACTATTTTAGTACTTCTGGATCTCAGTAAGGCTTTTGACACGGTGCAGCATGATTTATTATTAGCCAAACTTAAATATTACAAGTTTTCTCCTTCAACATTAAACTGGTTTCAAACATATATATTTAACAGACGTCAAAGGGTCGTATTACATAATTCACCATCTCATGTGTCTCAACCTATAACGCTGAAAGCAGGGTGCCGCAAGGATCGATATTAGTCCCCCTCCTCTTCACCCTTTACACTGCAGATTTGCAGCAAGTCATCAAATTCTTCACTCCACATTTTTACGCAGACGATACCCAGTTATATTTCTCAGATCATTACGCTTCGTTGGAACATAAGCTTCAGTCACTAAATTCTGACTTGAACATCGTCAGTAACTGGTGTGTATCTAACGGTCTTAAAATAAATCCATAAAAATCCACTTTCATAATCATTGGTTCTAATTATTCAAGGTCGTTAATTAAAAATATTAAGATCGAGCTCAAAATAAACAATTTGCCCATTGTCAGGAATAACACTGCTAAAAATCTTGGTCTGATTTTTGACGAAATTTTTGATTGGACAGAACATGTAAAGACGCAATGTAGGAAAGGTTATGGAACACTTAGGAATCTGAATCGTTTCCGTGACTTCCTCCCTGCGGAATGCAAGCTAAGACTCATCCAAGCGTTAATCTACCCATTGTTCGACTATTGTGATAATGTTTACGGCCCTCAACTCTCGCAAAAGCTCAGTAAAAAAATACAAATGGTGCAAAATGCCTGCTTCCGATACATTTTTCAAGCAAAAAGATCCGATCATATTCTTCCATTCTTAAATAATAATCAGGTTCTTACCATGGCAAACAGAAGGAAGTTGCACTATCTCTGTTTTATACGCCGCATACTGACAGAAGGTAAACCGCAGTACCTGTTTGAGAAGATGCATTCCCGTAGCGGAACAACTTCGATTTACCCCATCACTCTACCACGGCCTACAAATCCTCTTTCAACTTTTCGGCTCCCAAAGCATGGAATGCATTGCCTGCAAATATCGCTAGTGTAAACAACCCATTATATTTCAAAGGTAAAATAAAAGATCTGCTGTTAATGGAACAATGGCAGAGTCGGGGCACATACTGAAGGTATCAAGTCACTCAATATAAGGAATTGTATTATTGTATTATTATTACTATTGTCTTTTGTATTTCTAGTTACACTTTTTTTGTATGCAACTAATTCCTATGTATTTTTTCTTTCTTCATTTTTATTTTTTATTTTTATTATTATTATTATTATTTTACGTTTAGCTTACTGCTCCAGAAGTTTATAATCATCTCATATGTATTCTCATATTGACAAGGGTTAGGTGGCAGAGCAGCCCTTGGCTGAACATCGCCCA
Source organism: Lepisma saccharinum (assembly GCF_977018435.1). Classification (NCBI taxonomy): domain Eukaryota; kingdom Metazoa; phylum Arthropoda; class Insecta; order Zygentoma; family Lepismatidae; genus Lepisma; species Lepisma saccharinum. The sequence continues at coordinate 55,395,057 of NC_139245.1, forward strand.
CTGAATAAAGAAAATTTATTATTATTATTATTACCTTGCTTTCGAAAGGAGGGCAGTTGAAATCGGCAAGCTGATAATTTTGTGAACAGAATTAATTTAAGTTTTGAACATTTCAATTGGATATTTCACAGGTCCTATGTACCTATTCGGACTGGACTTGTATTGTATTTGAGGCAAGTCTGTCGAAATGTTTCAAGATGGCTGACGAAAATAGACTTTTAGTATGGAGCGAGCGCTTCAAATTCTGGTTCTAGTCCTTGCCTAGATTACATCTAAATTAACTTAACAGAGAACAAGAAAAACATTCAATTTTAACATTTAACAATTATCCAAAATTTTATTTAAAAATCTTTGCAACAAGGTGAATGATTGAGGAAGAGGGTTTGTAATATAATATGCCGTATATATGATACACAAATATGATGTTGGATTTATTCCTTTGCATTTTACATCATACATTGTAATTTCACAATATCATTTCCCTATTTGTTCATTTTATTTATACCTTAAATATAAAGTAAGAGAACTTAATGTATTTGACATTTTTAACATTCTAACTTCTTCACAATGTGTAGGTGAACTTGTGACACAATGAGAGAAACTACGAAAGATAAGATTTTACTAGCAATTACTGAAGTGACAACAATAACATTTATGTTCTGAGATAAAAGTTTTTTTTAATGACAGAATATAAAAAGGTTTTACACTATCAAACTAAGCTATTTACTACATTTGACACTTTTTATATAAATATGATTGTGAACAAAGTTACATCTTCAACAAGGAAACCATTATTCTGAAAATGAATGTAGCATTTTATACTTCCACTTAATTATACATGATGGAAAGAAACAAATCCTGTGTTTTCCTCTCCACAACATAACAAGAGTAGAGTAGAGTTGTTCACAGCAGTGAATTTTATAATTACACAATTTCACATTGCTTTGAATACAGCTAGAGAGACAGATATGTTTGGTATACCTGACTCATTCCATGTGAAAGTGGACAAACATAGTTAATTTTATTTTCATTCAAATTATCACTTATTATACATGTACATGAAATTAAAAGGGAAAACTATGCAGAATTTGGAATTATTAATACAAACACTAGTTTCATGGTTTTTAAATATCATATTGTTTCAAACCTATTACTTTTTATAATAAAAGTGGGATTTTATGTGTGTTGCCTCCACTTAATTTGGTTTCATTACCATAAGAAAACTAAATTAATTCTAATTTCGTACTAATTGTGTCATTGATTGTTTCTATATCTTAGATTATGAAGTATCATACTTCATTTCTGAAACAAACCTTAGTTTGAAGAATGTATTGATGATAATTTTCATACCTTCGTATTGTTCAATAATCCTACAAGGTAAATAATGTGCATGGTGTCACACCCGTCACAAAATTTGTCACTCCTGTCACAAGAAAAAAATGTTTATGGAAAAAGTATGTAATAATATTTTTAGAAACTAAAAGCATATAAATGTCGAGTAGATTTTTCTTTGTGAAATTAAAATAAAATTGTTTCAGTAAACCCATACATTTCTGAAAGACTGAGGAAGGTCCTAAAATCAAGTCTCAGATGTGTCACACCCGTCACAATTACAAAAAATGTTTTCTTCTGTAGCTGAAAATTGAGATGGAGGCGAAATATTCTGAAATTAAATAACTTTCATCAAAATAAATTAAAATACATGAATTGATAGAGTTACATATTTGAAGGTGCCGAGAAAATAATTTAAAAAATTAATGTCACACCTGTTACAATGGAATTGCCCATCTGTAACATGTTCGCTTTCATTCCAAGTGAAATTGTGAATGAGATTTGTTCATATCCTTGTTTTTTTTCTGAGACTGATATGTCTTCTCCCTCTTTGTGATAGTTTTAAAAAATATTCAACTTTACTCTCTCCAATTCCAAAGTACGGATAAGAAAAGAGATTCCATTAAAGGGTACGCTACATATGTGTGTGCATACATTCATTGTCACACTCGATTAAGCAACTGCTCGATTTCGAGATTAATCTTCAAGATTAAGATTTGAAAAATATTCAATTTTAATTTATGTTGGATCACAAACAATAGTTATTAGTATTAAGTTCAAAAAGCGATATTCTTCTTTCGACGTCTCACTCTACCGAAGAAAGAAATCGCTTGGGAGGTTGGTTTGTTATTCAGATAAGAATATTTCATATTTGATTCTGTCTGGCTCTGCCCAGTGCCTCAAGTACTGATACGCTTCAATGTTACCATGCAGTGAAGCTTCATCTAATAATTCCTTCAGGCCTGTATGAAAGAGCGAAAGGAAACGGCGAAAGTTTACCGCTTCGTTCTCTATTTCTTTACGAAACCCTTTTAAGAAATTTAGGTCCCCATACTTGGCCAATACATACGGAAATGTCGTCAGCTGGGTGTGTCTCTTGGAAAAGAAAGATAAAATATTGCCATAGTCCTTGAGAATTCTAGCAAGGAGTAATTCAAACAATTGAACGGTGCTTTGCTTCAAAATAATTTTCAGGAATTCCTCTAAGTCAATGACACTCCATAAACGCCACTCCAGGATGTCTTCCTCGTCCTCTTCACATACCACTTTCAGCAACTGTCTTGTAACATTCACGTTTCCACATGAAATGAAATAATGCAGGGGGGTTTCTCCGTTACCATCACTGTAGAACATATAATACAATAATGTTTCCCCATTTTCTTTCGCCTCGCGGATCAAGAATGCAAGACACTTCTCTGATCCATGTTTTGCGGCGTAATGGAAAAGTGATCGCCTTTCGTGGTCGGTTACACCCAAACAGCTTGAAACGGTTCCTCCTACATTCAAGACTAGAGAAAATAGATATTTCAAGGCGTCAACTTGGTCACTTATTATAGCAGAATGGAGTGGAGTCTCTCTGGATTTTGGCAAAATACAATGCAAAATCCAATGTGACTTCCTATTCATTGTTCTGTGTATTTTTGTATGCTCTTCCAGCAGGAAATTACAGAGCTCTGCATGATAATGAGTTGCTGCATTCAAAATCAGAATGTCTCTGTACATTTGGTGGCAGAGAATGGCTTGTAGATATGTTGGTCCTCTTCTTTCAAGAATAGTCAGTAGCAGCTTTACAACTTCTGCATGGCCACGAAACGAAGCAAGGTGAATAGCACTCTGTCCACCAGATGTCTGTTCTAGTACGTAGTGCAAAGTATTCATTCCTAATGTCCTTATCTTTTTGAGGAGAAATTCGACTAGAGGCATATTCCCACCAACAGCAGCTGAATGCAAGAGCGTCCAACCTTTCTTTTCAGGATAGAACAAGTGAAGATAGTTTCCACACTCCTTCTCCACTTCGTCGAGTAGAAACTCCACGACTTCCTTTCTGCCTCTTTCAGCTGCACAGTGGACAATGTTTTTTCCGTCTTGATTCCGTCGAGCAATGTAATACTCGACGCTTCCTCCACTTCGATGTATTACCTGAATGTAAGTTCTCACCAGAATTATGTCACAGAATGCTGCAAGACCATGGAGAAAAAACTCAACATTTGGATTAAACTCAATCACTGATATAACGTCCTTCTCCAGCTGGGTGAGAAAATATTCCTCATTCAACAAACAGTCTGTAAATGCTTGAAAAATAAATTTGTTGAATTTTCCGCAGTTTCTAATGTACTGTGATACATCTTCTCCTCTCTCTCTGATTTTCTGTAGAATGAATTCAAGAATCCGAATTCTCCCCTTCAGAACAGAGAACTCCATCAGCGAGAGTTCATTTGAACATTTAATTCTTCCTAAGAAAAACAAAGGATCTCCTCCATCTTGTTCAATCTGTTTCACCAAATTTCTGAACTCTTCTAAGCAATTCTTGGAAATAGCGAGTTCTAGATCGCTTCTTGCTCTCAACTGTTTCGAAGCTACACTATAGATAATCCTCCCATTATTTATCATCCATGTTTTATGAAAGAGAAAGCAAATGAAGCTTTCATCTCCACATATTACTGTTATTTCTTCATTCATATGTTTCTTAAGCAATGTCATACAGAAACTTCTACGAGTTCTATCTGTGTTTGAACCTTTTGTCAAGTCTCTCGTCTTGAAAAGCTTTTCCATCTTACATTTTTCCTCCAAGTTTAGTTTCGGTAAAGGAATTTCATGCCATTCCATTTTCTCACAATATTCTTGCCATGCATATATTTCCTCTAAATAAAGGTCTTCTAAATAATGAAGACAATTCCTTTGAGAATTATCAGTCTGCATTATGTAAGCCAGCACATTGTATTTGTGAGCCATGATTTTCTGAAATATGGATTCAAACAAATAATTTATGTTCCCTGTCTCACTATCCATCTCCAATGCAAGTTCACCTGTGAGTTCCTCGGACGTCACATCCATAAGAAGTAAGTTTACCATTTCACCGTTTTCGTGCATAACAGCCCAATGAAGGGGTGTCCTGCCAAAAGAATCCTTCTGGAATAAATACTCTCTTAGACTTCTTCCTCTTTCTTTCATTCGTCCAGTGTAAAGGCGATACAATTCAATGTGGTCTCTCTGCACTGCGTAGTGTAACAGTGAAAGCTCTTCTGTAATCTGAGGGAAAATATGGGTAAGAATATCCTCTTCCTCCTCTTCCAGCTTCTCCAGTAGAAATCTAACTACGTCCTCTGCTCCATATACAGCACTATAGTGTAGCATTGTCTTGTGTGTCTCAAAGCGTTGTAGAATACATGAAGCAAGGTTATCATGTACCTTGGCTATCTTCAAGAATACAGTGTTCATTTCTGAAGCATCACCATGCAGTATAGCAAATAAAACCACATCATGAAGCTTAATGTCTGGTCGCAAGGAACATTTCAAAATAACAGAAGCAGGTATCTGTCTTTTCGGATGTAGATTAAAATGCACATGATATGTTCGAATTTCTTCAACTATGTTTTGCAAGTAGCCGTTCTCTACTGCATAATTCATGATTAACTGGAAACAGGAATTACGTTTTTTGGGGACAGAATAATTGTGATATAGTAATCTAAGAAGCTCTAATATTTCCGTCCCTGTAATTCTCACACAATAAAATTTACACTCCTGAAGTAGTGTTCGAGCTATATGATTGTGATTATTTAGTACCGCCACTTGCAACACTGTAAGTCCAAATCTGACAGTAGAGTAAAATAATTCTCTAAACAGATGCATGTTACCCCGGACTAAACGAATCCCATTCAACATTTTCTGCAGTGAATCCAACTTTCCTGTCTCACAGAGATATCCAAATAATGTACACTTCTGCTCTTTATTTAAATGTATTTTCCCTCGCTTGGTTAAGAACAGGGAACATATTTCCCAGTTCGCCAACTTTGCTGCTACTTCCGCTGGTGTCAGTTTATGGAGATCGTCTTTCATCTGTATGTCACAGCCTCTGCTCAGGAGAAATTCTGCTACCTCCGCTTGCCCACAGGCCGCTGCTAGATGACACGGAGTTCTTCCCAGGACATCGCGTCTGTTAATTGAAGTTTTCTCTGCTAGCGCTTTCTCAATCGTCTCTACATCATTTGAAAGTGCAGCCGTGTGAATTATAGATGTGGCTGATGCGTTATCCACAAATATCCGAATGAGTGAAAATCTAGATTCATAAAATGCATTCTTGATTATTTCTAGGCATTTGTTGCAAAGAGTTTTCTTGGTCAACAGATTTACAATGTGCAATGCGACGAAGTACTCAGCAAATGTTTTGTGACTAAAACAAATTTTGTCCTCATATTTCTGTAGAATTCCAATGCTAAGCATTTCCTCTTCTTCGAGCAGTTTATGTTCCTCTGACATACTTCTCGTGAAGCAAATACATTGGTTTTTGATGTTTGGGAACAACTCGTCAAATGCTAATTCCGTACACTTCCTTCTGTGATCTTGAAAAACCATCTTTTCCATTTTCTGTTTAATGCATTTTGTTTTGAGCGCCATCCCTTCCTGCACAAACGTCTTGCACTTGTTTTCTTCAAATGTTCTATAAAGAACGAATAGGTTTGCAATACTATCTCTTGTAGATTCGTCCATCGTTCCAACCTTACTGCAATGGGTTATACACTCATTTTGATACACTTCCCCCAGCAGAGTTACTTGTAGAGGAATTCCTATCAAGCTCCCAATTTTCTTACCAAATGTTTCAGAGAAATTCTTTACGAGCTCTCGCGCGTAAACATACACGCGTTCGGATTTTTCTTCGTTGGAAGAAAAGCCCAGGGTCTTAATCCAGTTCTCAGCAAGGAGCTGCTCCTGCTCTGTTGCGTTCAGTGGCTCCAAACGGTAAGCGAAGGATGACGTTGCCTCTTCTAACTCCTCCTGGAAATGAAGTCTTGTGGTTATTATTGTTTTTCCACGTGAGTTCTCTTTTAGTTTCCGTAGGAGTAGAAGCACTTTCTCCCTTTCCTCTTTCGACCCAATTTCGTCATATCCATCCAAGAGCAGAAGAAACTTTCCTGTTTCAACAATGCTGTATTGAAATAACGCCTTTGATAGTGAAGACTCGCCACCCAAGAAAATGTCGCTCAAGCTCTTAGCGATGGTGAAGATATTATTACCTGCATTCAATTTGAGAAGTCTCCTTGCAACATCTTTCAAACGTAGGTTGACAACCCATTTATCTTTATTCTGCTTCTTTTCTTCTTCGGCTATGCGATAGAGCTGAGTGGTCTTCCCCATTCCACGCTCAGCTGCTATTACAGCAACGGGACTCTGATCAATTTCAGTCTTGCGCAATTTCTCACTTTTGTCTATGTACGCTCTCAATGTACGCAGCGAACTTTTAGAACCAAGCCATTGTAAGTGCTTATTAGAACCTTTCAGCGAAATCTCTATGAAGTGGACATTTTTCTCTGAATTTGAGTTACACACAAAGTCGAATGTTTCGTATGCTCTTTCGTTATTCACAGGGAAGAAATTATTTGTTGCTTGATATCTATGAAATAAGGATTGGTCTTTAGATGTAATCACAATATATTCATCGTCTCCTACATTGTGTAAACATTCATCAAGTAAGAAACATTCACGATAGAATTGTCGTGAAATAAACGAAGTCGCAATACCCTCCTTGCTCGGTACAGGTTTGCCTATAAGAATCTTAGATTCTGATACCAACAGCTCAATGTCATGTGAAGTAAGCGGAAAGAGGGGAAATGCATTCTTACATATTTCCTTCAACAATACAGAATGTCCTTGGAATGTCACACTCTTTTCCATAATGAAATTCTGAGTGGCATCAGATAGAGTTGAAAAAGAGTATGTTTCATTTTCCAAGGAAATCACTTTCTTACTTTCCATAAAGGTTTTCATGTTCTCATCACCTAAGACAAGAACTAACTTCACGCAACATTCATTCTGTTGTAAGGACAACTTTTCTCTTGTAATATCATCCTGAGTTTGAATTCTTTCTAAAAATGACTCCAAGGCTTGTTTTTCCTCTACTACGTTGTGCCCTTGTTCAACTACAACAATTATTATTGTAGGTACATTGAAAGGAAGGGAAGGGATAACAATATTCTTCACCTTTACCAAGTCTTTGAGCTGCAAGAAAAACAAGTCTGTGGACGTCTTTGGATATGTGAGGAATTTGGTACAGCAAAGTTTTAGGGAAGAAGGAACCATGTAAAAAGCATTTTCACTGCTACCAAATTGTCTATCTAGATCATCGTACTCTGAAAATGTAACATTATTCAACATTAGGTTTTCCTTGGAAGTGTCCGAAAGCATTTGCAACATGATCTTAGCAACATCAATTCCTGTAAAATAGTTAGCTTCCTTATCCTCCATGAACCATTTATCCAGGCCTTTACAGAGATTGTCCTTTAACATTTTTGGTTCGATTCCTGTATTTGCTTCCTTCAACTTCTCCTCCAAAATGTCATCCAACTGACGTTCAGTTGGTTTTCCTACGGCAAACCTCAAATGCTTCAAAAAGTCATTTACTTCAGTTGAGTTCCCTAGCATTTCTGCGATAAAGTCTACTGGTTGCAACTCAAAGAAAGTGTGTTCACCCCCGTCAAGGAGATGGTCGTCTTCTGTTACCTTCTTGAATATCAGAGACTCATTCTCAGATGATATCTTCCAAACATCTTCGTCTGTCTGATTGGTGTCGAAGTCAAGCACTGCTGGTGTGTATATGATATACTTCTCTGCGTCCGCTCCTATAGAACTTTGGCTTTCTCGAATCTCTAGGAAGGATTGGAAATACTTTCTCAGGTAGAAGTCTCCATTCTGGTCTAAGAGGAGATCCTTCAAAGTGATTTTTGTTCCCTCATCCTTCTGCTTAGCTTGAAGGCGCCACCGTACGCTTTGTGCCTGAAAGAAAACTTTGAAGAATACGTCATCAAACTTCCTTGCAGATTTATCTTCAATTGAAAGATTGTAGTGAACGTTCCCTAGCTTCCAGGCTGAAACCACAAACAATGCAGCTATCTTCAGTTGATATCCTCCACTCTTTTGTGTTCTGGGAAGTCCAAGATCCTTCACGACTCCCGGTCTCCTGCCTTCCAGCCATGTCTGATCTTCACTCTTATTTCCTTCCATTACTTCATATCTTGAACGAAATCCAAATGTGTGAAGATGCAGCTTTTAAAAGGTTCCTTTGGAACATGTTTTGATTTCCAATGTATATCTTGTTTCTTCTTCCGGTGACCCTAAAAGTAATAATAATAATAATAATAAGGTTTGGAGAAATTAATAAGGAAGGACACAGTAACGTGAAATGTATTGAGCAACAGTCACTAGCAGCCACTTTCCATGGTTGACTGTTTGGAGAAGTGCACAAGGAAGGAAAGGATCCAAGATTCCAATCCTATGTAAGGCATGGGCATTTCACGTTGTCTGTACCCTTTATTCATGATTCATCTTAAAGGTTACAATTAACATGCATTTAGAAGATCTACGTAAGAGACCTAAAGTACTAATACAAACAGGCTCAAACAGTAATATAAATTCATATGATTCAAAATGAGAACACAAAATTTAAAGCAATTTTATCGTGTAATCTGGGTGTTGCATTATGTTTCAATAGATTGTGAACATTTTGTGAATATTTGTGTACATTTTTTTTTTTTACCAAGAACATGTCGTGTTATTTCCAAATTCGTTTGTATGCAAACTTGCATGGTCTAGAAGCAAGTGCCTTACTACAGACGAGAAGTTACGGGGTAGAAATCCGTCGGTTCAATCGACTATTTCATCAGAATGTTATGCCTTGTCTTCGTTACACGTAACGTAATTAAAAGAACAAAAAATTAAATAAATTTGTGAAAATAGCATTGGTGTTCTTGATGTTTAAGCGACTAGTTTTCGCTTTGTAAATAAGAGGGATTCCAAGTTCGATTCCATTCATGAATGGACACAAAAGAAAACCCATGCTTAGACCATAACTCATGACTTGAACATAGAACCTCCGTTGGGGTCATCTTGAGTGAATTACTTAACATGCACAGAGGGGTAGTTCATAAAAACAACTTTTTCATTATTTTGGTCTCACCCCTTAAATTGATTGATTGATTGATTTGGTGTTTTAAGTCCACTTTATGCACAGTAAGGCTAATCGGGACTGGGCCTACAGTTTAAAGTGGGATCCGAACCACTATGTGCCTCCACCGGGTATCGAACTCACCCCCTTAAATTGTTCCTATTTAATCAAATACAAAGTGTATAATGTTTCAGGGGAAAAAAATAATATTTATTGGTAGCTTAGTGGACCCATAATTTACCTATAATAGAAATACAATAATACAATACTAATGTATATTTGTATATGTCAGTAGTTAGTAACTGGTATAAATCTACTTACTTTAAGTTGTTAATGAAGTTACAACGCAAACACTGAGTTGTTGTTGAGTTGGTGTTTTAAGTCCACTTTATGCACAGTAAGGCTAATCGGGACTGGACCTACAGTTTAAAGTGGGATCCGAACTATGTGCCTCCAGCGGATATCGAACCTGAGACCCCTTGATTACAAGGCGACGACGCTACTAGTGCGCCATCAGGGAGGCCCACAAACACTGAGTAAGAAAACATATATATATATATATATATATATATATATATATATATATATATATATATATATATATATATAATATGTGTGTGTATACCGGGTGAGTCACCTAAAATTACCACCGGAAATATTTCGTGAACAACAATAAATATTGAAAAACAACTGCTCTCGCAGATATATAGGTGTGAGATGTGCTCATGAAATTAGTGGACACAATACATTCAACTACGTAAGGAAGTACGATTTTCAATACAAACTTACGTTTTTTTTATGGAAATCCCATTTTATTTTCAGCTCATTTGAAAGTATGGAAAAATTCATTAAGAATAACCTTTGTTACATTGTAATACGTCAAATAGTTCTCAAGTAATTGTAATGTGAAGTTGAGCGCGAAGGCGCATCCCTACTATGCCTGTCGGCAAAGCCGAGATCAAATGCCGTCGTGCATACAGTCTGCACGCTTGTGCTGCATTTTTTCTACAGATAAGTATCATCCCTTTTCAGACTTTGAAAATACTGTTTTTCAGCAACAGTTCCGACGTAAGTACAATATCACAAACGTCTGGTCAATCAGCGTACTTTGTTAAGCCCTTGCTTTATTTGATAAATTTGGTAAATCAATTTGAAAGAAAGAAAGAAAAAATGTATAAGGTGCAAAGTTTAATAGTTGAAAACGTAAAGATTTGTCATGACCAAACGAGAAAAGTTGATTGTTCCGATGCACTAAAAATTATGAATGAATGTCAATTAAGAATTAGAAACACGTTAATGTACTAACATTTATGTATGTAATTGATGGTGAAATGTTTAAAATTTATACTTTTTAATTATTAATTAACAAATATTTGTTAACTTAGAAAGATGCATCAGAACCTTTTAGATAATTTGTCAAAGCTTACTCATGTAGAAACTACACGTTTTATTGTAACCTGCAGTTGTTGGAACATAACAACTTTCCTAAGCACAACGCATAGTATGCAGAAGAGTATCATGTTTGTTACGATATCCGAATGGCATCAAAGGGGGATATGTATGTTACGACACCACGAATCAATTTCTGAGATGTTGGAGTCAAGCGTCAACTTCACGTTACAATTACTTGAGAACTATTTGACGTATTACAATATAACAAACGCCATTCTTATTGATTTTTTCCGACCTTTAAAATGAGCTAAAAATAAAATGCTATTTCCATTTAAAAAAACTAAGTTTGTGTTGAAAACCATATTTCCTTACGTGGTTGAATGTATTGTGTCCACTAATTTCATGATCCCCTCTCACACCTTTATATCTGCAAAAGTAGTTTTTCAATATTTATTGTTGTTCACGAAATATTTCCGGTGGTAATTTTAGGTGACTCTCCCTGTATATGTACGTATGTATGTACATATGTATATATATATACAGGGTGTCTCATAAATAATAGCGCAAACTACACAGGTGAAAGTACACGATAACAGAAGCAAAAAAGTCTCAGTAAACAAAGGTCTGCAAACGTCCGAGGTTTGCTCTTTGTTTAGAAAACAGAACATTTCCGAGAGGTTGCGTTTGCAACGTCCACCCACGCAGTGCTCAGCACCACGGTGCAGGAGTACTGGTACTGGCTGCGTTCAACACGCTAAACACTGCAGTTGGGTGGTCGGCAAAAGTTTACCCATATGTGCTAACTGATTCAGTCGTAGTACAAAGACTCAGAAATATATCAGGGCTTGCTGGGGGTAAAGAAAGACTAAACCAGGTTTATATATAGATGTAACAGTTTATTATAATCCAATCACAAGGATGTCCGTTAGCACACTTACACACGTGTCTTTACCTGTATTCCTTTACGTGCTTTTACCTGTACCACCTTTAGACTCGAAGAAAAAGGGGGGAACAGGGAACATCCAATTCATTCCTCTCAGTGAGGCGCTAATGGGGACCTAAATTTTATTTAGGGCCTGTTCGCCGCAGTCGTCACGGGAGTAGACGAGATAGTAGGTTGTCTGGAAACCCAACGCCACACTACCCTGGCGGGGTGCCGCAGGTTGATAGGGGAAGGAAACGTCTCGCAGCAAGCGGAGCGGGTCCTTTCACTCTAAAGTGGAGTTGTTCTCTCTCGCCAATAAGCGGAGTGGGTTCTCTTGCCAAAGGCAGAGTTCAACCTCTCGCTGGAAAGCGGAGTGCGACTTCTCTAGGGAGCTTGGTCTCTCGCTAGAGCGGAGTGCACAGAGCGGCAGTGTTGCCAATCTCCGAATGCAGGATTTCCCTTTTACCAGTGTAAAATTTCCCTTTTTCGACCTAAATTTCCCTCGATTTTCAAAACACATCTGAAGCTGTATCTTTGTATTGCTATTAGCGATTAAAATTACCACCTGAGCGCTAGTGTCGCTTCCAATATGGCCGCTCTACGTAGGATAGATCTTTGTTTACATTCAGTAGTAGTACGTAATAGCAGCGTGTTGTCATGGCTGGTATGGAAGAAACGTTTAAATTTAGCGATATTTTTAAATATTGTGAATGCGATGTGAATTCCAGGAACTATAACGAAGGTGAAGCTGTGCTGAGAGCGAAGCATTTAATTATGATAATAAAAATAACACGGGAAACGCACACGAAACTAATGTATACGCACTGGTTTTTCAAAGCGGTGCTGTTTCATCTGCACTGCACCTCGGTTGTAACTGCCTAACTGGGGATCTCAGAAATGATTTGAAAATAAAGCAATTCACCTCTATTGCAAAGCTTGGGAGGAAATAAATGAAAACATGCTGTTGCAGGTTTTTTTTCCCAAAGAGGCAGGCTGGTTTAATAACAACACCGGATAATGATAATAGTAATAACAATAACAATAATTTCATTGAGCCTATTTTCAGTCTTCACTGAAAATTGACATACTGAATGAAACAACAACATTAGAATGTCAATTTTGTTTTTCTGACTTACCTTTATGGTTACGGACATTAATTAATTCTCAAACTATTTTCATCTTTGCACTTGTTCCAAATTACATACAATTTAAAACTTACTTTCATGGCAATAAAATCATCTTTCCGAAAGATTATTTCGGAAAATAGAGTAAACAGACTCGCACATTCTTCGTAATTTCTTTCCGCATTTCAGTTATGCCAATCTTGTCAATCAGTTCTGTTTCCCCTGATATATTTAAACATTTCATTTTGTTGATTCCACGGGGTGGAAAACACATGTAAGCTTTTCACTTGTCCTGAACCACAAAACGATTTAGAGCAAAAAACTGAACAGTATACGCTACTTTTTCGCATGTTCCCCATGCTTGGAATGGCTTCAACACGGCGAAGCGCAGCGAGGTGTCCTACGTTGAATGGTTCCTCAAAATCTCACCAGATAGGATAATTTTAATCGCGAATAACTGTTAATCAGGACCGTATATAAGGGGATTTAGTGGGTTCAAACCCCGCATTGAATAAAATACTAGAAACTGATCATAGTTCCATAATATAATTATCCTAAAACAAACATTTCAATTTTAAAATAAAACACTAATGTATTGAAAAAATCCCCAAACCAAAAAAAATTTCGTCTGCGGAGCAATGATTGTCGGACTTTGAAACCCATCCATTGTCAAAGCTTAGCTAGGGGCCTGCTGTTAATATTTTTCTTTTGACGCCTGTTATGCCTGAGGAACAAACTTTACTATTATTATTATTATTAAATATTTATGAAAATCATAAAGCTATGCACCTACACTTACACTCGTTACCTTTAACTGGTTGTAGCCAGCCTTTGAACTGCGGGTCTTCCTGCCACTCAATACGAATTTTTTCCACATGTTTCCCAGATATCTTTTCATCCGCAGATAAATGCCCACGACGTTTTCTAACCTTTTTGGGAGTTGCAGGTAGCTTCCTATCAGTCACCTCTTCCATTCTCCTTGCAACGACACAGGACACACAAAGTCACACACCAGGCCACTAAAATCGCGTCCCAAATTCTATCCAGGTGCAGCGCGGCTCGTGCCTTGAGGCCTTTCTAGGAAACGTGACAAATGTAAGACTGACCGGTCAAGGTCATCTATAACAGGGAGAAAGAAAGTTTACTGAAAAGTGTCATTGTTGCTAACTATTCATTTGGAAAAGTACACGCTGTGAAAAAATATTTTCGAAATTTTTAAAAGAACTAAAATGTGACTTTAAATTTCCCTGGTTTTTTAGCTATTTTTCATTAAATTTCCCTTTTCCCTTTTCACCCTCAAATTTCCCTGTGCCGAGGGAAATTTCCCTGCTTTTGGCATCACTCGAGCGGAGTGCTCTTTTCTTCCGGGTCAGTTGGTAAGAGAGATCTTATCGTGAGCCGACCTGAAAGCCAACTGAACTCCGGGCCTCGCTGCGCTGGCTTTCAACTCGCGGTTGCGCATGGGTGGTGAAAATTTTAACTACAAGTACGCGTTGCTAACTCATTTTTTTACATATTGCAACCTTCGTACTGAGAAACATCCAAGAAGTAACATTAAGAAAACACTAGTGGGAAAATCACTAGTTGCACGTGTCAATATAAACTAAAACTGTGTGCATTCAGACCAATACAATTGATATTGAGCCTCGCAGGACTCTTCAACGAATTTGAACAGTATCGTAACGCAATTCCCATGCTGCGTTTGGGATCGAACCAAGAACCTCTAGATTAAATTGGGTGATGTAGTTATTTCTCATTCATCTCTCAGATGGTTATCACTTGCTTGGCCTAAATGTGATAAATGCAAGAGGTTACTTTTTAAAGGAATGGCGATAGAAATTAACTTAGGTTAGATATGGGTTTTATACTCTTCATGACTGAACCGATATGGATTGGTTAAGAAAAGGATATTACTTGCCTTACAAATATATGAAGATTGTTCCTACACTTGTCCTCTCAACTATCACTTGTCTGATCTCCCTGTCAGACATCGAATCTATCACACACCATCGTCCAATAATCGTTCTCCACCTTGCTTTTCCACAGACCTCACTCTCTCTCCTATTCTCGCCAACTCATCACACCTCCTGACAATTCCAACACTCATCCACATACGCCTTCCAAGTCAATCACCCGACCTTTGCCTGATTACTTATTCAGCATTCCTATCTCTGTTACCTGCTATGCTAAGACTTTATACTTCTTACCCAATACCTTGGGTACGATACGCTCCTCTACCCCCTAAAGAAAATCTTTTGATTTTCACTTAAATATGAAAGATTTAAAGTTGCATTCCATATCGATCCTTTCTATGAAGAGATTTTTTTTTATTATAAAATATAGTCCCAAAATTATTGAATTAACATACCATAACCAAAAATATGTAATTTGATTAATATAGTTCTTGAAACAGAAAAAGGAATGGAGAAAAATAACCAATAAATAAACAAAATTAATAAACAATACTTGTCAGCGTATGAAAGGTAAACACTGACATGTGAGTTTGTTATACTGACTCATGCATGCAATGATTGTGAGTCTTACGTTACACACGTTGACATTATGATTGTCCATGCCTAAAATATGTAAACACACACCACGTGACATAATTATAAGGTTATTGTTCTATCAGTATTGACCGATTTAAAAGGTTTATGGCACAGTAACACACTAACGAGGTAGTATGTAATCAATCCTGTAAACACTGACACTGCACAACATTATTAAATATTTTGAAGTTAATATATACAAAATCAGCAACGTGTGATACTCATCCGAGTTACACTTGCACACATATGTCATATTATCGATGTAAATTTCACCGTCTCTTACTTTAGTGTATCATGTAATTATCGCTGTCGTTTTTATTTATAATATATGTCAATTATCAAAGTAAATATTTAATTAGAAAACCTGAAGTTAATCAAAATATATACACTGTATCAATAACTGTCCTTGAATAATAATATATGTACATGAATTTATGTATTTTAAAATAAGAATATAATAGTGTTCGATAGATAAAATCACAGCACTAACATTTGTCCATAAAATTAATGCTTGAGTGATTCTCATTCTCACAAAGAGTTCAAGTAAAATACCATAATTTTACTCTTGTTAACATCCCTTAATAGTCTCTGTGTATAGCAATGAAGTTTCTTCTTGAACCAAACCATGTATATATGTATATAGTAGTTCCTTGTGGCCGTGAAAAATGTTTTTCACTTTGATGCATTAACTTTGCAGCTACAAATATTGTCATTGATGAAAAACGTACAGTAGAGAACTGCATATCGTCGAATTGTGAATGTGAAGTATTTAGTTGTATGTAAATATTCCTTCAAATCGATGTATGTATTATCAGCGTTGAAGATTAGGTCTCACTACTACTTGACTTCAGTAGGAGTTAATTAGAATAGACTGAAGGAGATCCGTGTTAAACGATTTGGTGCTTATCAACTGATTTCGCTGAACTTCGTAATTAAAATTGATGAAAGGTCTAATTGTAATTCCTGTTTCCACGTGTCGAAAAAAATAAAAGAAAAATCTCAGAAATAAAAATCTTGAGAAATTATCAAAAAAAAAATCGTAGGACAAATAATTCCTCTGCGTCCTTCAGGTGTAATTCGTGTTGATTTCTTATTTCTCCAAGGTTTTAGCTGGTGACCATCTCTAGACGTTGACATCTGTGAAAAAGCTGAACTGAGGACTGTTAACATGGTTTCATAATATTGTTAAAATGTTCATTTCACCGTTAAAATTTGAATTATCTGTGAGGCAATTCAGGTAGGTTTTGGGAGGGAAATTTGCATCATATACCAAACAGACATTTCCTCCTGATCGTTAGTGTAATGTTGTTTGTGA
Organism: Lepisma saccharinum; assembly: GCF_977018435.1. Lineage (NCBI taxonomy): Eukaryota > Metazoa > Arthropoda > Insecta > Zygentoma > Lepismatidae > Lepisma > Lepisma saccharinum. The sequence goes on from NC_139245.1 coordinate 55,411,849, forward strand.
GAGAACTTAATATGTCGGTATGTGTAGAGGTTTTGTTGAGACAAGGGCGCCTCTAAGTCACCCTTATTTTAAGAAAGTAGTACTTGTAAGTATTACAAGTATGAAAAATCTTGTAGTTGAGGGTTGTTACATTTTAGGAAATGGAATTTGAAAAGGAGTACCGATTCAGTCATAACATTTACTCTTACTATAAATTACCCAAATTCTAATTAATGCCTTCCTTTACACACCAAATATAATTACAATCTTGAGAAGAGAAAATAAATAAATATAACTACTAATAATTACTAAAAGCAAATTGAACTTTACATATGTATGGAATGTAATGCTGTAAATACTCTTGAAGATTTTATGAGTGTATACTGTATACTACTGCAAAATTTAAATTATAATTGGTTTCTGATAATATATGAATGCTGAAATTGACTGAAAATATTTATAAATAACAATTGAATTGAATGAAATACTTTAAATATTACTAAAAATACTGTGTCGAACGATCGTCCTTCTGTTAGTATAATTGTTAAATATAACGTCATTAATAAAGATTAATTGTAAAATACACAACTTGCTAATATTGTCCACATAAATTGAAATACATTGAAACCCGAAATCTCGTTGTCCATTATAGACTCTTTCCTCCCTAATGATATTGTAATCACCCTAAGAATATTTAAGGAAAATAATATACAATTGTGTATACAAAAAAATATGGAGAGAAAAAATGAAAGTTGACAATTGGTAGTGTTTAACTATATATATAATCACCTAAAATTAAATTACATACAAATGAAAACTTAATTGCAATTTATATTCCAAATGTTGCCAGATGAAGAAATATCGTTATGAACGGACATAAGGTTGCATGTTCTTTTGTATCCTTGAAGTCGATAGCCTGAGTTGAAATAATGCTCTGCCGGCAGTTTATTCAGTTCCCCGGCTAATGTGGAATGTGAGATATCTGCCGTTTAATTTGCAACGTGTTGGTTACTTCATGTTAAGAGAGAATTTTGTTCCTGCCGATGTAGGTAGATATCGTTGCCGCAAGAAACGAATAGAATGTCTAACTTGCATATTTCTTCAGTTGTTCTGTCTTTCTGAATGTAACTCAAGTTTCCCCATTGCTTAAAAAGGAATGATTTCCGTTGCATTCGAGTTGAACTTTATCCTTTTGCTGACGAAAGACATTTTACCATGAAGGCATTTGAAGTTGACTTTGGATATCGCTTCGAGAAGTGTGAAATACATGTGAGGGAAATTTTAAGTGGGAATTTTACAAGATGGGAAATTTCTACCATGTGGAAGAAAAAAAATTAGGAAGTACTCTAAGTAACTTGATTATAACATTCAATAAACTAATTGAGTCGTATTTGGAATGAAGTATCCCAAATTAGATGGATCAATGTAACTTACATGTTTATTGAAAGATACTTTACTTCTTCAAAACTGTCGTAATTCATCTCATGACTGTGTCCTTAAATTGTTAATAAAATGTGACAAGTGGCTGCTGATAACTCACGATCGTAGCTGTAACTTCTCCTATGCTCTTAATTGACTGATTAATCTTCGTATTAGATTTCAAATCCAGCTTTTATGTAAAGTTATGTAAGAAAAATATACAAAATAATTAAATCTCAATGTAAAATGCGTATAATTATAAAGGTAATCTTAATATTTAAATTATTTCCATGTGACACATTTTATTTGAGCTTTAAAATTATCCAAGAACCAAAATATTCACTATCTCTTCGTATATTATATGTAATATATATTATAATTCTTATTATCGCAATTCTTATTTAGTTATTATTGATCTGTAGCTCGTTTAATTGACTAATTTACTGGCTGTATGCATATTCAGCTCTTATTATAACTGTTCTCTTAATTTTAACGTTATTTAAATCTTATAAAACTGATAATCTCATATTTCTGTCATTTATTAAGTTACTAAAATTATAAATGTAATTATTACTTAAATTTAACAATTGAAATATTGGGGTGTAAGGGGTGATATTCCACGTAGTACACCCAACTGTCAACCTCACTTCCACGTTAGTACACCCTGGACTAAAGACTAACGAGGCTCTGGCGACTGGCCCCATGGTCAGTATAATTTAGTTTGTGTTGTCCTGTGTTTTGTCCTTATTTGTGCTGAGTGTTCTTTGCAGACTCAGCTTTTAACTAAAGTCAGAACATTTTAATATTTTATGATTTTAATTAAGCAACGTTAGAGTTGTTATGTGTAAAGATAAGGGGCTGGACCCCGTATAGTGTGACGGGTGCAAAATAGCCTTAGTGCTGACTCACCCAAAATTTTAAATTCACATTCACAATTCACATTCACAATTGAAATATTAAAATGTGTACTTGTTTAAACCCTATTTTGACTAACCACGCTAAATCATAGAGAATTTTAATTCTCATTTTCCCTTACTGAATGTGTTTAACACATTTTATTCATAAAAAATACTAAAGTCTATTATTGACTTACACTATTTATCTTTTGTACTTCACAAAAGATTTTTTCCATCAGTTCTCTGCATGCCTACAGAAACCTGAGGAAAATTCCTTGCGCGCCGTTTACATTCATCACCATTCCCTTTGTTCACTATTCGTGAATACAATAATATTAATTATTATGATTATTTTCGCGCGCTCCTGTACTTGTTGTTCATTATTATGAAACCTCGATGACTACGAGTTATAACTAATGATTTTAGTGTGGTAATAACTAGTTTTACACTGCTGTGCAATTATTAAGGGCTAAACAATAATATTTCACATAATTTTAGTGTTTGTTCATTTAAAAATAATATTTGCAAGATATAGCATTTATTTAATGCATTAGAGTAGTGAAAATGAGGTTATATACAGGGTAAAAGGTATGTTCTCACTCATTCACTCCTGACTGTTCCTGTTCTTCAGTCTCATCATCACCATTTACATTCTCATCGCCGCTACCGTGTTCCGAAGCATAGTATTTCTTCAATCTCTGAACCGAAATTGAGTCTACGACTGTCTGTCCCCGTTTTGTCTTATATTCCACTTTGTAAACATTGGGATTTTCTTTTGCTATAATTTTACAAGGTTCTTTATATACTCCTGAAAAGCATTTAGCGGTGTGTACACGATGACTGCCATCGTATACTAGAACCAATTCTCCTGGCGTAAATTCAATGGACTGGTGACGTTTATCGTAGTACTTTTTTGCTTGTCGGTGGCGTTTCTGTAGAGACTCATAAGCTGCTGCTCGTGCTTTTTCGGGAATCTTGAATCTCATCTCGTTGTTTACATTCACACTGGGCGTTAAATGTAGTCCGCTCTCCCAGACTAATCTAGGCGTAAATTCAGGAAGAAGAAAAAATGGACTGTCCTTCAAATTCTCCTGGTAATTAACATTGTACGACCACACGGACGATTGCAAGTATAAAAGCCAATCTGTGTGTTTTGAGTTCACAAAGTTTTTCATAAGTCCCTGTAAAATAGCATGTGATCGTTCCAATAATCCAATTAAATTGTGATTAGCTGCTGGAGCGAATTTCAGATGGATTCCACATTTCTCCGATAGTTCTTTAAATAAACTAGCTGTGAATGAAGTACCTCTGTCCGTATCTATATGAGAAGGACATCCGTAGCGTAAAATTACATTTTCAAAAAGGAAGTTAGCTGCTGTCTCACTTGAAGTATCTGCTACTGATTGAGCAATTAAAAGTCGAGTACCATGATCGATTGCACTTAGTATATATTTATGGCGGAGCAAACCACTTGGTGGATACGGTCCGCTAAAATCTAAAGCGATTCTAACGAATGGTTTCTGTGAGTTGAACGTTAAAAGTTCTCCATATGGCGCTCCTTTTATGCGCTTATTCTGCTGACAATTTACACACTCCTTGACCATTTTCTGAATATGGTTCTTCATAAATGGAAAGTAAATCCTATCCAGTGCATTTTTGTATGTTTTAGTGAAGCCGTAATGCGCTCCTCCAGCTGGTAAACTATGTAATGTCTCAATAACAGTGTTGCGAAGTGACTTCGGTATGCATAATAATTTTTAGTCGTAGCTCCCAGTTTATGTTGTCTATAAAGAAGTCCATTTTCGATAACATAATAGCAAGCTTGCCTCTGCATAGAGGGGTTGTGTGGGTTGTTGGCCCCCTCGTCTTCTTTTCCTTCCAAAATATTCATGATATTTCCAAAAAAAGAATCCTCTTGTTGGTGTATAGCAACATCAATTGTCTCATCTAACAATAACAATGTACATGGCTCTGGAAGCTCCTCGTCTTCATCCTGTGGATCATGTTCCGTCTCTCTGCTTATAGCATCCGCCATATTTTGTGTAGTTTTACAGTGAATTGGCGTAAAATCGAACTCGGCCATCAACGTGTACCATCTAAATAATTTGTTTGAAAGTTGCGTTGAGGAGCGAATGAATGTGATTGCTTGGTTGTCTGTAAATAATTCGAAATGTTTCCCAAGTAAAAAGAATCTGAATGACTTAAATGCATATATGATTGCCAACAATTCTTGCTCGATGGTAGAAAGTCGAGTTTCATGGTCTTTTAACACTCTACTGCAATAGGAAATAGGCTGAAAATCACCGTTCGCATTCGGTTGTAAAATCACCGCACCAATAGTCTTATTGCTTGCATCCGTATATACCCTTACTTCTTTGGATGGATCATATGCCATCAATACAGGAGCTGTAAGTAAAGCTTCTTTCAACCTCTCAAACGCCGTTTGCTGTTCTTCCCCCCAGAGAAATTTCTTCTTTTTCCCTATCAATTTTTGCAAGGGAAGTGCCATCTCAGAATATGATTTTAAAAACTTCCTGACATAGGATTTTAATCCGAGAAATGTGCGAACTTGTTTCACAGTTGTCGGTGTCTTATATTTCTTGATAGAATCAATGATTTTGTCGTTGATCCGATAGCCAAATTTTGAAATTTTATGTCCTAAAGCAATAATCTCAGTGTAGCCGAAGTGACATTTTTCTATTGCAAGTTTCAATCCCGCGGTCTGTAAACATTGTAACATTTTCTCCAGAGTTACGAGCATTTCTTCAAAGGTATTTCCAAAGCAAAATAAATCATCCACATAATGGGCAAAGTGATTGGGATCCAAATTTGAGCACGCTATGTGATTGCAACGAGTCATCGCACTTGATGAACTGACGTGGCCCTGTGGCACGACGTTCATTTGATACTGTGACATTCATGGTATTGTAAATGCTGTATATTTCTTACTGTCCTCGGTGAGAGGAATATTAAAGAATCCGCTCTTCAAGTCTGCCGTACAGTAGTATTTCTTGCCCCCCATATTGTATAATATTTCATTGATGTTATTCACACCCAGAGCGTCAAATACAGACGAAACATTCAATCTGCGATAATCCTGGCATAATCTATAACCCCCCTTTGCCTTCTTTACAAGGATAACTGGACAGTTAAAGGGTGATTGTGTAGGAGAAATAACACCTTGCTTTAATAAAGTCTCAATCTGATCTTTAATTTCATCACGAAGGTGAACTGGAATTGGATAGGATTTTAAGTGAAATTCTGTGTCATCTTTTAGCTGAATTCTATGTTTATAATTCGTGGCTCTACCTATATCATCCTTTGACCACGCAAAAACATGTGGATATTTCATTAAAACAGCCAAAAGTTGCTCCTTTGCTGGGGTTCTAAATTCGGATTCACATCAAACCGACTAGGGTCCGGCCGTGCGTCACTGACGTTCCCTGACTCTTCCGTCGCGAAAACCTGTGCCTGTTCACCAATTTCATCCATAGAAGGCTCTATTATTTTCATCATATTTCGGGATGAAATAGATGAAAATCGCAGTATATCACGTACTGCAGCGTTTTCTCATCGCATTTGCAAAAAAATGGATGACAAGCCCAAAGCACGTCCACCACGTAACGCAACTCCCATGCTGCGTTTGGGATCGAACCAAGAACCTCTAGATTGAATTGGCTGATGTAGTTATTTCTCATTCATCTCTCAGAAGGTTATCACTCGCTTGGCCTAAATGTGATAAATGCAAGAGGTTACTTTTTAAAGGAATGGCGATAGAAATTAACTTAGGTTATATATGGGTTTTATACTCTCCATGATTGAACCGATATGGATTGGTTAAGAAAAGGATATTACTTGCCTTACAAATATATGAAGATTGTTCCTACACTTGTCCTCTCAACTATCACTTGTCTGATCTCCCTGTCAGACATCGAATCTATCACACACCATCGTCCAATAATCGTTCTCCACCTTGCTTTTCCACAGACCTCACTCTCTCTCCTATTCTCATGCTTCAAGATGGCGCCGAGTGCAGGCCGTGCGAAATTTGTAGCTCTGCTCTTTATCTGTTTTACGCTTGTGCTAGTACGAATCTGCGTAGTGAAAAAGTGTTTTCCGCCTTGTGAAATTGCAGTTAACGATGAGAACATATGTGAAGATCTGTTCTATGACAGTTATTTGAAAACTCTGAGTGCTTTCCCAACGCTTTGTGCTGTTCGAGGGGCAAGCGCGTGCAAGGGCGCTTCGAGGAAAACCTCGCCCGGGACCTCCGCCAGGAAGTGCGTGCTCCAGCACCTCTTCCTCTTGCTATTGCTCCATGGAGACGTCGAACTTCAACCTGGACCAGGGACGTCTACAGGGATAACAACATCAAGTGATAGTGCATTTCACCTTTACTATCAAAACGTGCAGTGCCTAAAAAATAAGTTTTTGGACTGTGAACTAATGACGGCTGAGTTCTCGGAATACGACTGTGTGTGCTTTAGTGAGTCATGGCTCAATTCTGATATCTCGTGTGCTGAAATTCCGCTATATGAGCAGTTCAATGTTTATCGCAAAGATCGTGAAATGCGTGGGGGTGGTGGTGTTATGGTGTGTGTGAACAAGAAGTGGCCCAGCAAGATACGACTGGATTTACAACGAGACTGCGAATTACTCTGGGTAGAAGTAAGTACAAACCACCATAGAAAAATGCTTGTAGGTTGTTTCTATCGGCCTCATAGGCGGAGTCCCAAAGAACTCTTAGAGTGTTGCTATGAATCTACTCTGGCAGCTCTATCCACCCACGAAGTTATTTTGTGTGGGGATTTTAATATGCATATAAAGTGGAATAATCCTGTAAATGGCATACCAACCACTGGAGACGAAGACTGGTTCATAGACAATTTTATTCATGGACTAGGTCTTCTTCAGCACAATATGCACAACACCAGAAAGGACAAAAACCTTGATTACATTCTCTCCTCTTTTGAAAACTGTGAGGTCACACCCTCGTTGAATCTCGTTCAGTCAGACCACGAGTCGCTTTGTGCTATTTTCGAAATTCCAGTGAAAGCGCGAAGCTCCCCTTCTGCACCCCCCAGGCATAAGACACCTTTGTGGAAGAAAACGCCATGGGACACCGTCTGTCGAGCCATTGACCTTTTCAATTGGAACCTGCTCTCCGAAGGGACCGTGACCGAGGCTGTTGAACTGTTTACGGACGTGATTCATGCCCTAATTCAGGACTATGTGCCACATAAAACAATCAAAAGTAAAAAGTTCCCCCCTTGGTTTGATAAAGAGTTGCAGCATCTGTTACTTAACAAAAAGAGAGCATGGCAACTGTGGAAACGTTTCCCCAATCCCCACACACACAACACTTTCAAAGCACTTCGAAAGCATAGTAAAGACCTTATGAAACAGAAATACACCGAATATGTCAACACAGTCACAAACGAACTCCTTACTAATTCAAAGAGATTCTGGACATTAATAAATTCACGAAGACAAGCCAAGCGCATCCCTTTAGAAGTAACACACAATGACATTTCAGCTGTTGGTAATGATAGAGCTGAACTTTTCAATCTAACATTTCAAAATAATTTTGTTTCAAATGATGTTTTAGATCACCCGCCTATCAAATCTATCTGCTCTCACTCTCTTTCTACCGTCTTTGCAGAACCAGGAGAAGTCTTGCACTTCCTTACCTCCTTTTCTTCTCACCGAGCATCTGGACCAGACAATATTCCTACTATGTTCCTACAAAAAACAGCTCACTCACTAGCTACTCCTCTTGCAATGTTATACAATAGGTGCTTCTCTGAAGGCTGCTTTCCCACTCAATGGAAGAAAGCAAATATCATTCCTATTTTTAAATCTGGAAATGCTAACGATACTACATGTTATAGGCCCATTTCTCTCCTTTCCACACTTGCTATTGTCTGTGAAAAAATTCTAAAAAAAAGACTTCTGAAATTCACATCCCCTTACATTAACCCTGCACAACACGGCTTTCTTCCAAATTCTTCATGCCTTACCAATCTGTCTTGTATGCAATCCTGTGCCATAAACGCAATTACTAATCGTAATCAGTTAGATGTTGTTTACTTTGATCTGTCCAAAGCTTTTGATTCAGTGGATCACCACTATTTACTGCATAAATTATCTAACAGATTTAACATCACTGGAAACACGTTAAAATTAGTGAAAGACTATCTAAGAAATAGACAACAACGCGTTATACTTTCTGGAACTCATTCTAACTGGCTTCCTGTTATATCTGGTGTGCCGCAAGGAAGCGTTCTTGGCCCTCTGTTATTTGTATTATATCTGGATGATCTCACAGACCTCTTTAATTCCCCCATCAAATCTCAAGCACAATTCTAATGTTTGCCGATGATTGCAAGATTATGAGAGAAATAAAACAGCCATCAGACATGCAAATTCTCCAAAATGACATTAACAGATTCTCTGAATGGTGTAAGCAATGGAAACTGTCCACAAACCCTTCTAAATGCTCATACATAACAATTTCATTGAAACAAAACATTCTTGAAGGCAATTATACACTCACCGACCTCCCTCTAGCAAAAGAAGCGCAACACCGAGATCTAGGTATCCTCATAGATTCAAAACTAAAGTTCGATAATCACATATCAACCATCACAAAAAAGGCAATGCGTATGCTAGGCCTACTTTACAGATTCACCGAAATCAATAACCCGAAAGCACTTTCCATTTACTTCAAGATATTTGTGTCCCCCATTCTAGAATATTGTTCACCAATCTGGAATATGGCTGCCCATTCTCATACCTCCAAGATCGACAGTGTTCTCGGCTTTTTCCTCTCCATCGTTCGATATAGAGTGCCTGCCCTGAGACACCTGCCTAAGAGAGATCTTCTTGTAAAACTGCATATTAATACTCCAGAAACTCGTAGATACATTGCAGATATGAAATTGCTATATAAGATTATAAATGGAGACTTAAGATGCAGCATCCCACTCCACGAACTCTCCCTCAGAGTGCCTACACATAAAACACGGAGCAAGGAAACTTTTCACACTACAACTCCCAGGCTCTCACTCATACAACGATCACTATTCCATAGGCTACCGAATCATTTCAATATAATCTCAAACCAAATAGATATATTCACTTCATATTCATTTTTTATCAGCAACATAGAAAAAATTGTACATAAGTAATGCTTTTGTGAAACTGATCTTTTTACCTTGGTCCTTTTTTTGGCTTGTTTTATTTTTGTTTATTTTATGTTATCCGTTCTTTTGTTTTTAATCTTAGTCTATTGTTTTATTGTTGTTTCTTTCTGGTTTAAAATGGCTTCTGCTGTACTGGAAATTTCAATAAATTTCAATAAATAAATAAACTCATCACACCTCCTGACAATTCCAACACTCATCCACATACGCCTTCCAAGTCAATCACCCGACCTTTGCCTGATTACTTATTCAGCATTCCTATCTCTGTTACCTGCTATGCTAAGACTTTATACTTCTTACCCAATACCTTGGGTACGATCAAGACCATCTTGAGGTTCAGGCCACAGCGCTCAGTCAAGACGTCATCATCTGGAGGCGATCGTCTTAACGCTGTAAACCCCTTGTCGTAATTTTACCGTAGAGAATTAATGTATATTTATCTCGTTTATGAAGTTAATTTTTTACATTTTCCCTCCCGACGAATATAGTTAGAAGAAAAAAGTATAATATTAAATATTTACACAAAAAGTTTCATTCAGGAAGTCACTATGGCCACCACAAAAATTCCTACCATAGCACAAAGAAAGAGTTGAAAACCGTTAGAAACTTTCTGGCGGAAAAATTTAAACATTGTATATCTTTGAAAAATATTATCGGTAATATTTGTCAGCTCCAGTAAAACTCGTAACCGCTTTTGTATGAACTTTTGTTGATTAAATCAAAAACACCATGTTAGGTTACCTAATCAATTAAATTGTCTTTAACTTTATCCAAAATTAATCAACCAGATAATGCAGATATTCTGTGTAGCTATACAATCTCAATACAGAAACTTAATTTCTATATCCTTGCATCAAAAGCGAAAGAAATTGGTACAAGGGCTATGTTACATTTCTGTGAATAAAGACTAAACCTAAATCATTTGTCACGTTGTAATTTCGACCTTATTGACTTTATTGAACGAAAGATAATAAACAAATTGAATCTTTTCATTGTCGTTAATAAGACCTGTGAAAATAACTTAAAGAGTTTCAACATTTTCATTGAAAAGAAAAAGCAGATTAATTTGTCGATCTTAGCGTTCACTTGGGAAATAAACATTTGGAATATTTCCTTACGCTGTTTTTACACTGTTAATAAAAATACATGAAGAATGTTAATAAATTATGAAACAATAAACACTATCACTGATTTAATAATCAAAGTTAAGAACATCGAAGCTTCACAAAGACAAACAATAAAAAGCAGTTCATATGAAACAGTTTTCTGTGTGAAAACATTTGAATTTGAAACATAAGTAATATATTCTTGGATACACATCGCACCCTTGTATTTGAATGCACAACATGTCTTCCATTAGCCTCCGATTAGCATAAAGAAGCATAAAGCGGGGTAAAATAAGAATGTAAATGTACACATGTATCAACTTTGTCCTGTTGTACAGCTTTCTTTCATTAAGCATATATTGAAACTGAAAATTTGTGTAAATAATATGAATATTTTATCGAATGCTTGCATAAAATTTACACTAAGAAACTGCTTTGGTGTAATGTAATGTTGATTAAATCTTGAAACAAATTAATTTGCAATCATAAGCAATAATCTTAACGTTAACCAACGTTTGTAATTCGGGGTAAATTATTTGATATTTCTAAAAAAAATGTTGACAAGAGATAAAACATGACCACATTTAGGAGTATATTAGATGTCTATTCCGGACACATGAACTATTTACTCTTATTTATTTATGAGGATAAAACCTTTGTTACGTAACTTGTATCTTTTCGTAGGGACGGAATCACATGGAATTGCACTAAACATTTTTCATTTTCAGCAACATCTTGAAGAAATTTGAACGTTACTCTTACCTTTTTTCATCGTAATTGCCTCGGCAATTGAGCACACAACACTTATACACCATACCTCTTGCATATTTAAGCATATTTACACGTCATGTAAACTCGATTACAGTTCTCAAATTTGCATTACAATTCCATATTCACTAAAAAGGTCCAACATTGATTCCGAAGAAGCAAATGAAACATGGCGGCTATCTCGCCTCCAGTTGATGACGCTTAGGCACGTGCCCGGAGCAAGCCATGAGGCTTTTAGATAGAGAAGGTAATGGTACGATACGGTATAAATGACAATAAATGATAACATTCACTGAATACAGTGACCACGCAGGGTCGAAGCTAATAAACGTAGAGGTGGATCCGTTAACGTTTTCAGAATAGAGCGACCACGCAGGGTCGGAGGTAATAAACGTAGAGGTGGATCCGTTAACACATTTAAACTAAAAGTGTACGCTTCGCAGGGACTTTTAGCATGCACTCTTTATCCAAACCTTCTTAACAAAATATAATATTGCGACCGCGCAGGGTCGTTACACGTTGTAATCAAACAGAACATTTCCGAGAGGTGTCGTTGCAATCAAACAGAACATTCGCACGCATTATTAGCATTTTACCAACTAGAACGACGTTTACAAACAATGAAGTCAGTGGCGGCTTGCAATCACACATTCCCGATTATTTAGAAAACGGCTCGTTTGCAGACCCATGTTTACTGAGACTTTTTTGCTTCTGTTATCGTGTACTTTCACCTGTGTCAGTTTGCGCTATTACTTTTGATTGATTGATTGATTGATTTAGTTTATTTTACTTCGCGTTTTGTGCCTCTTGGCTAATTTGCGAAGATGGGGATGAGTGATGAAATGATGAAATTGATGAATTGACATTCACAAACAACCAAGCGGGATTCGAACCCGGGACCTTTGGCGTCACAGCGCGATCTGCTAACCACTCGGCCACATGGTCCGGCTATTACTTTTGAGACACCCTGTATATATGTATGTGTGTATGTGTGTATGTGTGTGTGTGTGTGTATATATATATATAAGGGAAGTGTATGAAGCTTTGAAAGACTGGTGCCTTGAGGACAAAGTGCATGCGATAAGCTTCGACGCTATTAATTCAAACATTGCTTTCTGTTGCATGTTGGCATCATAATTGTACTCATCATTGCGGCTACCTTCGGAGTTTACATGGGATCCGTGGGATCATCGTCAGCTCCAGAAGTTCTCCTCTTCAAATGTTTTCAATCACACCGATATTCCATTAACAAGGAGGAGTTTGAGACCGGAATATATCGTGCAGATGTTGCAATCTCCTTATCAGATGTCAGGTAGGATATCCTCAAATTACTTACAAGCACTTGAATGGCACCTAAAGTGATCTAAACCTTGAAAGTCTGAATGTTTCGTGGACAGTTTACTCTCTCCCGAAAGGATGAAAAAGCACTGCGTACACTTTATGTTTTCTAATTAGAGTGCATCTGAAAGCATGGATAACAGGCGCTCTAGCTGCAAGCGAATCTTACAACAATTTGCTAGTACAACTTCTGAAGATTCTCCCCGACTTCTCTTAAATACACACGTGAATCTCTAAAGAAACTTCCGAACAATTTTCTAAATGCGTCTGAATGTTTGATTGCTTTCGCGTTTTGTAACCACCAAGTTTCTCGACCAAGTGAAAGCAACTACAGAAACAAGACAAGGCAAGTCTCCTCCAAAGCGAGCAACCGTTGACCTGAGTTATTCTACGAAAAGAATGCTACATTCCCCCTGTACAGTTTGTTAACCCTTTCCTCTTTTTGCCGATAGCATTGACAATTTCAAGGCCTACACTCAAGCCATCTCAGGATCATGAATCACGAACACTGAATTTATCGTTTAACAGTTTATTTTGGTAACAATCATACAGTCACTTTGGTGTAAATGGGGGAGTAAAACTCAGGTTCTTCGATGAAATTATTTGGCTTTTACTGAATGGAAATATTGGCAAATTTTGAGTAAGTCTGGTCCACCCAGACAGTCTCCTTCCTAGTCCACCCAAGGAATGCGTTTCCTAGTCCAGCCAGGGAGACTGAACCAAAATGTAGGTTCTTGTGGAGAATTTTAAAGCTTCTGTGATTTCCTTTATGCTATTCCTGGAATGTTAAGGAATTCAGTGGTGATTTGTTTTGTGATTAAGCCTTGTGCTGTGAAAGATTTGTTTATGTCAAGCATAGTATAGAATAGGCTAGGAATTGGGTATTCATGTTTCACGTAGACATCTCATTACAAAACCTTTACATGCGTCGTTGACTGAGTATCGTGTACTATTTTACCTTCTATATTGATTAAATACCATTCTCTAAGAAGTCTCAAAGCACACAGGTTGAGTTTGATATCGCTCTAAGCAAAGGTAGAAACTCTACATTTTTTATGTGTGTGTAATTTAAATTCGTGTAGAATGAAATTCAAGTTTAGTTGGAAAATAAATCTTTCTTGTATCCTACAAATGAGTTCTGGCTGCATACGTGAATATTAATTATTTTTAAGGAAAACCTAGACATATTTACAACATTTTTGAACAGTAAAGGATTTTTAGTGTCAGATAGACAAGGTAAACTTATGATGAATCAAATAAAAAACACGTGTATAGTCAACGTTAAAAATCCTTAGTTCAATATTTTATGGGTATGTTCTTCCTCTGTATTTGCATACGATGAATTTTCATTGTAACTTTACAGTACAATATTTCTTCTGTGATAACGGATAGTTTGTTACTTCAGTGCAAGGGGAAGATATTATTATTAATCTCATTGCATATCACGTGGTTTGCAATTAATAAACCATAATGTAAATAACAGATCCAGAAGCAATTACAATAATGAAGTATTAAGTAAGAGTGTTGGAATTGAAATGTTTCTTGTCTTGAATTTTACGAAAACCACAAAATGACCCAGTATCATGTATATTTAGTAAATATATAATAAATTAGAATATTTTCCAGGTATTTCCTTTACACAATCCAAGACAAGATGGAAAAAAAAATATTTATTCCTTTTCCTTAATTATTACATTCCAATTAAAAAAGTCGATTTGCTTTCCAAGTATCGAGCTCAAACATCGATATGCGATTAATCGATAGTTTTTCACTGTTTGAGTTCGTTGTCTTCCCCCGCCAGATGCTTCTGCTTGTACTGGGTATGTACAGTCTGTGGTTTATAAGGCCTTAGAAAAGTGTTCGCACAAAGTCAATAGAGAATATGCTCAGTGTCCCATCCTGTAATAGGTAATCTTTGGTAATATGCTTCAAATTGCTACTAAAGGGTTTATACCTCAGGTGTTACACTCCAACCCCCTTTCATAACATAATTTTGGCATCATAGTTTACATTAGTTGAAATTATTTATACATATATTCATTGAACGTTACAAATTTTAAAAGTTGAGATATTATACATTTCTTTCTTTTAGCTTGTTTTACCAAAAAGAAATTTTAATTTATAAATTGTAGACATAAGTTAATTACATTCAGGTTAGTTACTTCCTTACCATTGAGAGCTGATTCGCGGAACAACAATTACATAATATAATAACTCTACAATCATTCAACGTCATATTTGTTACAGAGCCGTAAGAAGAAGTTAGATAATTTCGTTACAATAAACTCCATAACATTTTCCAAGCAGCTGAAACTTCGACAAGGCTTCCTTCTAACTGATGCAGAAGCTTATCTGATGGTAAGAGACCTGTAGCAAGGCCAAGACGAAAATGGAGGGATGACATTGAGATGGACCTAAAGGAAATCGGTAAGGATTGAAAAGATTGGACTTATGTTTCCCAGAATAGGGACAGGAGGCTTGTGTTGCTGCAGCCATAAACCTTTAATTTTAAGAAGGCTAGAGAGTTAGTTAATTAGATCCAGAAATATGGAAGGATCAAGAAGACTTCTAGTTCGTGCTATTAATGTTATCAATGATCATGCTGAACGAGGTGTGGCTCTAATTTAACAATAAAGCGGGTATCTCACAAGAAACGAGACTCAGTTCCAGTTCTTGCTGCAACAATCATGAAGTTTCTTGTTTGCAATGTGCAATGTCTTTCTCAGTGTTTACGTTGTAACTTTATTAATAACGTAAAATAATTAAGATTTAAACCGTATACTAACTACTGACATATAAGTTAATTATAAGTTAGTTATAAGTTATTGCATATTCATTACAGGTAAATTTTAGGCCCACTGAGCTATCAGTAAATATTATTTTTCTGAAACTTTACATACTTTCTTTTTACTAAAAAGGAACAAATCTAGGGGGTGAGACCCCTCAAATGTTATTTTTAAGAAAAACTCTAATGCAGAGCCACCGAGGGGGGCAACAGTAGATCATGTAAGTAAACTTGTATAAATTTTATCCTTCATTTAAAGATAGTGCGTATAAAATATAAGATTAGAACTTTCTGTTTCTTTTCTTTTTACAAAATTCATTTCCATTATCTAAAAATGTAAGTCAAAAAGTTGGTTTTGGATCCTTATTATTACATGACTCTATCAAACGGCTACTAAAGAATGCAATATTTACCCTCAAATTCTCCTTTATACTCCTCACTACAAATATTATCTTGAATAATATTCGAATAGACTACTTGTGCCATTTTTTCTCAATTTACTAAAAGTTGATGGATACCAACTGGCATTATTGAAAATTAACTGATTTCCTCCGAATTTTCTGTCATTTTTTGGGAAAGTTTAGCAAATTGTAGCAAAACCTAATTTTCTCGTGTTGGAGAGCAAGAGGGTACAAGGAAAGTGTGTGGCTGAAAGCAATGCAAAGACAGAGAGAGGAAGTCAGATAGAAGAAATGAATAGAATCGTGGAAGCAAGACAAAATAGATGTTTAGAGAAGAGAACAAGACATGTGACAAAGATACAGAATGTAAGAGTGAACGTGCAACGAAAGGCAATACGAGAGACCGCTCAGAGCCCACACTACGGGAGGAAAGTGACAGAGAACGTCAAATATCAAGATCAATTAAACACACAGAAGAAGGGTGAAATAGAGATGAAAAGTTATAGAGTAACTTCATTAGTAAATATACATATATCTGCCCACTCTCCTCAAACTTTACTGCTGACGCCATTGGCTGTAGTCACTCACATTTCTCATGTAAGTATGGAATCTAGAATCTATTTTTTTTTTCACATTTTGTGGGGGTGGGGGAGAGGTGTAATAGCAAGCTTTGAGTTTTGTTTGTGTTGTACATTTTGCATTCATTATCTTCTGACATATATGCCCAAAACAAACGCCGTAATTGTTATCCTACCTGATAGCAAAATCATTCTGTATCTTGAAATCAGAAGCTCTCCATGCAGTCACTTGCGGAATCTAGTGGAATCAGTTCAGCATTCAAAACCATATTCCTGTTCTTGATGTTGTTCAACAGCGTCTTGAAATACGATGACTTTACGGCATCTGAAAACAGCAGAATAATCGATATTAACTAGATGTGGACCCTTATGTCCTGTTCCGCAAATACCACCTCGATTACAATGAAGAGAGAAAGTGTATTATTTTTAATATTATTATTACTATTCTTTAGAAGTTAATTCCTCGACTTCCGTGGCGGAGTGGTTAGAACAACGCACAACGACGCCAGGGGTTCCGGGTTCAAATTGTGGCATGGGCGTTTTTTGTGGGTGTCCTCTATCATTTTCATCACACTCATCTTCATCTTGGAGGTTAGGCAGAAGTGGCAGAAAAGCGAAGTGAAATAAACTAAATCAATCAATCAAATCGTGTAAAGTTAATTCGACATGATGTGTAAACCAGTGGTGATGATGATAATACCACAAAACACACAAGCCGTTACAAACTTCATATCATAACAATACGCAATATAAAACGGTCCCCTTGACTATAACATCATTATTCCTTTTTGGAGGTTTTCTTGTTTTGAGTTTTCTTTTATGTACATTTAGGCTAATTCGGACTTCTACAGGGAGGGGGAAGTTTCAAATTACAGGGACACCTCAAACTCTTGGTATCGTACCATTAGTGGCGTTGGTATATGTATGTGCATTTATGCACGAGGTCGTTCAAGTCGAACCGGTAGTTCCGACTCTCCTGAAGAACGGAACACACCCAGACACACTGTACGTACAATTTTTTTCTTACGAGAAACAAGTATTTCTACTATTATCCGCATGGAGCGCTAACGTCTTGGGTAACGTGAGTCACTTGTTAAACAAAGTGGTGAATAAGTTTGTGGGTGATTACATTGGAGACCATGCTGCCGCGAAATTTCTTGCGAAGGAAGGCATAGAACCGAGTGAAATTCCCAGAAGACTTCAAGCACAGTGCGCTGATGGGACTCTTATCCACAGTAAAACGTTCAACGATGCAAACCGTTTAAATACTGCAATACAACAGTACAAGACGTTCCGAGGAAGTTCTGGAGCCAAGGGCGTCGTGGGCGACTTCCACCGAGGGCCTGTTTTATTTTTTCATACATTGATAAATAATTTACACAGTTGAAATTAAATATAACACACATAGTATCAATTAAGAAACATACAAAAGTGGAATAAAGGGGGGCGTAGAGGGCGCTTTACTACCCGAAGGGCGACAAATCCTCAAATAATATGCACGGTTGAAATGCAATAAAGCAAATATGGAGCAGCAGGAAGTTTAATGGCGAGTGACTGAAATAGGGGCGACGAATGATAGGGTGACGAAAGATGGAGACGACGAAAGCTAGAAGGCGACGAATGATCAACCCACCTTGGACACGTTATCAGAAAACTATAGTTCATTGGAGTCGTTACCACATTCATCCTGGAACACGACTGTTACACTTCTTTTCCGGGTTTATTTACTGCGTATTTGATTTTCCTCACTTTACCCGTAACTGTGGCCTCTGTAGAACGCACACTTTCGAAAATTCAGCCAATAAAATATTGTCTGCGGAATAGTGCTTCTCGGCAAAGATAAACAAACATATCCGTTTAGAGCAACGAGCACAGGCAAATGGAACTGCTAGACGTTGAACACGCTGTGAAACACTTTGCTCATGCCAAAGCACGCAAGCCAGAATATTTTAGCTTTTGAAATAATTATTTTAAGCTGAATTTAATATCGTTACTTATTTCTTGTATTTTGATTGTTCGATATGTAATAACTGCACATTCATTACTTGTTTTTCTGTAAAATGCTAACTTCTATCAATAAACATGAAACAGCAACACGATGACGATTTTCTGACTTATAAATATTATAAGCATGCAATTCATAATTGTAACCGTCACATAGTGCAAGAAATTGTATGGCTGAATGGGGGGGGGGGGGGCAAACATGACACACGGCTGGGCCTCCAACGTTTTAGTTACGACAGTGATATTATGACATAGCAGGACCGTAGTTTGTGAGGGAAGTGTGCTGGGTGCCGAAAATTTGAAGTGAGAGGGGGGGGGGCGTAATGAGTGTCCGCCTCCTCCGAGAGAACGTCTTTAATTCGCCACTGGCTGGAGCTGCGGGTCGACTCAGATGGGTGTGTAAGGGGGTCTCGTGGATGGTTGCATTTGGGAAGCATGATGATGGGTGGAGGTGAGGTGGAGAATGCGAATTTGATGCAAGAGCATCCGATGCACAGCATGTGAATAATTTATACTAAGCGTATGCTAAGCATAGGGTGGCAATGAGTACTGCTAGGAGAAGGATGATAATGTAGGAGGCGAGGTGGCCACGGGATTTTAGAAGTTTGTTGAAATCGAAAGCCCTTGCCATGCGCAGGCCAAAGAGAGAGGGGAGAAGGTGGTAGAGAGGAAAGAGGAGAAGGGCCACACAAAGAATATTATTGTTGGGAAGTCCTATGAAAGGCTTACAGTGAGTATTGGGACGGTTGTATATTGTGTATTATTATTATTATTTTGAATTTGAGTTTTGTTTTATGCACAGACACGATGATCAGTTTGATTGATTGAGTTGGTGTTTTAAGTCCACTTTATGCACAGTAAGGCTAATCGGGACTGGACCTACAGTTTAAAGTGGGATCCGAACCACTATGTGCCTCCAATACGCTGATCGGGGCTGGGCCTTCAGTTAAAACTGGGATCCAAACCACTATGTGCCTTCATCGTGTCTCGAACCCGTGATCCCTTGATTACAATTCGTCGACGTTACCACAGTGTGTATTGTTAAGGTAGAGAATGTGTAGTGTCTAATAGAGGCGGTAGAGTCTGTAGGCGTTTATGGAGACGGGCGTGAATTTGAAATTTTTGGTAATTTGTCCAGGTAGCTGGTAGGTTATGGATGAAGCGATCTGTGGCAGATTGAATAGAACCACAGGGAAAGATAGGACGCATTCGAATATCCTCCGTGATTTAACATCAATATTGCAAGCGACTTGTAGCAATACTATATCAAATTGCTACAAATCAACACACATAGTATATGTGTGTGTGTGCGTGTGTGTGTGTGTGTGTACATAAATTCATGCTATAAATATATTTCCAATTTATTTATATAACTGTAATACAGGTAGCTACTTTATAGAACAATACCGTAGTAAATATCTGCTATCGTTGACCTCGCCAACGACGAATGGACACTTCACTTGCAGCAAATCGTCGACCAGCTTCATTGTTTCTCACACTAAATAACTTTTTATTTAAATGCTGAACATTATATATGATGCTTCTGGTTCTCCATTTCTAACGTCCGCTTAATGTGCATTCTACAAAAGCTGACTCATTGACCACCTATTTACTGAAAAGAGCAGACGAATAAACTTTGTTCCTTTGTTTCCCTTCTCATTTCACTCCCAGAAATAGAGTGACACCTTGTGAAATGTTGATTGTTGTAACGAAAAATTTAAAGAGAAGACAATTTCGATAAGAGTGTTCATCAATACCAATATTTGGGTAAAACATCTAGGGAAAAACTTGCTTATTGAAATTTGCAAATACTCTATTCTATATTACCCTAATAAGTCATCTTGGTATTACCCATCAAGTCCCATCGCAGCTATTTCCTAGTTTTGAGACTAGAATCAGCTGCTATTTCTCCTCAACTTTTGTCGTGGAGCTGAGTCAACATTAAAATTCCACAGCTCCCAAGGTGATCGAACACCAGACCACTCGCACCATAAGGCTAGAGAGCTATCCACTCGGCTACTTGGGAGCTCAACGTTGAACACTTTTGCTACTAAATTCCTTGAATTGTAATGATTTAGACTAGGGATAGCAACAAAATCCGGATTTCAAATTTCCCTATGTTCGTTTCGGAAACAACGGATAATCCGAATTTGCAGAAAGAACATTTCGATTTAGGATTTGTAGAATACCCGTACAGTAATGACGAATAAAATGGATATCCCCGAAAATTGGATAAAGGATAAAACTCGCCGAATAATGTGCACATTTGGATATTCTGGCATTTTGGATAATCCGGATATTTGAAATCTGAATAAAAAATATCTGATATCCAGATAAAATTTAATCTGGATTTGGCCATCTTGGTTTAGAGCATTTCCTTAACTTTACACTTATGTAAGGTCATTGTTACGACATTAAGCAGTGGGATGATAAAATACGTAGAGTTTGTAATCTTTTTCACAAGCTTTTTCTATTGGTTTTAAGAAGTGCAAGAAACTTTCTCTCTCTCTCTCTCTCTCTCTCTCTCTCTCTCTCTCTCTCTCTGCTACTTCTAAGCAATTGTCATCAAACTTACCTGTCTGAATTTTTATCATTCACACAACATTCTACAGTATGCAGGTTGCCAGTACGTGATATTGATGTCTGCT
Organism: Lepisma saccharinum; assembly: GCF_977018435.1. Taxonomy (NCBI): domain Eukaryota; kingdom Metazoa; phylum Arthropoda; class Insecta; order Zygentoma; family Lepismatidae; genus Lepisma; species Lepisma saccharinum. Next base: position 55,432,976 of record NC_139245.1, read on the forward strand.
CCAAGAGGAATTGTCGCTGTAGAATGTGCAAAACAATGTCACTCACAAGGCGCATGCCCCGCCCCCCTCAACCATTAATGTACACGCAATCCACTAGTTAGTTGGATTACAGAATGAGATAAAAGGTAGAAACTTCCGCTCAATATTTTCACATGATACCACTGACCTTGGTGCGGAATATCGTATTGCAATATGTAGGTATAGTAAGTAGATTTTTTAAAATTCCTAACATAAGACTTCAAAACTATGCCGCTCTCGAAGTTTCAAATCAAAGGAATTTTCCCCACCAAACTCCAAATGTCTGTTACAAGATTGAAATTCCGGTTTTCTCATTTTCACATTAGATGCTTGCCCAAGATGAGCTGCATAATGCGAATGGCATTTCGCGAAAATGAATGTACAATACTGTATGACCAGAATGTAAATAGCTTTGAGAAATTGTTTGGAACATGTTATTATATTTGCCACATTATACTCTGTCTCGGTTATCTCTTGAGCAAGCGAACGAAAATAAGTTTCTGCCCAAGAAGTAACGCGAGACGGCTCCTCCAACAAACACGTGAGAGGGAACGGGATGCCTGGAGGAGGAAAAGCGACTGCCGTTACTAGCCTTCACAGCAACACGTACTGCTTTGCTCTGGCCACTCGATTTCCTCCCCGGTTCTTTGGGGCTATGTGCGCCCTTGCTCCAGAGATAACCGAAACAGAGTATAGATAGAGTATACGAGTAAAATCTAGTTCCGTGTTTCAGACCTCAAGTTTAGCTTGTAAAATAAACTCGCGAATAATTAATAAAGTTTGTAAGATTCCTAACGACTCTTAAGACAAAATTTCAATTAAGAAAGTGCACTCTTAATGTGATTTTCAAAACTCAATACAAAATCATCTCTTTTGATGTAATGGAGTGTTTGAAAGTAACCGTACCGTAGCATTGCCGTGGAATTATTTCACACAAAGTATTCCATGAAAAACCGGTAGTTTTACGCCATAGATCTGATTATGTATCTTATCTATTTCAATGCCAAAACAGTTAACTTTCCGAAATCAGTATTTCAATAAGAGTAAATATCATGTGATATGTACACCTAAACGCACGGATATGAAAATAGGCGTCTGGGCAAAATTGCGCTGTTGCCACATATGGGAAAAGCAAAGCGAGAGTGGGACAATAGTCAATGGTTCCCGCGCACTGTGTGGCAACGTCAATCGGGCTGCGTTGCCTAATTGGAGCGTCAAACCGACCTCTCTCCGGGGCACTTTTGTGTCGTCCCTGGCCTTTCCAGCAAATACTGTCAGTTTGTATCACATGGATTACAAAGACCAACTCTACAACGAGATCTTTCATTCTCTTAAACCTTCGAACACATGGGGTTGTGCTCCGACGTGGAAACAGCGCCAATTTCTACCACCTGCCTAATTTCATGGTCGTGCGTTTAGTCGATGTTGACTACGTCATTTTTAACAGACTGAGGAGACGGGAAGAAGCTGGCTCTATTATCTAAAGATCGCAAGTTCGAGTCCTTGGCAGAACGGACCTTTTTTTTTTAATTTTGAGGGGAATCTAGGAAAAGTATTGTATTGTCGAAATTTATTACGGTCACAATATGAAAGTTATACTTATACTGTACTAAACTTAATTACTCGTGAATGTTACATGGAATTTGTTTTTCCATGTAGCTTCTTTATGTTAGACTAAATTAGTTCCTACAGAAGGTAATAGGGTGGATGTAAGCCTGTGTAAGCCTTTTTTTCCTTTTTATAACAAGAACATCAGCTGAAGAAAAAAATATGAGGGTTGACTGTTACCAAAACGAAGCTATAACAGTTCTCTATTTTCATATTTCCACTTTACAAATTCCTGACATCTTTTCTATTAAAAATCCATTCCCTCCGTTCATCCGTCCGAAAATTATATTATTCATTCCAAAGAACAGAATTATTATGCACTAGATCTAGAACTATTGATGGTTTAACATCTGTCCTTCAGTGGACACATTATAATACAGGGTTATTAAAAAAGAAGCAGCAGATTTCAAAATGTTATTTCCAACAAACAATACACGACAGAAACATAATCCTCATATCATTGGATAGATTAAGGTTCAAAGTTTTGTTGTAGAGATCAAAGTGGGATTGTCCAATTACATAGGAAATAATGCCAGCCCCCCCCCCCTTCTCATATGCTTGAAACTTTCATTGACTTGAAAATACTTAATTTTTCCTTAAGAGTATAATATTGTCCCCGCCTATGTACGTGGTAACATGTTCAGATACTGATGTTCTCTACGGAAATATATTAAGAGAGAGAGAGAGAGAAATGTAGTCAATAGAAATAAATCACGCTCACGCCTTCCTTTCAGCACAAAATTCCTCATAAATGCACTGTGTAATAAAGAAGAAACGGAATAGGAAGGACTGGAGCAACAAAGAAGTACATGTTGTGTCCCCCAACCTTTTGATGGGTAATTTTTCTTCCATTGAAATACATGGGAAATTTGATGCTGAACGTGCTGCTATTGCATTAAATTTCAAGTTTAATTTCTTCTTCTTAACCTCAGAAATTATGTCTCAACATGATAGTTGAATAATCAGTGCTGTAAACACTGTCAGTGCTGTATTTTTGAAAATACGATCGTCAACAACCAAAAAGATATCGGAACCTCAAAAAAGCCTGAAATTTGTACAGCATTTGTTTACCTCACTTGCAATTTTCACAATTTAAGTGCTTTACTGTTGTGAATCAGGTAAGGAATAATGCATAATAATTCCGCGCGACTGTACTTTTATTTTTATAGTTATTATTAATAACTGACTCTCTTTTTTACGTGACATCATACTTTTCCGCATGGCTAGTAAATATTGTCCTTTGTATTATATATAGGGGAAGGAAGGGTAAAGTGGCCAGTGCGGTCAAAGTGGCCATGTAAGTTTTCTTCGCTGTATAGTGCTTTCGCCACTCGGGAGCCCGGTGAAACAGTCGCCATGGATGCTGTCAGTGTTGTCTGTGACTTTGAAGCGGAAGGCTGCACTTTTGTAGATGTGAACTCATTTTATTGTTTTTTCGCAAGTCTGATTTTAGCTAAGTGGTACAAATTGTTGATTATAGCTAAATAATATTAAGTGTATGCTCTTGTGCTGTTTGATCAACGTGAAATAACCTTTTAGATGATGTGTGTTTGAAAACGCTAAGTCATGTAGATTATACTCGTATGTTAGACCACAGTTTTTGTAATGGCGTCATTCCGGGCAAAGTGGCCACGAAACAAACAGACTCGAAAGTCAATGAAGGATGGTTTAGGTATTTAAAATGTAATAAGTGGGCACATGAAGAGTGCGCCGGTTGTGACGAAGAAGATGATGAGTTTGAGTGCGAATTTTGCAAATAGACCTACGCCTAATCCTTTATTGATAGACTATTGATTACGAATTACTATTTACTTTATCTTATAAAGATTTCATACTTAAGATAATACTTAAAAAACATAATACTTATTCTTAATGTGTACTACTTCAGCTTGTGTTGATTAAATACACACTCTGAATCAATGTGATTTGTACATTTACCTATGGAGGTAAAATGGGAAGGGGCTGGCCACTTTACCCAACCTAGGCAGGCAAAGTGGCCAGTTCGTACTTCTTTTTTTTTAAAAAAAAAAGTAAAGTGTAAATTTCTAAAGAACAAGAATTAAAAAAAAAATAGAAATTTGAAGTAAAGTTATTATACTTACTATTGGTCTATGTTTCTATAACTTTGCTGATTAAAAAGGTATGATAATAATTCACCAAACCTTACAGTGGCCACTTTACCCTTCCTTCCCCTACACATTTATCGAGAAGAATAGTTATTACAAAAAATAGTTTATCTTCTGTTTCATGTCTCGCAACCTCTAGGACTTCCTTATTTACAGGAATTATTATTTTTGAATTGTTGTTACCGAGAAAAGAGGACGAAAATACGAGGGGAAAATGTTTACCTAATACAATGAAAACCTGCGTTAATATTAAGTTATCAAATAGGACATAGCGTCATAGTGTATATAATAATAAATATTATGAGCTTCCGCACTTAATACATTTTATCTGTATAATTTTGGGAATTTCTCCGATTCTATTCCCTCCCTTGAATTACACATACTCTCAACAAGAAAAAAAAGTGTAAAAAGCTACATTTTTATATTAATTGGCCCATGGCAGCTAGGGACCAGTGTAGGGACGACCCAAATGACGTCAATTTTTGTGCTCTTTGTACATAAACATACTCTATTTAGTCCGTTTTAGTTACCCTGCCGTTGCGCTTAAGTTCAGGAGAATGTAATTTTCGGAAACTTATGACTTGCTACATAATCTTAAAGCTTTATTATACCCATTTTTATTATCGACTTACACGAGAAATTCTTATCTTCGGTGAAAACAACGTTTGAATAGCCATCCCATCGCGCTCCAATGTAAAGCTTAGGACAACCAAATGACAAAGGAAATTCTGTAGACCCGAGCCAAACTGAACGCACTGTATAAACAAATGGGGACTGTGAATTAAATAATGTTACGTATGGTCGGCTTTGTAACTTTGTAACCCCAAATTCTGTACCAGTTAATTTACTGTCGAAAATTTTAAAAAATTGGTTAGAGAGTAATGTCTGAACCTCATCATCGATTTCGGCTACAATATCAGTAGTGGTATCAGGCCGCTTGACAAACATTAAGTGAGCCGCAGTGTTGCCAACCCACCCCAAGAAAATTTCACCATATGATATTTTACAGGCGAAGCTAACCTACAAATAGGAGTTGGCAACACTGACTAGTTGCTTCACAAACCTTTTGTTTTTTAAACATTTTGCCATATGATATTTCAGAGGCGAGGCTAACCTACAAATAGGAGTTGACAGCGTAGCCTTCTAAGATGATAAGTATGCAGTAAAATGAAGAAGAAGAATTAATGACGCTAACTGGCAATAGTGGTGGTGGTGCAGTGTTAATGCTTGCTCTTCTTCTTCTACACCCCCCCTTCTTCTTCTCCTCTATCTTTTCTAGCATACTGATCTATTGCATGCTAACCAAACCTCTTAAGCAATATTGGAAGGCAGGGGCTCTTGTAACGCCACGGGTCCTCCACATGTACGTATGTATGTAATGCGATTTGGGGGAAGAAAGGGGCCAATTTTGACCTTACGGCTTAATTAATCTGCATGCATGCTTAATGTTTGACTTTTTTATTTCTAGTTCGACATGAGATCCACACAATTTTACTTTTTGAAGTACAGTTAACATTTCTGATTAATTTTACTGTCTAAATAAAAAATGTGATCTATCGTGAACTAAACTAACCTCACTCACCCACCCACATATAGCCTAACTGGTGACTCAAAGGCAGAAAGTAGTGCATAGCGTGACAAGTCCATGCACGTATCTATCGTGAACTAAACTAACCTCACTCGCTCACCCACACATACACTATGCCTTACTGAGTAAGGCTGCTATTTCACTTGTAAGAGCTGACGGTTACCAACACACAAGATCTATAGCAAACTAAATTAACCTACGACATAAGCCATGAACACACACACACACCAAGCCTTCCAGATAGGCTATAAGCAACTCATCTCTTGCAATTGTATAACGGGGATAATTAACCTACAGCTAGCAACACTGTTTGAACTGCTTTCGACGAGTAGTGTTACCAAACTTACACTTTGCAAATAGGCTAAAGCAAATGCTCTACAGCTAGAAGCTTGAAACATATACTCACAAAACACCCTAGCAGAGTATGCTAACTTACCTCATGTAAAAAATATTACCTAGTACGGGTTAAGCTGTGACATACAACTAGCGATCGACACGACCACCTGACGAAAATAAGACACACAGACAGAGAGAGAGAGAGTGAGACAGCTTATACGCAGTTTTTCCTACACATGTACTGGGTTTAAAAGGTAACTCGCAATAACTATTTCACTCACCTCCTATCAATATCGCCTAACATATAATAAAATAACCACAGGTTTTTGATACTTGGTGCCAGAACATGGTGGTTTCAGACTGTAAATTCAGCCCGATTATTCTATTTGTGAAGAAAGAAAAATGATGATGCCTGGAATATTTAATTCTTGGCTTACGCGCCCTAGTAACCTTGCAATCGATTCACGGAAGCTATGACGTGTATTTCCTGTTTCGCGAGCATACGAAAACCTTTCACAACTGTTTTTAATGTTGCATCAGATAAAATATTGCAAGAGCGAGTTGGTTGTGTATATAAATCTAGTCTTGGAAATGGACATGAATATAATGTCAAAATTATTGCATAACTTAAAACATTAATAATAGAAAAAGGTAAAATGTGGAATGCAAAAAAGTTCAGTCCCCGGCCCCTCAGAGATTCGAATACTGTTAGGTTAAACAGCATAAAAATTTCATCACTGACAGCAAGCATTGTCATATGGACTGATGATTATTTTTTTTAAAAAAAACAAAAAAAAACAGACCTAGTAATAAGTTATAACCTGAGCTGTCTTGCAAGTCTCTAGAGTTTGATATCTGGTGAAGGAATATGATGCCACTATAAACTGTACACAAGATATGCAGCGCCTGGCATGAGATGCACGAGGATTATAAACCTCGACCTATACAGTTGTACAATCTGGCAATGAATGGATGTTTCATTTTATTAAAGCATAGCGAGCGTGCATGCAAAGAAGGGAGGGAGACCATAACGGATAATTCTTATTTCGATTTCAATACTTTTGCTAGTCACGCTATCTAGAAGGACACTGTAAGATGACTAAAAGCGAGGGAAGGAGAGAAATATTACCTTTTTTACCCCTCTGCCTGTGTGTGATAAACTAGTTTTTACATGCATACGGCTGTTTCGTGATGCGAGGCTGAAAACAATTTCGAAAGCAGTCTCCAGCATCTTCGCGTTCAGCCAACAAGGGAAATAAAACATTACACATGGAGGGCGCAACGGTATTGTCCATGGATGTTAAAATTTTTGGGTTTTTCTGAATAGACATACATATCAGTGTTGCAGTCTCCAGATGGGACCGGAGCTTTTTTTTTTTTTTTTTTTTTTGGACAAGGGGGTTCAGATCAATGAATGGACTAAAACTTTTGTTCACATCAAAATAAAAGAAAGAATTTTACTCCACTGCTCACTTGTTCAATATTTTTATTATTGAAAAGAATGAGGCGCCGTATAGTCTTCCAAGAGCACACCTCGAGTCGTACCTGTATGTATGCAAAATATAGTTAACTTCTGTTGTCAAGCAAATGGAGATAAAAAAACGAAGAAACGAAGCTATTTTGGTTAATGCCAACAATGAGGATGAATAATGGCTATTTTGATGAAATTGAGGAAGTGAGGCACGTCTGCTTCGAAGTTCATTACACCAACAACTACAATTGTCCCCCCTCCCCACACGAGGCGGTTAACACAGGTGTACTTTTGTCGGTCTACGATTCTGAGGGCTTAAGTTACAACGTTTACCTATAGCTGTACATATAGAAAACAAAAATGACCCCGAGCAATAAAATGTAACAATACTGATCTAGACCTTTGTCGGATGACGTTGTTGCAATCCCACCGCCGATGGTGTATAGACTTAAATGTTTGCATAACATGAAATACTGTTAATGGAAATGTGTCGTTTCTAATGTTCAATATAGAAATCAGATGACAAGAAAAAGAAGAAAAGGAAATATTGCAGGCAGATACGGAGCCTCAACCCAAACACATATATGATCAGACAGGATGTCAACGATGCGTTCATAACTAACATGTGATTATTCAAAATTCAAATAGTGCAGTGAGAAACAACCAAGTAACTAACTCTCTAAGCTTCTTAATCCCGAAGAGGACAAATACAAACCCATCCTGATCTGTGTCTACTCACTCTTTTTCCATCCCAACCGATTTTGCTTTTAGGTCCATTCAACCCCACATGGTATACGAGCTCCCACTGCCCATCCTCCTGATGGAGGAGGAAGCGAATATATTTGGACATGAAAGAGCATTATGTGTGGGAGACTATAATTTATACATGTGGTTGCTTGGATGCTTACAGAGGATGACAAGGTACCCAAGGATGCCATAGCTCGTGCGATTGAGGCATTTTATTAAGCACATATTTTGATGAGTGTAAAGAATTAAATAAGTCACAAGGGCCTGAGGTATGGTTCGAATTTCTCGATCTAGGTATGGATGCAGACAGACACGAAGTTTTTGTGTGTGGACACAAATGATAATGGAAAAATGCCGTTCACCCCGATAGCATAGTGGTAATGTTGTTCTTGCCTCGTTCCCATCGATAACATAGTGGTTACACTGTCCCCTATTAAGATGTTCTCCTCGAAATTATTCAATCACTCTCTCTCTTCTCCTTCTATCATCTCTAACCAAAAAAGGTTTTCCCAAACGTTTAGACGACTACGAAAACGTTGAAATGTAAAAAAAATTGTTGCATTTTAATCAAATGAATTTGTTGAATATGCAGAACAGTTCTCTCTAGCCTAAAATAAAATTCAACAATTAATGTTATTAATAGAGTTAAACATTTGCGACGAAGAACACCTAGGCTATCATCATAACATCATTTTCAGCAGGATAATAATAACAATATTATATATATATATATATATATATATATATATATATATATATATATATATATATTAAGAATCCCCCAAGGGATTCTTATTTCACTATTTTATTTACTACACTCGTTTCTAACCTGCCCATATTGGAAACCGAAAAACACAAGTACGAGACACTAACTTAGGAGAGGACATACAAAACTCTGCGGGGCTCATCTTAAAACTTCAGTAGATATTTGTCATGGTACTCCCTCTCTCTACCCCTCCTTAAATTCGATTCGAAAGGCACAATCATTCCGGTTCTTGAATAAGAAGCGCGTATGCCTTCAGAAAGAGAGAAGAAGAAATAAATAAATCAACTCATGCATATTCTTCATGTACGTACGCTTGGTAGCAATGTGACAAGAAAAATTGTTTTTTTTATTTTTACTCTTCAAGGAAGTTTTTTTTTTTTATTTTCAACTTTTTGCTGGGTGGGCCAACAGGAGTGGACGAAATAGCTTTTTCATACAAACTGGAAGCTTGCTTTCCCCCCAACAATTGAAAACACATTATTTCCAGTGAAATATCGACTCAACTAGCTTTCTAAGATGCTAGAATGGCTACCACGGGCTTGGTGACTGAACATTAAAAACCACCGAGCGGCCTGATACCACTACTAATATCCACATCAAAATATTGTACTAGTGTTGTACCATTTTGTACTACTATTTAAAACTTTTGAACACATCAGAACATAAGAAAGAAGGCGGGAACAGTTGTACCTTGGAACCCCATTTTTTTGAACCATCTCAAGTTTTTTTCTCAACATAGTGTGTATTTTTTGTACTACTCAAATATACAAAATATATTGTAATATTCAAAATATCGCCGATTTTTATTTTTAATTAAGGTATGTATATTCAGGCTTAATGGAACATGCTCATGGAGAAAGTTTTATTAAGAAAATTTTCCACACATACACCGTAGGCATTTGATAATATTTTGTCTATATTTTTGTATTAATTGCTGCCTGTTTTTTATGTATTAAGGTTTTCAAGAAATATTTTCGAGATTTTACGTATTGGCACAAATATCAGTAAGGGACTTGATCAAATCTTTTTCTTTTTTCTTTTTCTATGGTAAATTGAGTTATGTATTTAAAAAAAAAACACTTTTAGTAGTTCGTGTCGCCCCAGTCGAATCTGGTCATGCTTCTATTTGTAAAGCAGGAGCTCAACATCTGCACGTGCTAGAATATACATTATCTGTGACTTGCACGAGATTCGAAAGTTCTGGAATTAATCTGCAGTTCCTAAGAAAACAAAATTACTTACAGTGAGTCACATAATTATTCGGACACACAGTAAATTTCTAAAGAGGATTGAGTCTGTGGTTACAGATGTGATTGTGTAAGTGATTTGTTGCAAAGATAATTTTGTGTTCTAAGTTAGAATTTGAGACTTTATAGTTTACTGTTTGAATATTAGTGTCGTTCTAAATATATGTGCGACAATGTGAACATTAATTCATGAAAAAATCTAAAGGCCGTAAAGCCAAATTTGCTGGTACAAAACCAGCTGAATCCAACATGGACACGGACATTAGTGCCATGGAACTTTCCAGCAACGTGGAAATCATAACTTCTGTAGAAGAAGTTAATAAGTTGAATTCTCAGTGTAATAATATAGATTACACCCAACAAATTACTAAATCAAGTTCCAGAAAAGTTTATGAGCAACAGGTATTGAAGTACAGAAGTAATCATTTAGGTCCGTATGAAATATTTGTGAAATCTAAACATCAGGATGCCTCAGGTGGAAATGGCAAAGGAAACATTGGTCAACTTCACATTTTAAAATTAGGCCAAATAGTCAGCAAAGAAAATATTAGAGGTTTGAAAGAGATAGATAGCCTTGGGAAAAATCTAGCTAGACTTACATTTACGACATCTAATTATGCAAATGATTTCCTTTCGAATCCATTACTGTTACAGAATAATTGGGAAGGTTTTGTTCCATCACACCGAGTACGAAGAATGGGAATTATGAAAGATGTACATCAGTCAATAAGTGAAGATGAAATTTTGCAAAATATAAATTCATCAACAGCCAAAATAATCAAGGTAAAACGCATTGTGAAGTATAAGTACGAGGAGGGTACTCGCGTTGCTGTTCCAACTCGAACGGTAATTGTAACATTCGACTCGCAATCCTTACCACAATATGTCACACTGTTTTACAAAAAGTTTGATATTGATAGGTACATTCCCTTGATTAAACAGTGCACTAATTGTTTTTATTATGGGCACTTCAGGGCTAATTGCAAAAGTAAATTAAAATGCAAACGCTGTGGTGAGAATCACGAATCGTCCTCTTGCACAAATAAGATCAAGTGTTTCCATTGTAATCAGGAGCACACTGCAATTGACAAAAACTGTCCTGAAAAACAACGCCAAAAGGAAATAATCAAAATTATGACAGTTCAGAATGTTACGTTTAACGAAGCTATGAAGAAAGTCCCAAAAATTAATTATATGTATGGATATGAACAGATATCTACTGGCCATGTTCAGGAAATAGAAAAGACAGTAATGCCATTTACATATGCTTCGATATCTAACAATTCGAGTAGCACCTCATATCATAATAATATAATACAAGATCAATACAGTGTATCTAATAAAAGGCCATTGTACAGTTCAAAGAAAGCTGGAAAATATTTGGAAGAGACTGAGTCGTCTCAAGGAAAACGCCAGAAATCTCAAACATTGAAACCATTTGGACAAAATGAATATAAAAAGAGAATGACAAGCCCTGATTATTCTTTGTCAGGATCTCGAAAAGACAATGCTCCGGATTTGTCGACAACATGCCAACAAAATAATTTATTTGTTCTTGCAGAGGCGGCTCAAGCTATCCAGCCAAATCGGGCACAAGAACAAAATTCTACAAAATTCCTAAATAATTTTTCATTATTTATAGAACAATTATGTAGCCTAGCAGGGACTTCGACATTGAACGTTAACCAGGACTGGACTTGCATTGCTACAAGTATTTTGCAATACTTATTTCAACAACCAGCATGCCAGACAAAGTCTTGAAAATATTACAATGGAATATACGAAGTTTAATTCCTAATAGACATAATTTACAACATATTTTATCTTATTTTTCTGCAGATGTCCTTCTTATACAAGAAACGTGGTTGAAAACTGACTCAACATTGAAGTTTAAAGGTTACAATTGGATAAGAGATGATCGTTTAGATGGATACGGTGGTTCAGCTATAGGTGTTAAAAGAAATATACAGTATGACATTATTTTGTTTCAAAATATAAACAGTCAAATTCAGATTACAGGTGTTCGGATTGCTGATACGTCTTATGTATCAATTTACTGCCCTCCCACAGTGCACCTCCCTGTTACAGTGTGGCAGAATATCGTTGGGCAGCTTCCACCAAACACTTCATTTGTGCTGGCAGGGGACATTAATGCACACCACCCTATGTGGGGCTGTTCCCTAACTGATCGATCAGGTAAAGATTTGTATAATTACTTGCAAGATTCCTCAGCTGTATTACTCAACGACGGAACACCTACAATAATCTCAAGACCTAATGAACAGCCGAGTGCTCCAGACATAACTATTACCTCAAATGATATAGCTTCAAAAATCCATTGGAGTGTATTAGAGAAGTGTTACAACAGTAATCACATGCCAATTATGATAACCTTTCAACATAATAAAAATATAACGTGGTTTACTATGCGCTCTGAACAAAACAATAGTCAATATATATCAAGAAGGGTTGAATGGCAGAAATTCTCCGGAAATGTAAACAATGCAATAAAGAATGAATTGTTGAAACAAGAAGTATCGTATGATACATTGGTGTCTCTCATTCGACAAGAACAAATAAATGCAACAGTATCTAATTTTGGATCTAGAAGAAAAGTGACTCCGTGGTGGACAACGGATTGCCAGAAATGGGTAAACGAACGACAAAAAGCATACATAAATTATAAGGAGAATCCTACCATCAATCATTTTATTAGATATAAAGAAATTGCAGCAAAAACTCAGAGGTTCCTAAAGAAATCAAAATCATACTTTTGGAAGTCATTTTGCTCTACATTAACTAAAGATTCTTCTATTTCAGTGACTTGGAAAATAATAAGAAGTATGTCCAATAATAATACTTGTCATTATTTTGGAGGAGATATCAATTCAGCCTGGATAAAAGAATTTCACCGCAAGTTGACACCAGATACGGTTGAAACTAATCTTTGTCAATTGTTAAACTCTATGAAATATCCAGAAACATCCACGTTAGAATCGCTATTCACTATGGATGAATTAGAATATGTTGTTCATAAACGAAAGAAAACGTCTCCGGGTTTAGATGGTATTACATACGAATGTATTCAACACTGGCCTTTGAATGGATATGAAATTTTACTAAATACATACAATTCAATATGGAATAGTGGAGAAATTCCATCACAGTGGAAAGAAGTGGTGATAATACCCATATTAAAACCAGGTAAACAATCAGGAATACATACGAACTATAGACCTATTGCAATGTCATCATGCCTTGCTAAATTATATGAACATTTAATACTGAACAGACTCACATGGTGGGTCGAATATAATCAGAAATTACCGAAACATCAGATGGGATTTAGGAAAGGAACTGGAACAGTAGATGTATTAGCGACACTAATTTTAGATATATGGCTATCTTTCATACGGCGTGAATTTTGTATCGTAGTTTTTCTCGATCTAAGTAGCGCCTATGATTCTGTCCTTCCAAATATACTGTTACAAAAATTGGAGAAAATGAACGTTCCACGTAATTTTATAAAAAGTATTCTTGGATTATTATTGGCACGTAAGTTGTACATTCGATATGGAGGACAGTTATCCACCGCACGTTATACACATAAAGGTCTACCACAAGGCGCAGTGCTGAGTCCCATGCTATTTAATATGTACACGGCAGATTTAGGCTCAAAAATTCTTCAACACACTCGTCTATTACAATATGCAGATGATATTGTTATATACGCTAGTAGTAAAAATATTCAAGAAGGGGCTCAAAAAATTCAAAAATCTCTGGATGAATTATCATCATGGTGTGATATCAATGGAATTGAAGTAAATCCAGATAAGTCTTCGGTGGTAGTTTTTAATAAGAAGAGATCTCATTCATGCATATCAATAAATATAAAAGGAAAAACTATTAGTCAACAAAGAAGTCATAAATTTTTGGGACTTATATTAGATGAAAAACTTAAATGGAAGTCACAAGTAGAACTGGCACAATGTAAGGGATCTCAAGTGTTTAACATAATAAAAATGTTGACAGTTAAGAAAAAGTGGGGTGCTGATCCTAAATTATTACATCAGATCCATAAACAGATGCTAAACTCAAGACTAGAGTATGGTTCCTTTATGTACAATGATAATTTAAGTTGGGCTTTTAACACGCTATCTTCTATCCAATATAGCAGTTTATCCAGGATTTATGGCCTTTGGAAAGGAACTCCAAAACAAGCAACTTTCGTAGAAGTGGGAGATCCACCATACAAACTTAGAGTTAAATATCTTGCGAGCAAATTTTTACTTAAGAAAATTGCGAACACGACATCTCCGATCATACCAAAACTTCAATTGTTAGACTCTTTGATGCTCAACAGACGTACAGCAAAATATAAATCCAGATTACCTATACTATATTATGCTTATAAGGACATTAATAAATTTCAAGCTAATATTATTCGTTTACCTAATGCACCATGCTTCATGACAGACTACTTTAATATGATATCTCCCATGAGGATTCATTTTCCTGCCTACCCAAGTAGAGTCTTCAGGAAGACAATCCCTACAATTTCAAATAATATATATCAAGACTACATACATTCAAAATTACAATGTGAATATCACATATATACAGATGCTTCAAAATCAACGTCTGGAAAAACAGGAGCAGCATTTTACTGTGATAATTCTGCAGAATTCAAAATTTTTCCTTTGCCATCGTATCTGTCAATATACACTGCAGAAGCTTTTGCAATACGACAGGCATTGCTTTATGTACAAAAGAAGAAGTTAAATTCAGTTCTAATTGCAACCGATTCAGCCTCTGTGCTAAATTCTTTACAGTTTGCATCATGGTCATGTCATACGGAATGGTACATTGTTAACATAAGAATACTCACACAGAAATTAACGAGATTGGGATATGATATCAACTTTATTTGGACACCTGGACATTCTTTAATAGAAGGGAACAATATAGCAGATACTTTGGCAAAATATGCAGCGAATCAAACAATCCAACGGCCGCTTTCAATAAAGATTCCGTCCGTAGTTTTGGAATCACACACTAGAAAAATACTATTTACTGACTGGCAAAACTTGTGGACAAATACTGGCACTCAATGCGGTAAGGCCTACTATTCTATACAAGAAAGAATTCCAAAGGAATGTTGGTTTAAACAGATTCAACTCTCCCGGAGTTCCCTCACAACTATAATGCGCTGCAGGTTAAATCACACTATCGCCGCAGCTCATCTGTACAAGAAGAATTTAGTGACTTCACCAGTTTGTTTGTGCAATGAATATACTGCAACTCCAAACCACATTATATTTCAATGCAAACTTTATGAAACTTATAGAGAACCATTTTTACAGGAATTGTACAGGAGTGGACATCAAGCGCCACTGACACTGCCTTGTTTACTGACTTCACCTTCATCCTCGGTAATCTATATTCTTACAAAATATCTTAATAAGTCTAATATAATTCTGTAAAAGTGTAATGAAATTTGGAAACTATTTATTATGAAAGGAATAATTGTGAGTAAATATTATGTGAATACATGTATATAATACCAATTGATAAATTGTTAACTGGTGCATGGATTTTGTCCACAACCAATAAATATTTTATAAAAAAAAAAAAAAAAATTTCTAACGTTTAAGAGCGGGAAGGGAGTGATATGTGTGTACAGCGTTGAAGTTTATTTTCTTTAAAAAATGTCATGTTTAGCACAAAATTGGACGATAGAAAGTTAAAAAAAACGAACATCAGCAACAATATAACGAAGGATGAATCCCTACCGTTGCAAAAAATGTGCCACAAAATTATTCGGACACATAGTAAATGTTAACTTAAGTTTGCGATACAGTGTCAATTTCGATTTACGGATCGATTGATGTATGTATACTCTGTTCATACAGTATGTAACATTGTTATTCGTACACATAGAATTTCCGAGGAAAAAATGTCATATCTACTAGTAAATATAATCATTTTCATATGTACCTGGAAATTAATGTTAACGAAGGTTTCACCAACAAATGTCAATAAAAATGTATGTTCAAAGTCTATAAACATAGCATATAATTTGTGTGAAAAGAGAAAAACACTCTGTTTCTCGCAACATTGTTATTCGTACAGGCAAGAGCTTCAATCTTCCTCGCAAGTAGATACGACTATACTTTCCGGATATTAATTTATTCATAACGACGCTCGGCTATTGTTATTCTGTCATTTTTAATTGACATTAATGGCTTTTTTATTCATTTTCGAGGGGTGACGCTATTGTTAATTAATCTAGCGCCACGTGTCATGGGTGGAGGAGGAGATGAGTCATCGATGACTCATGCACACGTGTGAGTTTGAAATTAATGGTTTTCCATTAGTGCACAAAAGATACTATTATGTATTCCGTTTTCGGCCTAAGCTAACCTATTGTTGTATTTTATATGTGCGTTTCTGGCGGATATGAGTCATGGGTGCTTTATGCACACGTTGGAGTTTGGAATTAATGGTTTTTCCATTAAGGTACAAAAGACACTTTCGGCCTATTCTAAGGCGTCACGTCCGGCCATTTTGGCGTCGGTGGTGAGTCATATTTGGTATAATTGAGGAGCTCGAACGGTCCTGGGTAGAGGCTAGAAAATATTAACCAATGAGTGAAGGTTTTTAATAAATGATTCAACCAATCAGAGAAGAGCAATGAAAATAATATTCATATTGACGGGCCTTTTGTCTAAGAATCTATAAATATCGAGCGGAAGACGAAGCGGTCCAAGAGAGTTCTCAAGTGTTTGGCTTGAAAGACGTACTGATTTTTTAGCGTGACTGAGTTGTTGCAGTGCAACTAAAGGCTTTTTAACTTGGTAAGTATCTTTTTTTGTGTACTATTCTTTATTTCAAGTTGCTTTTTAACTGCCATGCAAACAAAGTTTAAGCGTTTTGCATTATTTTTGAAAATATTATACAAAGAATACTCGAAAATAACACTAACAATATGTATTGTTATTGTTCCAGGTTCTGTCACTTTCTCTCTTTCTGAATTCCACCCATTCTTTTGTCACTGCGATGTTTTTTAAAAAATATTATACAAAAATATTAGAAAATATCACTAACAATGTGAATTGTTATTGTTGCAGGTTCTTTCTGAGAAGCAGATGTGAAGTACTCTGCAAAGAACTGAAAGCCCGATTGGAAGAAACGAATAGTGAAAACTGACGTTGCTGAGCAGGACCCCAGGAACATGAGTGATTTGGTGCTTATATGTCCATGTTTCTTCGATTATATCGATAAGGATTGTGTGCTGGAGGCTTTGAAAAAGTATACCCCTTACAAGTACATTACATGCTGGGGCTGTTATTCAAATGAAGGCAACCAACTAGCCCACGATTGCGTTATTAAACATTTTTACGAGTGCGAGGATGTGCGCGGTAAAGACGAAGTTCAACTCTCCGATTGTTTTATAATTTTCCAAGAGGAATACGGAGAGAATGAATGCCAGAATTGTGTAGAGTGGATGTGCGAGAGAATCCAGCGTTATCTGCAGGATCCGGACAATACAAGTCATATTTTTTATTTTTATCTTGCTAATCATGAAGATGTAGGTGATGGTTTGAAGGCACAGGAGGAATCGACAGGATACAGAGACTTTTACAGTGTGTTGTGTGAAATTTCAAATGATTTCGAACTAGTAAAAACTCTTATAGCGCCTATACGAGAAGCGGAGCTTGCTCGTGGTTAAGAAACAATATTTGTTAATATCTAAAGTGAAAATGGCGCAATATATTATTGATGCGCAAGGTTTTATGTACAATAATAAATTTATATTGCGTGAGATGTGTGTTAGTTCTACAAATTTGGATACTGTGTATTATGCTCTTGTAAAAGTGCCAGAATATTTCAAAGACAATAATGAATCCCAATGGGTGAAAGAAAATATTCATGCTTTATCGTACGATACTCCTCTGGGATGTGAAGTGTACTATGTTCGTAGTGTAATTAGAAATTTGAACTGTCAAGGTTCAACTTTCTATTGCAAGGGAGAAGAAAAATCCAAACTTCTCAAAGATTTGTTCAATATTTATAATATTGTAGATTTGCAAAGTGCAAACTGTCCTTCGCTTAGAAATTTGTATATGTTTCAAGGAGGATTGTGCAAGTATCATTCTGATACTTCGCCTCCATCAGAACAAGGTTGTGCATTCAGAAATGTACAAAGACTTGTATCTTGGTACAATACTAAAATTACCAATATGTAATGTATTTTAGAGCAAATAATAAAAGATTTGTGAAAAAATAATTGTTTTCTATGTTGTTATTTAGCCTTATAGGCCTTTTTTCAAGAACTATTGACTTTTTTGAGTGTTTAGTAATACCAGGGATTATTTGTGGGTGTTATATCATGCGAGTCTTATTTTTACTACAGTCAGGACTAAATTGCACTGACTAAAGCTTAAAGCTTAGGCTCTATAGCATGTGGATTGGTTAATCACAAGGCAATATGAACTTTACAGAGGCATAGGAACGCATGGCAGAGCATTATTAGTGTGCAAGAACCTTTTACATCCGATGGTGTGTGCTGAGGTAGCTGAGGAGTGTGGAGAGCATAGTCATCCTGAAACTATACGAAGAGTGCTCAGAAGGGCAAACTATCATGGCCGTGTAGCCAGGAGAAAGCCATTCGTAAGTAAGCCAAACAGGACAAAAAGACTGGTGTTCGCAAAGGAACACTTAGGAAAGGATCAGACATGGTGGAATCGGGTAATTTTCACTGACAAGAATAACTAACTAACTAACTAACTCCCTAGCCTTCTTAAACCCGAAGGTTCATGGCTGCAGCAACACAGGCCTTCCATCTTTCCCTATCTTGAGCAAGTTCTATATACTCTTTTCCATCCCTACCGATTTCCCTTAGGTCCATCTCAACGTTGTCCCTCCATCTTCGTCTTGGCCTTCCTACAGGTCTCTTACCATCAGGTTTCCCAACAAGAATCCTGTAAATTCCTCTTTCCTCTCCCATTCGTGCCACATGGCCTGCCCACCTAAGTCTCCTTGATTTAATTATTCTGATAATATCTGGACATGAATACAAATTATGTAGTTCTAAATTATGTAACCTTCTCCACTCACCTGCCTCCTCATCCCTTTTAGGTCCAAAGATTTTCCTAAGGATCTTATTTTCAAATACTCTCAATTTATGTTCCTCTTTCAATGTAAGGGACCAAGTTTCACATCCATATAATACTACAGGCAAAATTACTGTTTTGTATATTTTAACTTTTAGTTTCTTAGATATTAAACGAGAAGACAAAAGTTTATGAAGAGAGAAGTAACATGCATTTCCTGAATTAAGCCTACTTTTTATTTCCTCTTTAATATAATTTTCATTTGTTAATATTACTCCTAAGTATTTGAATTTGGAAACTGGTTCAAACGAGTTGTTATCAATAATTAGATTTGGATTATTACGCAACACTTGGTTTCGGCCTGTAAGCATATATTTAGTTTTCTCTTTGTTAACTTCCAAACCTATCTCTTGAGCAGTTTTGAAAAATATTTTAGCATTATTCTTAATTGTATTCGCATCATCCCCCAGTAAGTCTACATCATCTGCATATGCTAACAACTGAGTCACACCATTTAATTTTAGTCCTTCTTTAGTTTCTTTTACCTTCCTAACAGCATATTCTAAGGCAAAATTAAAGAGCAATGGAGATAATGCATCTCCTTCTTTTAACCCATCATGAATTGTAAATTTGTCAGACATATTAATATCCACACGAATTTTACTTTCTGTTTCACTGGTGCATATTTTTATCATACTAACAAGCTTCTTAGGTATTCCAAACTCTACTAATATATTATATAATTTATCTCTTTTGACCGAATCATATGCTTTTTTGAAATCAATGAATAGCTGATGGACATTTTGATTATATTCCCACTTTTTTTCAAGTGTCTGTCTGATGTGAAAAATTTGATCTGTAGTTGATCTGTTACGTTTAAATCCACATTGATAATCACCTATAATTTCATTAGCATATGGGGTTAGTCTTGTTAAAAGAATGTTAGATAATATTTTGTATGTTATTGAGAGTAGAGAAATTCCACGGTAATTATTGCAGTTCATTTTATCACCTTTTTTAAACACAGGAACAATTATGGATTCTTTCCACTGTTGAGGGATTTCTTCTTTATTCCATATTAAACAAATTAATTTATGAATTTGACATATTAATGAATTTCCACCATATTTAATTAACTCAGCTGGTATTAAATCAATGCCAGGTGCTTTGTTATTCTTTAGCCTTTTAATAGCATCTTTAACTTCAGTCAAGTTAGGTTCTGGAACTAAAGGTTCTGCTGTGTGTACTTCATTTACTTCTGATTTATCTCCTACATGGACATTTAAAAGGTCATTAAAGTAGTTCTTCCATCTATTTAGAATATCGCTTGGGTCAGCTAGAAAATCACCGTCTTTATCTTTTATCAAGCTTACTTTAGGTTGCCACCCCTTTCTAAACTCATTTACACCTTTATATAAATCTCTGATAATTTTTATTTTTGCTGTTTGTTTCAATTTTGTTAATTTTGCTTTTCAAGTAACCTCTTTTTTTTACTTCTAAACGTGCGGTTAACTTCTCGCTTTATTATATTATAATTGTTTAGATTTGTATCATCAGAGTTATTTAACCACCTAAGTCTAGCCTGATTTCTTATTTCTATTAGATTATGACATTCATTATCAAACCATGGCTTACTTTTTCTCGGTTTATGGTATCCTATACTTTCTTTAGCTGCTGATTCTATTGCATTACGTATGTGCTCCCAATTCTTATTTACGTCTGTTTCATTTATATTTTCATCATCATTTAAATCCTGCAAAACATCAAATCTATATCACAGTTTAATTTGGTAATCTTTCTTAATTCTTTCATCAGTAAACTTTCCTGTATCAAATTTTAGAACTTTTAGATTTTGTTGCTTATGCTTTATCACTGAGAGTCTTTCTCTTAATTTAGCAATTACTAAATAATGGTCACTGGCACAGTCAGCACCTCTATGTGTACGAACGTCAATTATACTAGTATGCCTTCTCTTATTAATGAGAATATGATCTAATTGATTATGAGTTTTACCATCTGGAGAAGACCAGGTATATTTATGGATATCTCTATGTTTAAAAGTGGTACTTTTCACAATTAAATTCTTTGAGGCTGCAAAAGTAATCAATCTTATACCATTATCATTACTTAATTCATGAAGACTTTCTTTACCAATCGTGGGTTTAAATGTCTCTTCTTTGCCAATCTGTGCATTACAGTCACCTAACAGAATTTTCATATCATACTGAGAAAATTTATCAAAGACCTGTTCTAACTCTGTATAAAAATCATCTTTAGTATTATCATCTTTATCTTCCGTTGGTGCATGTATGTTTATTAAAATAATTTTACACCACCTACCCTGTAAAACTGCATATGATATCCTATCATTAATAAATTCTACTGTTTTAAGAGCCGAGATAATTCTATTATTTATGAAAAAGCCTGTTCCAAAATTATGATTTTCAGTACCACCGTAGAAAAAAGTATAATTTTTAGTTTTACAATTCCCTTCTCCTGGTCACCTAACTTCCTGGACAGCTACTACATCTAATTTATACTTAACTATCTCATTAACTGTACACTGAAATGTCCCAGGCCGGTAAAGGCTCAGAACATTCCACGTGCCTAATTTAATATCCTTATTCCTACTTACATTTAAACTAAGTCTATTTTACACTGATTTTCTAACAATAAAAAACAGCTTCTTGTCTCCACCCGGAGATCCGAACGGGGGACTATTTTACCTCCGGAATATTTTACCTTGGGAACATCCATGGCCTTATATTGCTGTTTCTTGACATTTTTTTTATAGTGCAGAGTTGTCAGCTCTACGCCTAACCCCCAATATGAATGGAGGAACTACTACACAAGACAAACACAAACACAATTGACAGCACAATTACTACACAAGACGAACACAAACACATTAGACAGCCCAACTACTACGCAAGACACACACAAACACAGAATAGAAATTGATTAAGAGAAGATAAACATTTGTGTTTTAAATTTTAGTTGAAGTTTGTTACAAGGGAGAGGGTATAAGCAGCAGATCTTTGGAAACACTCATATAGTCTGAGGGTAGTGCTAATTCCGTGTTAAAAAAGAAATATACCAAGGAAGATCGCAGGACTTTTCCTCAGGGAGGGAAGAGTCATTGAAACAGTATTATTATTATTATTATTATTATTGATACTACTACTACTACTTCTGCTGCTACTACATCTTATGTTATTTTAGAATACATTTTCAATTTGTATTCTGTATATATTATATACGATTTGCATAACTGTATGCGTAACATATTAATTCGTGTAGGACAAGAAGCTGTTTTTTATTGTTAGAAAATCAGTGTAAAATAGACTTAGTTTAAATGTAACCCTACTGCAAATAATAATAATAATAATAATAGTTTCTGTAACTTACGTCCTGTAAATCACAGAAAAAATATGTTAGTCACTGACGAGAATAAATTCAATATTTGTGAGTCAGATGGGAGGGTAACAGTGTGGCGTAAACCAAATGAGGAGCTCCGAGGGAAAACTTTGCAAGCAACAGTGAAGCACGGGGGTGGTCACGTAATGGTTAGGGGATGCATGTCGGCCCAAGGCGTTGGTAAATTGGCTTTCATCGAACAGACAATGGGCAGGTACCGTTACCTTGACATTCTGAAGTCAAATCTAAAGACTAGTGCTGAAATGATGGGCATTCTTTGTAACTTTATGTTTTATGAAGATAATGACCCGAAGCACACTTCCCGCGTAGTACAAGAATGGTTATTGTACAACTGCCCAAAAGTACTCCATCCTCCACCGCAGTCTCCAGACTTGAACGTCATTGAGCACCTCTGGCGTAAGTTGGAAAAAGAAGTGAGGAAAACACCTATAACCTCGAAGGCAGACCTCAAGGAGAGACTTCAACATGAATGGGCCAACATATCGCCAGTTAGAAAGTATGCCAAATCGTTTATCCGAGGTGTTAAAAATGAAAGGGAAGCCTACCAGATACTTACATTTCTGTTCGTTGCTTTTCAAGCGTGTTTTCCTGTTTCTCCTCCTCCAGGGCCTCCCCGATGGCGCAGTGGTAGCGTCGTCGCCTTGTAACCAAGGGGTCCCCGGTTCGATACCCGGTGGAGGCACATGGCACAGTGGTTCGGATCCCACTTTAAACTGTAGGTCCAGTCCCGATTAGCCTTTCTGTGCATAAAGTGGACTTAAAACAACAATTCAATCAATCCTGTTTCTCCTTCCATGTGTTCGAATAATTTTGTTTAACCCACAAAAATTGTTTGTTTTGTTTAATGAAAATATTTTACTAATATATTATATTAAACATAATTGAAGATAATTAACAGTGCGCTCATATTGTGTTACTTACTTACTTACTCCCTAGCCTTCTTAAACCCGAAGGTTCATGGCTGCAGCAACACAGGCCTTCCATCTTTCCCTATCTTGAGCAAGTTCTATATACTCTTTTCCATCCCTACCGATTTCCCTTAGGTCCATCTCAACGTTGTCCCTCCATCTTCGTCTTGGTCTTCCTACAGGTCTCTTACCATCAGGTTTCCCAACAAGAATCCTGTAAATTCCTCTTTCCTCTCCCATTCGTGCCACATGGCCTGCCCACCTAAGTCTTCTTGATTTAATTATTCTGATAATATCTGGACATGAATACAAATTATGTAGTTCTAAATTATGTAACCTTCTCCACTCACCTGCCTCCTCATCCCTTTTAGGTCCAAAGATTTTCCTAAGGATCTTATTTTCAAATACTCTCAATTTATGTTCCTCTTTCAATGTAAGGGACCAAGTTTCACATCCATACTACAGGCAAAATTACTGTTTTGTATATTTTAACTTTTAGTTTCTTAGATATTAAACGAGAAGACAAAAGTTTATGAAGAGAGAAGTAACATGCATTTCCTGAATTAAGCCTACTTTTTATTTCCTCTTTAATATAATTTTCATTTGTTAATATTACTCCTAAGTATTTGAATTTGGAAACTGGTTCAAACGAGTTGTTATCAATAATTAGATTTGGATTATTACGTAACACTTGGTTTCGGCCTGTAAGCATATATTTAGTTTTCTCTTTGTTAACTTCCAAACCTATCTCTTGAGCAGTTTTGAAAAATATTTTAGCATTATTCTTAATTGTATTCGCATCATCCCCCAGTAAGTCTACATCATCTGCATATGCTAACAACTGAGTCACACCATTTAATTTTAGTCCTTCTTTAGTTTCTTTTACCTTCCTAACAGCATATTCTAAGGCAAAATTAAAGAGCAATGGAGATAATGCATCTCCTTCTTTTAACCCATCATGAATTGTAAATTTGTCAGACATATTAATATCCACACGAATTTTACTTTCTGTTTCACTGGTGCATATTTTTATCATACTAACAAGCTTCTTAGGTATTCCAAACTCTACTAATATATTATATAATTTATCTCTTTTGACCGAATCATATGCTTTTTTGAAATCAATGAATAGCTGATGGACATTTTGATTATATTCCCACTTTTTTTCAAGTGTCTGTCTGATGTGAAAAATTTGATCTGCAGTTGATCTGTTACGTTTAAATCCACATTGATAATCACCTATAATTTCATTAGCATATGGGGTTAGTCTTGTTAAAAGAATGTTAGATAATATTTTGTATGTTATTGAGAGTAGAGAAATTCCACGGTAATTATTGCAGTTCATTTTATCACCTTTTTTAAACACAGGAACAATTATGGATTCTTTCCACTGTTGAGCGATTTCTTCTTTATTCCATATTAAACAAATTAATTTATGAATTTGACATATTAATGAATTTCCACCATATTTAATTAACTCAGCTGGTATTAAATCAATGCCAGGTGCTTTGTTATTCTTTAGCCTTTTAATAGCATCTTTAACTTCAGTCAAGTTAGGTTCTGGAACTAAAGGTTCTGCTGTGTGTACTTCATTTACTTCTGATTTATCTCCTACATGGACATTTAAAAGGTCATTAAAGTAGTTCTTCCATCTATTTAGAATATCGCTTGGGTCAGCTAGAAAATCACCGTCTTTATCTTTTATCAAGCTTACTTTAGGTTGCCACCCCTTTCTAAACTCATTTACACCTTTATATAAATCTCTGATAACTTTTATTTTTGCTGTTTGTTTCAATTTCGTTAATTTTGCTTTTCAAGTAACCTCTTTTTTTTACTTCTAAACGTGCGGTTAACTTCTCGCTTTATTATATTATAATTGTTTAGATTTGTATCATCAGAGTTATTTAACCACCTAAGTCTAGCCTGATTTCTTATTTCTATTAGATTATGACATTCATTATCAAACCATGGCTTACTTTTTCTCGGTTTATGGTATCCTATACTTTCTTTAGCTGCTGATTCTATTGCATTACGTATGTGCTCCCAATTCTTATTTACGTCTGTTTCATTTATATTTTCATCATCATTTAAATCCTGCAAAACATCAAATCTATATCACAGTTTAATTTGGTAATCTTTCTTAATTCTTTCATCAGTAAACTTTCCTGTATCAAATTTTAGAACTTTTAGATTTTGTTGCTTATGCTTTATCACTGAGAGTCTTTCTCTTAATTTAGCAATTACTAAATAATGGTCACTGGCACAGTCAGCACCTCTATGTGTACGAACGTCAATTATACTAGTATGCCTTCTCTTATTAATGAGAATATGATCTAATTGATTATGAGTTTTACCATCTGGAGAAGACCAGGTATATTTATGGATATCTCTATGTTTAAAAGTGGTACTTTTCACAATTAAATTCTTTGAGGCTGCAAAAGTAATCAATCTTATACCATTATCATTACTTAATTCATGAAGACTTTCTTTACCAATCGTGGGTTTAAATGTCTCTTCTTTGCCAATGTGTGCATTACAGTCACCTAACAGAATTTTCATATCATACTGTGAAAATTTATCAAAGACCTGTTCTAACTCTGTATAAGAATCATCTTTAGTATTATCATCTTTATCTTCCGTTGGTGCATGTATGTTGGGTGGCCGCGGTGGCTCAGTCGTTTGTCGACCTCCGTGACGGAGTGATTAGCACAGCGCACTGCAACGCCAGGGGTTCCGGGTTCGAGTCCCGGGTAAGGCATGGATATTTGTGTTTGTCCAAACCTGAAAAACTGAGAATACTGTAAAAATTGAAAAGTGTAAAAGTTGAAAAAGTGTGAATGAGACCACCGCGTAGGGGTATTCCTTTAAAAAATAAAAAAAGAGTCGGTGCCGCGTCTAACTACCATGCTAAAGGTCCCGGGTTCGATCCCCGGCCGGTTCAAATTCGGGAACTTTTCTAACGTTGGAAGCGGCCCCGGCGTCCACCCAGCGTCGAATAACATGGGTACCCGGGGGAAACCCTGGGGGTAAATGCGGTCAGGGGCGTGGTGCTAATCACATCAACCCCACTCACGACCGGATCAAGAAAGTGTGGGGCGTTACCCTCACACCCCCTATGCGCTTTCATGGCGTGGTGCTAAGCACAGAAGAACAATTTACCTTTTTTTTTTGGTGCATGTATGTTTATTAAAATAATTTTACACCACCTACCCTGTAAAACTGCATATGATATCCTATCATTAATAAATTCTACTGTTTTAAGAGCCGAGATAATTATATTATTTATGAAAAAGCCTGTTCCAAAATTATGATTTTCAGTACCACCATAGAAAAAGTATAATTTTTAGTTTTACAATTCCCTTCTCCTGGCCACCTAACTTCCTGGACAGCTACTACATCTAATTTATACTTAACTATCTCATTAACTGTACACTGAAATGCCCCAGGCCGGTAAAGGCTCAGAACATTCCACGTGCCTAATTTAATATCCTTATTCCTAATGTAGATCTTATCCTTAGTCCAGGGACCTCCCAAAGTAGTCCCCACCCGGAGATCCGAACGGGGGACTATTTTACCTCCGGAATATTTTACCTTGGGAACATCCATGGCCTTATATTGCTGTTTCTTGACATTTTTTTTTTTTTTACAGTGCAGAGTTGTCAGCTCTACGCCTAACCCCCAATATGAATGGAGGAACTACTACACAAGACAAACCCAAATACATTAGACAGCACAATTACTACACAAGACGAACACAAACACATTAGACAGCACAACTACTACACAAGACACACACAAACATATCACAACTATAACACAATATAAACACAAACACACCACAACTACTACACAATATGGAAACTTTAAGATAAAAAATTATATATGCCGATCACGGCAACTCTTATATTTCCCAATGAATTACTGAGCATAACATGTTGCAAATGCACTAAATATTTAGGATGCTCTTGCACATCGACAATGCTCCCCTAATGTCTAGGTTGAGAGTGCTACAATGAGCATACAGGGGCAACTTCAGGGGTGTAAGAGTGGCCCTTCCTCAAGACACCCACACATCAACTTCACCTCCACATAGTACACTCTGGACTGCATTCTGCAGACTAGCGAGGCTCTGGCGTCTGGACCTATGGTCCTTATCGAAAAGTGACAAAAACTTTCGACAAGATGAATGAAACACAAACCAATATCCGAGATAACTTATCTCATTTTTTCAATAGTATTGCAAGACAGCTTTGATAAAATCAGGAATACTTGTCCCTTGATCCCAAAGAACTTCCTTGTAGCGGAAATGTTCAAAATACTTTAAGTATTTTGTCCAAAGGCTGCCATATTACCGATGCACATTCTACGAGTGAGCGTACTCGGGAGACATACAAAGTTATTAATATTGATGTACTTTTCAGATTTTTCCTACATCTTTTTATGAATCCTAATTTCTTATACGCTTGGTTAACGATATGATGGATATGCTCTTTAAAACATAGATTTGCGTCATATGTGACATCAAGATCCGTGAAATTAGTGACCCTAGGTATTTGTTTTCCTCCCACCTGATACTGGAAGTTTCTTATTGTTTAAGCCTTTGTTATAAACAATAACTGACATTTATCAAGATTAAAAGAAAGTCTATTATTTTCGCTCCATTGTAGTAATCTATTTACGTCTGCCTGCAAGTCAAGGCTGTCTTCTTCTTTATATGTCAAGAATATTGTGTTTTGTTTGTTAAATAAATATTAAACATTTATCATCGTATTATATCACGACTACGTCAGTAAATATTCAGAAATCTTATCTGTCCGAATAATTATGTGACTCACCGTATGTGATCTTTTTAGGCATTGAGAAAATATTTTAGGAAGTTGTGTAACTTTATGTAAATATTGTAAAAGTCTATTTCGCATGATGTAATTATGGAAATCCATAGATACGTGTAAATATCGACTAAGTTTCCTTGGTATTTTGTAAACAACCATTCAGTATAAAAGAGAACCAGATTTCTGTATATTTCGGCCTTCTTACCCGGTTTCCGTTAGGCTGGTATCACAAAGCCTCATAGGGAGAACTGCCTGTGCCCCATGTGAGTTTCTCATAACCTGCTGCTATGCTCTGGCTTCTTGCGATACCATCAAACCGTGAATAATCTTGGAAGGGTTGTCCTTTACAGATTTGTACGCAGATCTGCATCTGTCAACTCCATCCAGGATTGCCAGTGGATAAGTTTTATTGTATATTGTGCATAAAAAGATAATAAATCAAACTTTATTGGAAGAGAGATCCATAACCTTTCATTTCTAACTAAAAGAAAGTTATAAATCCGACACCAGTGAACATCAGGGCCTGTCATCTGTTTACCCTATTAGCTAACTGAGAAGTCCGATTTGCGTAACTTAGTTGTGACCATTCCAATACCTTAGAGGACCAGGGTAGGTGCGTGTCAAATTCTGATATAGTACATTAATATGATGTGAATAACCTAGCTGATACCAGTGACTAGGGTCAGAGGTTACCCTGAAACCTTAATTTCAAAGGAATTGGCGATATTTTTACTAGTACAGTATATATTTTTATTTTTGAGCAGTACAAAAATATACTCTGTAACCCCAGAATTGTTATTTTATAGTATTTTTGAGCAGTACAAAAATAGTACAAAATTTGGCAAATAAGGTTTTGACTATACAAAAATATGGGGTTTCAAAGTTACCGAGCCGATAATACCTTTTACATTACACAGCTCAATCAACACTTTAATACACTGACACCATTACTGTACTGGGGTATTGTGGATTTCAATTAATTTGCATACCGATAACATTGCAATTACTTAAGTACTGAAATATTGTGATTTCACTTAGGTTGTCGAACAAATTCAGCGTCTCCCACCAATTTTATGAAGGAAAGAACACGTCCAGTTATGGACTCGCACCCAGAGTCTTGGATGAAAGGATGATGAATCTACGAGGGTCACTATTTATATTTTGAACCTTGGCAACACTGATTGAAGTTAGGCGCGATTTGACGTTTGCACGGAATCGTCTGGCATTATTGACCATAACGTACTTCAAATGTTTTGTCAATAGCTTCATTTGTGTTGTTTATGTTGCCTTGGAGATTGCGCGACAACAATAAAATGGAATTAACTCGTGAACATTTTCGTGCGATGATTTTTTACGATTTTCGACGTGGATTATCAAGACAAGAGTGCATCGATCAACTTACTTCCACATTTGGCGATGAAGCCCCATCCTTTGCCACTGTGAAACGCTGCTATAACGAATTTAATCGTGGCCGCCATTCGCTCACCGACGAGATTCGCGAAGGTCGTCCAAAATCAGTTGTTGTTCAAGAAAACATTGATGCTGTGCAAAACCTAATACTGCAAGATCGTCATGTGACATACTGTGAGATTGAGGCAACCATAGGCATTAGTTCCACCAGCATATATAAATATTACATGATCATTTAGCTGTGAGAAAGGTATGTTCTCGTTGGATCCCACACAATTTGACGACAACTCAAAAAGACTCTCCCGTCAATTGGTGCAAACAAATGCTCAATAAATACAATCGCGGTGCTTCAAAAGACGTATATAAGATTGTAACAGGTGACGAATCATGGATATATGCGTATGAGTCTGAACGTAAACAGCAGTCGACTGTATGGGTGTTTCAAGATGAACCCAATCCAACAAAAGTTGTTCGCGCTTCTAGCACATCAAAACAAATGGTCGCCTGTTTTTTCGGGAAAACTGGTCATGTGGCAACTCTGCCTTTAGAGGAACGTAGAACGGTCAACTCTGAATGGTACACAACAATTTGTTTGCCAGAGGTCTTCGGTCAAATACGGAAAACAAACAAACGCCGTCGGTTCATTATTCATCAAGACAATGCCAGCTGTCACACATCTCGTCTAACAACAGACTTTATGAACAGTCAAAAAATCGAATTGATGGGTCATCCGCCGTACAGTCCTGATTTGGCACCCAGTGACTTCTTCTTGTTCCCGAATGTCAAGAATAAATTGCGTGGACAACGATTTTCGTCGGCCGGAGACGCCGTTGATGCGTTCAAAAACCATATTATGGAGGTGTCTCAAGAAGATTGGAAAAACTGCTTTGACAAATGGTTCGAACGAATGCAAAAGTGTATTGACCATAAAGGAGAATACTTCGAAAAACAATAAAGCAGTTTTCAATGCCAAATTCCTGTTTTTCATTGTTAGTCTCAAAATATAAATAGTGACCCTCGTACCACCCAATACGCTCGACCAATGAGGTACATATCTGTGTGAGATTGTTTTATATGTAACGAAATGGAAATCACCATGAAATAGTGTTATGATATGTAATCTATCTACACGTTAACCCTTTCTTTTCAATTTCGTTAAAGTATCTAATAGTTATAGACGTCACCTTTGAAATGGGTTCCAACTTTTACTAGCCCGATACAGTAGCCGATACCAGATTTATCGATATTAGAAATCATTGATTGGATTTTATTTATCGATAACGGCCAAAATATTTCTAATGTGTACGCAAAAATGCCGCCCGACACTTTCGCGGAGTCTAAAGGAAATTATGCAAATTTCTAGTTTCCATTGATACCCGGTGGAGGCACAAGTGGTTCGGATTCCACTTTAAACTGTAGGTCCAATCCCGATTAGCCTTACTGTGCATAAAGTGGTCTTAAAACAACAAATCAATCAATCAATCAATCGAGTTTCCATTGATTTTGTTCCAATATTATGTGAAAGAAATGTAATTTTTAAAACATTTTAAAGTAAAACTCTGGTGAATTGGTGTTTCTAAATATATATATACAGGGTGACTGGTAATTAGATGTATTCCCTGAAAGGGGTTAAAGTAGAGACAATTTACAATAAATTTGACCATATGATACCTCGTCCGAAAATTAGTAGTTTTCGAGATAATCGAGTTTCAATTGTTTTTTTAAAAAATGACAATTTTTCACATAAAAAGATGAATTGAGAAAAAACTGCTCATTGTATGGAACTTATTTCAGCGTTTTCTGATAGCTAACAAATAAGTGGTTCGTTGAAAAAAAAGGTTTTTCCCCAATATCAATCACATGTAAGTAACGGGTGGGTCTAAACTTACAAGTGATGACAAAAAAATGCATTCTTAGTTTACTTGGCAACGTATTAATAACAAAAATGGTATGACACGAAGCGTACAAATTACGTAAATTACTTCCTTGTGTCATCTCCTATCCAACAAGGTGCAAATGTTGCTAACATTCACATTTGTGTACAAGAAATAATACTTCATTCATCTTCATGTGAATGGAATCAATGAACAATACAATTAAAGAACATTATACACCTTGCTCAAAGTGGGCACCTCCGTTACGAATGCGGGCCGGAGGTTTTTACGGACATTTGTTCTCTTAACTCGTGATGTGATGGTGTCCTTGGTGTGTTGACCAGTTGTTAAGATCCTCTCCCTGAGCTCTTCTTGCGAGTTTACCGGTGTCTTGTCATGTGGCTCCAAATGTAAAAGTCGCAAGGTTTCAAATCGGGGGATCGAGCCGGCCAGGGAATCGAGCCGCCTCGGCCAATCCATTTTTTGGGTAATTTTCATCCAGCCTCTGTTGCACGCCCACGCAGAAGTATGGATGGGGGTAATCAACAATCATTTGATCAAGCCATTTTTCCTGCCCTAAATCTTAAATGGCATCACTTATGAACATTTTTTGAGGAACGGGATGGCAATGTTGTTGGAGGATGTGCCTCTAGCTACAAGACGTGACATGATTTAACAGCATGATGACTGCCCAGATCGATCCCCCGATCGATTTGACGCCTTGCGACTTTTACATTTGGAGCCACATGACAAGACACCGGTAAACTCGCAAGAAGAGCTCAGGGAGACGATCTTAACGGCTGGTCAACACATCAAGGACACCATCACATCACGAGTTAAGAGAACAAATGTCCGTAAAAACCTGCGTGCCTGCATTCGTAACGGAGGTGCCCACTTTCAGCAAGGTGTATAATGTTCTTTAATTGTATTGTTCATTGATTCCATTCACATGAAGATGAATGAAGTATTATTTCTTGTACACAAATGTGAATGTTAGCAACATTTGCACCTTGTTGGATAGGAGATGACACAAGGAAGTAATTTACGTAATTTGTACGCTTCGTGTCATACCATTTTTGTTATTAATACGTTGCCAAGTAAACTAAGAGTGCAATTTTTTCTCATCACTTGTAAGTTTAGACCCACCCGTTACTTACATGTGATTGTTATTTGGGATAAACTTTTTTTTCAACGAACCACTTATTTGTTAGCTATCAGAAAACGCTGAAATAAGTTCCATACAATGAGCAGTTTTTTTCTCAATTCATCTTTTTATGTGGAAAATTGTCATTTTTTAAAAAAACAATTGAAATTCGATTATCTCGAAAACTACTAATTTTCGGACGGGGTATGATATGGTCAAATTTATTGCAAATTGTCTCTACTTTAACCTCTTTCAGGGAATACATCTAATTACCAGTCACCCTGTATATATATATTAATATTATTCATATGAGTATATTGATATTACTTATCCAGTAATATTAATCGATATTTTAAATAACGTCAAATTGTTACAATTTTCAAGGATCGGTATCGGTAGTATCGATGGGAATCTGTAAGAGTATCGACATCGGTATAAGTATATGTTGAAAGTAGTATCTACTCAGTCCTAGTTTAACTACATTTTTAACATTTAAATAAATATATTCTTTCTCTTTTGCGCAAATTATCAACTTTGAGGTGGTAATTCCTTCCTACAAAATCAATGTTTTACTATGAAACAACTAAACGCTCGGCCATGAAAATAGGCGGCTGGGTAGAATTGTGCTTGTGTCACATATGGGGAAAGCATAGCGAGAGCGGGACAAAAACCGGCCTGCGTTGCCTATTATGACCGTCAAACTGACCTCTCTCCGGGGAACTTTCGAGTCCCATTCGATAAACTAAATATGCTGACCAAGGCAGTAATTTATTTTATTAAAAACATAAACTAAACGTAACGTTTCAACCTTCTAGCAAGGTCTTCTTCAGACTCTGTATCAAGTACAAAAGTAACAAGATACAAAAACAGGGCCTTATATATACACAAACATTACTCCCTCCAGACTATTTAGAAAGTTGTTAGGAACTTTCTAGAAGGTGACTTTCACTTTCACCATCTTTACTTTCACCTCAAAGGCTAAACTCAATTACTTCCATATAGAATGTGGTTGGACTTTTAATCTCATGATCTTTTCCCTTCATTTTTCTTCCTTCTCCTCTCCTCTTTCTCTCTTGTCCTTTCCACTCTTTCTAACATCTTCTTCCATTCTTTGTTTAACTTCAGTCCCCCATTCCAGTTCATTGTGTCTTCTTCACCTTTCCTCTCTATTTCCTTGGCTTCCTTCCATTTTCTCACTAGCATTCTCTTCTCCCTTCCTATCTGCTTAGCCTCATCCCACTCTATGTCGTGTCCTGTTTCTCTCGTGTGTTTAAATATTGCATTTCTCTCTCTCTTAAGTCGTACATCATCCCTATGTTGTTTCAACCTGTCTTTCAGCCTTTTCTTCGTTTCTCCTATGTACACACTCTGACATTCTTTACATTTCACTTCGTAGATAATCCCTTCCTCTTCCTCTTCTCTGTTTTCCTTATTCTTGTTAGCATTCCTCGCTATTCCTAAGATGCTTCTCCCTCCCTTCCTGTAAGTTTTAATTCCCGCTTTCCTAAGCACTTTGCATATCTTTTCCGTGGTCTTCCCCATACTCCTTATTCCAAACCATCTCTCTTTTTCTTTCTCTTCCAATTCTTCCCTGCCCGTTTTCTTCCTTCTTCTGTTTATGTCCAGTCTATCCTGCTTCTCATAGCCATTCTTTTCCAGCTGTTTCCATAGGCTATTTATTTTGCCTTCTTTTTCACATTCTTTCATGCATATTTTCTTGACTCTGTCCTCCATATTCTTTATAAAATTTATTTTTGTCACCTCACCTACATCACTTCTTTTGTGGCAGAATACCCCTGCTGCACACTTTTTCTGATGCCAAACGGTTTCAATTTCATGTCCTCTATTCCTTTTCATCAATATATCTAGAAAGCTTAACCTGTTTTCTTCTTCTATTTCAAGTTCCAATAATATCCCTCTTTCTTCATCTTGAATTTCTTTGGCAAAAATGTCAAGCTGCCTCTTCGTTCCCTTCCATATGCCAAAACAGTCGTCTACATATCTGCAAAACAGAATTATTTTGTCACCTCCCTTTTCTATCACTTTCTTTTCCCATTCATTCATAACCAATTCAGCCAATGCTGGGCTTAGACTGGAACCTATATTTAGTCCTTCACTCATTAACATTATTTTATCTCCCATTATACTGTAACCGTTATTCCAAATGGTTTCCAGAGCCTTGACTACCCTTTCACTATCCCATTCTCCTATAATTTCTTGTCCCATTCTCTTTTTAATAATGTCCAAAACGTGTCCCCTCTTGATGCTCGGGAACATACTTTTCACGTCTAAGCTAAACATTGTCGTCTTCATCTCATTTAACTTAAGTCCTTTTATGAGGTCTACTACTTGTTCACTGTTCTTAACTGCTCTGCTTTCTTGCTGTGTTACTAACACGTCAATAACTTTCTTAACTTTCTTTTCTAAGGGTTCCAAAATATTATTTCTGCAGTTCATTACTGGTCTTAACTTTATCTCCTCTTTGTGTATCTTTGGAAAGCCTTTCAAACTTGGTAGTCTTCCTGTCTCCTTTATGCATTTCTTGAATCCACTCCTCCTACAGTCTTTTATGATTCTTTCTTTTATAGTTTGTTCCTCTCCTGTTCCACAAATCTCCTCATATCCATTTTCTTTTAGGTCTTCAAACTTCTTCTTGTACCATTCTCTTTCCATCACCACAATTGCTCCTCCTTTATCTGCCTGCTCTATCACCACATCATTATGATCATGATGAAGTAATTGAGTTTAGCCTTTGAGGTGAAAGTAAAGATGGTGAAAGTGAAAGTCACCTTCTAGAAAGTTCCTAACAACTTTCTAAATAGTCTGGAGGGAGTAATGTTTGTGTATATATAAGGCCCTGTTTTTGTATCTTGTTACTTTTGTACTTGATACAGAGTCTGAAGAAGACCTTGCTAGAAGGTTGAAACGTTACGTTTAGTTTATGTTTTTAATAAAATAAATTACTGCCTTGGTCAGCATATTTAGTTTATCATAATCATGGAAACAAGGCTTAATGGTGTTATAATCCCATTCGATATAGAACTGGTGATCGTGTGAATTGAAAGTTCGTTGCAGGCCCCATAAATGGACTTCCATATCTACACGTCGGACTGCTCTTAGACCTCCGAACACACGGGGTTGTGCTCCGACGTGGCAACAGCGCGAACTTCTGCCACCCGCCTAATTTCATGGCGGTGCGTTTAATTGTATCCACTGGAATTACAGTGATGTCATCAGACATGAATTGGTTTACTGAAAAAATATGACGATACTGAAAGACTGATAAGGAAATAAATATTAAATAATTTCTTTAATGTTACGGAAATTATTACAATTATAAAAATCGCAAGTCCAGCATTTTTTCCACATTATAACTAGTTCAAATGATAACTGTGAAGAACTCTTCAAAAATACACAACGCACGCATAACTATTGCTTTGAAATGGTTATTCTTCGGTGAATAAATATTGTTTAATTATATGTAATGGGCTTGTTATTGGCCTTCCTAAAACTGGCTTCAGAGGCCTTGGTTTGCAACCCGAAGGTCCGCAGAACGGAATGTTGTTGACGAGAAGAACTGCGCCATTTGCGATGGAAACTGGGTGCTCAGGGTGTTCTTTATGTATGGGGTTAATTGCCTTCTTGGGATTAAATGGTTTCTGTGCAGCAAATGGATTGGAATAAATATTCGTTAAGTATGAATTATGTTTGTATGGCCTTTGTATCATACCTGGAAACGACGAAAACAATGGTCTATACTGTTGAACTTGATGCGCAATGTGTGGTGAATTGGTCCACTTTACTGAGGTCGGGTTTTTAATAATTGCCGACACTAAGTGTTTCGTAGAAGTTTGAATCGGCAATGAATGTAACCATGAATTAATGGATGAGGTAGTGTTTTGTGAGTATTTTGTCCCAGTCGGCTTCTTAGAAATTACTGACGGAAAGGGTTTTTTAGAATAAAGTGTCGCTGGTTTGTATGAAGAAGTAAGCTTTTGTGTGTAATTGGGAACAGTCGGTTCCAATGCAGGTGGCTCAGAAGACAACTTGTCTGTCGTGTCCGGTTGAAGGAGCGGATCGAATGGTTCAGCAAAAGGAATCGGTTCAGCAGAAGGAATGAGTTCAGCAGAAGGAATAGGTTCAGCAGAAGGAATGGGTTCAGCAGAAGGAATAGGTTCAGCAGAAGGAATGGGTTCAGGAAAAGGAACAGGTTCAGCAGAAGGAATAGGTTCAGCAGAAGGAACGGGTTCAGCAGAAGGAACGGGTTCAGCAAAAGAAATAGGTTCAGCAGAAGAAATGGGTTCAGCAAAAGAAATAGGTTCTGTTCCTTCGACGGAGGCTGGTGTAGTGGAATAACTTGATGTGAAGAGTGGACCCGTTGGCACAGAATCCACGATTTCATAAGAATTATAAGGAAGGCTAGGGGGTTGCTGTTCAGGCCAAAAAGGACGCGAGGGCCGTAATATGTCAGGCACCGGAAAATGCTGAAAGAGAACATCCAATGGCGATCTGCACCACCAATGAGAGCACTTCTCCTGTGGGACCTCAGATTGTAGACTTCGTTGAATGTCTGCTACGCGGGAATCCAACTCATCTCTCGAAGGGAGTGTTCCACCGAAGTCAAAGTCCCGTAAGACTTGCTGCTCACTGATAGTCTTTGCTGCATCATTCAGCTTCTCAGGCGACGGGTGTGTTTCTTTAGGTTCCACTAAGGCAATTTTATTCTCCACATGGGACTCAATTGCTATTGAGTCGAAATTTGATAAGGCATCAGCAGTTTTAACATCTATTTCTTCTGCACATGCGACTGCAGATATCAGTATCCAGCTTAATATTAGGTGCAACATTCCTCTAGTCTGAAAAAAAAAACACATTGGTGTTACACATTGTAGAAAATTTTACAGAACGTAAGATATATTTACCACAGGTACAAAGGTACATACTTTCTTCAATGGAATTTTAGCATGCTGCTCTACCACCTAACTCTTGTTATCGGTTACATACGTAGGTTCTAAAATAAAGTAGTGGCAACACTGTCAAGAAATAGGTGATAACACCATGCATGTGCTATCCGGCAGTGAGCAATGCCAGTTTTGGCCCATGTCGATGGATACAGTAAGTGCATTTCTTTAGGAGGTTGCGATGCGTCAGTGAGAACAACCATAATCATGCCGGGTTCTCGATATCGTCATCATTGTGCAACCATCAGATAGGGCTAGGCGTTGTTGCTACAGGCTTCATGTAAGTCTTGATGACATTATTGGCACAGACAAACTTGGATTTTGATCCACAATCACCGTTCTACCTTTG
Source organism: Lepisma saccharinum (assembly GCF_977018435.1). Lineage (NCBI taxonomy): Eukaryota > Metazoa > Arthropoda > Insecta > Zygentoma > Lepismatidae > Lepisma > Lepisma saccharinum. The sequence continues at coordinate 55,470,915 of NC_139245.1, forward strand.
TAAACATGTTTTAGGACAGTCCACGAAATGGTGTTTATTTCAACCTGGTACATACGCAACAGCACTCGCTGCACTGACCACTTTTATCACTCCACACATCGACATGGGCCCAAACTGACATTGCTCAATCCTTGATAGCACATACACAGTGTTATCTATCACCTTTTTCCTGACAGTGTTGTACTACCTTATTTTCAACCCACGTAGTTGAAGACCATACATGGATAAGGATACTTAAATACATAAAAAGATACAAATAACGAAAAAATCTAAATAAAATGAACATATTTCTCAAATACCTACACATGACGACATACTGTTATAATAATACCAGTGGTGTGTGGTTTTCGGTATTCGTGCCTGAAATTTTATATGTACAGCTGCATCATATGGTTTCACATTATGGAATTTGCTTTTTGCGTATACATGTTTTAAATTAGTCTGTCTCTATGTGATGGTTACAGCTCTTTGACGTCGCTGATTTATTTTGCACATTATAATTAAGAATCTTAATGACATGAACATTGGATGTTTATTAAATTTGATGATTCACCACGTGAAAAGTATGGAAAGCTCCGCGATGTACTGGTATGTAGCTCAGAAAATCCAAAATACATTTTAACAACCTAATAACATACTGCTTTACTTATGAAAAATGACGTTGAATACACTAGCAAATACAATTTGAGCGAATGATGTGATTACAGGATGAATAGGCCACAGAAAGTTATTACTTGTTTACGTCTGGACGTTCATTCTCTAATGTTTCTTCCGTGTAACATCGGCCGGCTCGGCTGATGTCACGGTTTACAGGGTTGCCAAATTGAAGGCTCCGGCCTCCCTCGGATTAAAGATTACCGTGAGTTAACGCGTGTGATTTATTTTATCTGGCTATATTGTTTGCTTTTCGAGCAATAATAAACCCGAGTCTCTCTCTTCGAGACCCATACGAGAACGAAGTGGACGTTTGGAAATCGGACCAAGATTGAAAAGGAGACAGGCTGTCTCATCTCCGTACCGTCCTTGGACCAAAGCTGATTTGATGACCAGAAAGATCCTTGAATAAGGACACGATATATGAATTTTATCTATTAGAGTGTCTACTTTTCGTTTGAAATCGGCAATTCACGCCCATAGATTACACAGATTTTCGTACAGGGAGAGGCCTTCCTTCAAGCGCCATCAATTTGTGTGGTTGTCACGGAAACGAAATAACCGGCCATGATTAACAATTAGGCCTTTTGGTTGAAGTATTGTCTACATAATTTCAATTGCAAAACATTTTTCGTTTTACGCATCAACCGCGCCAAGTGTACACTTATTATCCAAAGTTTTGTTGGGTTTTCCGAAATATGGAAACGAATTAACTGATTTGCTTCAAACAATCCACGGCCAGTTTTGCAAAGTATTTCACTGCCGTGAAAACACAAGACAAAAAGACCTAATTTTATAACAGTTGTGTGGTCGAAACACGGTCGTGACTTGCCCACGTTTAGCACCCCCACCGCCACCCTCTCGAATGCGCACTGTATTACAAAGCTTTTATTGCTGACCTATAGCCTCAAGCGATTGCCTCATTTTGCTGAGAATTTCGTTCCCTAATGTTCACAAGCGTGATCTCGACAGAGACTGGAAAATATCAGCAGAATTTCAAGGGTCCACAACTAGGGTGACCAGGGGCCCGTCAAGCGACGCTCGCTGAGCAAGATTTTCGCTCGTTGAGCAGACAGATAATTTACTTGACGCTGTTTCCTCATTGATCAAAATATCAGTGCCTTTGAATAATCTGGTCAATGTGGCTGCGTCGAGTGGACAAGATTTCGGTGTTTGAAAAGCTCTTAATTATGGAAATAGAATAGTTGACCTGAACAAAACTGTCAAAATTTTCATTTTCACACCCTTGCACAACTTTCCAAAACTACGATGTATATTTAATATTTATTATTTGGAATAAACAACATTTTCATTTTAATACAATTAAAAAACTGAAATATTACATCACCTTCTGTTACTTGAACTTCGTCTCTAATTACGGTATATCGCAAGCTGTTCATCATAATTCATAAATATCTCCTCATTGGTCACTCGTGGCTCTCCACCCCGCCATCCTCATACAGTTTTCCTCTTCTTCCTTTTGTCTCAAGAGATCGTATCACAGAAACGCTATATTCTGTGTGGCTCAAACCTGTGGCGAGCAAGGTTCAAGTTCGCTCAGCGATCAAGTGAGCAGCGTTCGCGGAGCAACGCCTATTTGGCCGTCAAGTAGCTGAGCGGTCACGTTGCTCGCTGAGCGCTCAGATAGTTGACGCACCCCAGAATATTTTGATCCGAAAACGGGTCATCCAAAGGAAGTCAGCCCCCCCCCCCCTGCTCTCCTGGAAAATCTGTTAGGTCTCATTATAAAATTGTTATTATTAACGTATTTTAATTATTATTATTATTATTTTTTAAAGTATGGGTCACATAAATTATATATTATAAACAATAAATGAAGATCTCCCGTTGGTAAAAGGTATTATTAATAATGTCGGTGTGGCTTACACAGTGTTTAATCTCGTCTCTTCTGACCAACCTTTGACGTTTGTCCTACGCTGAAGTTGGGGAGTGCCAGAAGTATTTAGCAGAATAGCCAGTCTTATTGAGAAAAAACTTTATTCTTCACAAGCCGTTCATAAAAATCCCCACATACGTGTATGTAACACACACAACGCGAAATTGAAATTTGACTGTTGAGTTTGTGCCAAGATGAAGGAATTTATTCTAGTGCAGGTCCGCATTGGAACTACAGTATATACGCTTCTCGGCCATGCTTATTCATTGCTCTACAAATACCGGAACACAAAGCAGACAGGACGCGAGCTAACTTATACAGTAAGAGACTAGTATAGCTGTCTGCTTGAAAATTCTTGACGACATTAGAACATTTTGATTTGTATGAACTGCTTGAAATTCAGCCCAGATGTTTTGCCACGACGCTAGTTTAAAAATTCCATCAACATTTTTTAGCATGAAACGTCACTCAAATTTAGATTTGTTTTTCAAGCTAACTTCTAGACTTCTATAAAACGCGAAATTTAGTGTCTTTTTTTTTTTTTAATAATTTCCACGGGACGACCACGTATATGGAACGGAACTGTCCCGGTCAAAACTGAAAGTAGCCACAACACATGAAAAAACGTTTCTTACGTGCCTCTTGAAACAATCTCGCTCAAATGCAATAGCAGATTAATCTCCAACGTATTGATTTGCTGTACAAACTTCTGCTTGAAACCTCTAAGTTTGCCTCAATTATCATGGTCAAAATATTGGTGACAGCTAACTTTCTCCTAATTTGTTATAGGCCAGGACCTTTTTTGGCATCCATTGTACAAACAAGGACAAAATTCACCTTCTGAGTTTCTCTTTATAAAACTTAGTAAGTCTTGCCCAATTCTCTATTTACTGTAAAAGCATCAAATAAGAAGTACTGGTGGTGATACATGCGTGATTTGAAAGAAATCTTAGAGACGTCAGCTCAGGAATATCTCTCTACCGAAGTTTTACAGTTCTCATGGCATACTAACACTTTTATTTTGTTGCAGAACTATAAAAAGGCATGTGGACCGCGTGGTTGCAACACACTGCATAAAATTTGTGTTTTTCGATGGTTAGTCCCAAGACTTGTGGATCTGTGGATCTATGAAATAAGAACGGAGGAAAAGACTGATGAAATGCTTTGTATGGTGCGGAAACATGGACACAGAACAAGTGAGAAAAAGCGACTAAGCTCTGGAAATGGAGACGAATGGAACGGGTGAAATAGACAGAAAAAGTGAGAAATGAAACAGTGTTAGAAAGAAAGCATCAAATAAGAAGTACTGATGGTGATACATGCGTGATTTGAGGGAAATCCCAGAGACGTCAGCTCAGGAATATCTCTTGGAGAAAAGAGGTCAATGCTGGAGATAATCATGAAGAGAAAAAGAAATTGTTTGGTCACTGGATGGGAAGAAACTGTATCCCAAGGGATGCTATTGAAGGGATGGTCAAGGGAAAGAAAATTAGGGAAAGAAGAAGTTACCAAATGATTGACGACGTCAAAATAAATGAGCCCTACGCTGCTACAAAGCGAAAGGCTGAAGATCGAACAGCATGGAGGTTGCAAGGAAAGACCTGCCCCTGGACAGAAAACAGTGAATGAATGAATGAATGATTCTCTTCGCTACGGGACCTCAGCAAGTTTGTAGTATCTTTTTCACTTACCTTCACAATAACATGGGCCTCTGCGTACTTCTTGGTTTGAAAGTCGTGGATGCCCTAGTGGCTATAAGGTGTGTCTCGTGGTAAAATTTGCTACATCACATCTTAATGAGACTATTTGCAGCTAAAACTCACCTTCAATTTTACTCATAGGCACACGCTTATAAACCATAGCAACAAGGGAATTATTGTGCATATTGAATTGTTGATATTTTAATTATTGGGATAGTAATCAGCCAAATGTGGTAAATTTACACTTATACAACTGTCACGACCGTCCTTTTGTTTCTCCATCTATCTGTCTGACCGTCAGCGTCAACTATAGTGATTTCAGAAACTACCAGTTACAAAGGCAAAATTTGATGATCTGCTCGATTTATCTATCGACAAAGTTAAAGTTTTTTAGGAGGAATTCTTACTGTGTCTAGATGTATTGAAGCACTAGAACGTTACTATGAAATATGATTGCTTATTTGATGTGTTTATTTTACTTCGTTTTTCTGCCACTTTTGACTAATAGCGAAATGAGGATGAATGGAAATAAAATGAAATGGATGAAGGGGCAACCACAAACATACATGAACAGAACACAACATAAGCCCTACAGAGGATTATAGTGGCTGAGTCTAGACGCCACAGCCTCGTTAGTATGTAAAATGCAATCAAGGGTGTGCTACGTGGAAGGGAGGTTGACATTTGGGTGTCTTCACAAAGGTGACACCTTACACCCCTAGAGTGAAAATGGATGATAGAAAGATGAGGATGAATGATGACGAATAGAAAGCGATGTTATTTACGTGCACTGCAAAACTCTGTCAAGAATAAATTTTTTCGTCGTGTAAGTTTTAACCAAAAAAAGAAGTAAAATATTGCATGCTTTAGCAGGACGTTTGTTCACACACTTTCGCTTCCTTCACGTGCTATTGTTCCAGCAAACAATAATGGAACCCAACACCTGGGCGCGAAATCCTGGGGGGGGGGGGGGGCACCAACAATTTTGGCCTCAATCCCCCCCCCCCCCCGCCAACTAAAAAAATTCGTGGAGGAAGAGCTTTTGTTATAGCAACAAAAGATAAGAAACTACTTTGACTTCAAATATACTTTACTAATTATAATATCGATAACACAGACAATGTAGTGTGGTTGTGAGTACTGAATGCTGTCTCATTCTCTCTCCAGACATCATGAACACATCTACACCAACAAAAGATATACAGGGTGTATCATAAGTAATAGCGCAAACTGACACAGTTGAAAGTACACAATAATAGGAGCAAAAAAGTCTGAGTAAACATGGGTCTGCAAACGAGCCGTTTTCGAGATAATTGCGAATGTGTGGTTACAAGCCACCACTGACTTCATTGTTTGTAAATGTCGTCCTAGTTGGTAAAGTGCTATTAATGTGTGCGAGTGTGTGATTAGAAGCCGTCACTGATTTCATTTTGTAAACACCGAGTGCTTTACTCCTTGCGCGGTCCGAGGTTTGCTCTTTGTTTACAAAACAGAACATTTCCGAGAGGTGGCGTTGTAATCGAACAGGATGGATACAATCAGTATACACAGTCTAATCGTACTGCGGGAGTCACGTCAGTTGTGCTATACTGCGTAGTGAAAATGGAACCGTGCAGCAACGAAGAGTATGAACACTTTGAACACCTCCTTTAACAGGTACGAGTGTACAGTAATTGTAACATATTACATACTAACGTAGTGCTGTATTCCTTGTTAAAGTAAGTAGAATGTTCAATAAAAGCAATGAGATCTCCAGTGACTTTTCTTACTGTATTTTTAGCATTTTACCAACTAGGACGACGTGTACAAACAATGAAGTCAGTGGCGGCTCGTAACCATACATTCTCAATTATCTCGAAAAAGGCTCGCTTGCAGACCCATGTTTACTGAGACTTTTCTGTTTCTATTATCGTGTACTTTCAACTATGTCAGTTTGCGCTATTACATATGATACACCCTGCATGCATAGTAAAAGTAAAACAAGAATGCATGACGGGGCCTCCCCCATGGCGCAGTGGTAGCGTCATTGCCTTGTAATCAAGGGGTCCCGGGTTCGATAACCGGTGGGGGCACAAATGGTTCGGATCCCTCTTTAAACTGTAGGTCCAGTCCCGATTACCCTTACTGTGCATAAAATGGACTTAAAACAGCAACTCAAACCAAAAGAATGCATGACAAATGTAACTAAGAAATCAAATTGATTAATATTAATAGAAAGCAAAAACTTATACATAATAAAACTATTTCAATTATCTTTGCAATTTATTGACATCTTTAACCAGCTATTAAAGGAATTATTTTGCTACTTTATAAATATCTGATATATAAAAAAGTAACAAATTAATTCCTTTATATGTATTTAATAATAATGCATTTTAAAATATTTATTAATTTCGTTTTTTATTTAGTAACATTATACAAATGTAAAAAGGTAAAGTGCTCCCCTGTGCATAGCACCACGCCATGAAGGCGTATAGGGGGTGTGGGGGTAACGCCCCACACTTTCTTGATTCGGTCATGAGTGGGGGTGATGTGATCAGCATCACGTCCCTGACCGCCTTTACCCCCCAGGGTTTTCCCCAGGTACCCATGTTATTCAACGCTAGGTGGGCGCCGGGGCCGCTTCCATCGTTAGAAAAGTTCCCGGAATTGAACCGGCCGGGGATCGAACCCGGGACCTTTAGCATGGTAGTCAGACGCGTTACCGACTGAGCCACCGCGGCCACATTATAAAAATGTATATTATATAATTGATATAAGTGTATGGGAGGGGAGGGGTTGTAGATTAAGATTCCCCCCCCCCCCATACACAGCTTTCAATTATTTCGAAGCCTGCTAAACACTCTCCTGAGAGTGTCATTTCAAACTGGTGCCCCAGTCTTTTCCGGTGTGCCATGGCATGGTTCCCGCAAGTTTAGACCCCGTCCCTGCGATTTGGGAAAGGTGTCTCGAAGGAAATGTTCTTCAAGGCTTCCCCTTGCAGTATTTCTGATATGAATTACAAGATTCTTGTAATAACTGCAACCATTACTGAAGAAACTGTCGTGTTCGGTCAGTGCACAGGGTGTGCAGTTACCACACAAAACATTACCTGAAATAAACTTTAAACTTCCATGAGAAAAGTGAGCAGCAAAAAATTAAAATAGTATAGTTAAAATTGAAACACCCTGCTTCTATATACCTTGGATGCATGGACCAATACATTTGAGAGGAACCGGTCAACGGGTAAGGTAAAGTTCCCCGTGCATATAGCACCGTACCATGAAGGCACATTCAGGGGAGGGGATGTTGGGGGAGGCACACATTCTCAATGTCGGCCATTTTGAAGTTGATGCCATCAGCATCACGCTTCGGCCGCCTCTAACAGTGTTGCTACACCACAATCTGAGGACACAATTTTCGTTTTTGGACCATTTTTTCCCTTCACCTAAACAAATATAAAAGTAATAGTAATAATAATAATAATAATAATAATTATTATTATTATTATTAGCAGAGGTAGTAGTAGTAGTAGCAGCAGTAGTAGTAAAATTTCCGTTGGTCCATGTTCGTATGAATAAAAAATGTTACACAAATTTTTCACATACATGTCATCTTCATTGCTTTCTGGTCAGATGTCCCAGGTTTGAATCGTGGTCATGAATCCATTAAATCGTCAATTATCATCGTTGCAATTATCCGAAGAAACAGAAAAGCGACGTAGAATAAACTTAAAAGAAATATAAATAGATAGAGGCTTATATTCAAGAGAGCAGAAATAAGAAGGAACAGAAAAAATAAAAATGTGAATATGAAACTGGAACTTAACATAAACTGAAATAATGTAGAGTCAGAAGCCTTAAAAATTCCCTGAAATTGTGATATTTTTCATCAAAATCCCCTTTTCCCTTTTGGCTAATATTTCGGTCCGAATTTCCCTTGAAAAGGGAAATTTCCCTTCATGTGGCAACACTGGCCTCTAAACCCCCGGTACCCATTGATTTGAGGCCACTTTATGCGGGGACAAGGCCTTAGATCATCCACCCCGGGAACCCCACCGGGGTCTCCCGCGTGGCGGTGTGACGCCCCACCGAACTAGTACGCGAGAATATGTAGAGTTTTAGGCTATACTGCACAATCGACCCTTGTGTTTTACCATTTCGGCGTAAAAGAAATATACGTACTGTATGTTCACTCGTAGTACTTAATTCGAGCTTCGATTTGGCACTGTGCATTTTTTAATTAGATGTTCCTGTTCTGTGAAATAATACAAACTTTCTTACGTTACTTACCATAGCTTCTTTCCTGGATCCACATTCATGTTGTAAACACACAGTATTGCCAGGTCGAATTTTGGTTTTTAACGTGGATATAGATGCTAATTTCCACTAGGATTCAACTTTCTTTATTTCGTGTTATCATCCGTATTTATGATTTTGATTTTATTTTTGGGTATTGGTTTCTATTTTTTAATAGCTGTAAATTATTTTCATTATTTTAATTTGTTTTTATTCAATTTCTTTGGAAAATATAAGTTTTTTTAAAAAATGTTATTGTTCAAGGTTGTCTGATCGTTGTGTGATAAGGGAGAGCCTGACTTCACGTGTCTTTCTTATCGCACAACGTGAGGACAAATTAGGCTCATTACGTTTTATTTTTAATGGAGGTTCCTCAAACTTAAAACTATTATTCTTACCACTTTCAATTGTTTTCTCACTATAAGTCCTACATTTCTGTAATCCTTGATTCATAACCTTTTCAACGATGTATCATACATATTTGTACTAGGAAGGGTCGATTCGATATCCTTACCGAGTTTTACTTTAAATAAATTTTAACTTTCAACTAATTTTCTCATTGAAGCAGGATTGCATATCACGTAGTTAATGGAAGGTTTTGAATGAGGTTTCGTTATATTTCGGTAGCTGTTGCCAATGTTCAGCATAAAAGACATTCCATCTACCCTTGAATGACTTTGCTGTTGTTATAAATATACATCCTCATTGTATCTAAGAGAGTGAAACCCAGGGGGAGCCCCTGCACATTGCAACTTCACTTTCTCCTGGTCTTGGCTTCAGGAAATCTACAAATCTCATGCAGTAGAAGTGAACTGCAATCTAGAATCTCACGAAGCCCATTTCGCTGTGTCGGAGTGGCTACCACACACGGAGGTCCTTAAGGAGGAAGGTGGTATCGAGGCGAGGCAAGTCTGTTTCGTCACTCCAGCTTCAAATTTCGAGACAGGGTCGAAAACTAAACCCGATTACCAATACGCATATGAAAGACATAAATCGATAGCTAACAGTTGGGCTGAAAAGTTCGTAGGCTGACTCATAGATGGCGTTACTAGAATTAAATCCATGTGATTTTTACTTAGTACTAACCTTCAAAAGATACGTGTATACATTTCACAGCTGCCGGATAATTAGTTCGTGAGATATTGCAGTGAAGCAGCTTTTGTTATTGTGAAAAAATGGATAAAAAAGAATTTCGTGTGTTAATAAAGCATTGCTTTTTGGCGAAAAAAAATACTGTTGAAGCCAAGGCTTGGCTTGATAAACATTATTCGGACTCTGCACCAGGAAAATCAACCGTTGAGAAGTGGTTTGCTAAATTTAAACGAGGCGAAATGAGCATCGAAGACGATGCACGCAGTGGACGCCCCAAAGAGGCTGTTACCGACGAAAACATCAAAAAAGTCCACAAAATAATTTTAAATCATCGTAAAGTGAAGTTGATCGAGATAGCTGAGACTTTAAAAATATCAAAGGAACGTGTTGGACATATTGTGCATGAATATTTGAACATGCGAAAGCTGTGTGCAAAATGGGTGCCGCGCGTGCTCACAATCGATCAAAAGCAACAACGTTTTGATGATTCGGAGCAATGTTTAGCGATATTCAACCGTAATAAAATTGCTTCCCCATCCACCACATTCTCCAGATCTGGCCCCCAGTGACTTTTTCCTGTTTGCAGACCTTAAAAGAATGCTCGCTGGAAAGAAATTTAGCACTGATGAAGAGGTAATCGCCGAAACTGAGGCCTATTTTGAGGCTAAAGAGAAATCGTACTATAAAAATGACATCGAAAAATTGTATGACTGCTATAATCGTTGTATCGCCCTCGAAGGCAACTATATTGAATAATAAAATCGAATTTTGTCAAAAAAATATTTTTTACTATGTTAGCCTACGAACTTTTCAGCCCGACTGTTATATACTTCCTTGTAAGCCCGCTTTACACGAAAGATTTTCCTTGGAATTTTTTTAACATTTGTTCCATGACCAAAATGCTACCGTGTAAAGTGAGAAATTTTATGGCATTTCAGATGCCATGGCATATTTCATGATAGGATCGATCCTATTTCCGTAGCACTTTACATTTTTAAAAGCCGATAACTATTCAATCGACAGGAATACCGTTTCATACAAAACAATATTAGGTACAAAACAATGGCGTTTCATAAATATATAATTTACAACATTCACTGTGCACGTATGGAAGAATATTTTAGTTGCTTCAATTGTAAACACCCTGCACTCAGCATAGATGGCGTAACTCAACGTGTCTTTCGTGCTGTATATGTTGTACATTGTAATCACAAAAGCTTACAGAAATATTATATGAAATGCTTCCGCGTAAAGTACCAACTGCTATAAGATTTTTGGAAGCATTTACATAGCATTTATGCTAGCAAACATGTTAAAGGAAATCCTTTTGTCTAAAGCGGGCCTTACTCTCAGTAAACTAACATACTAACAATTTCTTTGAAAAGGAACGAGGCAACGATGCTCGGTTGTTAGAATTTAAAGCACATAACTGCACCTCGACCTTTCATTTGGCTTCAGTTGATTAGGGAAAAGTGTCGGATAGGAAATCTGTGGTTGTGTTGGACGTTTGCCGTGGATGGGTGCCTGAAAACAGAAAATTGCAACTCCCACCGAAGGCATCTCTTTCAGAGCGGATAGGCGCTACTGTGATTTGTTTTGACAGGTCCAAGATAATTGATTCTTGTGCAAAAAATATCAAAGAAATGGGAATTTATCCGTTAAAAATGGAAACGTACTATAGCACTTCATAACTACACATTGATCGAACCCACGGCAACTCGAGACGAGATACTTGCAAGAATTCAAAGCTTTGAGGTTGAAGCAGGGGAATATTTTAAATCCCAGAAGATTATCAGTTATTGGAGAATTCCATGTATCTCTCAATTCCCTACTGTTGACTGGCTAAGACTTTGATTCCATCTGTAAGGGAAGGATCATTTGTAATGAAAAGTTCCAATCTCTGGTTTCTAGGAACTTGGGGCAAGGGTCTGATCAAGGCAGATTATATGACTAGTTAAAAAATGCAAAAGAGTGGAAATTTTGGTGTCCTACAAGTGCTTCTGAAGATTTTCTTCGAAATAATAAGTTTGTTCCCCACGCAGTGCTCCAGTTCTGCTGCAAATTTCCCTGAAAATGTCATAATTTTTAATCGATCAAAATTTGGTTTGGGGGTGCACAGTTGCAACTGGTGGGGCCAGGGTCCCCTGACGACTCCTCTAACGACGTCCCTGGTGCAGTATCAAGAAACAAATCCCATGTTTGCCACATAAAGCGATGAGAACACTCCTTCCCTTTGTCAGTTCGTATCTGTGCGCAAGGATCGCGACTGAAACTAAACCGGAAAAAAATACTGATTCCGACTTACTTTCAGTCTTCCTGAACCTGAACTAAAACGGCAGAGGCAAGTTTCAGTCTAGCGTAAGTGAGCGCGAAGTTTTGGTTCAATTTCAGTTCGGACTGGAATTGGCTTCTACATAATTTCAGTTCCGATACCCAGAACTGGTTTACTGCGAGGCACTATGGGAGCTACCGTATTCACCGGATGTTTACATTTCTGTCCTTCCTTGGCGCGGGCGGGGACCGCACTTCCGGTTTCGAATAGAATAACATGGAGTTCAAAGGTGTAAAGGCAGTGTCTTAAGAATAGGCGACAATCTTTGTGTGGCTTTTGGTTTCATCATAAGATAGCGAACAAACAATTGTTCTCAGGTATCTATGCATCGTTTTCACACAGACCCGATACGGAAAGATCAGAGGATTTAGGCAGTAAAGCGAAAATATTGGACACAAACACGAGGGAGTAGGCTCTGCAGTCGGCATTTCATAAAATCAAATTGAAATATTTTGTGTTTTTCGAAAATTATAATTGTCCATCCCACATGTGTTTACTAAGGCATTTGCCTTTTGGTTGTAGTTAAGCGCTCTCTCCATGGGCGTCGGGAGGGAGTATCGAAAGGGTCCATCGACCGCCACCACCCCCTCCCCCTGGAAATTGGCATCATCGCTCATTTCAAGTTACAAAAAAGCAGAAATTTTGTTATTTTTATTGTTAATAACACATATAAAGTTTACTTGGTTAGTATTCGAACAGATTAATCACTGTAAATTGCATTAGATCGAAAAAAAATAGTGAAAAATACAGGAATCAGAACATATTTTGATATTTTACTATTTGATCCAAATAATAAATGATTCGACAGTTTTCGAAATTCAAAAAATTATAATTTTAGATGAGGTTACACAATATAAACTTTATATTTTTTTCTAACTTCTAAAGTTCTTCTTGAACGATACTTGCAAAAGTTAATATCAAAATACAATAACTGTGCATTTCAGTATAGATGTGTGGCAGGTACGTATCCAGGAATTCCTTTCGGGGGGGGCTCAACACCATTTTTTAAAGGGTATAGTAAGAACCTCACAATTGTGTGTTTAAGACCAGAGGTGTCAATTGGGTTCCAAAACGGGGGGGGGGGGGGTGCGGAGGGCGTTGCAAGGGAAGTTTACTTTCTCTTGGTAGCCAAGGCTTAACATTAAGAGGTCATAATGTTCAGGCAAAAAAATTAAAAATGGGGAGCAACTATCCCTTAAATCGTTGCCACTGTAAGGCTATCATTTTAATCAGAACGTGAAATCGGAACATTTTTTACCACTCGACTCCTCTGTGCCGGAACCATCTCAGTATGTGGGTTTGTCCATTTCTTCTCATCAGGCATAAAATCATCTATGGTGTCTTTGAGTGTTTTTACGAAGCTGTTACACATGCACGGGATGGACAATCCACTCGACGACAACGCGAGATTCAAATTGTGGGCTTCGAACTGGACGCAGACAGCTCTCGAATATTTCTCTTTGATTCGAGCCTCAACACCACTATCGTGTCTTGTCCTCCCATTTTTTCAGCTCTTATAAACGCCGAAACCCAACAAATTGTTCAGATTCAGGCCTTAGCACTCACAAGTGTTCAAAAATGCCTGTCACAGCTTCCGCTGTCTTGTCATATATCGGCACGAAACAAAGGAAGTCTTCTCGAATACAGGTGGATCACGAAACAATTAATGCACAGTGAAAACCCTTCCGTTCCCAACACATCTAATGTTTCGTCTCCCAGTATGATGGAATGATTACTCATTTATCTCTAGTGACGTGCCCAAGGGAGGTTTGCTGAGGTAATAACCCCATTTGACCCAGTATTCTTTAAAAAATAATAATAAAGGAACGTCAAAGACAGGGAAAAAATGGCAAAATCAGGACTGACCACCAACAATAGTATGCGTAACCCCTCTCCCTTCCGAAAATCCTGGGCACGCCACTCTTTATCTCGGACACATTTTTTAAAATCAACTCACCAGAAGTTTTTATCATCGTATTGGAGATTGAAGTAAGATGCGTTCTTCCTGCAGGTTTGGATATGATCCTTAAGGGTGCTGTCGTCTGTCTGCCTTCATACCTAACCTTAACAAGGCCCTAATTTTCCATCCTTGTGACTTGGGTTTTCAAGACTTAGGAAGGTTTCAGACCGAAGGGACACGCGATACAAGTCGATTGGAATGGGCCAATCAACAGCAACGTTTCACACCGTAGCGACACAAAAGGCCGCACAAACCTAATCTTCAGGCGACACGGTGTGAAATCTCCCTTATTAGGCTACTGTCATTGTCACCTCGAAGTAGTAGCTATGGTAGTAGCTCTTGTTGACCACAGAAGAAAAAAATTCTCCTCAACCAGTGGGAATGCTCCTCAGTTTTCTTCTCTCTCCTATATTTTCTGTGCTTGTTCACTATACAGGCAACACCTTACAATTTGATATACACAGGACATGTACTATGTAGACATTTTAACGAAAAATCGGTCGAAGTCAAGGATGGCTAGGTGGCTCAATTGGTAAGTCCTGATTTGGGTCCTGGCAGAGCCTGCAATTACCGCCTAAAATGTCTACATATGCAACATCATCTTGCTTTCTCTTCTCGACATTCATAAAATTTTCGGCTGTCTCTTTATGGTAGTTAAGTGTTTGAATGTTTTTCGAACCCAGTAGGCTTAAACAAAAGTATTTTTTTATACCATGAAATTCTCGGACTGCATATAGGAAATTTAGTTCTGGCAAAACTAAATCATCACTCAAAACTTCGACTTTCAGTTGATCTAAGCAGCTTATTTCTGTTTTAATAACTGCTGAAATATTCACTTTAGAGAGAGACCTTTGATCTCTTCGGCCCTCGAACCGTGCTAGCGCTACACTGAGGCCCCGGAAGTTCCGCTGTCGTCAATGTCTTCATTTTCGTATCACTATATCTTATAAAGCAACCAGAGGACGCTGACTGATCACTAATCGACTGTGTGAATTGTCACACTTACCTCTGAAATCTCATTAACCGATTCTTTGTACAGATCAACCGAAAAATTGAATCCGTGTATTTACATCCTCATTATATTCTAGAACGTTCCGCAGATAAAACGATTCGTTAATATCGCCAGTAGTTGACTCCTTCTCTCATTCAAGAACGTACCCTCTCCCGCCTTCCAGAGATTAGAAATTACAACAAATCGCCCTACGTGTGGTGCTACCTTTGTTGTGCAGCTTCCAAATGCTGACAACTTTCTACATAGTGCTCAAGTGCGCTGCGACAACACCGAAAACTCAAGAAAAGTGTACGTGCAATATTATCAACAACAGTTTTATAGAACATTCTCCCTCTTGCCTCGATAATTGCCTATCTCCTTAAATCATCGTCACATTATTCAAAAAGCCAAAAACCTTATTTTATCTAGTGTCAAATAAAAAAAAATCATGGGGGGGGGGGTCGAGCCACCTCAACCCCAGCATGGATACGTGCTATTAACAATGACAGGGTTATAGAACATTCTCCATCTTGTCTCGATAATTATTTCTCCCAAATTATCATCACATTATTCAAGAAGCCAAAATCCTAATTTTATCTAGTGTAAACAGAAAAAAATTCCTGAAGGGGGCTCGAACCACCTTGATTCCCACCTTGGATACGTGCTATTGACAATAATAGGGTTATAGAACACTCTCCGTTTTGTCTCGATAATTATTTCTCTCAGATTTATAAATTTATTATCTTCACATTAATCAAGACGCCAACAATCTAATTTTATCTAGTGTAAATTGAAAAATTTCCTGAGGGTGGGGGGGCTCGAGCCATTAACAATAACAGGGGTATAAAACATGCTCCGTCTTGCCTCGATAATTATTTCTCTTCTTACATTATTTTCACATTATTTAGGAAGCCAAAAAACTAATTTTATCTAACGTAAACTGAAAAATTTCCTGGGGAGAGGGTCAAGCCCCCTGTGCCCCATCTTGGATACGTGCTATTATCAATAACAGGGTTACGGAACATTCTCCGTCTTGCCTCGATAACTATTTCTCTCCTTAAATTTTTGTCACATTATTTTATTTCACACCACAAGAAATCAAAAACCTCATTTTATCTAGTGTAAACCTAAAACTTTCGGGGGGGGCTCGAGCCCCCTAAGCCCCCCCTCTGGATACGTGCCTGATGTGTGGAGGAATGTGGCCTCACAGCAGATGGCAAATTTGGTTAGGATATTTACTGTTTATTTGCATGCACTACTTGTTCCATTTACCTTTGTAACAGTTTGATGAATGATCTCGTGGTTCAGGCTACAACATTCCATTTCCATTGAAGTCGCATCAAATACAAGATTCACCCCCTCCCCCTTCCAATGTGATTCACCGAAATACAAGTTGAGTGTGTCATTTTCCGTTCATAGAGGTTAAATTGTTTGTACCCACCTTCTGTTCCAAATCATTTAAAATATTGTTTTACATACATTACTTATCACAGAAAAAGTACCTAAATTTCCGAACAAGCAATACTTAAAAAATGTCATTGTACAAAAACTGTGGGTGATAGAAAAATTCTGAGTGCATATTTGAATTCAGCATAGAATTTTACATTAGAAACACAATATACATTTCATGTGCCAAAAACTATGTTCCCCAGTGTAATTGCCACGGTTATAATTGTTATTTCTTTTACTGTTGTAATCGAAGTATTTTAATGTTTATAATTAATGTAAGCTTCATTTCAACCTGCAGAAGTCTTGTCGAAAACGAAACTGTTGGTAGAAGATCAACATTGCCTTGGAAAATAAAATACACTGCTGTTTGTGAAAATTGTAACACCCAGAAAGAATGGCCCGAATGAATCCAAACTCGGAGGATGTTTAGAACAGTGTACCAGCAATTACTGTAATTGCACGTAATTAATCACTTGATTAGGATTGCAGAGAGATGGCGTACACGTAGGCCCAGCAACGCCCTCTCTTGTGTGACCGGAAAGATCAGTGTTACGCCAAGCTCAGTCAGTGAAGAGCCGTCAAACGAAGTGGAAACGTGAAAGCAAGTGCCGCTATGTTTCGTCGACCTCAAAGGGCGGAATATCAGCATGTTAGTGAGTCCGAACGGGGCAGAATGATCAGTCTCCGGGAAGCGGGTTTGTCATACCGTGACATTTCGGCTCGTACAGGGCATGCTGCTACGACAGTGATGCGTGCGTAGAACCAGTGGATAGAAGAGGGTCGTACGCAGCGACGAGCAGGTACTGGACCACGTAATGTGACCACAGCACGCGATGACCGCCATTCTGTCCGCATGACTGTAACGGACCGTACAGCATCGTCCAGTGTTGGCTCGACACTGGAGCACTGCAACAGCTGTGGACCTGTCTGCGTCGACAGTTCGACGCTATCTGCTTCGGGCTGGACTGGTGGCACGCATGCCATTACGTCGGCTTCCATTGTCCAGAAACCACCAACACCTCAGACTGCAATGGGCACGTGAACATCGTCGCTGGCGTGCTGAGTGGCAAAATGTAGTGTTTTCGGACGAGTCCCGCTTCAACTTGTCCTACAGTGATGGCCGCATACGTGTTAGACGTTACCGTGGTGAACGCAATCTGGCAGCCTACATTGCTGAGCGGCATGGCGGGCAAACGCCAAGTGTAATGGTTTGGGGCACCATTGGACACAACATGCCATCTGGCCTCCTACGTATTGAAAGCAATCTGAACAGCAACCGCTACATCAGAGAGGTTTTAGAGCCCGATGTACACTCAAAATCGAATGAAACGTCCCCCCTTACGGTTATGCAACCCGGAATTTTATATCATCTAGTTTCGCCAGGAATATCAGCTCGCGAGAAGCGTAGTGTTTCCAACTCTTGAATCTAGCCACAGATTCACGCGACCGGGTGGAGATCTTGCTTTCCTCTTGATTTGATTTTAACGGACAAGAAGTTTATTTTGAGAATGTCTCTGGTAATAATAACAAGTGTTATTAACATTTATGCTTGAGTTTTTTATTATTCTTTTACCACTTCCGAACGAATATGTGAAGATTTTTTTTTTCATTTTGCAATAACGCTTTCGGCATTTTTCCTTTAGAGTTATTCTTTTTGTTTTTAAAATTTTGGCGACATCTGATTTGGAAAAAGTTCCACGAAGTTTGTTTTAAGTGTAAATGCATCTGGACATACAGTGTAGAGTGGGATTCGAACAACAAATATGAGCTTCCGTCGCGAATCGAACCAGCGCTCCTTTCATTATGTTTTCTTTCCACGTTTATTAAAATTTGCTTCCTTCAGCCTACTTCCGATTGTCGTATATTTCAATTCGTATTCCCGTTTTTTTTTCATTTGCATTGTTCGAGCAGTGATAACTTTCTCTCTTAATCTGGTTATTCGAATACTTTTATACTTAATTTTTTTTTCCTTTTCTCGATTTTCCCTTCGCACTCATTACAGATTTTGGTATCGCGCTTTTCCATATTTTCAGTAATTTAATTCTTTGACTATTTTTAATTTGCCCTTAGTCCGAATCAAGAAAATATGTTGGGAAATGTTTCCCGTGTAAATCTTATTGTATGGTGGTGTAAAATTGATGCCAGCTTTGTCTTGCGATAAGGGTTTTGAAAGTGCAAGGGTCTCATTTATTAACCATGGTGGGAAGGGGAGGGGGCGGAGGGGTGCCAGAAACCTTCCAGTCGGAATATGCCTGAAACGAAAAGTATAGATCGACCAAAACGAAAAAAATCCTTGGGACGAAAAGTACCCGCGCAGATCTCCCTTCTTCCCTTCAGTTCGGGCCATAAGGAAGCATGGTCCACTCTCCCCCGCCCTTCCTCGCGGGAGTACGGTGCACAGGAGTCGTGGGTCTGCGCAGGTTGTTTTGCTTGTGGTTCCACTCTTCCATCAGCAGGTGCGTGCTGAGAAGGCTATGCTATCTGCGAGTGAGGGGGAGGGGGTGACGAGCAACACTGCCACAGCGAGCCGCTGTAAATGATTTCATTGTCTGTGCTGGGTAAAACCGGTTCTTGGTGCTCCTACACTTCTCCGATACATTTCTGCCAGCCTTTCTAGCGAAGCGAGGTCATATGTTCCAGATTCGAACTCTGGTCAGGCATGAATGTATCACTGAGTTTGTCCCGTCACAATTTTATAAATTGATAATTCATCCGTATTATCGCGATTAACTCAAGAGGCAGAAGAGTGATGTAAAATAACCTAAATAGAATTTGATGCATTTGTGCCTGGTGCTAGTGTAACGACGAAGTTAACTCTTTATAAATGATGCAATAGGTAGCCCTTGCGCTCAAATACACTTATACCTTGCCACAAAAAAAAATCTAACTTATCGCTGATCTCTTACTACATTTGGAATACAGCCAAGAGCAATGTAAAGCAATGCAATTACATTGTGAATGTTTCACATCCTATAGTCTTTCTTTTTCTCGTAGCGGGGGCGGGGGTTCATTCATTACAAATATCTAGGAATGGATTTAGCAGCAATCCGTGATATATTTAAATATCATAACATGCTGCGTAGCCAGGGTTCTTGGGTCCTAGCCTCTGATAATGAGTTTTTCTTTTTCGTTGTTTCTTCAATCTTCATCAATTTCCCTGAAGCACCATTCATCCTCTGTCGCCATTGGCTATATGTAAAAATTGACATAAAATTAGTAAATTTTGAAAAGAAAACACAAGGATCTGCTTTTCTCATAGCTCGCCAAACATGCACATTTCTGTATTTTATGCTTTCAGCGCTATCATTATTCTTGGCAGGCAATGGAATTGAAGCAACTCTCACAACTAACGTAAACTACATATCACTCAGGCATGACAATTCTCGCGGGCAAAGTGGATTTCTTTGGCACATGGTAGCGCAATAACTATCTTCTGGCCTAGATTTAAATCCGTACTTTTTATTCCAGTTGAGTGATTGACTCACAATTTTGCCATTGAAGGTTTGGGTTGTATTTGGGTTATACGTATTGTGTTTTTGGTGCGCTAGGAAAAAGCAATCCCAAAGGTTCGCACTGAACAGAAAATTGTGTGCTTTTCCTCTCTCTCTCTCTCTCTCTCTCTCTTCCAACTCCGTCCCTCTCTCTCACCCCAAGTCCCCACTATTTAGGTAAACTGTTGTTAGAAACATATTTTCCGAAGAATATCCACATTGAAAATAATATTCCCCAATTGTTTTGATAGGGCATTTCTATTGCTCCGAACGAATTATCTCCGTAAGAGGACTAGGGCCTCCCCTATGGCGCAATCGTAGAGTCGTCACCTTTAATCAAGGGGTCCCGGGTTCGATACCCGGTGGAGGAACATAGTGGTTCGGAACCCACTATAAACTGTAGGTCCAGTCCCAATTAGCCTTTCTGTGCATAAAGTGGACTTAAAAAAACAACAATTCAATTCAATTATCTTATCAATATTTTTAAATCTGCATGCACCTGCTTAATTTAATAGATGCAGTAACTTCACGGTTGCCTTTTGCCACCACGCTTTGGCTTTAATTCGAGCCCCGGTGGGTGCTTCGTTTGAGATCCTGCAGCAGTTTTACTCGTATCTATGCCTTGAGCATGCTACTTGCAACGGAACCTATAAAATGAAACTTTCTGCACCGGAATGGGCGTGAAACTTTACATGCACCAATGATAAGGTGTTTTCAAGAGGCATGTGCCACGTGCAGCATGTCCCTTTGGTCCGAATGTTCCTTTCCGATATCATTTCATCATTCCTTACTTTCGGAATTTACAAGAGAGAAGATAGTCCGCATGTTCTTGTGCGGCGGATCTGCTGCACTACATGCTACGACCCTTGGTGTGGACGATTCATGCGTCAGGCGTTGGATTCGGTGTTACGAGGAAGAAGGTGACCAAGGAATGAAGTGAAGACCCAACAAAGGCCGGCCGTGGAAGTCAACCAGGGAAGAAGATGCAGGCATCATTGAGATGAGCGAGGGCAATCCCTTCATGGCTACAACGAAGATTCGCCAAGAGTTGAAACTGGAGTGCCATGCTGCAACAGTTCGGCACCGTCGAGCGGCAAAGAATGAAGCAATGACGCATTTCCATCACGAAGCACGGATCAGTTTTCTTTACAATATTTACCAGCTCCTCAAGAATTTTGGCAGAACGTAATTTTGAGCGACAAAAAAGTATTTTCGTCTGACGAAAATGGTCAGGTTTATGTTTGGAGGCGCAACAACACTCGCTACGGCCCCGAGAACATTTCTACCCATGCTAGGAGTGGCAGGATATCCGTGGCGGTGTGGGGATGGATCAGTTCGTCTGGAGTAGGTGGATTGGTGGAAGTGTCCTCGAGAATGAATTCGCAGGAATACATCGCAGTGCTGGAAAACCACACGCTTCCCAGCGTGCGAGAGAGACACCTTGAAGATGAGATTTCGCACGTGACTTTCGATCAAGACAACAGGAGCGTCCATACATCGAAAGCGAACACCACCTGGTTTAATCAGCACCCAGGAATTTCAAGAGTAGATTGGCCAGCGAAGTCTCCCAATCGAAAACATTTTCACGTGTTTGATGTTTGGGAGAGTTTAAGGAAAAGACCAAACATCTGCTCGTGGAATCCTTGCCTCGTCGACTAGATGCAGTGCTTGAATCCAACGGCGGGTGGACACAGTATTGAAACCCCGCACGGTTTAACCGATGTTCTTTGCTACATCCCAGAACAAAACTAATTACACACATCTCCATATGCAACTTATATTTCCAATTCTTTCTTATTCATACCTTGGTGCTCATGGTTACTTTTTCACACACCTGCACCATTATATTATATTCTATAATATTAATATTCACATTATTGACAGATATGATTCACATAAAATTCAAATGCGCAGCACACATGCACCCATTCCTAACACTTAACTATTAGTTACATTACACCTATCACGTTGTCACAGTTCTAAATCAGTGGTGCCCAGGGGGAGGGGCATTATGGCACAGACTGTGTTGACTGAGTAAACAGGGAACAAGTTTAATTACGTTATCAATTAGCCATTGCTGTTATACAAATAGTAATTTGTAGATTGTCAGGGGAATTGTTACGGGTAATAAGTAATATTGGTGGGGGGGGGCGATATCCAACTCTTACATATTAGGCCTTAGATTGATAGGGACATTATGGTGGGCGATTAATGAAGTTAGTGGGATTTTCAGGTAGCTGGATTGATAATTATTTTGAAGGCAGGGAATCCCAACTGTTGTGTATTACTATTACGTCTTAGATTGCTTTTTTGGAGGGAGCAATATCAACAGGAAGTCTAAAATTGGCATGGAAATTTTGTTGGGAAGATTGAGTATTAAATTTGAGGTGGAGGGGAGGCGAATGAAGTTTTGATAAAGTGTTATGTCTTAGATTGTGAAGGGACTCGAACCCGGAACATTCGGTGTCTGGATCGTTAGTCCATCACTAACTGCGCTTGGCCGCAGAGAAGGTTCTCTTTGGTGGCCAAGCGCGTTAAATAGTCC
The DNA here is from genome assembly GCF_977018435.1 of Lepisma saccharinum. Classification (NCBI taxonomy): domain Eukaryota; kingdom Metazoa; phylum Arthropoda; class Insecta; order Zygentoma; family Lepismatidae; genus Lepisma; species Lepisma saccharinum. Next base: position 55,493,303 of record NC_139245.1, read on the forward strand.
ACTTCCGATACCACGAAATTTCCGGGTTCGAGTCACGGCTTCAGTATTGGTATCATGGTGTCAATTTAATCTAATCGTCACTCATCCTCATTAGCCGAAAGTGGCAGAAGAGCGACTTAAAATAACAAGAGGTACAAAAACAACTTTAACCCTCTAGTAATTTCTGATCAATAGATGCGTATTAGCTTTGATTGTTGACTCTTTAATGATAAGTAGGGATGTGCCGAAGCCGATTACAGATGTATGAAAATCGGCCGAAATTGACACATCGGCATCGGTATCGGAATCGGCAAAAATCCGATATTTAAACCGGTACAGATTATACTAGAGTTTTTACCTTCTAATAAGTTTTATATTCTAGTTTTGTAAGATTTATTGAAAATTTGGTTATGATTCGTCATTATTGTAGAGTTTTTGTAATAAAATTATTGCAAACTCATTCAGAGGATCAACCTAACTATAAATCGGAAATAAAACAATACATTGCTGAACCAGGATCTGCTGTTGTATTGGAAATTCAAAAATGAATATTCAAACCTGAAGCAAGTGCTGAGAAAATACTTGGGCATACCTGCTGCATCATTATTCAGTGATTGAGTGTTCATTGTTGCTGAACAGATTTGAGATAAGAGAAGAAGTAGGTTACTTCCTGAAGTGCTTCCAAATCTTGTGTTTCTGAAGTTGAATCTGGCAGAACAGGAATTCATTTTGCATTTCAATGAACTGCTTGTGTACTAATCTTAAATCTCTAGGTTCACATAACCTTTTGTAGATGCGAATGTACATTGGGAATATATATGTATATACATATGATATGCAATAGAAATGTACATGGCAAATTTATTTTTGTCATGCTGAACATAACATCCCATTTCTGTTTAATAATCTTATGTATCGGAATCGGTTAAATATCGGCATCGGAATCGGTTTCAAAAATTATCGGTGAGTACATCGGCATCGGTAAATTTTCAGCTTCGTCACATCCATAATGATAAGCTTACGATTATTATTGTTAATATGGATTGCCATCCATCAACAGAAGGACGGACCAATCGATCATTTAATTCATGACGTTTTTTTGGTATTTGTTGTCCCTTCGGATCAGCTTCGAAACCTAAGGAAATGATTAGATGTCTGTCTGAAGTTAGTGACAATGGTTCTTTAATTTTCCGTCGCTCTTTCAGCCGGCGCGGGAACCACCTTTATGGCAGTGATCCTCTGTTGCCGCGTTCACCTACGAAGGAACTCGTGGCCAAACAACGAATTAGGTCTACCGCTTGGGCAAGAAGCGGCAACTTCACAAAGCCCTCTTCTCCGAAGCAGCCAGCCGGGAAACAGAATTTTGTCAAAATAACCCTTCTGCTCTGTGAATGAACACCGGTTCTAACAGCGTTTCTATACTTAATTGGACATTATCCATTGTTTTTTTTTTTTGATTGACTATATATTCTATCTATATATTTCGAGACATATCAAGAGATCACCTCTTCTCTCATCTTCAGGCGATCAATTTTTGCTATGTCTGTAGTGTGATTGGAACTATGACAGTCCGTGATTTTTTCCAAATCCGGTCCGCTAAGCAACCAGTCTTAGATGCCCATTCGAAATCGACAGCTATAGAGCAAAATATGTTTGAAGTGAAGAGTCTTATTGAATGAAACATAGCTCGACTCACCCTCACATTTGAATTTTTTTAGATAACTTGCTTGCACTTCGTATAGAAAGCACCACGAGACTGAAAATTCACACTATTTGTCATGGCAAATAGACCTTATTCCAGCTTCGCTGAAAGTTCGATGTAGTTGTCAGTCATTAAGTTCAACGCTCTCTGCGCGTGTGTTGTGATGGGTTACCGTGTTCCAATTTTGTTTTAATTCCATTTCATGCTCAAAAAGGCTACCCGAAGTGGGACCTACAGTTGAAAGTGGGATCCGAACCACTAGGCAGTTGTGTCTCCACCAGGAATCGAACCTGGGACTCCGTGATTATAGGGGGTTAACGCGTTCATGGCTTTACAGTTTCGTGAATTCAAGGAAGCCAAGGTGAGAAAAATGTGAAGAACTATCTTCTACATGGAGCTAACTGTGTGTATGTATGTAAAACTTTCTAGCACATCCATTTTCCTACCTTCATTTTATCATCATTACGTTGAATTTTGCACCAGTGATTTTTCACTACGTTCTAGGTCACGTCACTTTGAGTCGTAAAGTATTGTCTGTAATTCAGTTTTAGTATAGTTTGTAGCCTCTCACCCAAAAATTTTTAAGGTGGGAGAAGGGAGGGGGGAAAATAGTGCGAGTTCAATTGAGAATACGAAAATAGAGCGGAATGATTATATTGCTACAATATCTTCAGGAAAGTGAAGCGTAAAATTGAATTCTGCCTCTGAGTGAGTCCATGATATTGTTTATGTTTGAAGGTAATATATTAAACATGACTATCAGCATAACCGGACGCATATAATGAGATGATTTAATAGTGTTACCAGACTAAAGGTGTGGAGTGCGGCCTCTTGCCTCGTTCATTACGGCATTCCACATGTAAAAATTGATCAGCTCTTATTGCTAGTAACCATTATAGGCTTAGACCAAATTCTGGCGTTTATATTTCAATTCACTTCCTCAACAAATCCTTTCTCGATTGACTAGATTTTAAGCGGAGCGTCATTCAGTTGTTTGTGAGTGTTCTTTTTGCAGAAGCAACAGCAGCTCGCTCGCACCCACAGTGCCCCGCCCACTCGACGAGACGCGTGGTCTGTGCAGTGCAGAACAATGACAGTGTTGCCTCTCTATTCGATCTTTGTATTCTCTTTTGCCTGCCACTACACACACATTTCAGACAATTCTTCCCATACAACAAATGGAAAAGCAATCAGGCAACTGTTAAATGGCTCTTTTCTAGATTTTCTATTAACACTTTCCACGGCCAAGATATGTTAACTTGGTTCTGTTTCGTATTTCCACAATTTAGCTTCGTGCAGTAGGGCTTTATATTGCAAGCTAAAAAAACAACGTAGGTAGGTATTTTAACATTTTAATTTTCATCCGTTTCATGATTGTGTGAAAGAATATGGTGGAAAAATTCACTACTTGAGACAATATCACTAATAATAATTGGCCGCCGCTGTGCCCGAGCGTGGTAAGCCGTCGGTTTTTGATCTCGCTGTCGAAATTCCCGGGTTCGAGTCCCGGCCTGGGTATGATTGTTTATGAGTGTTCCTTCATGAATTTTATCATACACTAATCCTCATCGTTGCGACTAGCCAAAAGTAAAGTAAAAAAAGAGAAATATATTAGTAATAATAAAAATATGAATCTAGCTCCCCATGGTTCCTTTATGACTGTCCTTTTATCAATTCCATCGAGTCATCATTCATCCTCATTGTTGCGATTAGCCAATAAATGGTAGAGAAGCTGCGAAAAATAAGAAGTAAAATAATAACAGAATTTTCTCCACAGAAGGAAAAATAAATGCTCCAGAAAACATGCAATACAGTAAAAGAGTGTCCTGTAATGTGAGTCTGTAAACCAAATGTAACTCACGAATGAAGAAGTTACGTGAAGGTTTGTCTTCTACGAAGCAATACAGGCTTGGATGGCGTAGTGGTAGCGTCGTCGCCTTGTAATCAAGGGGTCCCGGTGGAGGCACAAAGTGGTTCGGATCCCACTTTAAACTGTAGGTCCAGTCTCGATTAGTCATACTGTTCATTGCGGACTTAAAACACCAAATCAACAGCCAACCAACCAATACGGGGTTGGAAACACTACGGTTATAGGTTTGGAAACACTGATCCTCTCGGGAACTACTCTACCAGGCGAAACTAGACGATATAAAATACCGGGTTGCATAACCGTAAGGGAGGCGTTTCTTTCGAATTCCTCTGTACTGCCCCTCCTTCAGGCAACTCCACATGCCATATTTCAGCAGGACAATGCCCGGCCACGTGTGGCGAGGAATGTGCAAGCCGTCTACGAAGAACGACGTATTCCACTGCTTCCCTGGCCTGCACGTTCGCCTGATATCATCGGCAACGTATTCGTCACGGTCCTCCAGCAACCACTGTTGATGTCTTGTGGACTCGCACACAAACCGCGTGGAGGGAGATTCCCCACGAACATATCCAGGCCCTCTTCGATGCCATGCCACGAAGTGTAGAGGCTCTGTTTGCAGCACGTGGTGGCTTCACACCATACTGAATTCTCAAGGTCAGAGATCATGTACAGTTCTGTAATCCTAATCATTTGTGTATGGGATGTACCTAATTTGTGGTATAAAGTTCATTTCAATCGCACGTATCCTCCTTGGTGTTGCAATTTTCACAAACAGCAGTGTATTAGTATTGTCCCTTAAATCTGCATTGAAAAGATCCGGGAACTTCCCAATTTTTTTAGGAACTCTTGTTTCTCTATATCACAAACATTTTCAGTGATCCAATTTGTATCCGATCTTTTATAACAAAATAAACTCGAAGACAAACTGTATTCCACTTGTTTACATTGGGAACTTTGCCAAACCGGAAGTTCCATCCCCGCCTTCGATAATCGGATTGTCATATGTATTTTTTTTTTTTGTTTACCCAGGAACATCCCCCATTAACAGTTCACTGAAATGAAATTTTTGAGAGGAAGATTCAATTCGGGAGTACCGAAATGTTTAGGTTCAGGTTATAGCTTCAGGCTTCGTGTAATTAAACACAGCACATTTAGTTCGGGTTTGATCGGTGCGGAATAGAATGTGAACCAGTTCAAGAAATCAGTTTTCCTGCGTGACGAGGTTGGCCGTTTTCATACCTCCCCCACACGATCGCTGTTTTGTTTCGTGATCTGTTATTTGTACGTTACTGACGTCAGTGCTATCGGCTAGCGGATTGGTGTTGTGCTGCTTGCAAGAGGGAAGGTCGAGGAAACTGACAATCGCAAGCAAGGTTCTCTGCGTGGCAATGTGTATTACACGCTGTCATGATCTCTCATCCGCACAGGCAAATCGTCGCATTTTCAATCAGATTCAGTGTTGCCAATTGTGTTCGAATTATGGTATACCAACTCTGGCTAGGGTATTAATTTTTAAACTTATGCTTCCCGTTCCGTTCTTTCTGTCGTAACAAGAAGACTTTTAAAAATATGTGTTCCCTTACATAGATACATCCGTATTGTACGTGCCTGTGAGCCGTGACAAAGATGTGAAAGAAATAAAACGAATGGAGAAATCATTTCGAACCACTCTCGGTTAATCTTAATTACAAAGTGTCCAGAATTATTACAAACATTATACAAGAACAAATACTCCTTATCGTTAGTTCCATGTATCAAGAACGTTGGAAATCATGGGAGGCTTAAGTAGAAATAATTAAACGAAGAAAATCATACCGAGTTTTCATTTAAACCTCTTCAAGAAGAGAATTGAGAAGTACGGAAGAAAAAATTACAAAAAATATATTAAATATGTAAAACAAAACCAAGTATTTCGTTTCTGCGTGTAATTGTAATTAACTTTGATCAATTGTTCGTCCATCTAAGTATAAATTTCAATTTCACTTTTCCTGTTCATGTTTGAGTTTTTGTTAAAAGTCAACTTTATGCACAGATTGGCTAATCGGTACTGGATCTACAGTTTTAAGTGGGATCCAAACCACTGTGCCTCGACCGGATATCAAGCCCGTGACCCCTTGATTACAAGGCGAAGACGCTACCTTTTCTTTTTTAACATTTCACAATTTGGTTAGATTCCTGATAGCTAAGCAGTACACCGTTTCCAGTTTCCTGGATTCAGAAAGTTCTACATACAGTAACACTGTATTTGTCTTTTTTCCAAATTGCCTCAATTTTCTTAAAACCACATTACCATAAGTAAACAGCATATCGTTTTCCAGGTTTCTGCTTCAAAAATTAAAATATTAAATATGGCACCCCGGCATTTCTGTATTATTAACATGATATATCATTTAAAATGTTCAAAATCGGCTGTATTCAAAGTAGGATATAGGCCTATAACGAGCATACCGATTTTCAAATTTATACCATCAAAAATTAGAAGAACATTTGACAGCCCTGTATTTTTGGTGTTGTAAAACATCCCTATTTAGTCATATATGCAGTAGCATTAATATCCAGGATACAGATTTTCAACATACTTGTTTAAAAATAATAAGGTTAGATATGACAACCCAGCATTTCCAATTATTGAAAAACTTTCCTATTTGGCTGTATTCACGGTAGCATAAGTAACCATCCGATCTTCAACTTTCTGCCTTCAAAAACTGAAAGGTTAAATTGGCAATCGGCATTTCCAATTACTTTAAACTCTCCCCTTTAACTATATTCAAAGTAGCACATATAACCAGCATATTGGTTTTCACGTTTCTATCTTGAAAATTTTAAAAAAAAGATATGGCAACCATGGCATCAGCGAGTGTTTCGAATGAAACGGTTTGGTCTTTTGTCCTCTGTACACATCGAATAACTTTTCCTTTGCGCTCACAGCTTTCTGGCATTCGGAAGGTCGAACCGATTCTCTGCAGTAGTTTGGCCAATTTCAGTCGCTCGAACCATTATTCCGGACCAAAACTCACCTCCGCCGTGTCGTGGACTGTAATCCCAAACCGATATGTCGAACTGTTTTCCCCGAAACTGGTTTCTGAAGTGGTGCGAACCAGATGATTTTGCATGAGGAGCTTCGAGTTTCGGTTTTAATTTAAGGTGTAAAATTTTTACCTATATTTTGCACAAATATATAAATGTTGAGTCCTCCTCCGTAGTCGAGCGGGTTAAGGCGTTCACTCGTCTTGAGATCGTTCGCTGCGGGACGGCGTAGGTTCGAATACGGCTCTGGTCGGAATTTATTCGGCCTACGTATAGGGCCGGTGGCAACCCACCATCGTGAGGAAATTGGGAAGCTCCGAGTGAGTGAGCGTAACCCGGTCGAGAAGACCTACAGTAACGGCTGGGGGTTCGTCGGGCTGATCACCCGTCACCCCTTTACTGGTCTAAGAACTCCACGCTCCAACAAGGTGACGGCGGAACAGTGTGGGAGGGAGACCAGCAGTCGGTAGGTAAGCCAAGGCCCTTCAAGGTGCTGTAGAGCTGTGGGTTATTATATAAATGTTGAATTTTATATTATAATCTCTATGGCACAGCCTGCGCCATAATCCCCCACTGTGGGCACCTCTGGGAAACTCCCATAAGAAGCTTTCCGAAGTGACAAGTAGCATGCGAAGGTGGCACATGTCGCTTGGAATCGAACCTTCAGAAATAAATGCAGCCTTTCCAACCGAAGTGGCGCAACAAGCTGCACATGTTGCTTGTCGTTTGTGTTCCACTCGGACTGAGTTGTTTTCTCAATAGCATTGTGACACTTCGGTCTACTGGTCCCTCATGCACAGACTGGAATTGTCCGTCTTGCTTTTCGCATTGGTCTGAAGTTGCCTTACATTCATGTCGATCGTATGAAGAGCTTTGGCACTAAGGGAGCTTCGTGGGTGTCCCTTTATCAATTTCATGAAATCATCAGTTATCATCATCGCTGCGATTAGTTAAAAGCTGAAGACAAGTGACATTACAGTAAATATAAAATATAGAAATACTTCAGTGTATATTTTATGTTTATGATAATAACAATTAACCAACCTGTATAATTCATACACGTTTTTAATTCACGCGGCAATTGCCACATTAAGAGTTACAAGGAACATTCCATGCGTATATTTTCCCCCGTATTATTAATGGAAATCACAATAACAGGACGTGATCGACTGTCTATAATGTCGGTTAACATCTTCGCGACCACTGTACAAAATATCATAGCAATTATCACATTCATAGAAATGCTACAAGTAAAACAATCAGACATCGCAACGAAAACTCCATTTACTGCCATTTAAGCAAATCAATTTCGCCTATAACTAATGACAGTGACGGATTTCAATGTGTGTGACTTCATTAGTTTACCTATATGACTGCGGGCAAGATAACAAAGGCACCGAGTAACACATTAGTGAACCTCTTTGGTTTTCATTTCATCTTTGTTATTTATTGTCGCTTTTCTGCCATTTTGCCTAAACGCGACGATCAGGATGAGTGATGATATAATGAAATTGATGAAGGGACATACCCAAAGAATAGCCATGCCAGGATTTGACCCTGGGACCCCCTGACGTCGTCGTGTGCTACGGTGACCACTCCGAGATCGAACGCAACTGACGTCATCGCCAAAACTGGTAATTTAAAAATTCTACATCGGCGTAATTCGAAAATCACATAAACATTATAAAATGTTAGACGCATTTTGCTACTTGCGATCCATTGTTTCTAAAATTCCAAAAATACGATTTTTATGTCAGAAATTACACAGTGTAAACTTTATTACTAAAGTTTTCCCCTAATTTTTAATGCTTTTTCTTGAACTAGGTGTTTGAATTGTTGTTTTAAGTCCACTTTATGCACAGAAAGGCTAATCGGGACTGGACCTACAGTTTAAAGTTGGATCCCAAACACTGTGCCAAGTTGACCCAACGGGTATCCAGCCCGAGACCCCTCGATTACAAGACGACGGCGTTACCACTAAGCCTTCGGGAAGGTCTATTGGAAACTAGGGGTGTAAATGTTAATTACGTAATAAAAAAAACTATGCTTTTGAATGATTTAGTTTATTTTACTTCGCTTCTTGTGCCACTTTGGGCTAATTTTCGAAGATGAGGATGAGTGATGATATGATGAGATTAATGAATGGACACTCACAAACACCCATGCTCAGGCCGGGATTCGAACCCGGGACCCCTAGCATCGTAGCACGTTGTGCTAAACACTCCACCCAGGAGTCCGGCTAAAAAACTATGCATTGAGTGCACTAACTGTATCAAATGTAAAAAGAAGATAAGGAAGACAGTTGTTTTGGGTAATGAGTCATGTGGTGAATAGAAAGTAGAGTTTTTCTAATAATATAATAAGAACAAGAATAAATCGGGATGAAATTGATTTATTTTAATAGTTGCTATTTATTTAAAGTAATGATAATTATTGTTATTATTTTCACATGAATTTTTACTGTTCCATTTATGCTTAAGATTTTCACATTGCTTTAGTTTTCGAAAAGTGCAACAAATTATAGTTTTAATTATAAAAAAATCGCTTACCTGTGTGAGTAATGACCAAATTTCTTCCATTTGGAAAACTATTTCATCTCCTCAGACACTAAATATGAAATGTTCATTGAACACAATCATACACATTACATTTCCCTAACAATGCCAAAAAATCCCTCAGCAACCTCAAAATACCGGTTTATGTACACACACATACATCCCCCCCCAACGGCCCCCGAAACACAACAGGTGCTTCTCCCTGCAAATTTTCCCTTTCCTACAAAATTTTCCTTCTTGGAATATCCACCCGAGCGAATTCTATTTCAGGATGAGGTTAAACACTGTCATTCATGTTTGCGCCAAACTGCAATAGATGAAGCGTGACAATCTGTTCTAAATCAAACTTTCACCAGCAAGACTACAAATGACAGATCTTATAGCGCTTCAGTTATTCTCTTTGAACAGAATAGTGTTATCCATAGTTTATATTGCATATTTTGCGGCGTTTTTCGCGTTAAAGTGTAAAATTCAGTGTTTTTCTGAAAAATTGCATAATTCGCGTTGTATCGCGATTCCCAAACACCGAAAACTTGCCAAATACATTTTAAACACTTTATTTTGCTTTCCTCAACTCTTCGGTGTTATCGTTAAAACGAAAACTTCACGTCCCTATATTCGTGTTCTACACCTCAGATTCAACCGCTAGGACCATGCCATAGCGGATTTTCTTCTGGAAAATAACTATAAAGAAAGTGACAAGATGATATTCAACAAGGTGACAAGATGTAACTTCACCATGAAATGAGATGATTCTTGTATTTGTATTTTGCTTTGTCGTTCTTTTGCCACCTTTTCCTATACTGCAGGAGGCCTTAGAAAGAGCGCTTCGCGGGCTAACAGCAGACGTCGATCGCACACTGTTGCCGATACTTTCGTGTCGTCTGCTCCTTAGCCGAACGAACAGGCCGAGGTAGCAAGACGCAGAGGTCACTCACCCTTCCAGGAGGGTGCAGCAGCGCGATAGCTGTGGCAACCAGGCTAGCTCATTCGCGGACGTGATTGGTTCTCGCAGACACACACCCATATTGTCGTCTGCTGCAAGCCCGCGAAATAATCTTTTTAAGGCCTCATGGAGTTTTTTTTTTATAATCACAACGATGAAGGTGAATCAGGCAGTGTCTATAAATACGTATATTCCGAACCGTGTCTTAGGAATAATGTTTAAATTACAGTAATGATATTACAATTACATTAAATAAATACTAATTAAATTTGTAACTTAATTCATATTATATTTTTGTACACGAATATGTAAAACAACGGTGTAATATAACAGCACGAATTCATTATCTACCTTACGTCAAAATTTGTGTAAAAAAACTGCCCTGGCAAGGAAATTAATGTCAAAAAGATAAAAAGAACTGAATACTTATTGAATAACAAAGTAGGGTCTTAGATCCAATTGGCAAAAAGTAAAGTTCCTGATTAATATTTTGTGCATATTATCATGAATAGTAGTGTGTAGGCATAAATAATTGTATAAATCGTATGATCCCAATAAAATCCTTGCCTTCCAATAAGTTCAGAAGAAATTAATATCCATCCATTATACAACAAGTGCTAAACAAGTTTATTTTTATTATTTAATTTTAGTACTAGGTAAGTGTTTCTGGGAGGCCCAGACACACTGGAGACCCTAAATACGTCCTTGGGGTGAATGATGATTAGATGAAATACATGACGAGAAGGGACGCTCTTATAGAAGTGAGCACTCATGGCCCGGCGCAATACAGATTGTTTTCTTTTGTTTATTTCACTTCGCTTTTGGCCAATCGCGAAGATGGGGATGAGTGATGATATCATGAAATTGATGAAGTGACACTCACAAACACCTATGCCCAGGCCTGGATTCGAACCCGGGACCACGGATTAAGTATTTGCCACGCGATAAATTGGTTGACTTTCTTGAATTTATCTTATAAAGTATTATATTTATTTCCATTAATTTATGCGATTCACAGCTTGGTGGTCCACAAGTGTCAAAATACTTGCTTAAAATAAATATCGACGGGGAAACAAGAATAAATAATGATGTTATTTGTGCACATTTCTCGACTTTTAAAATCAGTTTGGTAGCGTCTCTAGGTGAAATTCCTACAATAACACAATACAACCATTAATATATCCGCTATTTTTCTTTGTATAATACCACCATCAATCAAGCCATATACATTAGCAGCAGAAGCGTAACTAAATACGCTCTTCGACCCCCCCCCCCCAACAACTTTCAGTTTTGCGCCCCTACTCGTTTGAAAACAAAAGCTTTCCTTTCTACAGCCTACATTTATATTAGGTATATAGGAGCATGAAAATACATACATGTAATTTGAATCTATTTAAAAACTGCTAGGAAAGGTTAATACAACAAACTATAAAATATTATACAGGGTGTCATTTTAATGGTGCCCACGGACCACAGACAACTTTTCTCACTAACATTTTTATCGTTGGTGCGTCATTTCGGCGCCACAGCCGTTCAAAAAAGCCCGTTTTGCCGCCTGCATGCTGGCAATTCAACATCGTATCGGCGACGTCATTTTTTGAAGTGAAACAGTGAACGGTTGCAAGGAATACATAAATTTTGCGAAAAATGACAAACTACCAACCACATTATGTTGCTGTAAAACGAAGCTAGGAACACGTCCAGTAGACCAACGGGAAGTGAACCAACGATACGAAAAATGAGAGAAACGCAAGGTATTGAAAAGTGGTAATATTTGATTTTGTCTGTTAGCGTACATATCAAATTATTTACAAATCTCGTTGCAAGGTTGAAAGTCAGCGTTGCCAGAGCATATTCTTGCCTGTCGTCTACCCTTCGATGATTTGAATTAACTATTCATCTTATGGAGGTTTTCTTCTAATCTGGTAATCCACTTTCTACTTTTCTAGTGATTAACATTTTCTGTTTGCAGTTGAAGAGGCATAAAAATATATGTTTGGTTGAAAATTTATTTTAGGCAGTGTCTGCTGCCACGTTCTTTTTCTGCTGGAATCTCAAAAAAGATGCGCGTGCCAGTAGACTCGGTCTTTGTTTTATGGTGATTTCATCATGCTATGTATGCAATTACGTCTGTAACACATACTGTGAAGTTGTAGGGATTACTTTCACAAAAATGTTTTAAGATTAGGTCCCTCAGCATTCTTCTAATAATAAACCTAAATGCTCTCGTAGTTAGGTTAGGTTCTGTTAGCATTAAAATAATATCGCTAAATGCTTTCTAAAGAAAAAGATTCTAAATTGCCTGTACATTCATTCCCACTAATCATAGAGTTGCATTTCTCTCGTCTTAATCAGTTCTTAAGATTTGTAACATACTCTTAGCAGACGAATTACGTGGCAGCAGCAAATTTGACGCTTATTCTTACTGCTGACACGTGCGTGGCAGCAGACTCGGCCTTTATTTTAACGCCGAAAGGATAACATTTGTGAACTATGGTCATTCTAAATTTATCATTCTTGCTGCGTTCCCGAAGCTCGTGCGCCGGAATAGTATTTACTCCACTGATTAGCAGACAGCCTTCAAGATGACCACCATGTTGGTAATATATCCAGAGAAGATTTTCCCTTTTGCTATAACTTGTACACAGGCACGTATATAGAAGCATACTTCGGGAGGGGGGGAGAACCAAATGCATAATGTGATACTAATAATATAAATGTTTAAATTAATACGTTAATATAATTTATAGGCCTATTCATCATATGTAAATTAATTCATACTGTAGTCTTATTATTACATGAATAGCTAAGAAGGCGGTACAAGAATAGGGATATGAAATATAACATTATCTAACATATGTGTAGTTAAAATCACCAAAACTTTAAATAAATTTATTTTCAGAAGGATAAAAGAATCGAATATTTTTTTCAATAACAAAATAGTCCAGTCCAGTTGACTAAAACTAAAAGTGCTGATTAATATTTCATGCATATTATTATTAAATAGCAGTGTTCATAAATCTTCTAAGATACTGTTCATTCAAAGCCGTATGATCCAAATCCAATTCTTGCTCTAAAGTATATTTTCATTATTAATTTTTAGTGGTAAGTCTCTCGGCGGGGAGGATGCATGTATAAGTTCGACTCGTGATTCCTTATCCGAATTTGTTTTAAACGGATTGTTCAAGGCATATGCACTACCTGCATTTTGATGACATATTACTCGCTTCCTAGATTATTGGCAGAAAATTGATCGGCGGTGCGTATTTAAGGGGGGGACCAGGAGGTCTGCCCCCTCGAAAGATTTACTAAGTACTAAAATTAAATAATGAAAATATTCAAATAACAAAATAACTCAAATTAAATAATGAAAATATACTTGATGTTTAATCGAGGGCTATTTATTTCCACAGAACTTATTCGAAAGCAAGGTTTATATTGGGGTCATACGACTTTGATAATGGTAGCAAAGAAGATGTATACAAGATTGTTGGGGTCTCGCGTTCGATACCCGGTGGAGGCACACAGTGGTTCGGATTGCACTTTAAACTGTAGGTCCAGTCCAGATTAGCCTTACTGTGCATAAAGTGGACTTAAAGCAGCAAATCCATTATGCATCACACATTACCAGGAACTTTACTTTTCGTCAACTGGAACTTTTTTTAATATTCAATAAATTTTAAATTCATTAACGTCTTTGTACCTATTCATGTGATAAACGTATATTAATTAATTTGAATATTTTAATTATTACTATTTTAATTAATTTAATGTAAGTATAACTATTTTAATATAAACATTATTATTATTATTATTTACTTGTTTCGGACCCCCGCCCCCCTAAATATATCTCTAGATACGTGCCTGTCCGACAGCAGCAGGACAGTAATTCGAACCCGGGGCCTTTGATGGAAACAAAATTAATCGATCACTCAACGCGCTCGTGTATTGAGAGGCGGCTAAATAACAACTGAGATTGCGATTATATCAATCATCATAAAGTACAATATACTGTGGTAGTACTTTTAAATATTATGAATTTACAAGGTTTTTGATTTTCTACTTGCTACTCTTACCTGAAATGCCCGGAACATTTTGAAGATAAGCGAGCTACGATAAACCAACCAACTTGTGCTGCTGCCTCCCTTTCTTCAACTGCTTCCTTGACCTCTAGATCAGCGTTGCCAACCACCCGATAAGAAAATGCGCTGTTTAATCTGGAAAATTATGCTAAATGCTTATAAATTGTGCTAGGATCTAAATATTGAATTATTACTATTATTGATAATTAGTAATAGCAATTTTATATTATAATTATTTTTCGGATGATTGTAATTTTAAGTTATGCATCATATTTCCGAGATGAGTTCAACATTGAACTACAGGGCAAAGCAGAACATTTGTTCTATTTGTGGCTCACAATTTTCTACCGATTTCTTGCAATGAAATGTTCCTCACGAGCAGTGGCGGTGATCAGGGAGGCGAGGGGGTGGGGCAGTTGTCCCTCACTTTTTGCTACTTTTTTCCCCCGCACTATGCTAATCCTTATGTGTAAAGGGAAAGTAAACTATCTTTGTCCCAGTTATGTGGTTAGTCCATATTTTCCTACCTTTGACGTTCTTTTTTTTTTTAAAGTAGTGGATCAAAAGGGGGGTTATAACCCCCACCAACACCCCCTTGGACACGCCACTGCCCCCCCCCCAGTTTTGTAACCCAATCGCCGCCACTGCTCGCCATGTAAACTGGGGATAATTAAGCAAAGGTGAAGAGAAGAGGGTGTAGTTGGAAAAGAATGTCCCTGGACCGGAAATAGATTTGGATACGATCTTATTTTTAATTTCTCAAATTATCGTCCTTTGAAGTGAATTTCTCCCTCCCAGAGAAGCAAGTTTGCAGAGTATGCTACATTTTCCCGTTATGCAAACATAGCAAATTGTGCTAGGTTTATCAACATTATGCTAGGGTTGGCATCACTGCTCTGGACATGCAGGAAAAATACGCCAGCTATGATGTCGAGGGCGGTCACCCATTTTCTCTTCCTCCCCCTCAGCTCACAGGGCATTCATCCTGAAAGCACTTTCTCCTGCGCGTATTTTTAGGACTGGTTCATGTTCCTAGAAAAGGGGCAAAGGGTGGATTCATTCCTTTCGTGTAAATGTTTCCTTCCCAAGTTGAGTTCCTGAGAATGGTCATTGATAGGGTGACCAGACACATACATGTAAAAAAGAGGACAGAGCATGGTGAAAAAGGAGGACAAAGTCATAAAAAAGAGGACACCGCAAAAAATGGCGACTCATTTGCCATTACTCATAATTAGGGACGTGAAGTTTTCGTTTTATTTTCAACTGAATTTCGATGTTATTTTTTACTGCAATTCGGTATTATTTCTCGCGGTTTAGGGCAAAATTCGGTGTTATTAATTTAAAATCGGTTATTTATACATGCATATTTACTGTTTCTTCTATGATAAAGATTTTCACATTGCTTTCTTTCAGGAAAATTTTAGTTTTAATGACAAAAAAATAAATTTAAGGCTTACCTTTGTTAGGAATTACCAAATTTCTTCCATTTGGAAAACTATTTCGTCTCATCAGCCAGTAAATATGAAATGTTTATTGAATGATATCACCCAAATCTTTGAAAATAGTCATACATATAACTTTCTCCAACAATACCAGGAAAATCACTCTGCGACCTCAAATTAGGTGTTTTGTGTAGGCACACTCGCATACACAACCTCTCCCCCTTCTCCCGAAACACAAAAGGTGCTTCTCCCTGAAAATTGTCCCGTTCCTAATCAATTTCCCTTCTGGGAAGATCCCCCCCCCCGCCCCGAGCAAATTCTATTTCAGGAAGAGGTTAAATAGCCTACTGTCAGTCATATCTGCGCCAAACTGCAATAATGGAGCGTGATAATTATTTCGATTTAATCGAACTTTCACCATCTAGACTAGAAACGACAGATCAAATAGCACTTCATGAACAAAAGAAGTGTTATCCCTAGTTTATATTGCATTTTTCGCGACGTTTTTCGTGTTAAAGTGCAAAATTCGGTGTTATTCTGAAAAATGGCATAATTCGAGTTATTTCGCGATTCCGAAACACAGAAAACTTGCCTCCTTCATTTACCCAAATCCATTTTAGACACTTTATTGTGCTTTCTTCAAGTATTCGGTGTTATCGTTAAAACGAAAACTTTACGTCCCTACTCATAATTTAATCAATATAAATCTGATGATTTTTTTAAATAATTTCCTATTACCTTTAAGCAACGAAAGCAATCTCCTAATCGTATTATTTAACACATGACAATCATAACTAAGAATATCTATAGTTTGAAGCACAGAATTTTACTCTTTTTACAATTCTTGGATATTAGAATGCAATATCACCATAAGTGAATGCAAATGTGACAAGTAAGCTTCGCTTTAACTTATTTCCAAAAACAGAACTTAAATTTTAGGTGGTTTAGATTGTGTCAGGAAATATGATTTTAATGCCACGAACATTTTTGCACTCTTTCAACAGGAGGGGAAAGTGACAGCCACCTTACACTTTACCTCATATTCGTTTCTTCCATCCTCTAAAAGCTGGATATTTTTTTTGCAAGATCATTGATGAATTTACACTTAAGCTTCGTTATTTCATAAAAGTAAATATGACTTAATAATCAAAATTCTCACTACGCGTTTCTGTATCGCGTATGTATGACTCAAAAATGAACTGGCCGACCTCTGTGGCGGAGTGGTTAGCACACCGCGCCACAACTCCGGAGGTCCCGGGTTCGAATTCCAACCTGGGTATGGGTGTTCTTTGTGAGTGCCCCTTCATCAAAATCATCATATCATCGCTCATTCTCATCTTCGCGATTAGCAAAAGTGGCAGAAAAGGGAATTAAAATAAACCATATCAGTCAATCAAAAAGGAACTGCTGACATGTGTTTCACAAGTCTGATTGCGAAGCAACGAGTTACAATAATACATAGCTACTCATGACTAGGGGTGCGCTGGGCAGAACATTTTTTGGTCGGGACGGGGAATTTTTTTAAATCCCGACGTTCGGAACGGGTCAAATCCGCAATTTCCAGAGAAATTTTCAGGAACGGGTAATGATAAAAAATTCCCGACGCTGTGGAAATAGCGAATTTGACGTCATTTCCCTTTCTTTCGATTTCTGAAATAAAAGTTAACAATTTGAGAGAAGTGTCAAGACACTTACAATGCAGAAAACATCAAGAATTAACCACTTTTTAAAACGACCATTTGGAAGTTCCGAACTGCTCGGGGTCTCGAAATGTCTGGAATAATTTCCTGAAGTCGGGATCGGGACGGGAATTTTTTTAACCGACTTTTCTGGATCCCGCACACCCCTACTAATGACTCAGTCGGGAAAGTGATCATGTTCAGCTCCCAGATGTTAGATGAGCATTGCTTTCATGTTTAACGCGCCCCAAGTGATATGAATATCAGTATGTGTGGAAGCATTTTCTATGCAGAACATTTGGTCGATGCTATACTCTTTCCAAAAAAGGAGGACATTTACCGATTTCTAAAAAATCCGCCCGGACGCCGGACAGACACCTAAAAAGGAGGACATGTCCGGATAAAAGAGGACGTCTGGTCACTCTAGTCATTGACTCATTACATTCATGAATAGGGTTCGGAAGATGAAAATTCATCTTTCTTTCTGAGCCTTGAAAACAATGCTAAACCTGATATCATTTCCCATAAGTTAGAACCAGAAAACATAGTTGTTTTTTTTGTGTTTGCACTTTTCGGCCTTTTTTGGCTTTTAGGTCATTCATCAGTATTTTTTGCCGTCTTTATTGTATTTTTCTTCATTTTTGATGTTTATTTTTCTCCTTCCCTGTTTGCCGGCTCCCGTGGCGGAATGGTTAGCACATCGCGCTACAACGCCAGGGGTTCGGGTTCGAATCCTGGCCTGGTAGTGGATGTTTGATGATCATGGTGAGCTCCATCTTCGCAAATTAGCCAAACTGGCACAAAGAGCGAAGTAAAATAAAGCAAATCAATCAATCAATCCTTCCCTGTTCTTTTGTGAATTTTAAATGCAAATGCTAGCATAATGTATGTATTTAAATTTCATGACATTGTATTTTTAGCAAGTACGTCATTAATCAAAATACGGTCAATGGAAATGAACAATATTATTTTTAACTGAAAGTTTGGTTCAGATTAATTAATTAATTGTCGTACATTTGTTTTCCGTCCAGTATTTAAAATACTTCGTGTGAAGCCTACTTTCATATTCCCTTGCTCGCCACCATAATCGCTTCAATTTTTGGTTTCAGTCACAACATAAAAAAATATAATCTGACGTATGCGAAACACAACTGTATTTAAGATGCTGACCGACTACTGTGTCGTGCAAGGTCCATTCTGAAAGGAGCTGAATGACTTACACGGGGGGGATTATGGCGCAGGCTGCGCCATCAAGATTTTTTGGGTGATTTTTTCCTTCAAATAATGTAAAATTCAACATTTATATATTTTTCCAATATTTAATACATTAGATGAAGAAAATAAAGGGTTTAAGGGCATTATCGAAGGGGAGGGGGAGAGAGAAATGTCCAACTCTAACATATTAGGTCTTAATTTGCTTTATTTTCGTTCGCTCTTTGTGTCAATTTGTAATTTAAGATAAATCAAACTTTCATTTTAAGAGTGAAAATTATTATTAGGTTATTTTTCCCTTCTTAGGTCATTTTAAAATAATTTTAAGGTCACTCTGACGGTCATTTTTTGAGTTTTTTAATCCTCAACTTCCTAGACCAGCATCATGATCGTATAGAAATTGCAACTGAAAACATTTTCACAATTCGAATATTTGTAACAGTATTGACATCATTTCAGTGAATGCATCATTCTCATAGAATCTAAAGAGCAAATGAGAAGGCAGCAGAAAATCACTTCCATTTCACTGTGTCGTAACAGAGAAAGAAAAGGGAAAACAGAAAACAGAGGGGAAAAAATAGTCTGCCCCTTTGCAGAAATTTCTACAAGTTCACGATAAATTAGAGCGTATGCAGAGGCGTATATTCGGGGCTATCTAGGCTATCTGCGAAGCCCAGACTCGGGGAATAATATACAGAAAAAAATATCTTATCAAAAAATGTGCATAAAATTTTTCATTTCAATAAGAAGATGGACCTATTTCTTAGAAGTTGGAAACATTGCCCCCTTTCTTTGAATTCGCGAGACGGCTGGCCCAGCTGGCGGGCAACTCCACGGGGGTGACGGGTAAACTTGGCAGGGCTCCGATCAAAGTTGCAAACCAATTTTTCCCACCATGTAATTTCCCCAGGATCTGGGAATTGTGGAGTCAAACTGTTACAGGAAAGAGATCAGGGTTGCATATGGCGGGAAAAAAACCATCTGAAATTCCTCAACAGTCTGGGTCAATGTTGCAAACCAATTTTTCCCAGCACGTAATCTTCCCAGGAATGGGGAATTTTGAAGTTAAATTATCAAGGGGAAAGTGTCATGTGGCAGAGACAAGAACATAATTGAACGCTTGCAGGAGGAGTTGAAAAAGAGGTCGTTCACCTTCAAAGAACTAGAGATACAGTGGGGAGTAGAAAATTGTTGGCTGAGCGGGAATGGTTTACCGAAATGACAAGGACCAGTTCTAGTCTAGATCGCGTCGAGTGGTCTTGGTGCGTGGAATTTATTTAGAGGCAGCGTGTGAATACAGTAGTGAGCGGATTGTATTTTTGTGAATGATATGTGCTGTGTGTTGTGTAGTGAACTGAAATGAGGGACATAATTAACAAGCTCTCTTTTCGGCTTACGAATTACGATAAGCTCCAAATCGTTGTGGATATTTCTTGTATGTCCACTTTATGAACAGATAAGCTAATGGGGTTCGGACCTACAGTTAAAGTGGTATCTAAACCACCATGCATCGAACCCGGGACCCCTTAGTTTCAAGGCAACGACGTTATTACTGCACCAACAAGGAGTACCCGAACTTAAAATCGTGAAAATAGGTAGGTTGAAATTTTATTTTTATTCTAGTATACAGGCCTACATAATATTTCACAATATGGGCCTCTCATTTATGCAAATAAGAATGAAATTCTTGAAATCCTTTCCTTACTGACAGTGTATATTTCCATGTTTTATTTATGAGGTATATATTTTTAATCACAGAGTCACATCACTTCAACCCGCCACCCAAAATGAGTTAGAGAAACAAAAACACCCCCACCAGCAAATTTTTGTTATAAATTCAACTTATATATGTACTTCTAAAATATATATATATAAAAATATACACTTTGGCACCATACTGCAATATGTGCAATGAGGCGGGGAGGGGGGGGGGATCAGAATATATTCCCTTGGTAATTCATTTACTTTAGCTCGTTCCAAGTCACTTTTGTTAACTTGTTTTTTTATAGGAATTATAACGATAAGAGTATCTGTTAGATGAAGAAAGGGAGGATTTAGGAGGGGGTCAAGTAAAATGTTCAGTTAAACTAAAGAGAAGTAACTTTCAATAAAATGATAGTAGTGGAAACGCTGTTGTGGTTAAATATTTCATGGGGATTATGACATGATGTGAAGAGGGGAGGGACGCCGACACGTCATTGGCCTTGGAGAGGGGACGTTTGCAGTAGTAATCAAAACCGCACCCACAAGGAAAATAAATGCAAACCGATTTATTAAGGAGCTCTGTGCAATTTATGAACTCCTAGTAATACTGGTTTAATAACGGCAGATAATAATTATGAGAAGCTGTTTTGTCGAGAAAGGTGGAAAAGATTTGTTTTAAAGATTTATCTTATCGTAGACCACTGAAGTTCTAATCAGAAAATTGATATCTTTACATATCTTAGCCACTGTTAGTGGTATTACATTATTGTAACGGGCATTTTTAATAGCACAGTATTTAAATGATTCATTTAACAAATAAACAAAGTAGATTTTATAAAGATGTACAATGAACTGCAGTTTTGTTCTAGTTTACTCGGATTTTCTCAATTAAATATTATTATGTTAAATATAATATCAAATAAAAACTTAAGCATTGCGAGTTTTTTTTTCAAAATTGTTATTTTTGTGACGGATCTTTTATCAGTATTCGTTTTGATTGATTGATTGAGTTGGTGTTTTAAGTCCACTTTATGCACAGTAAATCTAATCGGGACTGGACCTACAGTTTAAAGTGGGATCCGAACCACTATGTGCCTCCACCGAGTATCAGTATTTGTAAACTAAAACCCCATTGCAGCTATATTGTAAGAAATTTATAGCTACATGTCTGTTTTGAGGGGAGTACGCTGTAACTACAAAAAGTAACTATTCAATTATTCTAATGGTTTTATTGCAAAATATTTGCTCATTTATGAAAGACTACGGTATATCGCGTGAAGTTGTGTAAAGGAAATTTGAAAATTTGCAAAAATTGTAACACCCCACATAGAAATGAGAAGCTTTATCAGGCATGAAGTTCATAATCCCCGATCACCAGCCGTTGAACTCATAGGCATCTAAAGAATGCCATGTCAGAAATTAACCAACCTTCCTGAATTAGTGGTATTGCAAACAGGTAAATAAGGTGCTGACCCAAAACGTATTACAGGGTAATGACTCGGCATTATGGAGAAAGGAGAGAGAATAAGTATTGAGTGCAACGGGCGTGAGCGATCATTTCTTCAGGAGACTGTAGCTTGGAAGGAGCAGGAGAGTTCTGGGAGAGCTGTACAGTCTCACGCCTAAGTGTTCACTCTGAAGGTCAGGGCTATCAGGAAAGACAGGTAATTAATTACCTTATCTAACCATGTGTGATCCAAACATGAAAGCGTAAAATCCAAATGGTTATGTTTTGCCATCTCTTGAATGTGTGTAGTTAGTACCTCTCGCACCTTCCCATCAAGCCTACCACGATTAGCGAGTTGCTCCATAAACAAGGATGAATGATCAATGAGCTACGTAAACCCATCGGGACATCTGAAAGTCCCCAGTTCGATCCCCATTCCTAGAAGAACGTTACGAAATCACCGAGAAGCACTGTATTAACTCCCTTAATGAAGTTCTGATGGCTAACATACATAAAAATTTTCAATTTTCAGATGTTAATTGCATCTGAAAGCTGGAGTTATACTGTTTAATAACATGGCATGGTAATAACTATCAAGTGACCAGGCAGAATATTATATTTTATGAAGTAATGCACATTAGAAAGCGTGGAAAAACTGAACCTACAGATTTATTTATTTGCAATTATTTACTTTTATTATTTCAATAATATATTCCAGTGATAGGAAAACCTGTGCTAACGAATATGTAGTGGCGAATACCCGGTGACTATTAAAACTGAAACTGTTGAAATTTCATTTTCATATACGTACATATGAAAAAGGAACAAGAAGTGGCGAGTAGGTTAACGTTGTCCAGATAAGCAACTGGTTTTCCCCTTAAAGCACCCCAAATAAATTAGTCGACTCACGCGAATGGTCAAAGGCAGAAAAAGATCGAAAATTGAGGACTGAAAAAGTATAGGTAACCTCAATAGAAATTCCTGGTCACGCCACTGATCATGAACACAGCGAGATATTGTGAGTGCTAATTTCCACCAAATAACTTTTGATTGATTGATTGATTTAGTGTTTTAAGTCCACTTTATGCACAGTAAGGCTAATCGGGGCTGGACCTACAGTTTAAAGTGGGATCCGAACCACTTGTGCCTCCACCGGGTATCGAACCCGGGACCCCTTGATTACAAGGCGACGACGGGAGGCCCTAAATAACTTTTGAATTCTTGATATAGTGATATTAAGGATTCGAACATGGTGGCCAAGTTCCATGTGAATTAACGGGATAATTAATATTGTTAATCCTGCCAGGGAAGTTTTATATCCTTCTTAATGATTGATAGATTCATTGATTTGCTTTATTTTACTTCGCCTTTTGTGCCACTTTTGGCTAATTTGCGAGGATGGGGATGAGTGATGTATATGATGAAATTGATTGAATGGACACTCACAAACATTCATTCCCAGGCCGGGATTCGAACCCGGTACCGCCCTCTTAATGAGAATGGAATTGAAAGAATATAGTATACAATTTCTTAGCTATTTAACAAACACAACTGAAAAATCATTCGTGTCCATTGATGGTCCAGTTATCAGAACTTTTCCTGCCGAAAAGTATGCAGCCTTGTGGATCAAAGAAAGACACCATTCTTCAACTGACCAACCTTACTCAGCCGAGAAAAGAGCAGGAGGCTGTTTTCCGCTTAAGTTTTCATGGCATAGTGCTCATATTTTACATGCATTCACAAGAAACTTGTAGCTAGTTAAGCATTAAGTTTGAACCTGACAATCAGTGGCGTAGCGTTATTGAACGCCAATACGCACGGCGTTCCCTGATTTAAAATGGGTAAAACAATGCGTGAGTGTTGTAAATGAAAAGTAAAACATTACTAATTATATATGTGTTTGAGCTATATGGTTTTATAATAGCTATTTATCTCGGTACGCCTACAACGCTCCACTAAGCAGCTCTCGTTATAGCAATTTTACTAATGCCTTTGCTGGCCGGACGCCAGGGATCTTTGGCGTACAGGACTATTTCCTCTGCCTGCCTGGAGGGAAACCTTGGATCTGTACAGCACGCGCAAAATGCTCTCTCGTACGCCGTCGTACGGAACAACTTGATTGGACCTAGGGCTCAAGTTACCCTTCCTGCCTTCCGATGCAGACGACAAACATACCCGGTTCTTCGCGCTCGTGCTGTGTGATGCTACAATACGCAATATGACTCACGTAACTTCACCAAACTCCAATATATAACTTCTTTGTGCAATTTATCGCACGAACAGCGATGTACATTAAACACTAAAAAACAACACAGTTTTCGTAAGTATTTTTCAGTCCTCGCGGTATGAAAGGTTAGAAACAGAGATTATTTATTCACAGGTGAAGTTCAGCCTGTGGCTGCATTTCGACTTAACCCGCAAAACTAATGTATCATTAAGACAGTTTATTTGTTTGTAAATATCTAAATCCTTTATATTTTGTCAATGAAAATGTTGAGCATTCTTTTCAAAACTCTTAACGTCGAATGATCTCTGGACGATATTATTTTAAAATGTTTATCACGTTATTCTATGACGCAACGTGATGTATGTCAGACAGTAGTCTGAATTACTAATAGGCACTGTTACGTCAGTAGAGTGTATGATACGTGGATCATCTGCCGACCTCTGTGGCGGAGTGGTTAGCATGGGTATTCTTTGTGAGTGTCCCTTCAACTTCATCAATATCATCACTTATAATATTCATTTTCGCGATTAGCCAAAAGTGGCAGAAAAGCGTCTATTATCTATTATTGTTCTAGAAGCGTTTATGATTCTAATAGTTTGTTTTAATGACTTGCGTCATGCCGAAAGGTTCCCTTGGTTAGCTGGATGTGCTGAGAGAAAAAAAATATAGTTTTGCTACACATGTATGTTTTGGGCCAAAGACTCCGAATGGCATAGGCTATGGAGTTCTGAGTTGTCTGAGTTGAACAACCTAATTAAAAAAAAGCTATAAAATACCAGTCTTCCAAACCTTTGTTGCATAATGAGACATCGTATTTGCTAGCCTTTAACTATGCATGGATCATGTATTATCGGAAGCCGGCCGACTTCAGGCAACAAAAAAACAATGAAATTGTACTTTAAAGTAGACAATCCTTAGATCGAATAATCCTATAAGTAAATTATTAGGCAAAAAAGCAAGGCCTTCCATTGGACTTGGCGTCCTAACCGGATGTGCTCATCCTACGCCACTGCTGACAATATAAATTTGGTTAAGTTTTCGTTGTTTCTAGTTCGATATATCTTTTTATGTATGAGTTTGGGTTGTCTTGGAATATAAATAGCTATACTAAGTGTTATTAAATTACGTGTAATTATTATCAAAAGATTTAATGACCTAGGGTAGAACCGATGTTCTAAGGTACTACTTTGAACCGCAAGGCAATACTAGTTTAGTTTACTAACTGGTAACATACAATTTTGCATCCCCCCCTCCCCCAAAAGCAAGAGTTTTAATTCGCACAGTGAACTAATCTCTTAGAATTATATTTCTCCAGGCACCAATATTACGTGGCACCGATGACTTCAATGGGGTATCAAAATGTATAGGAAGAGCTCATCCGGTATCGTATCGGTGTGAGCTTTGGCACATATCTAATTTTAAAACATAGCGACAGTCACGATTAACCCTAACTGTGATACTTATAAAGTGTCTTATATAATATTATTTCAACATTAAGTATATTAAGATGTCTAAAAATACAAATGGTCCATATTTTCAATTTAAATTTATTTCATAATTATACTTGTAATCACGTGTTTAACATGATATATTCTTTCAATTATAATTGCACAATTACTTAAATTATATAATTAAGGAACAAAACTGAAAATATGATTTTTTTTCATATTACCAAATTACATTGTGATGCTGAATAAGATGCAAAACATTTCAGTAGATAAAATTATTTTACTTTTACATTTCAAATTTACGAGCTTATCAGAACATTAAAGTCTCCTTTTTTGTGGGATAAAGAAAAGAGTAAACATCATTCTTAAATTTTCGGTTTTCAACACGTAGTTATATTTTTAATTTTTTTTTTTTAAATAGAATAACATCTCAACTCAAAGTCTGAACGCCGAACCAACATAAGTCTTCATCACTTCATTTGCACTACAACCGTTCCGTAGATGAATTAGAATTAGATTTAATTTTGTATCCAAGTGTTTCCACCCACCTACATTGTTTGTGCACATGATAGAAAATTTCATCTTGAATAAATGCTAAAATTCAAACGAGAACGTTGGTTGGAAAATTCTAATCAAGAGGCCCAAATGAGATAAAAAGAAATTATAGAAAAGAATTGGAGCCGCCGTTGGTTGAACAGAAGTCAGTATTGCACTGGGAGTGGGATGCTCTTGTTGCTCTGGGGCCTGAACAGCCTGCAGACTGGTAGGGGCTGGGGACAGGGCCTCGTGAGGCAGAACCTAGTCTGCTGGAAGCACTCCTCTCCCGCCGGACACCTCATCTGCTCGCAGCTTCTTACGACTCGCGAGTCCTGGCAAGGCAGAGCAGCATCTGGAACGAACAGAACATCAATTGAATCGGCATATGCATGTGCATGTGCATGTGCATGTGTCTAAGTGACATTTTTTTTCAAAAATGAGATAATTACAGGATTGAAGTCTGTTGGGGTAGATACACAACCTGTGCAAAAATGGAGCATGTGACGCAGTTCTTTCTGGGTGAGAGAGGGGGTACAGATTAGGTGGGTGCAAAAAGGTGACATATGCAGCACATATCTCCTTTATGAACAGTTTATAGGTTGGTAGCCATGA
This sequence comes from Lepisma saccharinum, assembly GCF_977018435.1. Lineage (NCBI taxonomy): Eukaryota > Metazoa > Arthropoda > Insecta > Zygentoma > Lepismatidae > Lepisma > Lepisma saccharinum. The sequence continues at coordinate 55,519,772 of NC_139245.1, forward strand.
TGTCAAGTGGTGCTTTTGGCGGTTCCTTACCAGTACGTAGCTGTGTAGCGGTGAAGATGGTTCATTGTTAATGCTGTTAATTCTCCGCGTACTTCTGTCTGTCGATTGTGGACACCATGTTGTCTAGTGAAGAAGAAGCTACTGTGTGCTGCAAGAAGCGTAAAAATAACGCTGAAAACTATTAATTACACACTACTTCCCAATACGCGGACATTCCTTCCTACCATGTGATAGGGACTTCGGACAGATTAAAAGATTGGTCAGACGGGTGTACAGAATTTACACTGTAGAACAATGTAGTGAGTTAATGCTAAAAGCATTAACGAATCGTTTTTCTATAGCCTAATTCCAGTATGTAGGGAAAATATCATAAATGTTGCATCATGGTGGCCCAAGTATTATAAAAAATTTTGTCTATCTGTTGAATCATATGGAAGACATGTTTCAAAGAGTGATAAGGTATCCTTCCAAGTTGGTAAATTCAATCACCTGTTTTATGATGCTAGTATGAAGGGTAAGGTTATTGCAATTTTTTTTATTGAAGGACTAGTGTCACATACATTTGCATTGAAATCCAGTGCTGTTGACATCAATTTGCCAACTGAAGAAGCATACAGTGAGAGGCTTCCAATTGACATAAAGAAAATGAAAGACATCAAGAAAGTGGTAAAATATATTCCACAGATGGACTTCTACAACGAACTCTTACAGTGACCTACAACATCTAAAGAGAGCAATCAGACAGAGGAAGTGGAAGACAGCGAGTAACATCTCATGTGTTAGCACAGAAACACTTCCATGAAAAAATGCAATGTTTGGAGTAATGTTTCATTACTTTATTGTCTCGCATTGTACATTTCTCTAATGTGATTTTGGTACATTATTATATTGTATTTCATGACAAAATATTGTTTGTAATAAATATTATTCATGTAGTCAACACACAAAATCTTGTTAATTTACAAAAATGTGATATGTGTCCATAATATTATTGATGTAATTCAACACACAAATATCTTGATAATTTACAAAAAGGTGATATGTGTCCAAAATTTGCAGAAAGGTGATATGTGTCATTATTTTGTTATTATTTTTCTACCAATTTATAGGGAAACTGCATATTCCAACCAACTATTATTTTCAAGAAGGCGTATAAGAATAAATCACGCTTACTTACTGGCTCTCAAATATGAATTTGTAAGAGCTAATCAGTTTTTTGCGTTTCCTGTAAAGTTTCATTTTTGTCACATATCACCTTTTTGCATATGCCGATTCAATTCAGAAATGTATTTATTAATAAACTAGAGGAATATAAAATGCCTAATAATAATAATAATAATCCTGGCCTCGTAGATGGGTAACACTAGCAAAGAATAAACTTCAGGAAACCCAGACTTTTCGCCTCCAGTTGTGGGAGTTTCAAGAAGGGGGAAATCGGTGTTGCTACACGATTGATTTTTGTCCAGTTGTACACGACACCTTTTGCTGTCAACACGCACCGTTCGCTTGCATTTGAGAGAGAGGCAGGGAATCTGAGACCCATTCGCTTGCTACGTGGCAAGCAGCATTATGCTTCGCCTTGCTCGACCTTCTTGAGGGTGCCACCAGTTTCGAAAACGACTCGAAACGAAATATTTGGCAAAGCAGAATACCTCCAGAAATTCCCCTCATCACGGCAACTGGACCAAGTCGATTGGTTCAGCGGTTCATGCGACACTCCCTGGCTTGCGACGGGAAGGACAAACATATAATTTCGAAGTTTTGAAGCCGAACTGGCTTCAGTAATCAAGGGGTCCAGGGTGAGGGGTTTGCAATGAGGGTGCATTGCACAGGCGTTCATGGGCGTCGACATAAATTTTTGTAGGAGCTGATGCCCCCCCCCCCCACCCCTGGGTACGGACCTGCTTCGAGCACTATATGCAACACTTACTTATTATTCTTCCCTATAATAGTTAGTTAAAAATAAATTCGATTGTGCAAGTGTTATTTGATCGCCAATTTATCAATCACATTTGGATCAAATAGAACATATATAAAAAATAAAAATTAAAAACTTTTAAAATTATTGCATATCTGCACCAGAATGTCTTATGCTCTTATTACAACAGTACACATTGTTCACATTGTTGGTGGCAGAAAAGAACCGGGTCAACACCTGCAACTGTTAAGGAGTTTATGCATCAAGTATGATGCAATGCCGTTGCATGTATTTTACAAAGTAGAAATTTCTTATGGTATAGGTAACACCACATAAACTGATATAATCAATTACCACTATTCAGAATGACAAATCATAAGTTTGATTTCAATGTCAATATTACAGAATATTAAAATATAACAAAACCAATACTTGCAAAAAGTAATCTTCTTCACAAATCATTATCGGGTCATTCCATACCATTTCGACCATTTTTAGAAATATTCCTAATTTATTAGTATTTAATAGAGCATTTAATTATGTGATTTTAATTGTACATAACTTATGCGCATTGCTATCATACTGTGTATATAACAATAATAACCGTATGTACATCAGGGGTGTAAGGGGTGCTCCTTCCACGTAGTGCACCTAATAGTCACCCAGTTGTACACCCTGGACTGCAGACTAACGAGGCTCTGGCGACTGGCCCAATGGCCAGTATAATTCTGTGTCGTCTTGTGTTTTGTCCTTGTTTGTGCTGAGCGCCCTTTTTAGCCTCAGCTTTTAACCAAGGTAAGAAAACTTTAGTTTTCAGATACGATTTTATTCATGTTACTATAAGGGGCTGGAACTCGTATAGTGTGACGGGTGGAAAATAGCCTCAGTGCTGACGCACCCAAAACAAGAATTAATTCAAATTCACATGTACGTCAGAATAATATTTACAGCGTATGGATGATGTTTTCTCATAACTTATTTATATTTAGGCTTACTTTAAATTTATATGGTGTTGCCATTGTATTTGGAAATTTCTGTTCCGTTGATGGCAAATAAGAAAAATACATTATCTACTGAACAAATAGTTGATTTAGAGTAATAAAGCTTGCCAACGTTTTATGTATAGCCTATAATTTGTGTCTATCTGTATAAAAGCTGACCTCCGTGGCAGAATGGTTAACACAGCGCGCTACGATGCAAGGAGACCCGGGTTGGAAACCCAGCCTCATCTTCGCGATTAGCCAAAAGTGGCAGAAAAGTGTATTAAAATAAACGAAATCAACTAATCACTCAATCTGTGTAAAATAAACTTAATTGTATTATCTGAGACTGTTTATTGGAGTGACAAATTGGTACGTTCTTTGTTCCTCGAGGAATTTAGGAGATGTGGCAGAAAGTGACCTCGGAAGATCGACGTGTATAATTCGAGAACAATAAAATTATAGTTCGAGAATATTCTCGAGAGATTCCAAAGAATATTGAGAAAGCAAGTGGAATGTATGCACTGCAAAACCTCGTTAATCCGGACTAATGGGGGGGGGATAAGTTGACCGGTTTAATGAAAGTTCGGATTAACTGAAATAAACTAAAAGACAAGTAGAAAGTGCATTAAAACTCCGATTATAGTAACAAAACACGTTTAGCATGGTGTACTTAAAAGGCATATATACACTATACGGTACAGTACAAAGTCTGCGGGAAACAGAATTTCATCAGTGGTTGACTGCCTTTTCTTTGGGAAGTTCTCTTATTGACTTCTTGCCACATTTAAAACCTTGCATTCTCCTTTTTTTTCCTTTTGTCTTTTGCCTGTCCGGATTAAGCAAAGTCCGGCTTATCTGGGTCCGGATTAACGAGGTTTTACTGTAATAGGAGAAGATGACGAATTTTCATCACAGAAACTTGTAATATTGTTCATTCCCTCAACTTTGCCAAACAACGTGGAAGTTACAGAAACGTTTTTATGCGTCTTTTTACACACAGGTTGCTGATCAATGCCATGCATTTCCTCCAGCTGTTTGCTTCAGCCAATGTACTACTAACCTTCAACACACTGGAATTTAACGCAACATCCTCGACAACAGTCCAGGCTGTGGAAACACTGCAAACGAATAAAAAGCTTAATTACAAATCCATTAATAAATAAATTAATATTTTCACATAAAAATACGACTTTTATAAATTGCAGAAAAGAACTGAATTTGTTAATTATTAAAAAAACAACTTAAACCAAACGTTGCGGTATGTCTAAGCTTTAAATTTGTGCCTATTCAGAACAAGAGCTGTCCATTATTAACCATCCCTATCTTAGGTCCATGTCAGCATTTAGTTTCATCTTCGTCTTTGGTTTCCGGCGTCTCATACTATTCTGTTTTCCAACAAGGATCCTATACCTTTCCCTTCGCATGAGTGCTACATGAACTGCTCACCGAAGTCTCCTGGATGATATATTTATTCTAATGGTATCAGGAAATGAATACAGGCTGTAAAGTTCAGTAGCTATCATGTAACCTTCTTCTTATTCGTTTTTCTCTTTTAGTGCATGTTTCATAGAGAAAGTCACTGTGTTATATGCTAATTTCTATGTCTTTTGGTATTAGACGAGAGAATAAAAGATTTTATTTATTTATTTATTTGAACACAACAGGCGAATACCCAATTATAGTGTTCCATATTTTCTGATAAACATAAAGTATATCAACGCTAAAGTACATTGTAAATGTACACAAATGAAAGTATAGTTACTAAAAACAAAAACATTCCGTAATAATACAAGTAAGATTGAAAGAGTAACAAAAATGTCAGACGTAACTATCAAATACAAAATTTGACTACATGAACACAAAATTTCAAATGTTACAATGTACAAATAATATCTTTACACTCAATGTTTCAGATCTGAACCACCACGGACAAAACAAAATGTAAAGAGATACTTACATAATGCATTATAATTTACATGAAATATGAAATTGATATAAACAAAGTAAATTTCAAGGATGGAAGATATAACCTGTCGTTATTACATTATGAACTATAGTGAATTAAAAAAAAAAAAAAACATCATTTTGGAACTGAAGTCCTCATTCGTTCTGAGTATTTCAATGAGTTGATATTTGAAACAAAACATTCGGTAAACTATTAATTAATAAATATTAGTATAATTTTACAGTCCCTTTTTATTCATTTATAAATCTACAGTAATATTTATTTGATTTATTTATTTATTCATTGACCACAACAGGCTAATGCCCAATTACATTGTTCTACATAATTGAGTACATATGTATTACGAAAGAAATATAGATTATAAAAAATACGTTCATATTTACATTGTTGACATTTATTCTTCCAGTCTTTTAATAGCTTTTTTGAATGTCCCAATAGGCATGTGAAATATATCTACGACCCTTTCGGAACTTCTACTGTATAGTTCACACATTCTCCTAATAGGCGATTTATTTATAATGTTCGATCTTCTGTTACTACAGTAAAGGAGGCCCCCTTTTGATTGTGTCTTGGAGATAGGAACACGTATGTGTATTTGTTCTAGTAGATGTTGCACCATCAGGAGGCTCCCGAAATGACTTAGGAGGGATAGGTTCGTAACAGTGGATCTCCCCGGGACGAAGGCGTGTTGGTTTGTAGATATTACTGGAGATATGTGTGACAACAATCTTTGATAAATAATACATTCGAAAACTTTTGCGGCGCAGACAATAAAGCAAGGGCCTATGCTCTTCAATGTTACCGATGCCACTATTTGTGGGTACGGAACGCACTGTAGATGTTTTCCATTTCGTGGGCAATACAGACGTAGCTAGGGAAAGATTGAAAATTTCCATCAAGGGTAGGGCTAATAAGCTTGACGGAATGCCGTAAGGGCCACAGGATTTCTTGGGTTTTAACTTTCTTATTGCCTTTTCAACATCTTCAATACTGACTGCGTTTAGTACAAATGCTTCACCTACGTCTATCTTTTCGTGGTCTTCGATTAAATTGCAGTTGTAATTCGTGCTCTTATAGGTGGAAGGAAATGCTGGAAGAAGGCGTTCGCAATTGCCTCGTCATCGTATAGTGTAGTGTCATTATATTTGAAGGGCATAGACGTATTTTCCTTCCTTTATTTTGGACGAAGGACCAGAAGTGCCTAAAATCGAGTTTTATATAATTTTCCGTTTCTGATATGTAATTCCTGTAACCTTCGTCAATTTGCCTTTTGGTTATTTTGCGGAGAGTTTCAAACTGTACCACTTACCAGGTACTTATTACCAATTCAGCGTTTCCATTTCTTATGGTGGTGGGATTTCCTTTTAATGTTTAATTATGCCACTGGTGAACCAACCAGGGTAGAGTGATTTTGAGACATTCCACGAAAAGTAGTCCTACTCCATGTAAGTAACAAAATGAATTGATGTGGAAATTATTATTGTTTTTAATTGCAATGTTTGTGAATGTATATAATTTGCACATTTAACCAATGAAAGTTACTAGCATCTGCAGCCCATATGCTTCACAGACAAATGGAGTCAAAACTTGCTACATTTTAAAAACGTCACACACGTAACGCACTTTCGTTAATGCTTTTCATGCATTCTGCTTATGCCATCATGCTCAAGTTTCATTCATTTGTTCAGTGGCGGCGATTGGGTTCTAAAACCGGCGGCAGAAGGTGCCATAACTGGGGGGGGGGGAGGGTAAGGACAGTTTAATTCCCTTTGTGAATAAGGTTTAGCATTGTGCGAGGCAAAAGTGGCATAAAATTGGGAGGCAACTGCCCCCTAATAGCCGCCACTGCCAGACACCATAAAGTGGATCATAATTCCATGAAATCAGCTCATTATGAATATATTAATCCAATATCATGTCTAGAACCTTACAATTTGTTGGTAAAAAGTCACACACGTAACGCTGAAATACCCCTTTTAATTTAAAAGTACCAGGCATTCGCTAGATTAAGCCTTCTTAAATTTACTCTTTACCAGCATTTTCATTTGCTGATACTTTTCCAAAGTAACTTGACTTCGGTAACTGATGCAAGAGTTCTTAACGATAATTGAAAATTGATTATTACGAAATAACGGTTTGACATGTAAGCATATATATTTTTTTTAAACTTCGTAATCTCTCTCTTATGCTGGCCTTAAAGTGCCATTTTAACATAATTTCTCAATTGTGTTTACACTATTGTGTTCTGTGTTCTAATAAAGAGGCCTTTATTGGTTCCATATGTCTTTCCAACAGTGCATTCTACATTATAATTAAGTACATAAAACCTATCGTCCATTTAACCCGCCATGCATTAAATATTATCATACATATGTGTGCAATTCACGCGTATTTGGAAGGTAACGCCGATTTAACCTGGCTCGTAACCCGAGAACACTTGTTCGGATTCAACCTTCTATATCAAATCAACCAAATCTGAATTATTTTTAGATGACATTGTTGAATTGTTAGTAAAGATACAAGACGGTATTAAGGAAGGCATATTACAGACAGGATGTTCTCGTCGGCTTGGAATGTAGACCTTACGAATTTCCTTACTTGCCTCATCCAGTGGATCCATCCGGATCTGAAATGACAGGCACTGGAATAGCGGAATTTGTATATCTAAGCAGCCCGATCGATCCGAGAAAATCAGAATGAGGATTGGTGTCGGACATTTCAGTGCTTCCACTACTTCGCTGCGGACGTCCTAAGAAGTAATGCAGAACCTCAGCATCTGCATCGAAAAATCTTCCGAAAAGTTGTTGACTGCTTTCTTGCGTTTCGCTAGCAGTGGTCTTCAATCGACTGTACAATTCGGCGTTTAGTCCGCAAAAGTCTAATGCGTGTGTTGGTTTACAAATTTTACAACTTCACCATTCACATTGCGGACACGGGCCTTGTTTGTACTGCTTTTACAGAGACCACTGAAAGTTCACCTTATCATTTCTGGCTTTTTCTTTTAAGAACGAAAGCTAGCTAGAGCTAGAGGGGGGACAGGGGGGCAGTTGCAACTGCCCCCCTGAGAGTCTGCTTTGCCACCCCTGTGAAAACTACTGAACACATTCCTACCTGGAATTCTCACTAATCTTTACAATTATATCCTGTGTTACTCTAGCAACATTACAAAGACACTTATTGATTTTGTGATATATTATTGTGTGTATAATGTCGCACCAGGATTGGGCGGGGGGATCCCTTCCAGATTCAGACTTCGGCAAATGATTTCGAAATTTTCAAAACTAGAACAGTTGTGACATTTTGAGCAGTCTTGTATTAAAGGTGCCCAATGTGTTTGGATGTTTTTCTTGAATGTTTTTCTATGAACTTGGAACTGCTTAAAGTTTTGTTTCCCAAGTCTACCTTTTGGTAATAGTGATTCATATGGCAGAGACAGGGAGTGGATATTTGATTTTTGTTACTTAACCTTGCTTTTCTGCAACTTCTAGTTAATCGCAACAATGAGTGATGATGTGAAACTGATGAAGACACACTCACAAACAGTGCCGCAACTACAGGGGGCAGGGGGCATTTTCCCTCTCCCTCCGACCTTGGATGGAAGTCCATTCTAGGGGAAACAAACATTGAAGTAAAAAAAAAAAAAACAAGACTAGGGAAATCTCAGAATAGCAGGACAAATGGATACTCACGATGGAATTAGTTTTCACGTGTTCCTTGCATTTATCTTCCAGACGGCCAAGGGCAGTTGCAGGGGGCACAGAAGAGCAATTGCCTCCCTCGATTTGAAATATTATAGAAATAAAAATACATCTAGTAAAATTTTCTTGCAATATATTCGCACTTATAGTCCAAGTTCAGATTCATACCTATGGGGTTTCTCAGCATGCTTTGATGAGCAAGGACTTTCAGAAAACAAATGAAAGGATGAAGATGAAGCATCTGCTTCTAGTCTTCTTAAGGACTTGATATTGGTAAAATTGGCTCAACACGTGCGATGATTTTCAGCCGATAAATCATGCATCTTTATTTTCAATCAAAATTTCTCCTCACGGCAGCACTGTACAAAACTGTCTATGTCTTTTGGTGAAATCATTTCCCCCCACATATAATATAACTTCTCTGGTACGTCTTCTGTTATCACAGATTTTTACTTTCTTGAAAGCAGACATTTCGGCTGCATTAACTAATAACGATTGATTGAGTTGGTATTTTAAGTCCACTTTATGCATAGTAAGGCTAATTGGGACTGGACCTACAGTTTAAAGTGGGATCCGAACCACTTTGTGCCTCCACAGGGTATCGAACCCGGGTCCCCTTGATCACAAGGCGACGACGTTACACTAAGCCATTGGGGAGGCTACCTTTGTATGGTTGTATGTATGGGTATTGCTCATAGGAATGTATATGCTAAGTGTTCCAGTACCACCTCGGTTTTTACCCTGGGTAAGGAGATTTGAGAGACACGCATGGCGATTTTTTATACATTGTAAGGGACTTGGCCTCATATAATATGACGGGTGATAATAGTCTACTTCCCAATGCTACTTCTTTAAGATTTTTGTAAGAAGTGCTGACACATACAAAATTTTAATTTCAATCAATCAATAACATTCTTCCATGAACATCGGTAACTATTAACCAAAATTAATGGCTAGTTAATACTACAACAACAAAAACAACTATTATTATTATTAATAGTAATAATAACAATACTAATATCAATTATTATTATTATTATTAAATGTTATTGCATGTATACAACAATAATACACTATTCAATAGTGAATACCAGTTACAATACATGTAATTAAATAAAACTAAGGTGACATGCTGCTAGAATAAACCGATTCACACACTACATAATTTATTTGTTTTATATGAATTCTAAGGTGAAAACCAACAAGTGTAATATGTCAAATTAAAGATACGCGTTTACGCTACAATGTTTGTTTGGAACATTTTCTTCTCAGATGGCTAGATTATTAATAAATTAATGATAAATATAAAATTATAGTAAACAACGAATTTGTTTTACTAATCCGTGAATAACTACTTAACGGTTGTCCTATCAAAAAACTAAAGATAACATTAAATATAGACAATATATTAAGCTTTCATTTATAAGAAAGTGCGTTGAGATCGGGCCGTTGGTTTCAGAGATATAGTCACTTTGTCAAATGTCAACATCCGCCATCTTGGATTGTCCGCCATTTCTATTAGCTACCACTTTGAGATGGCAAGCATGGTTTTTTGGTATCCTTACACACCCATATAACTGGCATAAAGGCAAATTAGTACCTCCAAATTATACCAAATTCTTGATTTTGGCCACTTGGCCCATAGACTACTATTGTTTATTTTGAAGTACCAATGAAGTGAGCCAAAACTATCAGTTGCTGAATTCTTGCTGACAATATATTAATTGTTGGGCAAGTACAAATAGTCCGATTTCTTCAAACGTTTAGATTAGAAACGTTCACATTTAAATCTATTCTTCTACTCTGTTGATTGATACTAATAAAAATAAAGTATTGATGACATTTGCATTTTAAATAAATCAACTAGCTAAGTGGTCAGCGTAATAAAGTACGGAATCTGAGGTCACAGGTTCGAACCCTGTATATATCACTCTTTTTACCCAATCACCATTTCATCACAGCATCCAGCCTTCCTCCTCGTCTTAGAGAATAACTCAGAATGTGGAGAAGTTTCCTAAAATAACCAAAATAGGAAAAATCCAAATGTATTACATTTTTGAAAAGTCAAAACACCCCTTTCATTACGTTCTTCTCACGGATGTTTACACTACATTGAAATATTTTCACATATGAAATGTCGTTTGTAGTAAATTTTGGGCCAATGTGTGTACGCTCCAAATCAGCACGCCCTAGAGATCCCGGCATGCATGATTTCTTTTACGTGCCTTAACAACTTGAACCTATCTTAAGGGTGATTCAATATTCTCTCTTTCACTATGCAATCTTCCATCCTTGCTGCATTAATGAAAGAATACGGCTTGTTTAGTGCTTGGAATACTGGAATTTGAATTTGAATTGAAAATTGTGGGTGAGTCGGCACTTGAGCTATTTTGTTCCCGTCACGTTATACGGGGTTCAGCCCCTTACCATAACTAAAATAACATAACTATAATGTCGTATATCTAAAATATTAAAATATTCAGACTTAGGTTAAAAGCTGAGGCTGTAAAGTGGCACTCAGGATGGAAGTGAGGTTGACAGTTGGGTGTATTACATGGAAGGTCACCCCTTACACCCCTTGTAGTACTGGAATCAAGATGAAAGAATGGCATAAAATATTCTAGACAGGACATTTTTACTACCGAATTACAGTAATAGCCTCATTTAACTTCTCTTCTATTGTTCGTAATGAGTACCAGAAAAGTTTTCTATTGCTAAATCTTTAATTGTATCCCATGTTGTGATCTCCGTACGACCAGCGTCAACTTGCCTCTTTGGCCCACATGTCAATCAATACAATTTTAGCGCTTCCTCTGGCAATATTCTACCAGCTTCGTGAAACAAATGTTGAGAAAATTTTAATAGTGTATTTTAAAGGAAATGATAGAGATCCTTATCATATAATCTGAACGTTGTCTATACTACACGTGTAGTCACGGACACTTATTAGTTAGAATGATCCTATTGGTATTGGAAGTCAATGGAATCATTACAACACAGAAGTGGCGTGACTGTACATTCTCATATGATAAGGACTCGCTCATGCTTGAACGCCATTTGTTTTTCGTTACAGGTGTTTAATAGAGAATGATGATGAGTGAAGAAAAACTAGTGAAGATCCTTCAGAATTGTGTCGTATTATTACAGAAGATTTCTACGGACGTCATCGAGAGCGCCAAGTTGGTTAGAATTGGAACCAAGGTTGTTAGAGGTTCAGGAACCCATAAATTGGAATGGGTTCTATTGGGTTCTGCAAGAGGACCGGAACTATTTTTATCGCAGAATTTAAATTCGGTCCAATTTGCGTATTGTTTCATTGAAGAAAGCTTCCTGGATAGTATTTGAAAATTGATCCGGAGAAAAGATTCCTGGACCATATTGAAATACTTTACAGATAAAAAGGTTCTTTACGGTCCACAACCGATTTACGATTGCTGATTTTTTTTTCCTCCTGGACCGGAATTGAATTGATTTAACATTCCCGGACCTTTAACAACCCTGCTGTTAACATCATCATATACCGAGCCTGCCACATGTAACGAAAATCCTTTGGAGTTCAAGCAGAATAAGAGTTAACGTTAATTGAAAATAGTATAGAAACGTCTTTCTCTTAGCCAGTGTTATCACATAATCACCTTTCAATTATGAAAATAAAATTGTCTCTTAGAAGGTGACTTCAGGGTGGTTCCATATCCTATATCATGTATAAAGATGTTTGATTCGTATTTCCGTATCCGCATTTGTTTTCGCTGGATGTTTCTACACCTATGAATCTCCTCATATATTTTAATCTCGTAATGAATATGATACGTTTTCTTACCAAGGTTTGCTGCACGCATTCTTCTCCTAATTTCATTTCAAACGCCAGCCCACTCACCACCAATGTAAGAAATACATAATGTACGAATTGATATTTTGTAGACGACACATCCATTCTGAAAAAAAAGAAAAAGAACTTCAAATTACCTCGTCATAACCCTGAAAAAAATTCGAGATATAACTGTATGAGTTATTCATTAAATGTTAAGTTTTGATACTAATAGTTTTCATTGTTACAAATGCACCAGAAAAAGCGTTAGTATAGATTGATTGATTGAGTTGGTGTTTTAAGTTCACTTTATGCACTATAAGGCTAATCGGGACTGGACCTACAGTTTAAAGTGGGATCCGAACCACTATGTGCCTCCACCGGGTATCGAACCCTGGACCCCTTGATTACAAGGCGACGACGCTACCACTGCGCCATCGGGGAGGCCCACACGCGTTAGTATAGAAAAGAGACAAATATTATACAAGTGGGCATCGGCTGAGTTTAAAAGTATAGTAAGGGTTGCCTTTGAAATCTTCAAAACTATACCCTGTCCCAGATAACTGTGGAGCAAGGCCGCGCATAGCGTCAGAGAAGCGAGGGAAATCTATTGGCCAAAGCGAAGCAGTAGACGCTGAGGGAAGGCTGGTAACTTCAGTCGCTTTCCCCCACTCCACGTAATTCCGTTCCTCTCACGTGTTGATTGGTGGAGCTGTCTCGCGTCACTACTTGTGCAGAGACTTGCTTTCGTTTGCCTGCTCCACAGTTAGCTTGGACGGAGTATAGAGTAAGGTAACACTTGTCATATATACGTACTCAGCACCCTAGAATTATTGAAATTGAAGTAATTGTGTTTCCGAACGCTTTTGACTGTAGATCTGGAAACTGCACCCTAATTATTTTCTTAAATGGTAGGTAGTTAAATAATACATAAATAGAATGAGAGACGATAAAACTAATGAAATAATTTAAATAAAAAATATACATACAAATAATAAAAAAATGTAGGCTATAGTATCCGGATAACTATTTTCTTCTTTAGCTTGCCCTCCCTCAACACGCCGTAGTATCAAATGGAGTTTACCTCATTTGCTTTGTGATCAGGGTAACTACATGTATAATAAATTTGGACAGATTAGACTTACTAGGGAATGATGTAAATACAATTAAGAAAAATGCTAAAATATTTTTCAAAGCAGCTAAAGAGATAGGTTTGGAAGTTAACAAAGAGAAAACTAAATATATGCTTACATGGCCAAAACCAAGTGTTAGGTACTAATCAAAATCTAATTATTGATAACAACTCGTTTGAACTAGTTTCCAAATTCAAGTACTTAGGAGTAATACTAACAAATAAAAATGATATTAAAGCGGAAATAAAAAGCAACTTAATTCAGGCAGTGCGTGTTACTTTTCTCTTCATAAATGTTAATCTTCTCGTTGAATATCTAAGAAACTAAAAGTTAAAATATACAAAACAGTAATTTTGCCCAGAGTATTATATGGATGAGAAAACTTGGTCCCTTACATTGAAAGAGGAACATAAATTGAGAGTATCTGAAAATAAGATCATTAGGAAAATATTTGGGCCTAAATGGGATGAGCAGACAGGTGAGTGGAGAAGGTTACATAATATAGAACTTCATGATTTGTGTTCATGTCCAGATATTATTAGAATGATTAAATCAAGAAGATTTAGGTGGGGAGGCCATGTGGCACGAATGGGAGAGGAAAGAAGAGTTTACAGGATTCTTGTTGGGAAACCTGATGGTAAAAGACCAGTAGGAAGACCAAGACGAAGATGGGGGAATAATGTTGAGATGGAAGGCCTGTGTTGCTGCAGCCATGAACCTTCGAGTTTAAGAAGATAAGAGAGTTAGTTAGCTGAAAATTTTACTGTCGAAAGATACCTCTAAACGAACAACCGCTTTTTGGCGATGGAAAATCGGATTTTTACTCCGTTTCCCCCAATGTACAGTACTGCAAAGTGTTCCTAAAAACTCGGTCTACAATACATTTTTCGAGTGTAGAAAACTGAACACATAGGAGTTTCGGGGATTTTTCTGAGCCACTTGAGCCAAATTTTCATATATTTTTCTAACATAGTGTGTAGTTTAGGATGTAGGAGTAGGGGAAGTCACAAATATTTTGACCAACATAACTTCTGAAATGCTGCAGGTTGTTTACAGAAATCCATGCAGATGCAAGATACATGAGACCTGAAATTCAATTGGAGCGACATAGGTAAAAGTATATAGATTTCTAAATGTTGCTGGCACTCGAAATTCCGCTTATATTTTCAAATCTTTTTCTCTCTCTCTCGACACGTTTTTGGACATTAAGAAATTGAAATCTCAGATAGTTTAGACATTAGATAGAAATGCAGGCAAGCTACAGGTAGCTATTGCGATCACGATAACTACTGTAAATTTAGAGGTTTTAGGCTGAAATTCATACAGGAAGTGGATACGTCGAATAACTGATCGCGTGTTGCGTGTGTGCGAAATCGATGAAAGCGTTTCAGGATAATGGACTTCAAAACTAGAAAACCAACCAAATGCAATTATTGAAAACACACTAAAGAAGAAAGTGATTTTCACTTCCAACATAACTTAGTGAACACTACCAGTAATACACAAGGAAATGTGAATTATAAATATGGTAGCAAAGCAACGCACAACAATTTAAATTTTCTCCTCCCTCGCCAACACTGGTGTAAGCAGAGGGGGAGGGGGGGCTGATTGGGTTACAGCCCTCTCCAAAATTTTAAGAAAATCGACATTTTCAAGTAAAACCAGTAAAGAACTTGGGGAAAACCAGGGGCGGGTCAAGTATCTGAACGCTCAGCGAGCAACGTGATGGCTCAGCTACTACATGGCCAAATAGGCGTTGCTCCGCGAGCGCTGCTCACTTGATCGCTGAGCGAGCTTGAGCCTTGCTCGCCACAGGTTCAAGGCACAGAATAATTATATCGTCTTGTGTTTCGATCTCATTAGACGACGGCTAAGAAGTATTTTGTGATTAACGGCTTGCAATATGGCGTAATTAGTGGTAATTAGTACAGAAGAAGTTCAAGTAGCAGAAGGTAATATAAATTTCCACTTTTTGTAATTGTATTAAAATGGAAGTGTTGCATACGCAGTAGTTTTTTGGAAAGTCGTGCAAGTGTGTGAAAACGGAAATTTCGATTGACGTTTGGTGAAGAATGTTTGATTTTGTTCTCATTCATTAGTACCATCATTGTTTTGAGGATCAATAATTATAATAATAGTAGTTTTGCAACGCGCAATCACAGACGATGGCACTGATGTTTTGATCAATGAGCATTGAGCAACCACCGTCAAGTAAATGATCTATCTGCCAGCTCAACGAGCGAAAATCTTGCTCAGAGAGCATCGCTCAGATACTTGAGGTGCCCTAGAGTAGAAAATACAAAAAACTCCCTTGAAATGACACGCGATTGCCATGTTTGAGAGTAGACCGTTCTAAATATATGAAATATATTATTGTGTTGAGCCCCCGACTTCCCTGCTTTAACCCGGCCCTGGTTACTTCCTTTCATCCGCCCAGACTCTTTTCTTCCACTCCTCTCCCTGGGTGCCTCGAGAGCATATTACAGTAGCGCCGGAATTTCGGAAAAGTGGGGGTCATACTTAACATTCATATTTTGTCCCCAGATTCGTTTACGCAACTGCAGAAGGAGAAGAAACTACTGTCAGTTGGCAGTACCTTTGCTCTGAGAGTTTATATTTAAATCAAAAGATTATCTCTGAAAGATTACACAGGGTTTATTATATGTATTTTCTATCCTACATATTTACAGAGGGTTTCCACAGGTGCATTATTCAAATCAATAAATTCTCTGAAACTACCAAAGCGTAACTATGGCCTAACCATTAATACTTTCATTAACACAGAATTAGCCTAATTACCTCTGTGGCCTACCCTCGACTTAATGATAACGCAACCTTCTACCAAAACTAGTAGGAAGCGTTTTATTTGCGTTTCCTTACCCTCGGGCCATCGTTTCTCAACCTATGGGGCGCGATCCACTGCTGGGTCCCGAGGGTGCGTTTGGTGGATTGTGAAGTCGGGCTCGAAAATGTATTTACTTTGTCTTAAAAACCCATTACATTTAAATTACTAACATAGCTATATTGTTTTAACAATTTAAATTCAAGACGTGTTGTAAGTAGTCTAAACTCTACATTTCTGTTATTCACGCTCTATCATTGCTTTTTACCACCATCTCTCAATAACAGGATGTGTGTTTAGTTAGATCTTAGACTAGAGTAAATTAGTCTTTATAATTGCATATTTATTTTTCTAGAATAAAGTAAGTGTAATTTGTTTAAGCACGCGTAAAAAAGTGCTTCTTAAAGTATTCGATGTCAACAGAAACATTATTATAAACTGGGTGCACACCCCTACAAGTGATTCTGCCTGCGCCAATGAAGTGTAATATTTTTCAAGGGTGGTCCAGGACTGAAAAATGTTCAGAACCACTGCTCTAGGCACTAGGATGTTGCTCGGATGTATCTTAAATGAGCAAATCTTTGCTAATCGGGAACTTGGGAATTTCAATGCTACATTTGTTTCCCTATCATCAGTCTAGCCACCATAAGTGGACTGAACTCTTGAAGAAGGTTCCTCGTCGTCGTGTTGTGTTGGATAATAGGTAATAGATAATAGATAATGGATAGTTGTTAAGCCCATCCGGCCCTTTTATTGTCGGGGCGGTATTCCGTGGAAGTCGACCTCGTAGAACAAGAATTATCCACGGCAACGGCTTTTTTCAAACAACAGCTCCCCTAACTGGGAACTTAAGCATAGGGAAATCTAATATGCTGAAATGCACAATCCAATAAGTACATACACACATGCAATAACATATAAAAACATATTAATGAACACTTTCACATTGTAGGTGGCCAGCAATTAGTTAATATTACATAAAAACCAGTAAAGATGAATCCGATCTTTACACCCCCTAGAAAGTAGTTGCATACTATCCATTTTTACAATTCCAGCCCCTCCAGAAAAAATCCTCCGTACGCCAGTGCTCCCAGATACATCTTATTTTGAAACTGTATCGTTGACTCCAAGGTGTATGCATCGGAAAGACAATGGAATTGTTTCGAAAAAGTATTTACAATATGTAAAGGCCGAATCACAAGGAACTGGATATCCAGTAGGAATGACCTGGTTGGTGCTGGACCGGCTGCCTGGCTGGGAATCATGGCCACCGGGCTGGCTGCTTGACTGGTTTTGACAACTAGACCATGTTCTAATTTCAACTGGCTCCCTCTGCTAAATTCTGTGGAACAGCCAGCCAATCAGAGCGAAAGTTTAGCCATGTGAAGATAAACTGTGAGTTTATGCCTGTGGTTTTTGTGTTGTTTGTTTTGGTTCGCTTCTCTATAAAAGAAAAACTAACAGAGATGATATGCATTCGTGTTCATTAATATTTAGGAATTTATCCAAAGCGATTGGATTTCTATGCAACAAATGTGATTAGATGTATAATGAATATCCTTATTATTAGAAGCGTATTAAATGTTTTACATATTTAGTTGAACAAACTATTTTTCTTATGAATGAATCCTGCAAATTTCATGCTTACCCGAGTTCATTAAAAAGCTTGTTCACTACGCATTGACTACCATATTTTGTTTCGAGCCAATGTGTAGTCCATACTTTTCTTTCAATTGTTTTAATTTTTAATAACTATTAGCTATTGTCCTACCACGTTCTTCAAATTGCTCGTCCATCTTTTTAGATTGTCTGCTCTGGGCAATGTCTTATGGAGAAAAACGTATGCCGACAAGTACGTGCAGGGTGCGAAATCCTGGAGAAGGAAAGAGGGATATTTGCCCCCACCAATAATGTTCTCAAAAATTCCCGCCACCAAAAATTTTCGGGGAGGAGAGTTTTTGTTGTAACGACAAAAGATAAACAATTCGTTTTGACTTCAAATATACTTTACTAAGGATAATATTGAACACACTCTCTCTTCAATAGATCATTAGCAGATCTGCACCCATGGGCGTATATATAATTCACGTAAGGGGGGGGGGGGGTTCAACTTTTGGTATGATTAGGGTTGCTATATTTCATAAGTGACAATCCGGGACACACTTGACCTGAAGCTTGTTCGGGAGGGGGGGGGGAGGTGCTGGATACGGCAAAGTTGTGTGTATATACATATCCATTATCATATTCTTTACTAATCTATTTCGAAGTATATCATTGACATAGGCGTGCGCAGACCCTCTGATTAGGGGAGGACAAAAGCCTTGATGAAAGTTCAGTCTGGAAAGAAAAACCTCATTTTATCTCACTCTTGTAGTTTTATTGCATTGAGGTTGTGTGTGTGTGTGTGTGTACATAATGTGCGCACACTTTTACCTCCGAACAATTGATTGATTGATTGATTTGTTTTATTTTACTTCGCTTCTTGTGCCACTTTTGGCTAATTTGCGAAGATGGGAACGAGTAATGAATAATATGACGAAATTGATGAATGGATACTCACAAACATCCATGCCCAGGCCGGGATTCGAACCCGGGACCCCTGGCGTCGTAGCGCGATATGCTAAGCACTCCGCCATGGGAGCCGGCCTCCGAACAATTGTTCCTGCGTTTTAGACAAAACTGTTTAGCAGCATCAGTCAGTTGTTAGTATCTCTCTCTCTCTCTCTCTCTCTCTCTCTCTCTCTCTCTCTCTCTCTCTCTCTTTTCCTGATCCAAATTTTTGCAAATTGAAAACAATATTGATTCAATAGGGCACACAAAATTTCATGGGGCGCCATGGCATTCTCTTTACATTATTTTTTTTCATTTAGATTGTTTGGCAATCTCCCGGTAAAGTTTTAAATTGAGTGGGAAATTACCCCTGTGTGTCCCACTGCAGGTTCTCTTGGCCGTCTGGAAGAAATAATGCAAGAAAGACGTAAAAACTAATACCATCTCGAGTGTCCTTTTGTCCTGCTACTCTTAGATTCTGCTAGTCTTGCTTTATTTTACTTAAATGTCCTCCCCCCAGAATTGATTTCCGTCCGCTGCACCCCCGTAGTTGCTTTGAACTTTCATCAGCTTGAAAATATAATATCGTTTAATAACGGCAATAAGATTCTACACTAAATTTCTAGGTGAATGTATAATACTCGTATAGAGGAATGGCCATCTGGAAGGGGGACAAGGATGGCCACACTTCCCCCTTAGAAAACGAATGTCAATCTAAAAGTATATATTTCACATTCACACGTATAATTTGATTTCAGTTACAGTAATTTGCATTAATTATTATAATGGGGATGCGGGAATGCGATAATTTCAAATTCAAGTAGTGTTTTTTGAAGGAGCAACACTATTATCGGGGTAATATGCCCCATGGGAAAAATACCTTGCTTGTCCCTCCGTGGAAAAAATCTGCGGACGTCCATGATTAGGGGGCACTTTTTTTAATTTCTTGTTTAGATTTGATTTTTTATTTGATTTGTTGTTTTAAGTCCACTTTATGCACAGTAAGGCTAATCGGGACTGGACCTACAGTTTAAACTGGGATCCGAACCACTTGTGCCTCCACCGGGTATCGAACCCAGGACCCCTTGATTACAAAGCGAAGACGCTACCACTGCACTATCGGGGAGGCCCAATTTCTCGTTTAGAATACTGACATGTTCACAGTACCCCTTTTGAGGTGCCCAACATAATCTTGCACTGCATGAAAACAATTTGGTTAGAACAAGTGAAGACGCTACAAACTGCCTACATGTTACACAGTGAAAAAACTGAAGAGCTTGTTGAAATATTTCTCTTCTACTAGTACATTGTAAGGTCCGTAGTTTCTATAATTGAAGCATTCCACCGAATAACGCTGAATGGCACATTTCACTGACAGCGAGAACAACGATAAAACCTGTAGTATGTTACTATACTACAATAGAAAAAAAACATAAAACCTTATCCAAGCACAGTATCAATCTTTGGGCAACATCCGAACTTATGACTGGGCCACCTTGTAGCCTGTAGAAGGAGGGCCGCAGAATGATTCCACAGGTAACTCAACACATTCGCAAAAGTGCCATACAGCGTTATTCGGTGGAATGCTTCAATTAGTTAATACAATTCCACAAGCCACGCTACTTAGTATTGATGCTTTTCTGTTCATCTTGCGTCAAACAAATTGAGAATGTTACGGTGTTTCCCTGGTTTTCTTGAACTGCGTTTTCAAAAACGAAATTTCTTTAAGAAAACTCGAAGGAAAAAAATATGACTGATTTGACAGTCCCAATGCAGTTTCTTATCGCAGAAATTCCGAAACTATCAGGAAATTGCAGATATTTGGTCTGCAGTCCCATCTAGTGTGTCAAATTACGTAATTTTCTTCCCATCCGTATCCCGTCCTATACGTCTCGAATTTAGGAGAACAAAATAAGTCCGAACAAAATTTTTATGAACAAACTGATCGATTATGTAATCTGGTAATTTTATTGAACCATAAGTGGGGGGTTTGGACCCGTTGAAGCCCCCTTAAATACGCTCATGTCTACACGAATAGCAATATATGTACAATAAAAGTAAAACATGAATGAAAGACAAATATATGTATGAAATCTATTTGATTTATATTAAAATAAAGCAAAAATCAATTTCTAACTTATTGACATCCCTTAACCAGTTAGTAAAGGAATTATTAGTTTGCTTCTTCAGAAATATTTGATAATATAAAAGTAAGAAATTAATTCCTTTGTATGTATTTAATAACAATGTATTTTTAAATATTTAGTAACTTATTTCATATTTAAAAACATTATATACATATAAGTCATATAATTATATATGTGTATGTGTGCGCGCACGAGCGCGCGTGATGTAGATTAAGATCTTTCTCCCCCTCCCCGCCCCCAGTCTGCAATGATTTCTCACCCTGGTATCGTGTGAGGCGAAAACTAGCAGCTGAGCCAGTACCACCCAACTAGTCCAAGTGCAACCGGAAAATCCAGCAGCAGATCTAGCCTCGTGTGATTCAGGCATAAGAGAATAATTTCCAAATTCAGTGCACCGTACTCACCTTGAATCAGTCAGTTCCTGTCGTCAGAAACAGCTTAGAGACCACGTGATTCAGGAGTCGACTGGCTTCATCTTGGCACCTCGAAGCTTGCTTCTTGCATGGAGTGCAGTTACCCTGCTTAGGTGCAAGGAGAGCAACTACGAAACATGATCCCAACTGAACGGCGCTCGAATCCCGCCTACAGAGCTCTTTATACTATGCCGACTGCAGCTCCGTGTGCAGAAGAAGAAGAAGAAGAAGAATTTGTAACAGGACGGGTGGGGGTTTCCCAATGGACTTCTTTTACCTCCAAGGGATTCCTGCACGTCAAAAGCGTGAATAATGTGGAGGTCAGTGTGGCAAACTATGCACAACTTGCGAATACTGGGGACGCTATGCTATGTCATTGGGGACGCTATGCGACACCAGGGTTTGTCGAGTCCGCAGAAAAGCAACTACTTCCACGTAGGCGTGCGGACGGTGGGGTAAGGGGGGTAATTTTTCTCTCCTAATACTCTCACTTAGAAATTTAGTGTAGATAAATCTTATTACCGTTATTATACAATATTATACTCTTTAAAAAATCAAGTATTTCCAATCCGACGAAAGTCCCAAGCAACTACAGCGGGTTCATTTCGTATGCAATTGAACTATCTCACTTCGTTCTCCAGCAAATCACTTGTTATTAAGACTCACACATTTTATTCGTTAGCCTAGTTGTGTTATACCTATGTGATCGCAGAATAAATTGGCCACACTTTGGAAATGAATAAATTATTAATATTTGTTTTGAATCTGCTGTACGATTGTATCATGTCTGAACCTCAGAGAAGGAAAATAATGGGGGAGGGGAACAGGGAACATTTATGTCAAGGAAGCTGGAATTCTTCTAATAGAATGATTTACGATGAGTCCGGACACATACTATGGACGCCCCTGTTTAGTTCCCATCGATACAATAAAACAGTGAGATGGAATGAGGTTTTTCGTTCTCCGACTGAACTATCATCAAGGCTTTTGCCCCCTTCCCTTAATTCTACTACAAAATGGTCCAAAATTGAACAACGAAGGTTTACCTTGTAACATTCTTCTGTGCTCTCAGCTGGTGCATTATTCCCTCAGACTTGGCGGCTGGGTGTTCTAGGTCTCTTCATTTCTTCATCATAGTCTCTAAGTAGTTTCTCTGCTTTGGAATAAACTTCATTAAAGTTCCCAGAACTCTCTCATAGTTTTTTTTTTAATATCACTATTAGAATACTGTTAGAATACTAACATGTTCACAGACTGAACACTTTTTGAGGTGCCCAACATAATGTTGCACTACATGAAAACAATTTGGTTAGAACAAGTGAAGATGTTTCAAAGTCCCCACAGGTTCCACAGTGGAGAAACTGAAGAGCTTGCTGAAATATTTCTCTTTTACTAGTAAATTGTAAAGTCCGTAAAGTTTCTACAATTAGTGAATACAATTACACAAGCCACGCTACTTAGTACTGATACTTTTCTGCTCATCTTGTGTCAAACAACTTGAGAATATTACGGTGTTTCCCTGGTTTTCTTGCACTGTGTCTTTAAGACTGTATATCATGGGCAGCGGAAAAACAGACCTTCATTCAAAACACTTTTACTCGAAAACTATTTGAGACATTTGAATGAGCTTTGTGGTGAATTGATTAGAAAGGATGAATCTTAACAGTGAATATTGCAATTTTTTTATCACTTCCATATTTTAAAAGATATTAGCTGTCAAATATCTCAGTTTTTGGATCAGCGTATAGAGCCCGATTCTAAGTTACTGTAAAAATTTAACCTTGCAAGGCTTTCTTGCATCCTTCCTGAGTAAACTGATTTTTTTATTTTTCAATTTGAGAGGCCCATTGTGACAATACGCCATTTGCAAACATTGATATGCATTTTCAAACAGCTTTGAGAATGGCTTTATTCGAGCCATAGCGGGGCTGGCCATCGGCTGGCGGGGTTATGTTCAAGTCCTACAAGTTCAGCCGTCTGCCGATAGATGACTCTCACCAGGTTTTACAATCGTGGGCGTGGCTTCGCTTACTTCTTCTTCTACCCTTGGTATTGTCTTCTCCCTTGGGGGCGGCTTTTGACCGTGCTCCGACCATTTCGGAAAATCCAAAGTTGATTTCCTTCACCCGGCTGTTTTTTCATTGTGTTCAATTTGTCTTATTTCTATTATCCAAAAGGATAAATACATTAATACAGAGACTGTCCCAATTGAATCTTGCATACATTATAGCAAAATTAAAGTTAGTTTTAAGTCAATTACATGCTTAAATAGGGTAATCGGGACTGGGGCTACAGGATTAAGTGGGATCCAGACCACTGTGTAGTTCTACCGGGGATCGAACGTGAGACCCCTTGAATACAAGGCGAGATAATTACTACTAATTTCATCGAGGAAACTCAAGGACTTATTTGGGGAGGGGTCCGGACCCCTCCCCAAGAAATACTTACCAAGTGCAAAAATTAAATAATGAAAATATATTTGTGTAGCATTTATTACATAATCGATGGTTATAATTTCCTTTGAACTTATTGATTGATTTGTTGTTTCTAAGTCCACTTTTTGCACAGAAAGGCTAATCGGGACTGGACTTACAGTTTAAAGTGAGATTCGAACCACTACTTACATCCACCGGGTATCCAACCCAGGATCCCTTGATTACAAGGCAACGACGATACCACTGCGACATCGAGGAGGCCCACTCTTTGAACTTATTGGAAGAAAGATTGGAAGGACAGTACCAATTACCAAAGATTTATGCTTGCACGCTACTATTTATAACAATATGCATAAAATATAAATCAGGAACTTTACTTTTCGCTAACCGGATCTAACATACTCTTTTATTCATTAAATATTCAATTCTTCATCAATTTGAAATGAATTTCTTTGCCAGGGCACTTGTTTTTTATGCAAATTATGCCGATCTTAACTACAGGTAAGCTAGATAATGAATACGTGCTGTTATCCGATCTTTTTACCTATTTATGTGATAATAATATAATTTTAACTTAAACATCATATTATTATTATTCCTGACACAATTGGTTCGGTGTATTTCTAGATACGTGCCTTGGGAGGTCCTATAGAAATTACAGCGAAAGGAAGTGAGACAGTCTGGTCCCCTTTCAAACTCTAAATCTTGTTCTTGTCCCAAGTTATGTAAACGCTCTCTCGTTTTCGTCTCGATCAGTGAATATAATATAGTCAATTATAGTCACATTAACTTCAACGCATTTTAAAAATACAATTTGTGTCTATACAAAGAACACGCTTGGGCAATACATTCACATTTAGAGAACACCAATGTATTTCATAAAGAGGTAAGACAACTATGCTGAAGGTAGATATTTAAATTTTAAAAATAATTCACTGCACATTCAATTATACTATATGTAATGTTATGTTATAATAATGGAACCCACATCTTGCAATTTTTTTAATTCTAGTTTCATTAATATTTTACTTTGGATATTATGTAAATACATTAATCGTGATGGAGGGAGAAAACACACCGGAACGACAAGTGACCGGCGACACGTGTCGCTTGAGAATTTCACCAAACGAGCGTAGGCATGAGCTGCCTGTCATGCCGCTACGGTGCGAAACGTTGCTGCTGATTGGCTCGTTCCCAAGCGACATGTGTTGCGTGTCGCTTCGGTGTGAGATCTCCCTAAGAGGGCGAGTGACAATGAATTCAATTACATCTTCATAGCTTGTTCATGACTGAAAGAAGCTACTCGTCGCTCGGATTGGGACTTTCTCTCAATATCGTGTATCATGTCGACTCGGTTTGTTGTTCGTGCATGTTTTGCTTTAAACTGAAAAGGCTCTTGTTGCTTGATGTGAATGTCCCGTGTCGCTTGGGAACGAGCCAGTCAACAGCAACGTTTCTCAATGTAGCTGCAGACCGAAGTGACAAGCGACACATACCTCTAGAGAACAATCCAATCAACAACAACGTTTCACACAGCTGTAAAATAACATGTCACACAAGCCTGCGTTCAATTGGTGAAATCCTCAAGCGACACGGATATTTCACACCGTCTAAAGCAAAATATTCACTGTGCATGAGCGAACAACAGGCCAGGGCGACACGATGCACGGTATGAAAAAGGAAAGGAATTTTAATGGTACACTTCTATGGTACGGCAAAATGATCGGGCAAGAAATTTTATGTTAATTGCGCAGTACTTCCACATTTATGGTAAACACCAACAAACACTGCTGTTTCACTACATCTAACACGGATGAT
The DNA here is from genome assembly GCF_977018435.1 of Lepisma saccharinum. Classification (NCBI taxonomy): domain Eukaryota; kingdom Metazoa; phylum Arthropoda; class Insecta; order Zygentoma; family Lepismatidae; genus Lepisma; species Lepisma saccharinum. The sequence continues at coordinate 55,545,483 of NC_139245.1, forward strand.
CTTTCTTCTTCCTCGCCGTTACCTCATTTCTGCAGGTTTCATTTTTTTTTTATTAGTATTTCATACTCTCGGTCTCGACTACTTCAAACATACCTGAACGTTATTTATCTACTTCATTATTTATAGATTATCATAATCGAAATTACAATCATAAAGATAAATCGTAAGTTCAACTGTGAACCTGTGCGCCGTCATTTCACATATTCAGGCGAATTCAGTTTTCCGAGGTTCTAAGAGTTGAAACAAGACGCCAGCCCCATTGATCAGTCCCTGGGCAGGATTGTGGTTTGGTGCCTCCCTTTCCCCCGCACTACTAAGCACAGACATTTTATTGGTGTCTTTCGATACTTTTTTCTCATGCAATGGTTTATAATATTTACATATTACAAATTGTGAAATGATGAAACAATTAAAACTCAGTAAATAAAACAACAACAATAATATCCTAGACCTTGGTGGCGTCCCTTCATCATCATCGCGATTAGCCGAAGTTGGCTAAAAAATAACAGAAATTGAATAAAATATATAAATAATACTTGTTAAATTTGAAGATCAGTAAAGCCGGCAAATGGCAAGACTGTCATAAAAGTAACAACAATAACAGCGGCGCAGCGTAGCGACCATTTTATTTTCGGAAAGGGTTTGCGTTTCTAGAAACTCCTCTAACCCTCTCCAGTAGTCGGGGCATCAACCCATCTCATGGTAGGTGTAAAGAAAATCCACCCACAGTTTATAAGTTAGACTGTAAATATTTATTTAACACCAGAATACTTCCGATCTGCAGGAAATTTGAACACCAGACCTTGAATATACAGGGTGTCCCACGAACGGCGCAACTGGGAATTAAGGGTGGCGTTACTTTGTAACCGAAACCTGTACATACATAAGTCATACACCAAATGTTAGCCCTGTCCAAGTAGATATTTTTAAACATAGAAACAACAAACGGGGTGCAGTGTTGTTCATGCAGTGTTGCCAAATGGAAGTGAAAGTGTAAATTTATTTTTCCACAAAGCATGGAAAATTGCATGTCAAACATTCGTACGGAAATTTGGACGTCAATTTCCACCTTGGGTAGGTGGACTATTTCGCCATCTATAGTTCAGAGAAGAAAACCGATCGTTTTCGCGTATAGCCAATCCTGAAATGCCTCGTAAAGGCGTACCGGTCCAAATGGGTGTTTTAAAAAAATTATGAGGTACAGTGGCAACACTGTTGATGTTTGAAGGTAACAAAAGGTGTGTTTAGTGATGGTCTATGACATGGATATACTGGAAACAGGAAAAAAAGAAAATGAAAATTATGGTGAAAAAAGTGTTACTTACCTACTCCTGGCAACCAGGCAATGCGATAAGAGCGCCCACCGAACGAGAACAAAAGAATCAGTTAGTTGTGTAGTCAGAACTGTTTGAGCCGTGCATTTCGCATTGTTCGTAGGGGAAGATTAGAATTGTTCTGTGAAATGAAGTACTCTTTGGAAGAGAGGGTGTTCATTGTGGAACATTATTTTTGTTCAAAATCGTACGCTAGTGTAAAAACTGTGTTTCGCGAGAAATATCCGAATAACAGTGTTCCAGAAAATTCGACGATATATCGACTTGTTTCCAGATTTCGTGAAACAGGATCAGTTAATGACAAACCCTACCACAGACAACCACCAGTTTTGACACAAGGTGTGCTGCAGGATGTGGAGCAGAGAATATCACAATCTCCCAGGAAATCTGTTCGTAAACTTGCCGCACAGTCAGGTGTATCAAAAAGAACAACTCACCGAGCGTTAAAACAATTGCACCTACGTGCATATAAGGTACAGGCTGTGCAAGAACTGAAGGAAGCAGACAAAGGTGCACGTGGAAGATACTGCCAGTGTCCCATTTGTTACATGAACAATCACTTCATCCACAAAAGATCGGTGTGTGGTGCGCGATTTCGCGGAGAAAAATAATCGGTCCATTCTTTTTCAACACAACACTTGACGGAATAGTTTATCACACAGTTTATTTCTCTGTTGGAATGTGATGAACGTGATTGTTGGTTTCAACAAGACTCCGCAACATGTCACACGTCTAATGAAACTTTAGACATGTTGGCAGAGTTTTTTGGCGATCACATTATAAGCAAAAACTTATGGCCCAGTCGATCCCCGGATCTGACGTCTCCAGATTTTTTCTGTGGGGTTATTTGAAACAAACAGTTTACATTAATAACCCAAGAACACTTGATGATCTAAAAATAAACATTTGCACAGCCATTAACAATATAAACCAATCAACCTTGCATAAAGTTGCTTCCAACATGATAAAACGTGTTGATGAATGCTTCAGGGAAAATGGTTGTCATTTTCAACATCTTTTGTAAAGCTACACTGCCTGTTACGCGCATTGCATGGTAGCAAGGAGTAGGTAAGTAACACTTTTTTCACCATAATTTTCATTTTCTTTTTTTCCTGTTTCCAGTATATCCATGTCATAGACCATCACTAAACACACCTTTTGTTACCTTCAAACATCAACAGTGTTGCCACTGTACCTCATAATTTTTTTAAAACACCCATTTGGACCGGTACGCCTTTACGAGGCATTTCAGGATTGGCTATACGCGAAAACGATCGGTTTTCTTCTCTGAACTATAGATGGCGAAATAGTCCACCTACCCAAGGTGGAAATTGACGTCCAAATTTCCGTACGAATGTTTGACATGCAATTTTCCATGCTTTGTGGAAAAATAAATTTACACTTTCACTTCCATTTGGCAACACTGCATGAACAACACTGCACCCCGTTTGTTGTTTCTATGTTTAAAAATATCTACTTGGACAGGGCTAACATTTGGTGTATGACGTATGTATGTACAGGTTTCGGTTACAAAGTAACGCCACTCTTAATTCCCAGTTGCGCCGTTCGTGGGACACCCTGTAGTAGTTACTGTTTTTAATATACGAAGATAAAAATATACTCGTTCGTCTAGAGAACAATCCAATCAACGTTCGTCTAATATCACTAAGGTAGCCAGGCTAGGACTTAGGGCAGTGCGGGCAATTCTCAAAATTATATTATTGGTATCCTGGGATCCAGGCCAACCCGATTAAACAAACACTTCAACTACCCCAACTTACGAGGAATTTATACTCAAGCTCTCAGCCTCGAACCCCTGTCCTTTAGTAATTTCAACAGTCTGAAATATTACATGCAGATATTCTGAAAATACGCAGTTTCATTTCATGCGATGTACAAAGAGAAATGTCATTCATTTAAATTAACAGTTCCTGTCACGTTTCATACAGCTGTAGGATAACATGTCACACAAACCTGCGTTCAATCAAGCGACACGGATATTTCACGCCGTCTAAAGCAAAATATTCACTGTGCATGAGCGAACAACAGGCCAGGGAGATACGATGCACGGTATGAAAAAGAACTCAGTCCGAGGGACACACAAGCAACAGACAACACAAGCTGAATGGTTGATTGCGTTTATTACTGAGAGCCAGTTACCAAGAGACACGTGTTGCTTCGATATGAAGTATCCCTAAAAGTAAGCAGCTTTTGAAGCACAGTATGAATAGTTAGTAGACAAACAGCAGTGTGACAAAACAAATGTAATGATCTTTAATATATATATATATATATATATATATATATATATATATATATATATATATATATATTAGATAGATAGAAAGAGATAGATAGAAGAAGTTGCCTATAAATCCGCAGCCTAATCATAACTTATTAAACATATCAAAACATATTTTTTTCATTCATCAATTTTTTACACTTACAATAACCTCTAATTATTACTAAATCAATTTTTGTTTTTTCCATTTAATATCTTATTCTATTTAGCTCTTGCTAGTAGGCACTTTATCTTCATATGTACATTTTTCATTCTTTTTTGGCCTCCATCTCATCAGACTTATCATTCATTAATTTCCTCAATTATCTCATCCAACTCGTTTGCATTTCCACCCTTCTACATAGGAGTTGTAGCTTTCCTGGCGACGTCAATAGAACAGGGGAGGTCAAATCAGCGTTAGCTTCCATCGTATACATTGCTGTCATCTTCAGGGATGAGATGTTGTTGCTATGTATGTGCTCGAAACGTTGGAAGATAACGCCGATTTAATCTGGCTGGTACACCTGTTCGAATCCTTCTACATGCTAAATTGAAACAACAATCTTTCGTAATCATTAAACAGGATGGAATAAATAGCGGGGAGGCTTTTGTAATATTAATAATTTGAATTACTCCCCCATTAAAAACTGAGCATCCTCGATGGCGCAGTGTTAGCGTCGTCGCCTTGTAATCAAGGGATCCCGGGTTCCATGCCTGGCCCAGTCCCGATTAGCCTTACTGTGCATAAAGTGGACTTAAACACAAAATCAATAAATCATTAAGAATTAATTTTAAAATTTTATAATGGATTTCGGGTGAAAGATTCAATATACTAACATTCATTATTAATTCAATGCCTAGAGAATTATAAGAAATTGGGGGAGGTTGTATTTATATACACGAACGCTCGGCAGCCAATATAAGTTTACAACCTGCAAACGGGTTTTCTCTACCGATTCAATATCTCCAATGTTGTTTGTGTTGCACCTGATTCAAAATCGGTCATAATTTATTTCGGAAATTATTTTTGGGAGGATAAAGACAATCGATAGGAGAGCTTGACTGCCGTTCGATTCCCGGAGGAGAGGGTGAGGAAAGTGGGCTCTCCCACTGCATGAGGTGCATCTACGTACAAGGGACTCTCCTATATAACTTCGTGGGAGCATAGACGATTTGCATCGCCTCTATAAATAAGCGAGACTGTGAATATGTAAAGAGCCACCACCACCCACCCACCAATACGCCTTCAAAACACATTGCATAATGCAGGTTGGTGGCTTTACCAATTTCTTTCAAATACAAGTAGTTCATTATAGTAACAAAACATATTTTTATATATAATTGGATTTTTCAAAATTACAATAAAATAAAAAAGCAACCCATTTTGTTGTAATTCTATAAAGAATAAGTTAACATAGGCCAGAATCGGTAAACTTCCCGTTCGGACAAATGTCGCAGTTGAAGTAGCAGTCTAAACAGGTAAAAAAAAACTGCTTACTGACACGTAATCTGACTTAAAATTAGGCATAAAGCAGTCTATTTTTTTAGTTTGAAAGACCTTGTGACATTTGTCGAGCCAGGATGAAGTTCTTCATAACTAATGTAAACGAAGTCAAGTTTAGGAAAATACAACCCTTGCATAGGGGTTACAACAACAAAAATATATATAAATAGAAAAAGTTGACCATTTTCTCAATTATTATCTTTCTGGACCACATGGTATTAAATGACCATATTTTGCTTTAGACCTAATATTAATTAAAATATGCAAGTTTGATTAAATTAGTGCATATATTGTGTATCGGCGAAAGTTTTATAAAAATAGATCAAATACATTCAGAGAGTCGGTTTTATGCAAGGATAATATTGGACAATTTTTCCGCTTGAAATCATTCACGCTGAGAATCAAACCTGGGTTTACTACGTGGCAGTCCGATGTCATATTTTATCTGCTTTTCTCATATATCAGTATTTACTCAGTTCCATATTTTTTAACAATCACATTCAGAACATAAACATCCATGTCGGGATTCGAACCCGGACCCCTGCTGTCGTAGCGCGCTGTGCTAACTACCTCGCCCCGGAGGTCAAATACTATTCGTTGAAGAGAAGCTTCCACAATTATGTATGTTACAAGCCACATATTGTTGCTGCAGAACTCTATATTATCGTCTGGAATTTTGACACGAAATGGTAGGATCAGCTTTTGGCAATGAAGATGCCAATCGACCCGAACAGCTAAACCTAGGACATGTCTGCAGAAAGAAATGACAAGGGTTTTACGACCTGTCAATCACTAACTGCCCGTGTACAGGAGGAGGCGTGTTCTTGAGGAGCCTCGCGAAGCGGGTCTGGACAAAACATCTGGTGGTGTAAACGCTGTGCGCGCTCTATCGGTAGAAGGAAGGCGAATTCGGAAAAGGCCTTTCCATGATATACAGTCTTAAAAACCAAATTCCTTTAAGAAGACTCGAAGGAAAAAAATATATAACCTGATTTGATAGTTCAAATCCAGTTTCTTATGGCAGAAATTCCGAAACTATCAGGAAATTGCAGATATTTAGTCTGTAGTCCCATCTGGTGTGCAGAATTACGTAAATTTCTTTCCATCCGTATCCCGTCTTATACGTCTCGAATTTAAGAGAATAAAATAAGTCCGAAGAAATTTTTATGAACAAGCGGATAGAACAGGTAATCTCGTAATTTTACTGAACTAAAGGGCGGGTTTGGACCTGTTGACCCCCCTTAAATACGCCCATGCTAAGTTTAACATACTTTTTCAAAGTTTCATTTAAGCCCACTTTATGCTCTTGAAATCGGGGCTGGACCTAGAGTTTAAATTTAGATCCGAACCATTGTGCCTCAGAAGAGGATCTAACCCGAGATTCCTTGATAATAGGTTTTTGATTTCTTTGTTTATTCACTTTACTCCTCATATCTGATCGTTCAGTTTACCGTGACAGTGGGAGGAATTATGATAACGACATACAATGATAACTACCTATTCCAGTCCTGGTCCCTATTTTTCAAAAGAGTAATCTCTAAAACATGGAAGTCAGCTTGATTCCAGTTTACAGTATCAGATATTGTTTCACGTATAACCCACTGCAAGTGTAGGTTACAATTGATTCTCGATGAGATGAGGTACCCGACTGAAATTCGCCCCTCCCAACTGTAATTTCTGTGTTCGCCACTGGGGCGACGGGAGACGGGGCGAACAGAGATAGCAGTGGTGACGAGAGAGAGAGGGAGCGAACAAAGATAAGAATGACGAAGGTGGGGGCGACGAAAGATAGGAGCCGACGAAAGATTAGGGGGAGACGAAAGATAGGAGAAGACGAGAGACAGGGAGCGAACAAAGATAAGGATGACGAAGGTGAGGAGGGGTGACGAAAGATAAGCACTAAATCAATTTAAGGTGAAGGACTAATATAATATTACCACTGATTTTTTATCATGCGCAGTCACTGTGCAAAGGCCGTAGCCAGGGAGAGAAAGCAGCTGACATGTACACCCCCCCCCCCCCGACACAAGGGCGATGATGAAAATAAATAGGCGAACTACACAACTATCAATCTTAGCCAGGGCCGGCGGAAGGGGGGGGGGCGAACCGTGCCACCGCCCAGAGCGGCAAATTTTCAGGGCTGCAAAATTTGAAGAGAAGGAAAAAAATAAGCCTATTGAAAACTCGAAACTTATAATATTATATTATATTATATTACTTGGAAGTTGATATATGCCAACCAACCGTTTTGAAGGAACATATCAGTAATCTCACTTTAAAACCTCTGAGTGCCAAAAGGTGGGAAAGCAGATTCGATTCCTTAACTCCGTTGATATATCAAGTGGGAGAGGTCTATGCTACGCTCCTTCAAATAAGTGGCGACAATAAAACTGTCCAAATGGTCGCACATGAGGCTCAGTGTATTGCAAACCAGTTGTCTGGCTTTACATTCCTTTGTTCACTAGTTATCTGGTATGACTTTTTACTCCACGTAATGTAATGAGCAAATGTCTTCAAAACATTAATCTACGATGTATTACATGCGGTCAGATGATTTCTTGCAAACATACCAGTGCTTTGAAAAAAGCAGGAGTAATTGGCATCGAATTTAGATATATACGTAGATGAACCAAGGATAGGCAACACTGTATAGGGTCGAAATCGAAAGAAGAGGCAGTTTCAGTATGATGAAACTGTTGAAGATCCACTAAAGCGGTACAAAGTTGATTTTTATTAACAGGTCTTAGACGATTATTTTAGCTCTAAGAGAAAAATTTGAGCAGTTTAAACATCATAGTGAATTTTTCGACTTATTGGCGACTTATTTCGACTTATTTCGACGCAAGTGGCGAACAAAGTAGTGTAAGTAAGTAAGTAAGTATTTATTGCTCATCTCATGTGCGAGCCATCGGCTGTGCGCACTACATCTATTCGTATTACACAACTATGATTTTTCTTACACACTACACTTTCCATTACATTTCGTATAGGTGTAAAATAGCAGTTCTGGTTGTTTTAACTGTTCTCACTTAAACTAACACTTATTCCCCTTCCTTATCCCGTCTCTGTGCAACACTTCTTTTTCCCCTAACTGTTTGTAAATAAACCCCCACTTTTTCCAATAGTTCCATGTTCCTTTGCACTACGATTGATTTGAACACAGTTTCCAAGCTGATGTTGCGTAGCTTCTCCTCCTGCAGAACGCGCGTGTCCTGACATAAGAATAAATGTTCTGTCCCATCCTCACCATTGCATAATACGCATTTATATATCCCTTCCTCATTTTTTACTGTGTTGTGTCTCCATCCCCCTAGCCTGATCCATGCCAACCCCTTTCTTGCCACCATGCTCACCTTCTTGATGTACGGTACCTGTCCCCATTCCCGCGGTCCCCTTCTTTGGAGTTCGAGCGATCTCTTGGTTTCACATTCCGCTATTGTTTCCTGCCTATCTATATCCTCTAATCTTTGTTTCACTAATTGCAATGTCCCCTGGTCGACGTGTTCCCCCTCCCAGATCCATCCCAGTCCAATTTCGTATAGTTTACCTCTGATCTCTTTCGCCCATGTTCCCATTTCCTCCCCTTGCACCTGTTGCATCAGCGCTTGCCCTTTTACCGAGTTCTCCCTTCTCGATATTAATGTCGCCCAGTATTTAACCCTTCTCAACATACCCCACGTTTTCTCCCTTACCAATCCAACTTCCCGTAGTACGCCGCAGTTTGCAGTGCCCATGCTGATATGCAAAGCCCTCTTGTAAAATGTGCATTGGATTCTGTTTAGTGCATCGCCCCCCTTTGCTCCCCATATCTCCCTCCCGTACCCTATTGACCCTATTAATAATGTACGATACAGTTTTCCCACAAAATGTATATCGTATTTCTCCAATTTCCATACTGTCCGCATTATTTCGTTTGTTATTGCCCCAGCCTTTCCTTGTACCGTTTGCATATGTCTTGTCCACGTCCCTGCCATAGTGAGAACTAATCCCAAGTATTTTATTCTTTTTACCCTTTCTAATTCTTGCCCTCTGAAAGTCCACCTTTCTTCTTTTCCATATACATATCCGTTCTTGAACACCATAACTTTTGTTTTTGTAAGATTTACTTGCAGTTTGGATTCTCTGCTGTATCTTTTCAACCCGTCCAGAGCCCTTTGTAGGCCGGCATTTGTCTCCGAGATCAGAACCACATCATCTGCGAACAAGAGCGCTGGTACCCTTGTCGTCCCGACCTTGGGGGTGTCGGCTTCTTCACCCTCTACATACGCCACTATATCATTTATATAGAGAGTGAAGAGCAGGGGTGACAGAACACATCCTTGCTTTACCCCCGCTTCCGATTTTCGTTTCTCTGTCACGGTATCCACTTGACACCGTACACAGAATTCTACTTTTGAATATATTGCCTTTATTGCGTTTATCATCATGGCCGACATTCCCATTTCCCACAATTTGTCCCAAAGTTTTTCTCTATTTACAGTATCGAACGCCTTTTGGAAGTCGACAAAACAGGTATATAGCTTCCCTCTCTTTTTCTTTAGTTTTTCTTCCATCAATGTTTGGAGTGTAAATATATTGTCCAACGTGGTGCTCTTATCTCTAAATCCGGTTTGTAATGGCGTTATTTTGTCGAATATGTCAGTCCATTTTTTAATTTTCCAGTACAGTATGCTCGTGTAGACTGTACTTAATACTGGAAGTAACGAGACCCCCCTATAGTTGTTTGGATTGTCCATATCCCCCTTTCCTTTGTAAATGGGACAGATGATAGACTGGCTCCAGCACTCGGGGAATAATCCCCTGTTGTACATACTATTAAACAAACGTGTAGCTACTCCCACCATATTGGGCCTTTGTAGTCCTGTTTTTACCATTTCCCCCAAAATTCCATCCGCCCCTGCAGCCTTCCCGCTTTTCAAGTTTTGTATTGCTCGTCTGACATCCGTCTCCGTTATTTCATTGTCTAGGACAGGAATATGTGTCCCCAGGATTGGTTGGAAAATTCCATTTACGCCATTGTTTCCCCCTTCCTCCTCTGGTATTTTGTATAGTTCTGCAAAATATATATCCCATGTTTTTGGCTCTATGGTACTGTTGGTCCCTTTACTTCCCCATAGCTTCTTTATCACCCCCCATATCGCTCTACTGTCTTTTGTCTCCATTGCTGCTTCTAGCATCTCCGTATTTTTTACTTTCCAATCCTGCTTCGCCTGTTCTATGATTTGCTTCCACGAGACGAGACTTTGGCCTGTCTCGTCTCGTGGAGTCTCGTGGAAATGCTGTCTCGTCTCGAAAATATTCGTTTGTCTTATGACACATGGTCAATCTCGTCTCGTCTCGAATTTTTAAAAGCCTGTCCCGTCTCGTCCCGTGGGCAACACTAAATATTAGTAAGCATTCTATCTGAAAAGTGTAGAGAACTTGCCGGAATGTTAACACATGAAGGCTACTGAATTAAAATATGAACTAAAAGTGCTTTCGGCTATAATAAAAAAAATACACCAAAGGAGACCTTAAACTGATAAAGGGTCATGATTTTGCACCTAATGTGAGTGTAGAACTTTGAATTTATTTACTTTGTCGGCAACCGTAGCAAGTGGCGAACAAAGTTGTTGTTTTTTTAATTAAGGTTAATAAAAATACTATCTTCCGTCAACCATGTCTGAAACACGCTTGTTTCCATTTTATGCAAGATAGCATTATAAAATACGAAAAAGAATATTAAATGCAAAGGTAAAGGTAACTTTCCCTGTGCATATAGCACCATGTCATGAAGGCACATTTAGGGTATGTGGGAGGTAGGGCCACACACATTCTCGATCTCGGCTATTTTGGAGGTGATATGATCAACACCACTCTCCGGAAGCTTTTACCTTCCAGGTTTGCCCCCCAGGTACCAATTTATTTGAGGCTGGGTGAACCCCAGAGCCGCTTTATGCGGGAACAACGCAGGAAAGAATTCAGACCTTAGATCACCCACGCGAGAGATCCGGGGATATTACATTTTAGAAATCCAATTATCTATCACAGACCTACAACCGTAAACATATGGAGTCAAGCTCTCATTTCATTCCTAATACTTGTTACATTTAAGAGAGAGGGAGAGAGTATTTTCATAAAATATAATAATAATACAAAATTAGTGTCTAAGTTTAACTGGGGTCGGACGACATATCCTTTTGTGTTTAATAGTATTGAAATAGAGTAACAAGACTCATTATTTATTTTATATTTTGGTGTTTTACTTAGGAATATTTTGATTTTCAATTTCCCGTTGCTGCGTAATGACGGGGAGGAGTGGGGTCCAAAGGGAGCGGCAAAATGACTAGCGCCGGCCCTGATCTTGCAAGGGCGAAATAAAGGCTTGAGGGGGTGATCATTTGTCTCCTGCACTCCTCACAGTTTTTTTTTTTTTTTTTTTTTTTTTTTGTGATTGATAAATTTGCAAAGTTGGAATGAAATACATCAAGCATTGTGACATTCTTTGGCATACTCAAGAGCTAAAAATTAGCAACCATGGAAGGTGAGACTGCAGTGCTTTTCTTGCCTGTTGGGACAAGACATAGGTTAAGCTGCTCCACTGTTCCAAACAGTCATATCTATTATAATCAAAAATCAATTTATTTTGATTTTTGAGAAATCTATTACAGTCTTTATTTTATTGAAGTTAAACGACTTAGAATGATTGGTGTGCTCAGCGAACTTATCACTTATTAAGTAAAACAGGCTTGCATTAAACGTAGGTCCAGGTGCAGCAGAAGATCGCAAAATCGTTTGTTTTTTTGTATTTTGGGTGCTCCTTGATTTATCAAAAAACAAACTTCATAAACCAGTTCCGGTCAGCTATCAAATCTCCCGAACTTCTGGTCACCATTGTAATGCAGGTGCTCTGGTTGTTTCAGAGGTCAACGGCCTCTTGTGCTTGTTTAAAGAATCTATTTTTGATCATTTTGATGGTCCTTGCATTGATCGATAATCCTACAAAGTAAATAATGTGCATCTGCAAAGCCCAGGCTCAGAAGAGAAGAAAAAAATTATGAAAATGTACATTGTATCATTAAGAGAAAAAATAAGGAAAGTATTTCATCCATATTTATAAAGAAATAAGGGCCCATAGCTATTGTGAAATATTTATGCAGATCTACTTGCGAAAATAAAATATATAACAAATATATAATAAACTTCTAACCTATAACTTCTCTTCTTTTGGGTAAATTTCAATGTCACACTTTCATAAATGTTTCTTCGGACCACTCTTTCAGTTTCAGAAGAACACTTTTCTCGACAGATAGAACAGCTAAATTGCTAACCCTCACTTGCCCATGTGTAGCTCTGAGATATGACTTGATCCTCTTGAGCGCCGAAAAACGTCTTTCAACCGTAGCAGTTGTAGACGGAAATGTTAATTATGTCACTCATTTTAGTTCACTAAACAACACAGCACATACACCATTCACAAAATTTGTTACAGGCAAAACATGTTTGTGGAAAAAGTATTTAGTAATATTTCTAGAAACTAAAATCATCTAAATGTCGAGTAAAGTTTGCTTTGTGAAAATAAATGAAAATTGTTTCAGTAAACCCATTTTTTACAGAGTTTTCTGAAAGACTGAGGAAGGTCATAAGGTCATGTCTCAGAAATGTCACACCCGTAAAAAAAACAAAAAATGTTTTTTCTCTAGCTGAAAATTAAGATGGGGAAGGAACATTCTGAAATTGAATAACTTTCATCAATGGAAATTAAATTAAATGAATTGATAGAGTTACACATTTGAAGATGCTCAGAAAATATTTAAAAATATATTTTCAATTTGTCAGAATGTCCCCGTCTCAATGGAATTGCCCAGAACAGTTATAAAGCAATTCTTCTTCTTCGAAATAGTGTAACACTTGTATGCAGGAGATATAATTGCTATCTACTTGTAGTATCTCCGTCTGCTTTCCGCTGAGCTCGTCCATTTTCCAGAACTCAAAAGCTCTAGCACTAGTAAGATGCACTTTGTTTCAAGGGATGAGAACCAGTTTCTACCCACATTTCAACCTTTGGAAAGTGCTGCACCGGGCGTGTTGTTTTTCGTACAGAAGCAGAGGGGCTGATGTTTGCCACCGAGCTGCTAAGGAAGCTTGTGGCCGTAAAATTTCGCTAAAGCGACGACGATGAAAACTAAATAAGATAATAAGTATTATGTACATTAAGTAATATTTTAATATTGCAAGCAGTGCTTGCATTACAAAACGTTGCCACTGACAACGTATGCATCACTCTGCAGCACTTGTAAAATCCAGGCAACAGAACAACCTTTTAACCTTGTTTCAGAAGAACTTTGGGGATTATTATTATTATTATTATTTGTCATCTTAGTAGGGTTACAATTAGGGGAAGTCGGGGGAATATGAGCATAGTTAAAGTTTTTCATTAAAAAACTAAAAATCCGTATTTGTTTCAGTTTTAAACGCTTCTCCGTTTGATTCCTCAGCTTGTTTTCTACTTTAACCCAAAACAGATAAAAGAAACACATAGTTTCTTGTAAAAACAATATTTTACAAAATAATGTCAGGTTGCTCATATTACCCCAGACACGGGGTAATATGAGCATAGACCAGGGGTAATATGGGCCACTGCAAATAGAGCTGGATATATCAAAAGTTTTACATTTTTTCTTAGTGCACTTGGTAGTTATTACCATTTACACTCTACACAAGCACAATCTACCACAAAAGGAATATCTCCATCATCACCACCCAAAAAAATCATTTTCAGTTTTCACATACAAAGGTGACTCCATCTTCCTCAATGTTTACACCGTCCTCATGTAACCACTCGCTGCTATTCTCACACCTTAATCATTTTTTCCCATTGAAGTCATTGTTTCCTCCGCAAACAGACACATACAATAAATCATTCATTAATGTATTTCATTGTTATTTGTTTATTTACTTATTTGTTTATAATATTGTTAAATTACATTCATTTCTTTAATTTAAATGTTCTAAAGACCAGAATCATTAATCTATTAATCTAATTTTGGAATATTGTACAGTCGAAAATAGTTGTTCATATTTCCCCATTTCTGCTCATATTACCCCGAATACCTCTGCTCATATTTCCCCAGACGCAATGATCCGAATTAACATCTTATGTGCTACAATGCTTACATGCAACGAAACAGTTTCATTCTGAATAGAAAGCCTAATCACTACGTTTTCAAATTACTATTATGGCATTTTGTCAGACTAACAACTTACATGTTATTTTAGCCTATACAAACATCCCTAAATAACTATGAGACTATATTTTGACAAAACTTTTCGCAGACATACATTAAAACCACGCTGACACGACAAAGACTGTCGCTAGGCTCACAACATTTAGTGGGGCACTGGTAGAGGCTTCAACGAAGTGCTGTCAACTGTCGGTCTCGGAAACGCGATTCTCCTCTTGGTGGTGTGTGCGATAATGCTTCGACCTGCTCATATTCCCCAACTGCTCATATTCCCCCGACTTCCCCTAAGCCATACAATATTTCATTTAATACAATATTAATATAAATAATGGCTTAATGACCTACATAGTAAAATAACCTGAACAAGAAATTACTGCTAACGAAAATGAGAGAATTTAAAATGTTTACATGATTTGTGGAATGTAGTACAGTAGCATACATAGCATCCTACGTACATTGAAAAGAAAACGGAAGTTAAGGATATGAAAATAAAAGCCTTAGACAAATATTTGGACCTGTTAGGATGAGGAGACAGGTGAATGGAGAAGGTTACATAATTTAGAACGTCATAATTTGTGTTCACGTCCAGATATTATTAGAATGATTAAATCAAGAAGATTTAAGTGGACAGGCCATGTGGCACGAATGGGAGAGGAAAGAGAAGTTTACAGGATTCTTGTTGGGAAACCTGATGGTAAGAGACCTGTAGGAAGGCCAGGACGAAGATGGAGAGATAACGTTGAGATGGACCTAAAGGAAATCGGTAAGGATGGAAAAGATTGGATTGATCTTGCCCAGGATAGGGACAGATGGAAGGCTTGTGTTGCTGCAGCCATAAACCTTCGGGTTTAAGAAGGCTAGAGAGTTAGTTAGGATGTGTGGGTGTGGATGTGAGTGTGTAGAATTGGCTGTTCGCGGAAAGATGATGAAACAAACTACATCAATTAATTAATTAACTACGTTTAAATTTATTTATTACATCGTTCTTTCAAAGATGGCTACACTGATTCCAAATCCAGCATGCACTGAATACGTACGCGTGGAAGCAAATCTCTGACGGATGCGATGCACGGAATTGATCAAATTCTGTAGCATTGTTCCTCTGGGAAAATGGTTTGTTGGTAAACTGCTTGGAACAGTAGGGACACAGATCACGTCGGAAGGACCTCCGATTCCATTCATGTTGTTCCGCTTCTCGAAGGCTGCTGGGCAGGGTTGGCATGTTTAAAACAAAAATGTTTAAGGCAACTTGTTTTAAATGTTTAAAACACACGGCTTTGTTTCTCTTACAAATGTTAAAAACGTTTAAATCAATGTATTTTAAACATGTTTATTTTAGGCTTGTTTGAAACACATTTTCATAATTGATATTTGATAGTTTGTGGTCATTTGCGGTGTTGTAAATTTGCCTTTCATGAATTCCGTTTCATTTTGTTTACTGTGCACAGAAATCTGTTCAGTGGCTCAATATAATCAATTAAGAAAGAAACATATCGTAATGAGAAACCGTAGTCCGCTTTAAAACACCTGGTTGTTTTTCTTACGTGTTTCAAACATTTTTAAAATTGAACACTGTATGCATGAAACAGTTTTGTTCCTTACTTAATACACTGCACATAGCTTTAATGTCAATATTTGGTTGCAATCACGAAAAAATGTATTTCGAGAAACAGAGTAGCTCTGTGAGAGTAGCTACCGCGTGGATAGAGTGGAGCCTGGCAAATTCGCATTAGTTGAAGATTCTTGAACACCGTACATGCGAGATTTAATATTAACAAAAATAAGTATTTTAAGAAGTTAGCCAAGCGGGTACTTTATAAGTAGGAACATAATTAATCCTTCCTTGGATTATTAACAGATTCCTTAATACTCATTATTCTTAGAAAATAAGTCTCCTTGGCATTATATTTTAAATGTTTTATTTGTTTAAAACATGTATCTTTCGGTTCTTGATTAAAACTCTGTTTAAAACATTAAAACATGTTTAAAACAAACAAAAAAAAACGAAAAAGAACTTTTTTTTTTTGGCCAACCCTGCTGTTGGGAGAGGCTTTTCAGAGGATAAAGCAGCGAATAATGTTACGAGATGTGAAGAGCAGTGGCGGCGACAGAAATTTTCTACATGGTGCGCAGAAGTTGTACATTGATACGTAAAGCCGGCTTTAGACGAAAGCATTTCATTTAACATTTTTGCTAGCATAAATGCTATGTAAATGCTTCCAAAAATCTTACAACAGATAGTACTTTACACGAAAGAATTCCATGGAACATTTCGGTTAGCTGTAGAAATTACATTGTATGATACATACAACACGATGGGCACATCGAGTTACACCATGTATGGCGAGTGCATACGTGAACACTAAACGACCTAAAGTTTATATTTAATCAGCGCCATGCTTCTCTACCTAAAAACATTTAATACGAAGCGTAATTCCTCTCGGTTGAATAATTATTGTGATTTAAAAATGTGAAGTGATACGTTGTTTACATCTCACGCTGCCGCCATTACAACCGCGCTCGTGACCTAGAGGTCGCTTCTGATTCGTTATGCTTCGAAAAATGCTACGAAAATAGGACGGATCCTATCCTTGAGAAATGCCATGAGATGTGCCATGGCATCTGAAATGCCATAACATTTCTCACTTTACACGGTAGCATTTTGGTCATGGCACAAATGTTAAGAAAAATGCTAAGGAAAATGCTTTCGTCTAAAGCCCGCTAGGGCAGGTATAATATAAATGTAAGATAGCCTATTATACAGGGTGCGCCAATGAATCGGGCGATTTTAAATACTCCACATTTAAGGAGTACCAGTTTGTTACGCCTTGCTTAGTTTGATAAATTTGTTAAATCATTTATCAAGAAAGAAAGAGAAAATTGTAAAAGGTGCAAGGTAAAAAGTTGGAAACTAAAGGATGACAAGAAGAGTAGAGTTGATTGTTCCGATAAACTAAATATTATGACGTAATCGAATGAATGCCTATTAAATTTCAAAAGATGTTGATGTACTAACTTTTATGTAAGAAACTAATGGCGGATGTTTTTAATTTTATATTTATCGATGTACGTACAAGTATGTGTTAACCGAAAAAGATGTATCGGAACCTTTTGAAAAATTTATCTAATTCAACTTATGTAAAAACTGCACATTTTAATGTAAATTAAAAAAATATCTTGTCTTCATAACTTACTACTAGTCAGGGGTTCGAGAGTACATAAATCTGGTATAAATACGCCGAAATTTGATTGCAAAAGAGAGTTGTTTCTTGATATCCGCACCTGCGTGGGTCTGTTTACAGGCCTAGTGCTGAGTCGCTCACACTCCGCAGGTTTTGACTATAAGTGAGTAAAGTTCTTAGGAACGATCTCAGTCGGATTCCAGTGCGAACCTTTGGAGTTCTCATGATGCTGACTACAGGAGCTGAGGGTAATTAACTTTGTTCCTGCGACTGCGTGTGTCTGTTTACAGATAGAATGTCGAGTCACTCACACCCCGCAGTTGTGGAAAAGTAACAAGTTACGCACCATGTGTGCATTTATTTCACTTCAAAAATAATGATGAGTGAGTATTTTCAGAATCCCATGTATTCCTTATGGATAAGTAAAACTCAACAACTTCAACTTAAAGTTGCAGCTAATCAAATAGAAGTTTTTACTTTTCCGCTGGTCAAAATCATCATCAATCTGGCGTCTTCCCGTTGATACCTTTTTCTATGCCATCGGAAGTTTGATATTCCCGAGAGAATAAATAAAATAATACTCCCATGAGCACAATGCATTTCTTCTTGCCTCATCACTTGCGGCATCGCTCATCTCATTAATCCACAGTTGAAATCGAAAATAAAGGATTCGCGGATAACAATATTATGTCTGATTGACTTGTTGTTTTAAGTATACTTTATGCATAGCAAGGCTAATCAGGACTGGACCTACAGTTTAAAGTGGGATCCGAACCACTATATGTGTCTCCACCGGGTATTGATCCCGGGACCCTTTGATTACAAGGCGACGACGCTATCACTGCGCCATCGGGAAAATATTATGTCATCTCCAAGGCGCTATAAAGAAGAAGCTGGGGAGGGGATGGGGCGGCGCAGCTAATATAACATCACGCCACGTTCAAAATTAAATATACCCATGGGCCATGGCAAAAGTCAAAAGTTTGTCTATGTGAGCCGGATCCAGTGATGGCATCATATTGGGGCATGAGGGCGGGAGCGTCAGTTCACAGGCAAACGAGTTCACGAAAGAGCCAGATCTCGCTCAAATAGAGCTACGTTGACAACACTGAATCGGAGGGAAAAGCCTAGCGGAAACTGTTTCGCATGCACTTTAGAAAAAATAATATAAAAAACCATACATAATTGAGACAAAATTAACCACTTTTCTCATTGAAGAAGAAATACCAAAATCCTTAGATTTTAATTTTGATTTTTTTTTAAATAAAATAACTAAGATGCCCTCCATTTCGTTCAACACACTTTTTCAGTCTTTTGGTTAGGTTACAACCATTAGCGGGGATTGGGTGTCAGAACTGGGAGGGGCAAGGACAGTTTATTTTCTCTTGCTTGACACAGTGCAGGGGCAAAAAGTTTGGGGAGGCAATTGTTCCCCTCGCACCCTTAATTGCCGCCACTGGTTACACCACATTGTGCAGCATGCCCACAGAAATGAGAGCCACCTCTTCCCGAATCCGATCTTTAAAATCTAACCCTACGGTGGGCGGGTCATTTTCTGTAACATGAGTGGCTGCGTGGGGGACTTCGTTACACCAGCCGTTTTTTGTATAAGAATTTGCCACAACCTGTGTGGTGTTTGTGTTTTTTATCTTGTCGTGTTTCTGTTTGTCCCTTCATAGCTTTCATTTATCCATTGGCCATTAGCCAAAACTAAGTAAAAAGCTACGTAAAATATAACAAATCAGACCAATCACAACTTACTTCTCTATAACTGGAGTTTCTCCAGTTCATAGCAACTCGAAACTTGAGGTAGTAATTTCAATTCCACACTCAAGAACAAAGTTGTTAACTTGTTATCTGTAAATATCTCAAATATTTCTTGTATTTTTGTCTTTGTTATTTAGCGTTGCTTTTCTGCCACTTTTGGCTAATCCCGAAGATGAGGACAAGTGATGATATGATGAAATTGATGAAGGGACACTCACAAAGAATGACCATGCCTAGTTCTGCAATCGAACCAGAGTACTTCGGTAGCTAGATTAAAGTGGACCACTTAAAGCAAACCCCACCGATGGCTCAAATATTTCTGTCTGTAAAGCTGTTCGTACATGATCAAATGAACCACGAACAAGTCGTTGAATTGAACGCTAAAAATCGACAATTGAAAGTTGTTGAACAGCGTCCCTATTGGTTATCTTGAATGGTCCAAAATTGCACATGTACGCAACCAAACAACATTGGACATTAGCGATTAGCAGTAAGAAATATAATAATTTTCTTTCCAAAGCAAGACGTAGGGCATATTAGAAAACTCGAAAGAAGTTTATGTGTTTTCTCGGAATTGATAGTATAAATGTAAGCCGAGACACCAGAAAAACAATGTGAACACAACAAAACAATTTTATAAAATTCTCATTTCCACAGAAATACAGATAGTTGTTTTTCATTGTGTTTATCTAAACTTCAATTTAAGATCAACACAAAATATTGTGTTTAACGGTTGATTGTCGAATATATGTTATCATCATATTACTCACTTCTATAGAAATATACATCATTCAGTCACGTGTTACACTTCTGCGTTGCTTTCACTTATTTAACCACATAAATAGAAATAATTAGCGTTCTGTACCTCGATGCTTCTTCTCGATAATCGATTTCAGTTGCATGTGTTCTGATTGGTGGACAGTCGATCACGAAAGGCTTTCTTAGAATCGTTCCTATTTAGAAATTCTTGGACGGTAACCACGAATGCAAGAAGGAACATGGCGTGTACTCTGACGTCAGTTCCCTTAACCCTCGAGTACTCGCGCGGCATCCCGTAACACGGATACTCGCGCGGGTGACAGTTGTCACCCATAAGGTATTTTATTTATTTCGAAAAGACTAATTATAGTATGGTGGATTTTTTTGTTTTGTTACATTTACAATCTATTCTAGGGACACTTAAAATATTTTTTGAATTATTTTTGTATGAAACAGGTGTTGTAAAGAAAAAAATACCAAATCGTTCTTTAACAAAATTTTGCATGGAAAAAATATCTTAAACTTTAGGCTACTGTAACTTTTTTTTAATGCAGGGTAACATTGTAAAACTCCTTGCTCATCTGAAAGACTGCTTTATTGAGAATCCATAAACATATATATTAACATAATTTGGCCTTTATTACAGGGCAAAATAAATCGCTAAAGCGTACCCTGCATTTTACATATAGAAAGAGTATAGTCACAACAATGTTTGTTACTCGTAATAATTTTTTATGCATATTGTAGGTTGAAAATTTCAATGACAAAGAATTGATGAATGATCACTACAGATATGACGTCCACATTTTTCACAATGTTTTCTGGTTGATTTGTCTCTTACCCTCCCACACAGATAGGAGCGACCTCTACTGTTACCTAGTTGTTTGCACTCAGACTAAGGAGTTTCTTCGATTACAAGAAGGGCCTTTCCTATTCTCTTCAGATGTGCAGGGATGAAAGGAAGCTGGATGAGACTCTCAATCAGAGGTTTTATGAGTTCCACCGCCAAACTTTTCAGGAATTCTCGTCTTGCAGGTGGTTTAGCTGCAGCTTTGTTGAACTTGTAAATGATTGAGGCGTTGACCACAAGTTTTGCCCTACAAGTTCTAGGACTTCTCTGATAGGTGCAAGCCGATCAATTTCTCTTCGCTGCTGACGATCTCCGATGTCATCAAAACGAAGACATCGCATGAGGAAATGAAATCTATTCTCACTAACAAGATAACAGACTTCCACACCAGTCCCTGCAGAGTTGTCCCACATTGCTTAGTTTTTTCCTTTTACTGCCAAAACGGCCAATTAGTAGCAAAATGCCTATGAAAGCACGAATTTCAACAAAATTCGTGTGTTTGGCGTCCCGCTCTCGGCTAAAATGCTCCTTTATATGGTCAATATAAATGTTGGTTGATGTAACTATAGTTCCAATAACGTTAAAAAGTACAAAGCAATCAAGTGCACTGCGTGCTTCCCAACCCTGTCTAGTTGGTCCTGGCAGCCGCAAAATAATGTTGTCAGCTATGGTTATAACATTTCTGGGCTGAGAGGATAGTTCTTAAACTGGTCTCTTAAAATGTATAAATTTGCAAATGGGATGTCCTCTTCATCACTGGATTCTTCTTTCGCATTTGGCGGCAGGTCATTTTCGGCATTTTTCACTTGGTCCGTTTGCGGCTCATCTGCTTCTTCTGTGTCAAAGAGATCGTCCTGTTCATCTAAATAGTCATCTCCACCATCGTCACTATCATTCTCCAGAACATCATCCTCATCGGAACTCTCACCAAGCAATACATCCAAAATAAGAGAGTTATTACAGAGTCGTGGACGCTTTGGTGCATTCATAACGCCGTTAATCGCGCGGGGGACAAGTGTCACCCAACTGACTTTCAAGCGCAATAACACGGGCCACTCCTCACTACAACATACAAACTCACACTAGTCAGGTAGCTGGAAATGTAGGGGGAAGGTACTGAAGCCCCTATCACTCTCTTCCATCACACTGCTTGGCGGTAACAAAAACAAATGGGCTGGGTGACAATGGTCACCCGCGCGAGTACTGGAGGGTAAGTTACATTCAACAAGTTTTTCGTGTTTCATTTGATAACGTGCAAGGCGCTTAAGTGGAAGAAATATTATAATCCGCAGGTATAATAACACTAATACTGTGCTGTGTATACCCCTCTTAAAGAGATACTTCTTCTGTTATCATGAAATGCCATGGTTGACGTGAGTTCTTTCTGGATATTTTCTCACTGGTTATATATGGTAGCGTTGTCGCCTTCTAATTAAGGGGTCCTGGGTTCTATCTCCGGTAGAGGTATAATGCACACTGGTTCACATCCTAATTCAGGCTACAAATCCAGTCCCAGAAGAAACAAAAACAACATCTGGTTATTTAGTGATATGACTTTCTCTTTACTTCAGCTGTCCTTGAAGTGTACGTACACCTGAATCTCTGATGCTGCCAAACACTGCTGATCGTGCCTCATTGTAGGTCTCTGACGACCTTGACTGAAGCTTACCTTCAATTCCTTCCCCATTTTTTAAAATTATACCAAAGCGAATAAGCAGAAATTGAGCCAGACTTCCCATTGTGATTACTCATATCTTGTACAGTGTCTCTCAAAAGTTTTAGGACAACGACATTTTAAACTAGGCAACCCAATTTACACAAGGCGTTGGTGGGTTGCATGTAGACTTAGGCTCAATTTCAGGGTTGCCACATGCACATTAGGTATTTATAAAATATGCGAAAGAAAGATATCCAAATATTATTGCATAAAATTAGAAAAAAAATCATCAGTATTACATTTGTTGCAATAATCTCAGAAAGAAACAACGTCGATTTTCTAGTATTTCATTGTTGATGAGTCTACACAAAGGAAAAGTGGAGAGAGGAAACGAAAGGGAACAAAGGAGAGGAGAAAAGAGAAATCAAAAGGAGAAGAGGAAAAGTAAAGAAGGGAAGGAAATAGAGGACAGAGGAAGTGGATAGGAGAAGTAATGAGGAGAAAGGAAAAAAGATACGAGG
The DNA here is from genome assembly GCF_977018435.1 of Lepisma saccharinum. NCBI lineage: Eukaryota > Metazoa > Arthropoda > Insecta > Zygentoma > Lepismatidae > Lepisma > Lepisma saccharinum. Next base: position 55,568,562 of record NC_139245.1, read on the forward strand.
AGAGATGAGGAAAATGGAGCAAAGAGGAGAGGAGAGAGGAAGGAAAGCGAAGTGATAGAAGAGGAGGAAAGGAGTATGGAGAGGAGAGGAGGAGACGAGAAGAGGGGAGTGGAGAGTAGAGTAAAAGAGAGAAAGAGAGAAGAACGAAAATATGAGGAGAACAGTGCCGTGGAGTCGGAAATATAAGACAGGAGAGGAGATAAGAGGAGTGGAGAAGAGTGGGATGGAGACAAGAGGCGAGAAAAGTAGGGAAGGCGGTATGAGATAAAAATAGAGGAGAAGGACGAGAGAGAAGAAGGAGAAGGAGAAGTTAAGAACAGAAGGGACTGGAGACGAGAGGAGAGAAGGGGTAGTTGCAGAAAATACGTCTCGGCGTCAAAAACTGATGCATTGATAAAATTATCGACATGAAACATTCATTAACATTTTATAATGTATTGGAGAATGTATTAGATCGGTGCGAAATTCCTTCTGGACGAGTTCAGAGCAAGATAAAATCTTCCACGTAAGATCTTTGATTTTACCTGCGATTATACCACTAAAAACATGAATGTCATTTTCATATTTATAAGAATTGTCCAATTTTTCTCTTCTTCTCGGTCCGTTGAAATTGAGATTTTGTTATTTAACATTTCCCCTCCCCCCTCGTTAATTCCAAACTGAATCATTCCGTTTCATACGGCGTGGACAATGAACGCAATGGGATATGTCTAAAACGTACGAAAAGTTTCTGCCACAGGAGGGGTTTGAACCTACGACCATCAGATTATCAATCCTTAACGGTAACCACTACCCCACAAGCTTTCGCTCCTGAACACAGGTAGAAGGAGCTGACCAATGTGAAATGCAGATCCTACCCTCTCCTACATGTCATGTGCAAAGAAAACTTGTTTGTAACAAAGTTAACGAAGGCAATACGACTCGGCGAAAACATTTAATGGAGAATTGCACATGATGGAAACTTTTCAGTCGATATTTGTGGAGGTATCTTTGCATTGAACTCGACTGGAAAAAGGGGTAATATTAGTGTGTCCTGAATTGCCACAAATATAAATGGTTATTTCATTAATATTTGTCAATGTCTTTGAAGCAGAACACAATTATCGTTAGAGTATCATAATTCAAGATCTGATACGTGAAAATATCGCTTTGATCGTGTGTCAATGCATTTTTTTTTTTTTTAGTAAATTCCAGTTTTAGGACAATCTAGCCACTATACACTATTATTACAAATAATGTTGCCATGCTCTTGTTTAATAGAAGGAGAAATATTTTTAAAAATAAAAAGAAAGAACACCTCGTAAGGGGGATCGAACCTCGGACCGCTTACAATGCTCTCAAGAACTCTAAGCAATACACTACGTCCTTAATTATTCTGTCGCCTCAATATTGTAAATGTTATCCTGCAAAAAAAAAAAAAAAAAAAAGTTCAATACTCTCATATTGCTCTGTACTTCTATATGTACTTCTATAATTACTTTATACACATGCATTTGAAATTTTACTTTGAATTTCTTTCTTCGTATTTGTATATCGAAGGTTGTGAATATATTTTAATTGTAATTTTATAACAGTAACATGAACATCTATGAAATAGTTCCTTATAACTTGGTATCTGTAAGGAGATACATTCAAGTTTTCAAATGATTTTAGACCACTAGATTTTGGCAAGGGATTATGTGTGTTCCGTGTCCAGTCACCATTGCTGAAACAAACGTTTGAAAACTCTGTGGAATTTTCATTCTGAGATAAGTTGCCTTACATGCTACATGTATGCGAACTACACTCTGTCCCACTTATCACTGGAGCAGGTGAACAAAACAAGTATCTGAGCAGCGATGAACACGTGAGAGGAACGGAATTGCGTGGAGGGAGGAAAGCCACTGCAGTTACCAGCCTTTCCAGCAGCGTGTACTGCCTCGTCTGTCCACTCGATCCCCCTTCCCCTCTTTTCCCTTCTCTTCCGCTATGTGCGGCTTTGCTCCAGAGAGGCTGAGACAGGGCACAGTTAATTGTTTTCGCAAGAAGTATCTCTGTGTGCCACACATTTAATTCTTACTCACATGAAGAAAAAAAATGTTGTCAATTTGCATTCAGGGGGTAGTTGCACAGTTACAAACTATTTTGGCCTTAATAAGAAGTTTAGTGTAAATAGTAATTTTGTTCATAAAAAATTGAGGTCTATGGTTGAAATCCTCATATTTAGGGCTTGAACTCGTCACCTAAGAGGTTGAAGACCCGTCCTGTTCTTTGTGCGTGACCTTCTTTTTATTTTTCTATTCATTATTCATCCTCATCCTCGCGATTAGCCAAAAGTAAAATAAGAAAAGTCCTCCTCCGTGATCGTGCGGTCTAAGGCGCTGTGCTTTGGACTCCGACTTGCGGGTTCGAGTCCGCCTGGGTTCAGTCTCTGGGTTCTCGGCCTGTATATAGGACCGGTGGCAACCCACCATCGTGAGGAAATTGGGGAGCTACGAGTGAGTAGCGTAACCCGGTCTCGTAAATCTCCTATGGGGGATGTTCCTGGGTAAACAAAAAATAGTCGATCAGACAATTCGATTATCGAAGACGATAAAAGAACTTCCGTTTGACCAAGTTTCCAATATAAGCTAGTGGAATACAGATTGTCTTCGAGCTTACTTTGTTAAAAAGGAGCGGATACAAAATGGATCACTTGAAATTTTTAAGTGACAGAGAATTAAAGATACCTCGAAGAAATTGACCAGTTCCCGGAGCCATTGGATGATGATTTATGGAACAATAGACATCTTTACTGAGACAATGTTGATCCTCTACCAATGGTTTCGTTTTTGTTTTGTTTTTTTGTTTTGAGTTGATGTTTTAAGTTCACTTTGTGCACAGTAAGGCTAATCGGGACTGGACATACAGTTTAAAGTGGAATCCGAACCACTATGTGCCTCCACCGGGTATCGAACCTAATGGTTCCGTTGGTATATACATTAAACAAGAAAGTTCATTCGCTTATAAATTAAGCTAGAGATTTTTTATATTAGAAAAGAAGTAAATAATAATAAATTCTTAAAGGTAAAAGGAAGATTAAATACACCGATGAAAAACAAAGATATTCTACGTACTTAGCCTTATTTATAAAGTGCACATTTTATTTCTCATTAATAAAACCACAGATAAATTTTTACATAAACGTGTATTTTAAGTTGGTTCTAATTTATGTTTGGCCACTTCTCATTCTTTATAATTATCATTCTAATTAATCATTAACATATATAGCTATGCCAGTTGATTTTTAATTTCACGAAGACGAAAAAAAACAGGCAATTCCACACATGATACGAATATGCAGGAAGTTGGAGGATTCGGCAGGTTGAAATAAAGCTTACATTATTTATAAACATTCAAATACTTCGAAGCCTCCCGATGGTGTAGCTGTAACGTCGCTGCCGTGTAATCAAGATGTCCCAGGATTCGATATCTGGTGGAGGCACAATGTGGCTTAAACTCTAGGTTGAGTCCCGAATAGTCTTACTGTGCATAAAGTGTACTTAAAACAACAAAAAACTGAAATGTGCTCTGATTATATCAGAATGGATATTTTTCGACATTGTGTATCTACTAGAACACAGCTCTCTTAATTGTTCTTTCTTCCACAGATAATAACATGCATGGTTGTAAAAATTTACATAATTTAAATTTGTTATGCCAACATATGTGCGTTAGAAAATTATAATTTAAAAACACTTAAATATTTCAATGGGTTTATTTAACGGAGATGAAGTGACGTGTCTAGGGCCTACTTTCTCATGTCGTGGTTCGCAGTCTTTTTGCATTACTGCCTGAATCCACTGAGTTTTCGTATCTGGTCTGTCGAAAAAAAGATTCACAGATACTTGAGAAAAATTATTCGTTCTGGACCTCATATTGCAACCAACAACCACGCAATGATTGTCGTCTTTTCTGCAAGATATTACCCTTACTTCTTAATAATCCACGTTACTCTTTCAAAACCAGAAGTAGGGTCCCGACCGTGCCGAACAGGAATGAAAATGTAAACATCAGGTGAATAACCACCATAATGGTTGAGGGTTCGACGTGCTGATCCCACGTCATCTCATCTGGTTGAAGATCACTAGGAAGGATTGTGGGAGGGAGACTGGCAGCCGGGAGATAGGCCAAGGCCCTTCGAGAGCTGTTGAGCCATGCGTTATTGTTATTATTAAAATAAGAAAACCAAGGGAATGAGGAAAAATTAATAAAAAAATATTTCTCTATATTGAACCAACCATTTAATTTTATTTTGTTTTTTCATGGATCGGTTGCCCTACTACGCGGTAATCCCAATAAGTATCTTACATGTTACACCATAAAGCACATATTACTATCCGAATACTCATTCAATAACCATTTTTGTTTGCCAGGAATCATTATTTATTGCATGTTGAGCTAGTGCCCACCTAGCCGCCTCTGATTAAATCTATTATTCTTCAGATTTTCTTTAAAATTCGACTCTGGTCACTTGTAATTTGCTGGGTGTAGACGCTGTGCATCGACGCACAATGTTTTGCGATAAGAAGCGGCCTTGGGAAGCGTGACTCATGAATGCGAACAAGCTAGGCTACCAAGCTTATCTGCCTTTGAATACCAAGTCATTTTTTAACCTTTCCCGAACGCGATTCCTACTGTAGAAGTATATATATATATTATCTCAAAAGAGCAAGAAAGGAAATTCAACCAATGCTCTCCCGTCGTATAAAAACAAATATTATCTATTAAACGAAAAGTTCACGATTGTCAATAAACGGTTTAACCAATTTGAGCTTTCAGGAACTTTTCACGCATAATTCCACTGTCTAGGCCAATGACAGATAAACAAGCAATACTTTTATTTATTCTTTAAATCAATTAAAGGAATGTGTAAGAATTTATAAGAAATAAAGAGCGGAACGGAACGACTGTTGTTCTTCGAAATAGTAAAATAAGAAGGATTTAATCCAGCACCTTAACACACTTTTCCACGACTCTCTATTGACTAACACTGTCAAATGTGATGTGATTTTATGAATACAATTTTCCGCGTGTTTACGTATAACGTCTCGCACATTTGGCAGTTCGCAAACGTTTTTGCAAACGCTGTAAATATTTCGTGTTACCATACGTAACAGCAAATACATTTCATAAGACTTTTCTGGACACGAGACTTGCGTCAGAAAACAAGCATTTCGTATGTTGCAGTATCACAAGAAGGGAACATCGCCCTGCAATGTTCAAGACTCAAGATGTTTTTCATTAATAATGTCTAATAAATATAATAAGTTAGAAGAAGTAACTAGCATTTTCACAACAACTACCAATATTCTTGTTTTTCTTCATCACTTCAAAATATATTCTCGAAGATAGCTGCTATACCACAAGAAACAATTCAAAATTAAAGTAAAATTCAACTACATGTATATGCAAGGACATTTACAATATTGGAGGAACAGAATACTTAAACATTGTTGACACAACGGAAGATAAGGGCGTGGTGTAGTGGTGTCGGCCCTCGTGGTGGTGGTGGTTAGCACATCGCGCTACGACGTCGGTGGTCCCGGGTTCGAATCCCGGCTCGGGCATAGATGTTTGTGATTGTCTGTCCTGAAAAGTCCTGAAATTGAGAATTGAATGAAATGATATGGGCTAAAAAAAAAGAAATGAATTGACACACGATCAAAGCGATATTTTCACGTATCAGATCTTGAATTATGATACTCTAACGATAATTGTGTTCTGCTTCAAAGACATTGACAAATATTAATGAAATAACCATTTATATTTGTGGCAATTCAGGACACACTAATATTACCCCTTTTTCCAGTCGAGTTCAATGCAAAGATACCTCCACAAATATCGACTGAAAAGTTTCCATCATGTGCAATTCTCCATTAAATGTTTTCGCCGAGTCGTATTGCCTTCGTTAACTTTGTTACAAACAAGTTTTCTTTGCACATGACATGTAGGAGAGGGTAGGATCTGCATTTCACATTGGTCAGCTCCTTCTACCTGTGTTCAGGAGCGAAAGCTTGTGGGGTAGTGGTTACCGTTAAGGATTTATAATCTGATGGTCGTAGGTTCAAACCCCTCCTGTGGCAGAAACTTTTCGTACGTTTTAGACATATCCCATTGCGTTCATTGTCCACGCCGTATGAAACGGAATGATTCAGTTTGGAATTAACGAGGGGGGAGGGGAAATGTTAAATAACAAAATCTCAATTTCAACGGACCGAGAAGAAGAGAAAAATTGGATAATTCTTATAAATATGAAAATGACATTCATGTTTTTAGTGGTATAATCGCAGGTAAAATCAAAGATCTTACGTGGAAGATTTTATCTTGCTCTGAACTCGTCCAGAAGGAATTTCGCACCGATCTAATACATTCTCCAATACATTATAAAATGTTAATGAATGTTTCATGTCGATAATTTTATCAATGCATCAGTTTTTGACGCCGAGACGTATTTTCTGCAACTACCCCTTCTCTCCTCTCGTCTCCAGTCCCTTCTGTTCTTAACTTCTCCTTCTCCTTCTTCTCTCTCGTCCTTCTCCTCTATTTTTATCTCATACCGCCTTCCCTACTTTTCTCGCCTCTTGTCTCCATCCCACTCTTCTCCACTCCTCTTATCTCCTCTCCTGTCTTATATTTCCGACTCCACGGCACTGTTCTCCTCATATTTTCGTTCTTCTCTCTTTCTCTCTTTTACTCTACTCTCCACTCCCCTCTTCTCGTCTCCTCCTCTCCTCTCCATACTCCTTTCCTCCTCTTCTATCACTTCGCTTTCCTTCCTCTCTCCTCTCCTCTTTGCTCCATTTTCCTCATCTCTCCTCGTATCTTTTTTCCTTTCTCCTCATTACTTCTCCTATCCACTTCCTCTGTCCTCTATTTCCTTCCCTTCTTTACTTTTCCTCTTCTCCTTTTGATTTCTCTTTTCTCCTCTCCTTTGTTCCCTTTCGTTTCCTCTCTCCACTTTTCCTTTGTGTAGACTCATCAACAATGAAATACTAGAAAATCGACGTTGTTTCTTTCTGAGATTATTGCAACAAATGTAATACTGATGATTTTTTTCTAATTTTATGCAATAATATTTGGATATCTTTCTTTCGCATATTTTATAAATACCTAATGTGCATGTGGCAACCCTGAAATTGAGCCTAAGTCTACATGCAACCCACCAACGCCTTGTGTAAATTGGGTTGCCTAGTTTAAAATGTCGTTGTCCTAAAACTTTTGAGAGACACTGTACAGTGGCTCTCAAAAGTTTTAGGACAACGACATTTTAAACTAGGCAACCCAACTTTCCCAAGACGTTGTTGGGTTGCGTGTAGAGTTAGGCTAAATTTCAGGGTTGCCACATGCACAATTGATATTTATAAAATACGCGAAAGAAAGAAATCCAAGAGTTATTGTATAAAACTAGAAAAAAATATCAGTATTACATTTGTGGCAAATGAGAAATACTTTCTGAAAGAAAGAAAATCGATTTTCTAGTATTTCATAGCTGATGAGTCTACACAAAGCAAAAGATGAGAGATGAAACAGAAGGGGACAACAGAGAGGAGAAGAGAGAAAGCAAAAGAGGAAGAGGAAAAGCAAAGGAGGGAAGAAAATGAAGGACAGAAGTGGATTGGTGAAGTAATGAGGAGAAAGGCAAAATATGCGAGAAGAGATGAGGAAAATGAAACACAGAGGAGAGAAGAGAGGAAGGCAATCAGGATGAGAGAAGAGGAGTTTGGAGAGGAGAGAAGAAGACGAGAAGAGGGGAGTGGAGAATAGAGTGAAAGAGAGAAGAAGAGAAGAACGAAAAGAAGAGGAGAAGAGTGCAGTGGAGTCGGAAATATAAGACAGGAGAGGAGATAAGAGGAGTGGAGAAGAGTGGGATGGAGGCAAGAGGGGAGAAATGGAGGGAGGGCGATATGAGATAAAGCAGAGGAGAAGGAGGGGAGAGAACAAGGAGAAGAACAGAAAAGACTGGAGACGAGAGGAGGGAAGATGTAGTTGCAGAAAATATCGTCTCGGCGTCAAGAATTGATGAATTGATCAAATTATCGACATGAAACATTCAATAACATTTTAAAATGTGTTGGAGAATGTATTAGATGGGTGCGAAATGCCCTTTGGTTGAGTCAGAGCAAGATAAAATCTTCCACGTAAGATCTTTGATTTTACCTGCGATTATACCACTAAAACATGAATGTAATTTTAATATTTATAAGAATTATCCAATTTATCCCGGTTCGTTGAAATGGAGATTTTGTTATATCCCCTCCCCCCATCGCTAATTCCAAACTGAATCATTACGTTTCACACGGCGTGGACAATGAGCACAATGGGATATGTCTAAAACTTATGAAAATTTTCTGCCACCTGAGGGGTTTGAACCCACGACCGTCAGGTTAAAAATCCTTAACGGTATCCACTACAAGCTTGTGCTCCTGAAAGCAGGTAGAAGTAGCTGACCAATGTGAAATGTAGATCAAACTCTCCTCCTACATGTAATGTGCAAAGAATACTTGTTTGTAACCAAGAAAACGAAGGTGGTACGAATCGGCGAAAACATTTAATGGAGAAATGTGATATGAACCTCACGGCTCATATCCATGTGCCGTTAATTATTCTTGGTTATTTTATATTAGTTGGTTCTTATTACTTGACTGTTAATATTCCGTATTTGTAATATTTTATATTTCATAATTTTTGATAAATAGAAATATTATTACTAGACTTATATAATCCACTAATATATCCTTTATTGTAACAATAAGTGTAAACGCGGCCTAATGTAATAATCTATATGTTAATTTTCTGACCGAATCTTTAATATTGGATATGTAAATCTGTGTTCTTTCACGGTAGAAAATGTTTAGGATTTAGATTGACATAGATTTCGTTTAGCAACAATGGGAAGATCGAATCTGTTCTTTTAAGTTTAATGTATTCACTAAGGTTGAAGTTGCAACGAGGAATCATTCGAGTTTAGTCTTTATTAACAGAGATGAATCGTTCCCCTTATACAATTTTATTTGGTTATGCTGCAACGTGGAAATTAGTTAAACTTTGATATTGAGATTGTGAATATAGACATTGATGAGTCTTTAGTTTTTGGAAATGCCGCAAGTCGCGCTGTGCAAATTACGTAATGCTTAACAAGTGAGCATCGATTGGAAAGGTATATAAGTAAATGCGGAGCTTAGTTTGCACGCATTCCATCAGCGTCGGATCTACGATATAAACATCTAATGACACTTGGGAATAAAGATACCTGTATTTCGCCAAGCACAATTTATACTTCGAAATTTATAATGTTATGGGACGACAGGTTAGGATCGGCCGAAATCCTTCGAGGTTAATGACGCCTGCCTATTGGACATGTATTTGTCACTGTTGACCCATATATTCTCATTCTTACGGATAAATGATAGAATTTCAGATCTTCGAACTTTATTTTGGCCTTCTTCAAAATGTATTCAACGTAGACTTATTTGGGCAAGGAAGCAAGACTAGACATGTAATGCAATAAGTCTCGTTTTTCAATGGACATGTCATCATTGGCGTGTATCTTGATGCAAGCTCTGCCTATTAACGTTTCTCGATCCCAAGTACTCAGTGGAGCCCGTAGATTCTATTCTGCTTAAATCCTGCCCGTATTAACATCGATACTCGTGACACATTTTGGTCGCAATACTGTAGGAAGGGGCACGTACGAAAGTTTTTGTCTGCTACTGAATGGTAGCCGTAAGCTTCGTCTACGGTTGCAAAAACGACAGGGTTCTCTTCCCTGGTACGGCTTCCTCCTAGCGACACACATACACACGTAACTATTCCCTGCACATATACATATTTGGATTTTTTTCCCGTGGAGACATGCAGCAAATTAGAATTCTGGATTCATCGAATCGAATATTAACGAACAGGGGATCCTGTATTTCTTTTAAATTTAAGGATATTCATGGACTGTAAATTGTAACTTGAGTGTAATGTAAGCTTTCGTATGTATTGGAAATAAACCATCTCCTGGATAAAAATGAATGAAAAGAAGGGTCAAAGTAACCTCCCAGAAGATGCAGTTGCCAATCTTAAAATTTGAGAAGAGTCGTTCATTTATTTTATGATTCACCAACACCTCCCTTAAGTTCTCAATGCTTTATTCACCAAGCCCGTACCTGAGAGGGGTCAGAGTATCCCATTTAGCCGTCTGAGTTTTAGCCGAGGTGAAATTAGAACATAAGGTATTTGGAAGATTGAGGCAGGCTACGATTACCATAATTTGCAGCTCTCTGTGTGTGTGTTACTGAAAGGCTATCTATAGTGGAGAGTGAAATAACACACAGTTATAGTTATATGAACATACATACATATATCTATTACGCAGATGAATTGCGTCTTACATAAAGCTAAGGTCAACCCTCATGCGTGAATAAGCGCGCGTAACGGCCATAGTAAGTCTCGCAGGTAGATAAGACGAGCAGAGCCGCGCCCGCTGTGAAAGAGGTTGAGTTGACAGTAGCGTCGAGACGTTCGTCGCGTCCAGTAAAGCAGCTGCCGTGCGACCGATCAGTGGTTGTGCGTTTTTCTTCGCCTGTGCCTAATTTGTCTACAGTATATTTGGGTATACAAACTTACGTCCGACCGGAAGTCACGTCGTCCTTGGTAATTGGCACTGCCATTGCGTTCGTGACAATTGGCGATCCCGTCATTTGCGTTCGTGACAAATGCACATGATGAAAACTTTTCATTCGATATTTGCGGAGTTATCCTTGCATTGAACTCGAGTGGGAAAATGGGTAATATTAGTATGTCCTGAATTGCCACAAACATAAATAGTTATTTAGACCACTAGATTTTGGCAAGAGAATTACGTATGATCAGTCATTCATTGCTGAAGCAAACGTTTTAATACTCTCTGGAATTTTCATTCTGAGATAAGTTTTGTTTACTTGCTACATGTATGCGAACTACACTCTGTCCCACTTATCTCTGGAGCCGGTGAACGAAAACAAGTATCTGAGCAGCGATGAACAAGTGAGAGGAACGGGATTGCGTGAAGTGAGGAAAGCCACATCAGTTACCAACCTTCCCATCAACGTGTACGGTTTCGCTCTGTCCACTCGATCCCCCCCTTTCTCCCCCTCTCCTCTTCCACTATGCGCGGCTTTGCTCCAGAGGGGCTGGGTCAGGGTACAGTTAATTGATTTCGCAAAACGTATCTCTGTGAGCCACACATTTAATTGTTACTCACATGAAAAAAAATATTGACAATTTGTATTCAGGGGGTAGTTTCACAGTTACAAACTATTTTGGCCTTGATGAGAAGTTTAGTGTAAATAGGCATTTTGTTTATAATTTTGAAATTGAGGTCTAAGGTTGAAATCCTCATATTTAGGGCTTGAGTCGTCACCTAAGAGGTTGAAGACCCGTCCTGTTCTTCGTGCGTTACCTTCTTTATTTTTTTAAAATTCATTATTTATCCTCATCCTCGCGATTAGCCAAAAGTAAAATAAGATATTTTCTCCTCCGTGACCGTGCGGTCTAAGGCACTGTGCTTTGGACTCCGACTGCGGGACGGCATGTGTTCGAGTCCGTCCGGGTCCAGTCTCTCTCTATGTTCTCGGCCTGTGTATAGGATCGGTGGCAACCCACCATCCTGAGGAAATTGGGGAGCTACGGGTGAGTAGCGTAACCCGGTCTGGGAAATCTCCTATGGGGGATATTCCTGGGTAAACGAAAAATAATCGATCAGACAATTCGATTATCGAAGGCGTTAAAATAATTTCCGGTTTGACCAAGTTTCCAACATAAGCAATTGGAATAGAGATTGTCTTCGACCTTACTTTGTTAAAAAGGAGCGGATACAATATGCATAACTTGTAATTTTTAAGTGACATAGAGAAACAAAGATACCTCGCAGAAATGGGCCAGTACCCGGAGCCTTTGGATGAAGATTTATGGAACAATAGTAATCTTCTCCGAGACAATGTTGATTCTCTACCAACGGTTTCGTTGTTATATATACATATACGTATATTAAACAAGAAAGTTCATTCGCTTATAGATTAAAATATTTTTTACAATAAAAATGAAGTAAATAAGAATAAATTCTTAAAGGCAAGAAGAAGATTAAATACACCAACGCAAAACAAAGATATTCTACATAATAGTTATAAAGTGCACATTTAATTTCTCATTAGTAAAACTACAGATCGATTTTTAAATAAACGTGTATTTTAAGTTGGTTCTAATTTATGTTTGGCCATTTATCATTCTTTATAATTAAACTAAACCCACAGTACTACAGCCCTTGAAGGGCCTCGGCTTACCTACCGTCTCCTGGTCTCCCTCCCACACTATTGCTCCGTCACCTGTTATAGCGTGGAGGTCTTAGACCAGTATTGGGGTGACGGGTGATCAGCCCGACGAACCCCCAGCCGTTGTTGTAGGTCTTCTTGACCGGGTTCGCTCACTCACTCGGAGCTTCCCAATTTCCTCACGATGGTGGGTTGCCACCGGCCCTATACGTAGGCCGAATAAATTCCTACCAGAGCCCGATTCGAACCTACGCCGTCCCGCAGCGAACGATCTCAAGACGAGTGAACGCCTTAACCCGCTCGACTACGGAGGAGGACATACTATACAGGTAGTTTACTAAAATTTACTAAAAAAAAGAAAGAATTGACACACGTTCAAAGTGATATTTTCCTGTATAAGATCGTGAATTATGATAGTCTAGCGATAATTGTGTACTGCTTCAAAGGCATTGACAAATATTAATGAAATAACTATTTATGTTTGTGGCAATTCAGGACATACTAATTTTACCCCTATTCCCATTCGAGTTCAATGCAAGGATAACTCCGCAAATATCGAATGAAAAGTTTTCATCATGTGCATTTCTCCATTAAATGTTTTCGCCGATTCGTACCACCTTCGTTTTCTTGGTTACAAACAAGTATTCTTTGCACATTACATGTAGGAGGAGAGTTTGATCTACATTTCACATTGGTCAGCTACTTCTACCTGCTTTCAGGAGCACAAGCTTGTAGTGGATACCGTTAAGGATTTTTAACCTGACGGTCGTGGGTTCAAACCCCTCAGGTGGCAGAAAATTTTCATAAGTTTTAGACATATCCCATTGTGCTCATTGTCCACGCCGTGTGAAACGTAATGATTCAGTTTGGAATTAGCGATGGGGGGAGGGGATATAACAAAATCTCCATTTCAACGAACCGGGATAAATTGGATAATTCTTATAAATATTAAAATTACATTCATGTTTTAGTGGTATAATCGCAGGTAAAATCAAAGATCTTACGTGGAAGATTTTATCTTGCTCTGACTCAACCAAAGGGCATTTCGCACCCATCTAATACATTCTCCAACACATTTTAAAATGTTATTGAATGTTTCATGTCGATAATTTGATCAATTCATCAATTCTTGACGCCGAGACGATATTTTCTGCAACTACATCTTCCCTCCTCTCGTCTCCAGTCTTTTCTGTTCTTCTCCTTGTTCTCTCCCCTCCTTCTCCTCTGCTTTATCTCATATCGCCCTCCCTCCATTTCTCCCCTCTTGCCTCCATCCCACTCTTCTCCACTCCTCTTATCTCCTCTCCTGTCTTATATTTCCGACTCCACTGCACTCTTCTCCTCTTCTTTTCGTTCTTCTCTTCTTCTCTCTTTCACTCTATTCTCCACTCCCCTCTTCTCGTCTTCTTCTCTCCTCTCCAAACTCCTCTTCTCTCATCCTGATTGCCTTCCTCTCTTCTCTCCTCTGTGTTTCATTTTCCTCATCTCTTCTCGCATATTTTGCCTTTCTCCTCATTACTTCACCAATCCACTTCTGTCCTTCATTTTCTTCCCTCCTTTGCTTTTCCTCTTCCTCTTTTGCTTTCTCTCTTCTCCTCTCTGTTGTCCCCTTCTGTTTCATCTCTCATCTTTTGCTTTGTGTAGACTCATCAGCTATGAAATACTAGAAAATCGATTTTCTTTCTTTCAGAAAGTATTTCTCATTTGCCACAAATGTAATACTGATATTTTTTTCTAGTTTTATACAATAACTCTTGGATTTCTTTCTTTCGCGTATTTTATAAATATCAATTGTGCATGTGGCAACCCTGAAATTTAGCCTAACTCTACACGCAACCCAACAACGTCTTGGGAAAGTTGGGTTGCCTAGTTTAAAATGTCGTTGTCCTAAAACTTTTGAGAGCCACTGTACGTGCAGCACCTTTTGCACATAAAGTGTTTCAATACAAACCGTAATGAACAACTAAAATAAACAAATATTTCCTATCATGTGTGGTAAAGTGCGCAGTGAATATTTCTTCATTACACTTTAAGGAAATCGGTTTTTATTTACTATTATTTCACTATTATACTCTGTCTCTGAAATGTGTGAAGCAAGGCCGCGCATAACGGAAGAGAAGGGGAGAAAGCGAGTTGGCGTATCAAAGCGGTGCAAACGACCGGTAGTTGCACTCATTTCCCCTCTCACGAGTTCATTGGCCGATACCACTCGAGTCACTACTTGCGCAGAGACCTGTTTTCTTTCGCTCGCTCCAGACATTCCCGGGACAGAGTGTACTTTATCTACAATGACATTTTCTTTCCTCTTTATTATTATTATTATTATTATTATTATTATTATTATTATTATTATGTTGATAACTCACTTCTGCAAATCTTCGAGACTGGTATATTTTTAGATTGATTAATGTATACTGAGTATTGATTTATTGTTCAATATTTTCAATATTACAATTACTTTTGTACATCATTAAGTACTGAGGTATATGGGTACTTGTGAAATAATCTTGAATTTTCAAACAAGCATGGAAAAATGCTTTCAACAAACTTCTTGGCAAAATCTGATAATTAAAGAATTTTTCTCGTTTGATCCTCCTTTATCTGTTATTTTAAATGTAATCAAAGTTACCAGAAAGAATTATCATGAGTAGCTTACAGAAAGAACATTTACACATGTGAAAACTTCTTCATACAAAAATAGAATATTCTGAGGATTTTAAAACAATATGCAATAACAACTCTTATCACACTTATTGAAGACGTGCATTACACTTGAACTCACTCGTGGAAATTGTGACGGTATCAAACAACTACAGGATAATGAAAATACACAGCATTTACACAACTGTCGTCATGGTTTCCTGATTGAAAATCTTTTTTCTGTTTCAATCTTATATACTCCTCACAAACAGTTTGGAATGTTGTTATATTAAAGAACAGATGATAGACAAGGCCTTGGAATGCAACAACGCATGGCATCTGTCTGGTGGACGTTCCCGTCTTTTAACCAACATATGCCACCGTGCCTATCACCCATTGCAAAACATAATAATATTCAAATCTTGTTGTGGTTAATATAACAATATTCCAAACTTTCTGTGAGGAGTGTACAATGCTAATACAATCGTTGTAGCCAAACATTTTTTTAAAATATTGTATAACATATCACCTTTAGTCCAATCTTAGGTAAATAAATAGCATAATTTTATATGCATTTCACATTGTTGTGGTTAATATAACAATATTCCAAACTTTCTGTGAGGAGTGTACAATGCTAATACAATCGTTGTAGCCAAACATTTTTTTAAAATATTGTATAACATATCACCTTTAGTCCAATCTTAGGTAAATAAATAGCATAATTTTATATACATTTTACATTGTACGAACATACGTAACATAGCTTTTATTAAAACTAATCATTTCACGCATTCAAAATTCTACGTAATAATGTTTGAAATGTCAGAAAATCTTAAGTTTCTATATTTCATTGTGTCTAAGCCAATCTTTCCGCTGTACGAACGAAGTTAGTATAAACAAGTTCACGTAACTTTGCAGAAATCTTGTGTCCACGAGTAAAGAAACAAACTAACAAAAAGAAATGAACTTTACAATTGCAACGAATATATTCACTGGTAAAATAACATCAGAACAAGCACACTACGCGTATTTCTAAAAATCACGTGGTCTTGCATACATTAACTTCATTCTTGCAGTGGATGGAAAATAGTCTTGATACGAGTATGTCATCAAACCAATCTCGGTTTGGTCTATCCTTTGCATGCTTAGAGGAAATTGGTAACTTTGGTAGAGGAGTCATTCGCACACGTTGATTAGCAACTGCAGACAGTGAAAAAGGAATTAGTCCTTCCTGGGGCGACAGGCAGGCACCGGAGGGCAGGGGTACGCCAGGCAATCCACTTGGTTCAGGTAACACTCCTTCCCTGGAGGACACTGGTGCACGGCGCAGGGGTTGGCCGACGGGTTGCAGACGTCAGAGACTGAAATGCAAGAACAGGACGTTAAAGGCATCGCCCAGAGCCTGTGATTATGCTAAGTAATGCAGCAGCAACGACCTTTCTCATTCCCTATTATAGCCAGTGCCGGATCTACAAGCCGGAAAACCCCGGAGACAAGTAAGCCTGCTTTTAGGGGGCCCTCAGCCATTGACATAGTAGAGGGTTCTTATATGCGTATGTAAAAAAATAAACGTAATTTATCAGAGGTACAGAAACGAATACAATATATACAGGTAAAGTTTAAAGTTCCCTGTGCATAGCCCCCGCCATGAAGGCACATTTAGGGTATGTGGGAGTAGGCCACAAATATTTTCGATGTCGGCAATCTTGGAGCACCACGCTGTGGCCGCCTTTACCCCACTCACCGGTATCATTTGGTTTGAGGCTAGGTGGGCCCTAGAACCGCTTTATGCGGGAACAAAGCCGGAAAAATTCATACACACCGGGTTTCCTGCGTGGCAGTCAGACTAGAATTTCACGAGAAATGCAGTGGTGAAGGTTTCTTCAACCTATCTTTAATCAGGAAAAGTTATGACTGCATGATTGTAACAAATGTATCATTTTCCGGGGGTGAGAAAACAGTGTTATATATATATATATATATATATATATATATATATATATATATATATATATATATATATATATACTGGGTGATTTTTTTAACCTGAATCATTTGAATATCTTGAAAAAAAAATCATCCTACAAAAAAATGTTCGAAATAAAAAGTTGATAGTTTGGAGGGGGAAGTTTAGTGGTGAAACAAAAGAACACACCCTTCCCCTCTTGTAGGTGGGGCGGGGGGCAACTTTGAAATTTCAAATAGGAACCCCTATTTTTTATTACACATTCGAATTTTACGGAAAAAAATACATAAGTTTTGTCTGAAACATTTTTTTCGATTTTTGATAGATGGCGCTATAATCGACAAATTTTCATTTCTTGAATGTTTACACTTTAAAACCAATGTATTTCATTTCGCAATTCATTTAAATTCAAAAAATAAAACATTTTTGTTCCAGGACTTGAAATTGTTGTAAAACAAATTCCTTTGTTTAGGTTTAACACTTCCTTCAGTAGTAAATTGATTGACTGTACGTTGAAACGAAGCGAAAGAACGCACCCTGCCTGGAAAACGCTGAGCATAAACAACGACAGCTTGACGGAGATTCCTGCCAGATTCTCCATACACGAGAACCATTTCAATTTTCTATTCTACAGTTAATACATCCATTGATATTAAAAAGTATCAACAGCTTAGTCAAATTAATCGCTTGGAGCATTCTTGTGATCTAAAAACAATGAAAAACAAACAATCATTTAACAGGAAAAGTCTAAAAAGGAACTGTTTCTTGAAATTGTTTTAATTTTTTTATTTTATTTTTCTGTTGTAGCTTTGTTAATAAGCATCTTTGACACAACAATAAAAAAAATAAACAAATATTGAATCTAACTTTTAAATGTTGTAAATAGGCGAATTACCAGCTTAATGAAATCTCAAAAGATTTGTCAAGAATTAGTACAAAGTTCATGCACGAGAATGTTTTATTTTTTGAATTTAAATGAATTGCGAAATGAAATACATTGGTTTTAAAGTGTAAACATTCAAGAAATGAAAATTTGTCGATTATAGCGCCATCTATCAAAAATCGAAAAAAATGTTTCAGACAAAACTTATGTATTTTTTTCCGTAAAATTCGAATCTGTAATAAAAAATAGGGGTTCCTATTTGAAATTTCAAAGTTGCCCCCCGCCCCACCTACAAGAGGTGAAGGGTGTGTTCTTTTGTTGCACCACTAAACTTCCCCCTCCAACATTTTTTTGTAGGATGATTTTTTTTCAAGATATTCAATTGATTCAGGTTAAAAAAATCACCCGGTATATATATATATATATATATATACTGCTGGACAAAAAAAACCGGACACTTGCATTTTTTGTGATAACGCAATGGGTCGATAAAAGCTCTGGTACAAGGGCTAACTAAATGTTGCAGAAACTGAATTAAGTACGAATGCATAAACAAAGTCCGAGCCTATGAATGGTGCATATGGTACTACATGATCTGCCGAACATTCTGTAATATACCTGCGAGCTGTTATTGCAATTCAGATGTCAAATATTAAAGTGTCCGGTTTTCATTGTCCAGCAGTATATATATACATATATATACAGGGTGTCATTTTAATGGCGCCCACGGACCACGGAAACGCATAGAGGACATCAAAACAAACAACTTTTCTCAGTAACATTTTTCTCGTTGGTGCGTAGTTTCGGCGCTACAGTCGTTCAAAAAAGCCCGTTTTGCCGCCTGAATGCTGGCAACCACACACAACATTTGATTGCATTTGTGACGTCATATCCCGTCGTGAAGCGATGCGTTACAGGGTTGCCAGGAACACACATACTCTGTGAAAAATGACATAGCTACAATCGGCCACATTATGTACCGTAACACAAAACGAGAAAAACACGTTCTGTAACCTAATAGGAAGTAAACAAACTATACAAAAAATGGTAGAAAGAAAATAGAATTCAAGTGGAAGTGGTCATATCGAATTTTGTCTCAGCTTACATGTCAAATATTTGCAACTCTAGTTACCAAGTTGGCATCTACAATTTAGTCTATCCACTTCGTCCTTCTGATGCTAGTTGTCTGTGACACACTGAATAGATGACAAAATAGAAATGAAAGAACTCAAAATTCCAAAGGTAAGCAACACATAATATAATGTATATTCAGAGCATTGTGAGGCAAGTGGCAAAAATGATTGAAAATAGAGGGATATAAGTAGTAGTAATACAAGCTCTAAGACGACTATGTGTGTATCTATGCACCGGATACACATGTAATAGTTTGCAGTATATTCGGTACTGATTCATCATTTGATTGTTACTGTGGTTGTACTTGTTTTAGCCGTAATGTAACAACATGAACCTCGGATTCTTCCGTTACCAGCACAAAAGTACCGCATGGCATCTGGACACAAACCTGTAGATATCAACCTTGCAACGAGATTTGCAAATATTTGACATGTAGTTGGGCGTAAACAGCCACTTGTAAGCTGTAAGTGCAATAACATTTATTGTTGTTATTTTAGATGTAGGCTGCGACAAAATCCGACATTGACATTTCATTTTGAATACTTTTTTACCATTTCTCATATCGTTAGTTCACTTCCCCCTTCCCCTGAAATGACTGCTGATCTTCTAGCTGGTAGGCTATGATGTTCGGTCTGCTGGACGCGTTTCTCGCTTCGTTTTACAGCAAATAATGGTTGGTAATTTGTAATTTTTCCCAAAATTTGTTTGTTCCTTGCAACCCTGCCATGCGCTGTTTCGCCCTAGGATATGACGTCAGAGGTACGATCAAATGTTGTGTTGGGTTGCCAGCATCCAGGCGGCAAAACGGTATTTTTTGAACGGCTGTAGCGTCGAATCGACACACCAGCGGGAAAAATGTTACTGGGAAAAGTTGTTTGTTTTGATGTCCTCTATACGAATCCGTGGTCCGTGGGCGCCATTAAAATGACACCCTGTATAATCTCTTCCCATTTAAAAATTTTGAGTTGAATGCAATATGACGGACGCCCGCTTGGAAAGCAACAATGTGGTTCCCCCTAAGCCTATCTTGTTTCTATCATGACCAATTGTACCCAGTCTAACTCCTTTACCTTTTATAGGGGGTGATAAGGGACTTTTGAATCACCCTCTAGGCCCTTATATGTGACTTCGTCAACATGAGATCAAGAATTACACACACACACACTTACATTATACTGTATATGTATATATACATGTATATGTATATATATACATACATATATATATATATATATATATATATATATATATATATATATATATATATATATATATATATGTATGTATGTATGTATATATATATATATGTATGTATATATATATATATATATGTATATATGTATATATATATATATATACACACACACACATATATCAGTGGCGGCGATTAGGGGCGAGGGGGTAGTTGCCCCCCCCCTTTACGGCACTTTCGCTCCCGTACTATGCTAAAACTTATCTACAAAGGGAAATAAACTGTCTTTGCCCCCAGTTTTGGCACCTTACCCCTCTATCGGTTTTGGGGCATATATAAGTAAGTATATATATATATATATATATATATATATATATATATATATATATATATATATATATATATGTATGTATGTATATGTATGTATGTATATATGTATGTATATATGTATGTATGTATGGATGAGTGTGTGTGTGTGTGTGTGTGTCTGTGTAAAGGGCATTTGGTAATATTTTGCGGGGGAGCCCAAGATTTGCAGATCCGGCACTGATTATAGCTCTCGTCTATTCTTACGGTGGGTGGCATCATGGCCGTAGGCAGGAAAATTTTTCGGGGGTGGGGTTCATTCATAATTATTCCCAGGGCGTCGCCAGAAATTTGAATAATAGAAATAATAATAATAATTGTACAATAATAATTAAAATTTCATAATAATAAAACAATTTTATTCCAAAATAATAATACTAATAATAATAATTATTATTATATTATTGTTATATCCTTGAGGGGGCTTACTCAGTCCAGCAGATGAGTGAATATCCAGCATAAGTTTTTTTTTTTTTTTTTTTTTTTACGTTTCATACAGTGTGTACTGAAATGCACAATTATTTTACTTCGTCATTAAACTTTAGATACCTTCAAGAAAAAACTTTAAAAAGTTAGATGGAAATTTTAGTCATAAAGTTTTTGTTGTTTGACTTTAAAATTAAATTTTTGGAATTTTGAAAAGTGTGGAACCAGTTATTCTCTTTAAAAGCTTAGCCTGGTGCAAGGATTGTAACCTCAATAGCGAACGTAATGCGCTACGAAACTGGAGGTACTAGGTTTGAACTCCTATCAAGGGGGATTTTATTTTCGACTTTATCGGACGGGGAATTTAAAAGCTGGAAAGGGAATTTTGGGACAATCATAAAGGAATCTTCAATGTATATTCCTTGTGACGCAGGAACAACACTGGAAAGATGACAGCAGAAGTGATAATGGAGGGGTCGCCGGTGGGCTGCGATTCCGAGAATAAATCCTGTTTCACTCAACTTTCAGAATTCCAAATGTATCAAAATTGTAGCTCGATCGTTTCAACATTGTCTCCTTGTATTTTTGTGATGTTCGGAAAAAAAATTGAAAATTTGTTACAGATTTTGGTTTCTGAACATCCATTAATGCAACATGTCAGAAGTTTCGGGGGGGGGTTGAACCCTAGAAACCCCCCCTCTAAATACGGCCATGGGTGGCATACATGCTGGCAAGGGTAGTAGGGAGCGGGGATGCGACCAATCCAGCGCGGTAAGAAACACAACAGCCTGTAGAACGAGGTAGCCTGGAGAACGCAGCACCTCCTCCCGCGACGTTGTAACTGTAGGCTCCCCCGATGTTGCCTGGTTGGTTTGGGGAGAATTCCCCGCTCCCACTTGCCTTGCCAGCATGTAGGTCGCTCGCCGTAACACTAGACAAGACCTACAACAATTGCGAAAATAACAATTTTCAATAAGCAATCGACTCGCCTAGTTAAATGCATTGCATTAGTCTTACGCGACATTAATTGTAGTGCAAAATGTGTTTTCTTTGGTTCCCAAAACAATGTATTATCAAACCTTTCTTTCAAGTGCTGAAACGCGAATGTCCCTCAATTTTCCCTAAGACAGATTTCTATTGACTGAAACTGCTTATATTTAAAATATGAAATGGATTTCATCTCGAAAGCTTGAACTTGCATTCTTTATTGTTGACAAGAATGTTAGGTGTGCTGTGTATTGTCAAGATTTAAAATAAACAGATAGTAGCCCATAACACGTACGGAACACAGGCAAACTGAAAATCATTTGATATTTAACACAAGAAGAAATAAAATGTACGAATATGGAATATATGTAGTGATTGAAAATATGGAAATTATATGTAAAAGTAACTAAACTAAGATATGTGCTAAATGCTAATATAGTAGGGGGGGAAAGATATGGAAAATAAAAATAGCATTTTTGGAGCGTACATACCACGATTCGCAAAGATGACGCAAAGTAACATGTACTGTATTTTACCATCATATGAAGATATGTATTTACATGTAAATCCTTCCCCTGCTAGAGTGATTGATTCTTGTACTCTGGAAGCTAATGCCAGGGGAAATTAAGTTATTCGGTTTCTCAGAGGTTGGTGCGACTGTATTAATATCCACGTTCTAAACACTGGTTTCGTCTACTTAGGATAATAAAGGTTAGTCATTAAATAACAGGAATTTTATTAAAGAACTTCATGGAGATTGAAGCAGAGGTCGCGGTGGCTCAGTCGGTAACGCGTCTGACTACCATGCGAATGATCCCCGGCCAGTTCAAATCCGGGAACTTTTCTAACGATGGAAGCGGCCCCGGCGCCCACCCAGCGTCGAATAACATGGGTACCTGGGGGAAACCCTGGGGGGTAAAGGCGGTCAGGGGCGTGATGCTGATCACATCACCCCCACTCACGACCGGATCAAGAAAGTGTGGGGCGTTACCCCCACACCCCCTATACTCCTTCATGGCGTGGTGCTATGCACAGGGGAGCACTTTACCTTTTTACCTTTACATGGAGATTGAAGCACAACGAAAATCCCTGGCATGGATTACGATTTTTTCTTCTACCGGAGATAAACATTCTTGTGGGGGGGGGATTAATTCGTACACTGCTGATGGGATCTTACTTTAGGCAGTATATGCAACCTCAGCATAATAATGTGGACTTTGTAAAATAAAGTAGTTTTTTGCTTTAATGTTAGTACAAGAGGTCCACACATTTTCTTATCACTAAGATTCAAGATAGACATTTTGTTATTGAATCACTGTTTCCTATGTTTTTATATATATGCAGATAAATAATAATTATAATAATTATAAAAATTACTACCGTTAATAAAATTGCATGAGTGTCACGCATATTTTATCATTCAATAAACTAAAAATAAATTTGAATATTGCCTCCTACGTACGTTACCTTTATGATTTCGGAAACATTGGGGACACCCTTGGGAGCAACGTAATTTATTTTAATTTTTTAATAAAAATGTTTACAGTTCATAATCGAAAAACAAGAGGTGAGAGGCTTGGCAGCCCCCACGCTGAGGTAAGCTAGGGAATTTCTGAACATAATTTAATTTTTGAAAATCTCGTATCACTCACAGCAACTTTGTACTAGCATAATTTCAACTGAAAATAAGTCAGAAATAATACATTTCAAAAATAAGGTTTGTTGATCTTGTCTGTCTTGTAGGTTTAGAAATTTGGGTAGTGAATTTTGCTGGACGTTAAGTAATTTGAAGTAACTTCATTATATAACTAAGAATAAGGATGCAATGTAAACTGTATATGGTGATATTAAAAGTATATTATTTCAATTACGTTGTCACATCATCTATAAGTATTTTACACGATTATTGTGGTTCTTAATATACTTGCATTATATAAATTGTAAACTCAAATTGGTAACATTATGGTATGAGGGAAACGGATTCCTTCAAATTTAGAGGAGAAAGTACTTACGGAAATCATTTTCTTTAGCGTTGTGGAAGTTCCCGAATATAGATTTGATCCATTTTAATGTGAATGCGTGTTGTTTTTTGCGAAAATCTCTGTCCGACAAGCTGTTTCTGCTCCCGCCATTTGCTTTCTGCATGAGAGTGCAATGTTCCGTGTGTTAAGATGATGCAACCCCGTAGCCAGTGTTTCAGCCTCGCCGTGTTTTCACTAGAACCACGTGTCGAGTATTTTTAATTTTTTTTGGAACGCGTTTACAATACCGGACCACTCTCCAATTGCTATGAAATTTCGCCTACTCACTAATTGAGACCTCCTAATCACGAATCTGCATGTAATAATTGGCGGTCAAGTATGGTAATCGATAAAAAAAACGAAATAAACTATGTTTTCTTAACGTAACGTAACCCTACCATAAGAACAGCAGCTCCACGGAAGACGCCATTTCCCCCGAATGGGTGGCACTTATCGCACAACACTGTAGCAACATTGTGTTCTGACGTCACATGAGAGAGCTTTTTCATGTTAGGCAATACAAGGTAACGCGTCTCTTAGCGAAAATATTAATTTTTCTTTGTATTTATGCTAATGGAACCTAACCTAACAGGCCTAACCTAACCACGTAGGTATTCCTCGTCTGACGTCAATATTCAAGGTTGCAAGATTGTTGTGCGTAAAGGAAGAGCATTAACGAATTGCGAAAGAAAGATGGTTCCGACCCGAATGGGTGTCACTAATCGCACAACACTGTAGCAACATTGTGTTCTGACGTCACAGGAGAGAGCTTTTTCATGTTAGGCAATACAAGGTAACGCGTCTCTTAGCGAAAATATTAATTTTTCTTTGTATTTATGCTAATGGAACCTAACCTAACAGGCCTAACCTAACCACGTAGGCATTCCTCGTCTGACGTCAATATTCAAGGTTGCAAGATTGTTGTGTGTAAAGGAAGAGCATTAACGAATTGCGAAAGAAAGATGGTTCCGAATTGCTGTGTATGGACAATGAACATGGTAAATCGCAAGGTTATTTTACAAGTTCTACACGTAAATGCGACGTATTAGCATAATTTCAAATCCGGGCACGAAAGTAGATATTTTCCGGTGAACGAGGTTGCAACACTGCATAAATCAACAAAACACTCTCAGAACGCCCCCTAAACCAGTACGCTATCATGGCCATAATGTGTTACAGATTCGAAACAACAAGTAACAGTAAGTACTCGTAAATAGAAGAAATAGACATTATCTTAGTTAGAAATGCATTATTTCGCCTGAAGAAATGTTCCGCAACACGTTAGCAATGTAAAGAAGTCCGAAATATATGATTCGTAGGTGTTTCCCTCATACGATAATAGTACCCTCAAATTACGTTTCAATTGGCCCTTTCATCTACGAAGCTGAAATACTGAAATTGTACTCACCTAACTTTTATGAAGAGTACACAAGCCTACAAAATCTTATCCCTTCATTAGTCTACTCTGTTTAAAGTACTGAGGCCTGATATGTTTTGAAAATAAGGAAGTGAAAGATATTTACGGAAGGAAATAGTGCAGTGAGTTTCTGAAGATATGAATAAGTACTGATTCTTGCACAGAGGAATACGTTTTTTGGGACAACTAAAAAATAGATTTTGGTAACCAAACCTTTGTTAAAATAAGCAACGAACAAAAGAGTGTTTATCAAGACCATATTCTTTTAGTAATCGTGCACATAGTTACCAAAAACATTGATTAACCAAAACGTATTTTGTTAATTAAAATAAACCAGCTTTTTCTGTGTAGCCCTACAATTTCAGATTCAATACATACTTACAAGAAACACATTTCCCTATATCGCAGCAACCTTTGCAGCACTCGTTGTTTCGAAGGCACTAGAAAAGATGAACAAAAAAAGTTACTTTATCGAAAGTATAAAAAATCGTTAGAATTAGTTATGGTTCAAATACAATACTCCTATAGGTGTATATACTTCTTTCTATCATTCCACATGAAAAGCACAATATTTTAATGGATTAGGTGTATATACAGGGCAGAGGCACAACCGCGAATTTTTGTCTGGAGGGAAGTACCAGGATAAACGTACCACTATTATTATTATTATTATTATCAGTAGTAGTCGTAGTAGAATCAAAGACGTTATTATCCTCGTAAATTACGCAAAAATGGGGTAGAAGTCGGTGCTAAACCATTTGGGTTGAAACAAATGATTTGAAATATTTTTCTTTCAAGACTCTCAATTTCACATAATGGAAAACAAGCACACACGCTGTTTCTTTTAAATGCAGAAAATGCATGATAAATGCATTTCGAATATATATTTTTTTTACACATAATAAGTATGACTTCCATGTGCAACATATGTTTCACACAGGCATCTATTCAGGAAATGATTTCGGGGGGGGGGGGGGGTTGAACAGCATATTTTTAAGGGGTACAGATAGGACCTCACTATTGTATGTTTAAGGCCAGGGTGCAGCATTAAGAGACCATATTCTGGAGGGAAAAAAATGGGGAGCAACTATCCCCTAAATCGTCTCCACTGTTTAAGGCTACCATTTTAATCAGATCGTGAAATCAGAACGTTCTTCTTTTTACCACTCGACTCCTCTTGTTTCCATGCATTAACATTGTGTGCCGGAACCATATGAGTATGTGTGTTTGTCAATTTCTTCTCATCAGGTATCAAAACATCTATGATGTCTTTGAGTGTTTTTACAAAGCTGTTACACATGAACGGGATGGACAATCCACTCGACAACGTGAGATTCAAAATGTGGGCTGCGAACTGGACGCAGACAGTTCTCGAATATTTATCTCTGATTTTAGCCTGAAAACCACTAATGTGTCTTGTCATCCCATCTTAGCAGCTCTTATAACAACCAAAACCCAGCAAATTGTTCATATTCACGCCTAAGCATTCGCAAGTGTTCAAAATTGTGTCACAGTAGTCTTGTCATGTATCGGCACGAAACAAAGGAAATTTTCTCGAATACAGCTGGATCGCAAAACAATTAATACACAGTGAAAACCCTTCCATTCCCAACACATCTAATGTTTCGTCTTCCAATATGATCAAATCCTTACTCATTTATCTCCAGTGACGAGCCCAAGGGATGGTTGCAGGGGTCATAACCCCATTTGACTCAGTATTCCTTAAAACAATATCGCCAAAGACAGGAAAGATGGCAAAAATGTGAACTGACCACCAAAAATAGTATCCATAACCCCTCTTCCTTCCAAAAATCCTGGACACGCCACTCTTTATCTCGGACACATTTTTAAAAATCAACTCACCAGAAGTTTCTATCATTTCGTATTGGACACTCAAGTAAAATGCGTTCATCCTGCAGGTTTGGATATTATCCTTTAGGGTGCTGCATGCCTTCGCACCTAACATTAACATAGCACTAATTTTCCATCCTTGTGACTTGGATCTTTAAGACTTTGGAAGGTTTCAGACCGAAGGGACACACGATACATGTCATTGCTCAATTCATACATCCAGGATAGAAAATGGCATTTTTGATGCCTCATAGCATCGAAACGAGGGCTCGACGAGCGAACTGCTACGAAGAAAAGTTGTTCGCCTTGATGTCCTCTACACACTGAGAAAGTATGACATCCTGTACATGACACCCTGACTATTAATGTTCAAGGAAATAACAAGGTAGAAAAAATTGTAGTAATATCGTAAATTCTGATTTACAAAATACCTTGTGCATATACAGAGCATTATCTGACATTCGCTACGAGACTCGGCGGCAAGCGACCCGGCATCAGCGCTTGTCTTTCCCGGTGAACGGCGACAGTCGCTCGCTAGTCTGTTTTTTTCGCTCTCCCTGCCTTCGCTCTCTTTCCCCTTCTGTTGACGTTTCAGACTAACGTCAGTATAATCCTCCCTCGGAAGATGTGTTATGTCGTGTCCGTGTGTTGAAGATTGTGGCTTAATATGGCACCACAAAAGTTTACATTACAACAAAGGATTTATCTTGTCGAGTGTTTCTTCGGAAAGAGGAATTGTGGAGAAGTGCGACGACGTTTTGCAAGGAAATTTCCTGGTGTTCCCGTTACACTGTTGTTGATTTGGCGTTTTAAGTCCACTTTATGCACAGTAAGGCTAATCGGGACTGGACCTACAGTTTAAAGTGGGATCCGAACCACTATGTACCTCCACCGGGTATCGAACCCGGGACCCCTTGATTGCAAGGCGACGACGCCATCGAGGAGGCACTGTTCCCGTTACACATAGGACCACTATATTAAACCTAGAAAGAAAAATGGGAAATCTAAAAAATAAAGTATACAAAGACAATCCGCACACAATCGGTGAGTTAAAAGAGAGTATTGTACGAGAATTACAGTAGACGAACTTGCAACGTGAAAATGCCAATGACCTTCGGAGATGCCAGGAATGTGTTGCAGCAGAGGGACATCATTTTCAACACCTTCTGTAGTCAAGGTTAGTACACAATATGAAAACTGTAATTTGAATAGCCGACTCTACCGACTGTTGCGGACCACGTTTGCTGGGAAAGACAAGCGCTGACGCCGGGCAGCTTGCCGCCGAGTCTCGTAGCGAATGTCAGGGAATGCTCTGTATTACACTGTATTTAGATTTTAACAAAAGACACTACGGATACAATCTACATTTTTGATTGTAAATCGCTTCTGTAATGGCATCAATTTTTGATATTCGTCTTGAGTAGAGCAGGTCAGAGAGTTCAACGCCCGAAAATGGCGCTCGGTGGCGCTCGCAGTGTGGCCAACTCCTCACTTAAAAAAATCACCAAGGTTTGTTTTTGGGTCTAACCTAACCTCAAGCAAGGAGCTGGCAACACTGCTTGAGGCTTTTCTCGCAGTGTGGCCAACTCCTCACTTAAAAAAATCACCAAGGTTTGTTTTTGGGTCTAACCTAACCTCAAGCAAGGAGCTGGCAACACTGCTTGAGGCTTTTCTCGCAGTGTGGCCAACTCCTCACTTAAAAAATCACCAAGGTTTGTTTTTGGGTCTAACCTAACCTCAAGCAAGGAGCTGGCAATACTGCTTGAGGCTTGTCTTGGAGTATTGCCAACATTTTACTTGAAAAGTCAGCAAGGTTTTTGTTTTTGGGTCTAACCTAACCTCAAGCAAGGAGCTGGCAATACTGCTTGAGGTTTTACAGTGCATAAAGCAATTTGCCAACCTACTGGTATTTTGCCATAGCTTTTTACAAAAAAGAGAGAGGGAAAAGTTAAACAACCGATAGTGTTGCTAATATTTACCTACAGCTTTTTTTTACTTGGCAAGAGCTATCTTACTTGAGGCTTAACTAATTTATATACTGACGTAACATACACACACTGAGCAAAAAGAGTCGGCAACAAACATATACTGCCGTAAAAGAGAGAGGGATAGATAGATAGATAGCAACACAGTATGTGTGTGCGTGTATAATATGTAGCATTATTAACTAGAGTGCGTTGGCAACCCACCTACAACTAAAAAAATAAAGATGCCAATGTTGCTGTAAGATAAAGAGAGAGACTAAGCTGGCAACAGTGGTGAGCGAATATGCATTATTTCCAAGTCCCGAGCGCCAATGTATATCGTGATTTTTGCAAACCTCTCTCGCGGGAACGATGTGCCACACACACGTACGTATTTTTTTTTATTTCAGTATTGTGACGCAAACAAACAAATAATAATTGTTGTTTTTAGGATGCCTGGCCCCTAACCCCGCCAGGGTGCGTGGTGCCCAACCCAAAAAGGTTCTAATGGCTGCGGCTCTAGATAACCACACCTCTGTAGAGTTTCACGTGTTTTTTTTTTTCCCCCAAACTTCCATGAAACCCTACAGAGGACCTCCGTAATGCATGCAACGTGTACTAACGACTCTAGTGTTATTTGATGTTGTAATATTTTTGGATATAGAATTTTGTGAGATATAGATAATAATAATTATGTTTATTATAATATTTTTTGATGAAGATGGAGAATGTATGTGTGTGTTACAAATAAAGTTGCATGCTTATTTTTTCTAGTGTGTGTGTATGTGTATGTGTTTTTGATGTTCGACAGCATCTGAAACGATAAAAAAAAATTTTATTGTTAATTTTCTCATGTAAAAACAACAACAACAAAATTTTTGTGCAAAAATTCTGATTGTCTTGTGCTATAGTGCAAAAACTGATGATATTGTAATTCATAACTGATGAAATTAATATTGTAACTGATTTTGAACTAGTGAAATTTTTGCATTGTGCTATTGAAACTGATTGTGCTAGTACAAAAATTTCTTATTGTGCAAGAAAAGAGGTTAAAAACTTGTTAAAACTGCTCTGTGACCCTCTCGTTCTTCACGTCGTGGACGAAGGACTTCTCGGCGACCAGGATCACGCTGCATACGGTGTCCTCGGGCAACGGACTGTTGAACTCGCAGACGACCTTGATGTTGGTTCGATCGTTGACCACCACCTGCTTCCTCTTCGTGGTATTGATGACGAACATGGGTCTGCGGGTTTTGAATTCGCTGGGCGTGTAGTACATGTCCATGCTTCCCTCGGTCACGCGTTTGAAAGAGGTGTAAGCTTCGTAAAGTTTGAGGTAATCGTCTTTGGTCATGTCGAGGTTGTAATTCTCGCGCGGGAAAACTTCGTTGCGTCCATTCTTCAGATAAATGTTCTTGATCTTGCAGTCGTCGAACTTGCTGGAATCTTTTTCCTGGTTGTTATCGCGCCCGGTCTGAAAGAGCACCACGACGAAATCTGGCATGTCGAACTGTATGTTGTTGAACTGTGTCGTCACGTCGAATTCCATGTGACTTCCCGACGCCATCTTCTGCACACACTGGTAACCGTGAAAGTGAATCGGCACCTGCGGACTCTTCAAGATCTCTGCTTTGTACTTGAGGGCGTAGTTTGTTTCGTATTCCACGATCGGCATTCTCAACTCCATGCTCCGGATGACGCACTTGGCTGCTTCGGGTAATGTGTTGGCTATCGGCGTGCCGTCGGCGTTCAAGTTGGTGTATCGCATCAGTGCGTCGTTGTCGTTGGCCGCTCTTCGAAACGTGACGCGCAATCCACCCTTCCACATGATCTCTTTGTAGTCCGAGAAGAATCCCGGCAGCAGACGCATGGGAAAGAGCACCGTGTGATTTCTAGTCGATATTTTGGTCCCCGCTTCGAATCCTCCCGCTTGATAGTATGCTGCATCCGTTTTGGATAATTTCAATGTTCCCACTGCCGTCGACGTGATGCCTGGATAATCTATTCTGTCTATGACGGTGTTGTGTTTCCTCACCTCCACCTGCGAGAACAGGTGAGGCACGAAGTTGTCTACGAGTATCAAATTTGCATTGGGCGGAAACGCTTCTCCGCTTTCTTTCTTCACCACGTCGAATTGAAGGTAGAGGTCAGCTCTGTGAGGATGAACGAACCCGTCGCCTACGTCCACGTCGTATTCGATCTCCCTGTTCGCTTCGTTGAGATTGGCGAACGTGCGACGGTTGGGAGGAAAAGATTGCAATTCGTAACTTTCGATTTGCTCCATTTTCACTATGCGTGTTATTTATTATAAGTTGATCTCCACGATGGCCGTCGTAGTGGCACCTGCGAAATCCACCACCTCTCCTTTCTCGTTCGTCACCACCAACTCTATGTCGTCTATGCGGTTGCGACATACTGGAAAATAGATCGGCGAAGAGGGTGTGTAGATGATCGGTTCCATGAACTCGGAACTGGGTTTGAAAGTGGCTATGATTCCCGTCTGCTTGTGACTTCCTAACAATCCGTCCGAGGATTTCGTGATCATGCCTTCCGCCACGTTGCAGTGAACGTTGAGAGTCTCTATGGCTAGAAATTTAGGAATGTTGGTTGCTGTGTGTTTGATGCCAGCTTCGAGTTTTGTGTTGTTCTCGAAACCTAAAAGTTCTCCCATGGTGCCCAGGTCCACGGTCTCCGTCGCCGATAGGATTTCCACTCTGTGCGTGACCGAATTTTGAGAAAAATACGTGCCTTTGGGTAATTGAGCTTGCAAAGTGGAAAGATTGTATTGGCCTGGCGTGACGATGATGTGTTCGTTTCCGACGCTAATTTTGTTGTTGTGCTGCGTGACGTTAGGTATGAGGTACATGCTGTAGAATGCACGCAGAGCTACGGATTTAGGATAGACGATGTCGTCGTGCAGCGTGAGTTTCAAGATCGAAGATTCGCTCGTGAGATGGAACACGCCCATCGTGTTTAAGATTCCACAATGCTTTCTGAAAATGTTCCACCGACGGGTTATTTATTTTAGACATGTATGCGAGAACAGAAAGGCAAAGGTGGCCGCAGTTAACATCGGTGAAACCCTGGATGCGTTTGTCATTGTAGTAGAGGTTGGCAACACCGAGATACTTCACCAACCTGGCAGGTGGTGTGCCACCAAACGAATCGAAAACAAATGCATTGTTATCGTTAATTTTGAGGTAGCATATCCAATGTGTACCAGAATTTTTGTAACTGTCCAGGTTGACCACGCCATACTCTTTTTTCTTCACAGCAGAGGGTAGAGAATCGGACATGAAAACACCCCTGAAGTTCTTTATTCCCAACAGTTCGATCAGAGATTCAATATCGAAGTTGGACAGGGCTTCTTCTTTTTTTTATATTTCTTCAAAGCATCGAGGTTGCTTTTTTGTTTTTTGGTTATACCTTTCCCCTTCTTCTCCATAGCCAGGTTGTGACGTTTCTGTTCTTCCAATTCTGCCTTGTTCTTCTTCGAGTCGATGACGGTTTTCGCGATGGCGGCGCTACCGCCGGCCAAACTTCCAACGGCCCCCAATGCTGCCAGGATGGCTGGGATGCTGAATATGAAACCTCCAATCTTTTGCTGTTTCCGCGAACGCTGCAAGCGTTTCAATTGAGGTGTGCTGAGAAGTAATTTCATTCCGTGTCCTTTCGTCAAGCAAGAACGTTTCTTCTCGCGTTGTTTCTTGGTGAGTAACCCATCGAGGGCACCTAGATTTTTCAGATTGGAGTATGGTATCTGGTACACGACACCTTTGGGCTTCATGTTGATGCTCTATATGTTATCTTCACGATATGTTATTTATATATATGTTTTGAGATTTTTTTTGCTTTGTGTAATTTTTTTGGTATGTTATTTATATATAAATATTCTGAGATTTTTTTAGTCCGTGTAATTTTTTTCAAGGATATACTTCGCGCAGAGTCGTTACACAAATTCTATTACGTGCTTTGTTTTTTTACCAAGAAGTTCTTTTGTACCCTTGTACACGATTCGAGTTTTGTTCTCGATTAAAATAGCTAGCTTCTCGTTGGATAACATGTCAGCGTATCGATCTGGTAAAAATAGACTGTATTGTGCGTTGAGCAACAGACGCGCCTTGGGACCATACTGGGTAGAAACAATTGAACCGGAAGTTATCGTGTAAGGTTTGTCCACTTCCAATTCCCGAATTTTTACATACTCTACTGACAAATTTAGCATTTGTTTTAATGCTTGGAGGTCACTCATTTTTTCAGTTGTCATATCGAAGAGAAATTTTCAGTGTGTGTGTTAGAGAAATTTAGTTTTTTTTTCACGATGTGTGTTATTTATATATACCGAAGATTTTTTTCACGATGTGTGTTATTTATATATATATTTTTTTCACGATTTGTATCGAAGATTTTTTTTGTGTGTGTGCGTTAGAGGAAGAAAGTTCGTGCTTCGGAAAACGCAATGATGTGCGTGATGATTTCTTCAGTTTCCTGTTTGGACTTACACCAATCATCAGTATATCGTCTTCTCCCCTGCCTCGCCTCGTGCAGTTCGTCTAACCTATCGTTTAATTTTTCCCCCGCAACCGAAAGAAGAGTGTCAAGATCACCGCTCCTCATTCCACTGATCTCCCGAAGATGGCCCTTGATAAGCATTTCACAAGGGATACGTGTAAAAGTTTCCCTACATCCTCGCAAGCGTGTTTGAATATTTTACATAGCAGTTCGTGCGGCAAATCGGTTATGCAAGACATGTTGTTATTATTTCTTTTTTACTGTATGTTATTTATTTATACACCCCATCCAAATTTTTGTTTCGTGTTCATGGCGATGGTGGTGCCCAGTGCTGCAACTCTTTCTCCCAGCGAAGCGTCTCTACTAACGAATCTTTCGAAAGCTGCGTGCTCTAACTTTCTGTCTGCTTCGTGACGTGCATCCAGATCGGTGCGAGTGGTGTTGTAAGCGATGTCGTGATCTTTGCATGCGGCGTCCAACGGATTCACACCCTTGTCTCCTCTCTCCAATCTTTTCTCGAGTTTGGTACCCGGTCCGCAGAACTGGTAGCCGGGTAAATGCATCTCGAAAGGTAACTTGTTGATGATGTCGTTCACGAGTCCCTTTCCTTCGGCCACGTTCCAGAATCTCGGAGGCAGCGTGTTGATAATTTTGATGAGGTAACCTATGCCCTTGTCGTTGTTCACGATGAAGTTGGAAAGTTTTGTGCTGATCATGTCCACAATTCCTACCTTCTCGTTGTAGAAATTACGATTGCCTGCATTCTCCTCTCCTGCAATAACCAACAATCGGTCTATGAGCTTGCGCACGTCGTCCACCCACACAAACTCTTTGGGCAGGGTGTTGTAGAGTTTGACGCCGCTGCCTGTTTTCACCTGGTTCCATATCGGCTTGATGAGATTCCTGTATTTTTCGCCGCTGCTCGATTTCACCCTATTCTGCGTAGCGTCGTTGTTCTGGTACAAGGCGTCCGTCATGATCAGAATTTCCTTGTAACTCTGGTAATCTTCTTCGGTGTAATCCTTCGGCTGCTTTTTGGCAACGAGTTCCCACAGTCCCACCGTACCCGGATACCTGTTCCAGCTATTCTTATCGCCTAAATTGACTTTAATGTCGTTGCCTTCAAAAGTCACCTTCGATTTCCCAATCTTCCATACCACACCGCCGCCTTCATTGGTTTCCATGGTGGGATACAATCCGAACACTTCATCCTTGTCGAACTTGCCCGTGCTCAGGTAGTCTCGTGCCAAAGGTCCCAACTCGATCTTATCCAAAGACGACGACGTGCTGCTTATGGCTCGACGTCCTGGCGGTACGTCTCTTAGTTCGAACGGCGTCGAAGGAATGCTCGAAATAGGCGTGGGTACGGCGTAACTTTTAGCTGCAAGTGGTACGAGTTCGTTGATCAAATTTTTATTTTGTTCCGTGACGCCTTTAATTTCTTTACCTAGATCGCTGATGGCGTCGATCACAGGTTGATCTTGACGTTTCTTCTCTTCGTAGAATCCGCGATTCTCGGATTTCCAACCTTTGAAGCGTTTCGCGAGGTAGTTTCGCAACTTGAGATTTTCGTCTTCGATTTTTCGTTTCGCCATAACGTTATTTATACACGTTGTTGCTCACAACGTTGCAACGTTTAGAAAGTTGTTGATTTTGTTTCTGTATTTTCCATCGTTGGGTTTCCTCGTCATGTCGATCGTCGCGAATCCGAAATCGTCACTGTTCCAACAGTGGGAGCAGCAGCGTTCCGAAAATTGATTGTAGTTCATGTCTCCGCCTACGTAGTCATCGTACGCGTGCTTGAGGTTGGTGTGATCTTGACGAAACAAACATATGAAATTAGCGTTGTCACGTACTAACTGTTTTGGAATTTTGGAAAACGTTTGAGCTAGGAAGAAGCAATCTATTCCTTTGTGACGACCTTGCGTGAAAAAATTGCGAATTTCATTTTGATTTTCCAGGATGACATCGTCGAACACAACGACTGAATTTTCACGACAATCGTCGAGTGGTTTTATTTCCGAAGCGAACGTTGCAATGTCCAGACCATCGTACAGTTTTATCAGTTGCTGGTATTTCGCTTGTTCGAGACTTTTCGAAAATACGTAGAGGTGCCTGTTCTTCCAATCTAACCAATTCGGTGCGAGGAGAAAATTGTCCACGAGCAGTGTTGTTTTCCCACACCCTGAAGGGCCTACGATTAGACAACGGATGCTGTCGGGAAGCAACTCGCCGTTCTTTTTTTTCGTTTGACTTTCCGAATCAGGTAGACGTTTCACGACATTCCACGTACTTACAAGATCACTTCGTTCGCGTCGATCCAACTCTTTTCCGGAAGCCCCAGCCATTTCACCAATAGTTTGTCACCTTTTCTACGCAATACTTTCTCGATGAGGTAAGTGTCGGGGTGTTTTGTTTTAGAGAGTTCCTCTTCGTAAAATCTTCCTTTCAAAATCTCGTCGCTACTATCTTTTATTATATACGTGTGCCGGTTTCCGGGTAGAACTCGAACCACGGTAAAAAGTTCCGTGCTCCAGTTTCGTGTGAAACCCCTGTCGAACGTTCGCTTCAATTTACTGATCCTCACCTGGTCTCCAATTTTGAATTTTGATTTCTTGGTAGTGGTGTACTTTGGACAGTAAACTGTAGAAATTAAACGCTGCTCGTCGGACTTGGTAACGTCAGCTGGCTTCATGCCTATGGTTCTGTGTACCGTGTGATTATAGGTGTCGACGAGTTCCGGCAGTATGTCGACCCATTTGTAATTCCCCCGAAGCGTGAATTGTTTCCACATGTGTGTTTTCAAGGTTCGATTAAATCTTTCCACGATGCTGGCTTTGATGTGACTGAAGGTTGAATAATGCCGAATGTCATGTTTTTGAATAAACTTTTGGAATACAGCATTGTAAAATTCCATCCCCTTGTCCGTTTGCAAAAACCGAGGTCGTCTGTCGCTTTCGCGAAAAATTGTCTTGAATGCTTCCGTGACGCACGTTCCCGTTTTGGCTTTCAAAGGTAGAGCCCATGCGAATTTCGAAAACGTGTCTATGACGGTGAGGAGGTACTTGTTACCCTTGTTCAATTTATGCACATTTTTTAGATTGCCGCTACTCATCTCCACGAGGTCACTTTGCCAGAGGTCATCGATTCCCTTGGTTACCACAGCTAAACGTTGGTAGTTGCGGCGTGCAGGTTTATGCAATTCTTCGACGATAGCTTGCCTAGACATTTTTAGAGATTACGTTTGAAGAGAAGCACAAGCGTGATGGGATTCAAAGAGGGTGGCACCTCACCAGTGTTTTGAATGATCAGCTTATCGCCGGCACTCACGTCAAAAACGGTGAGATCTTCGTCTTCGTGTATTTCATATATGTTGCGCGTTTCGTTCCAACGTGCCAGAGGAATGTTTCCTGCTTTCTGGACACCACGATTCGATATCAAGGTCATGGTGGGAACGCTAGCTTTTCTACCGTGAGACCAGTACGAAAATTCATTTATCTGAATCGTGCCATCGAGGAGAAACTTGTAGTACGGATGATAAGGATGTAACATGTACAGTTTGTTACCTTCGACGAACGTGGAGATTCTCTGTTGATTGGGTACGCTGTTGATTTCGATGGCTTGCAGAGAATGCAGTTTAGCGAATTTAGTATCGACGCTAACGAGGTTGCTGTGAAGCTGTCCCAGTGTATTTTGTACGGGCAACAAATGTTCGACGATGGTATCCGTTACTGTAGAAAATGACGGTTTGATTTTCACTTCCACGTTCAACTGCTTGTAGTTTTCGTTGAGTTCTTGTAATTTGGCACCGAAAGAGGCCAGCGTCGATTCCTGCGTGGATTCCAGCACTCCAACTTGATCTCTGATGTTGACGACGATACTCTGAAGGTTCTCGACTTGATTCAATTTCGAACTTTTCTCGGTAAGATCGTTCACGATGCTTCGCATCTCGGTAAACTGCGTGTGAAGGTCGGCGACACTCTGCGAAGTGGGCAGCGTCGACACCAGCGAAGCAAGTTCGTCTCGAATCTGTTCCACGTTCGCCGTTTCCGTTTCTAGTCGTTTCAGCATACGTGATATGCTCTTTTTCAAAGCGTGTAATTCTTTTGAGGTGGGGAGATTGGCCACCCTACTTTCGAGATCGCTCAATGAACTTTTGATGTCGCTCGAATCGGATAGTGCCGTCACCGCCGTTTTCAATTTTTCCAAATCTTCGCTCGAAGGCACGCTCGTCCGTAACGATTCCAAGTCACCCTGTATGTTGTCCAGCACGTGATGAAAATGAGCAAGATTCGTTTCGACGTTCAAATTTTCTAAATATTCGATCTTCTGCTGAACCGTGCTTAACGTGTCTTGAATACTCGTCAACGCGCTCGCTTCAGCATGAATATTTTTAATTTCTTCGTTGATCAACTCCAGAGACGCCTGAAGCGTAGCGATGGTGGTTTGAATGTGTTCGAAATCTTGATAAGCCTCCAATTGAATTTTTATGTTCGCGACGCTTTTGCTGATGACCTGCAGTTCGTCTGACGATGGTAGGTTCGTCATGGTATCTTCCAAAGTCTGCAACTTGGATTTAATTTCTTCCAATGTACCGGTGAATTCTTCTTGTAATTTGGAAACAACGACGTGCAAGCGTTCTACATCAATATCCTTCACAACAGTTTGAAGTTCAGAAAAATTTTTTTCTATTGCCGAAGTTCGTTCTTCGATTTCGAGTTTCAATTTTTCCAAATCTTCATTTTTCGATTGAAATTGTTGTAATTTGGCCAAATCATTTTGAAGCTTATCCACGCTCAACTGTATATTTTGAACGTTGTCGTAAGAAGGTACGTCGACATAATTTTTTATGAGCGTTTTCAGTTCGGAATCGATTTTCAGAATGGGGTCGAGACATTGCGTTTGGAGCGTAGCGATCTCGGACTCTAAACTTTTGTTTAAGGTCTCCTGCAAAGCGATCAAATCGCTCCTCAACTTTTTAATTCGGACATCCAACATAAGAATCTCTTCTGCGTGGTCTACACGCTTGGTGTTGCCGAAAATGTCGTTAGGCATTTTGGTTAACGGTTATTTATAATAGGATAGACGATTCGTAATTCTACGAAGAGAGGAATGAGTTTGTCGTAATCTCCTAGGAGTTCTACGTATAAACAATCTCCTGCAGAAACATCGTACGT
The DNA here is from genome assembly GCF_977018435.1 of Lepisma saccharinum. Classification (NCBI taxonomy): domain Eukaryota; kingdom Metazoa; phylum Arthropoda; class Insecta; order Zygentoma; family Lepismatidae; genus Lepisma; species Lepisma saccharinum. The sequence continues at coordinate 55,607,412 of NC_139245.1, forward strand.
AATGTTAGAAAGCATCTTGTCGTGCTTGATTCGAAAAATGTTCTTGCCGGTAGATATTTTGATTTCGCCTACGTTTTCCGGATTCACAGCGATTTGAAGTTTTCCATCAATCGGAATTTCGTAGAAATGTAAATTGTTGTTGAAGACGTAAAACATCTTGCCCACATCGTCATCCAATTTCGTCCAAATGCTGTTAAGGTGAACAATCAGTAGACCGTTGAGTTTAGTTAACATGGAAGGTAGAAATTCATGATCTGTCGCCGTGTGGTGTACAGTCTCCATGTTGGTTTGTTTTCGGAAACCAAAAAGATTCATAGGTATGCTGGTTATTTAAAATACGGTCAAAGTTTTTTGTAATGACAGTCAGTGTTTTTTTTTTGTAATGACTAACAAAATGATTTTTTTGTTTTTTTTTGTTTTGTTTTTATGAATCTTCTGTTGAAGATGGGCACATGTTGCAGGTTTTGCTTTCTGCTAAGCGATAGTGCCCCCACGGCAGTGTGTGGATTCCACATTGGAGAACGCACCTCTTGTCGTCGTTGGGATCCAGGGCAATCTTCCTCACTTTGTTGGTGGTCAACACATGGTCGACGCTCTGGATGCGCTGTTCTGCTCTTAGAACCGACGACCTGGTCTTGAGGCAATCCACGAAGTCCTCGAATGTGAGATGCTCCCGAACCACCTGTCTGCCGACACCCTTGGCCTTCTTGGTAACGCTACCCTCGGCTTTGATGGTATAGGCCTTGGCGCGAAGACCTGCAAACTCGAGAATCACGTCTCCGTCTTTTTCGTCTTTGAGTTTGCCGGGCACCTTCTTGTTGCGGGCCAGGATACCGTACCGGTTCGGCTGGGAATAGCCCGACGTGTCAAAGAGCTTTTCAAGAGCTCGAACTTTGACTATATCCCCGTATGCGTCGGCTGTGCGAACGTGGTACACCAAGCTGTCCGTGTCCGTGTAGAGAAGCGAGATGTTGTGGCCGTAGTGTGGACGTAATATGTCGTAGTATGTTTCGAACATGTGGAGCTTGCTCAGATCCAGAACAGTGGCTCCAATGTAGATGGGCTTGGCGAGTTTCACCACACCTAGCCTCATGTGAATCAGAGCCAGCTGCTCGTTATAGATTGTTCGAGACTTGAACAATGGACTCGCGACAAGCTGACGACATCGCTCTTTCCTCGTCACCAATTTTATGTCCACGCGATTCCGTACATTCTCCATGGTCTTGCCAAACACCGCATTATTCATGAGCTTGAAGAAATCCTTATCAAGCTCGGACGTAGCTGCGGTGCGGTGTTCGGTGTTGACTTCGATATATGGGCGCAACCACGGAGAATGCTCGAACTTGAGGATGCGGTGAACTGCGTGGACCGTGACCCCTCGCTGCATCAACCATCGGAGATTCTGGTAATGCAGGACGTAATTCTTCTTGGGTTCGAAATCCATGACGAGCTTCTTCTGGTTGGAATCGGGTGGACACTTGAACTCGGGTGCAGGGGGAAGATCGCAGAACAAATCCTGTAGCTTCTCGGAGAACTCAAGGTCCACCTCGGCGAAGAACCCATGTTCCGAATCGTCGAAACTTTCGACGTCGAATTTGAAAGGGTCAGCCCACTCGAACCCTCTAAAGGGGAGTGGCTGCATCATGGAGTGCCCGTACAAGTTATTCACGTCCGTGTGCATGATGTAGCTCGACGGTTGGGAGGAGTCGTAGCCAGTAGCCATGTGACGGTTGTTGGCGCGCGCGTGCCGTTGCGACACCTGGACCATGCCACCCCGCACGGCGCGTTCCACAAACAGCATCATGTCCACGTCCGAAAGAAGCTCCAGCTTGATTTTCGTCACCAGAAACATGGCTGACCACGCCAGTCCGGGGAGACTATAGAAGTAGGCGGGATCCAGGTGGTAGATGTTCATTGCAGTCGCCCGGAACGTCTGGAACACGTCGGCGAGGAGCGTCACATCAAGTCTGAGGTAGGCATCGTGGTAGTCTCCGAGATTTTGGCAATCCAGCTCGCGCCACATGGACTGGGCGTGATGATATTCTTCGTCGGTGATGTTCGAGCCTCGTAGCTGACTGTAGAACTTCGCCTGGGGAGGTAGCGACGTCTCTGCAAACTTGGTAGAGTCGGTGACGTATTCGTAGGGGTAGACCCCCTTACGCCTGAAGAGACCGGCGTCCAAGTTTGGAAAATTCGCAGAGGTAATGAGCATTTGCTCGTTGCTCAGCTTCCCTGCAAGGGCATCGAGGCTGGCCGGGAGGAACCTCAGGGAATCGAGGAAGCGAAGCTCGACGGTAGAGCCGGATTCTGGGATCGACACTCGCTTGCTCACACTGATGTAACGCTCCTCGTTCTGGGCGAGAACGTTGATTCGCATGTCGTCGTACCCAAGATGTTTGATCAGGTGGTGAAAGTCGTACCCCGAGCCGTTGTGAAAAAACACAGGGATGAAGCGTGGGTCCCGGGCCAAGCGGTTGCAATCGTTGCACCAAGGACCAACGTACCTACCGTTAAAGTGATCGTGGTGACGGACTTTACGGTTTTTGGTAGTGTACTCCTCGACGCAGACAGGGCAAGCGATGGCCTCGTCGTGTCTGCGTTGATCGTCGGGGGACAGTGGGAGCATAGACTTGGGGGTCAACAGCACCTTCCCTATCTCGATGGCCTCGTCAACCATCCTCTCGAGGAAGTGTTTGGCTGCGTCGGGACCGCGATACACATAGGGCTCGGGGGCGATGTGTTGATCTCGTCGCACCACAACGTAAGCAAAACTGGATGCCTCGTGGAGTTGGTAAGGGGTGGTGGAGGAAACTTCGGGATCGGGTTCGCAAGTAGACAGGGGTTTGAGAAAGGCCTCGAAATCCGCGATGATGATAGCGGGGTGCTCTACCATGGCACCGTGCTTGCGGAAACACTCCACGTCGCCAGGTTTGGGCAAGTCTGCCACCCCAGGCTCGTTGGCATTGCAGTAGAGCTTGTGGTTAGCGAGCTTGTCGGCAACGATGTTGGGACCTTTGATGCGCTGGTAATCCTGCTGTTTTTGATTATCAAAAATAGACAAGCACCTGCGACAAACTTCTATGCTACCATTATGCTTGCTTTTTTGACTCGACACCAACCGGGAGAGCGAGCGAATGAGAGTATAATGGTGGTGAGTTTCATCCTTGATGAGCAGAAGATGAATTTCCTGCGCACCGTCGTCGTCTACGTCGCTCACCCGGATAGGGTACACCACATTTTCGTCGGTGAGGCCGTAAACGTTGATGGCCAACCGAGGGTTGTGTGTACGGGCCTCGAACTTACGAATATCCGAAAGCGCCACCGGGTAGTCGATCCCAACCATCGCATCTTCCAGCTCTGGCTCGTAGGGTAGGTAGTGGTTAACTCGGTGTGGATGGTTTTTCCAGTGAACAGGGTGTAATGCTGCAAGCACCGACCAGAGAAAGCACTTGGCGTCACTGTTTTGAATGTTCAGGACGGCCTTTTTATCCTCAATCGCTTCTGGTAAGCGGACGTAGCTGGAGGCGGAGAGAGGTACAAACTTGCAAAGTTTGACGTGCAGTTCGTGAGGCTCGCCACACAGCGAACCCCCCGAGCCCTTGGCTTGATGTTCCTCCTGCTTTGCCACCAGCTCCTCGACAAACTTGTTGTAAATATCCTCGAGGTTGTCGACATTCGCCAGATGCAGCGTCTTCGCCTTGGTGTTGTGGCAGAAGCTGTAAATTTCATCAGAAGGCTTCTTGTACCAGCAACGTAGCGATGCGTAGAATTTAGTGGAGTGCGTTGCAAGCGCATCGCCGAGGACGGAAATAATTTGCGCTTGCACGTTCTCTAAAAAGCTACGCACGTCGCATGAGCCCTCCGAAATAAAAGAAAAGTCCTCTAACGAACGCTGGAAAGCAGACTGGTCTGCTTTTATCGCAGGCTTGACGCGTTTAGCAGGTGGTGCATTGATGGAGGCTGCTTCCGCCTTCCTCTTGGTGGAGGTCGAAGGCTGGGCCCCAGATGTATTTTTGCTTAGGCAAGTAAGCTTATGCTTTTTGGCATACGCAATTGTAATATGTTTATTACATCCGGAACACAGTTCGGTGGCAGCCAAATGCTTGCCTGGCACGCAGGTGCGACAATGTCTTGCAAAATGTTCGCTTGATATAGTTTTTTCGCACACAGGGCAACTTTTCATGGAGCGCATTTTTTCGGGGTATGTTTATTTATATATGGGTGGTGTTGCCTTCCTCAAATATATGCTTTAATCAACTCTATAAAAAAAAATTAAAAAAATATATAAGAAAAATATGATTGTAGATAGAAAAAAACACAATAAATATTGTATGCACATGTAATTCTATTTAGCTTATTTTTGCTAGACACGAATTTTCTTCAGATTTTATTGCCCATTAGTATATTTTTCGACTATTCTAGTAGAGGCGTGAAACTATGAAAATGTTTTTGTTTATATATATTCTATTGTTTTGGCTGATATAATAGCAAATATATATAGCTATTTTGAAATTCTAAAACTTTCAGGTATACTTAATTTTACATGCAAACATACATCATAAAAATTACACAATCGTATTTTTTTTCCATACGCACATTTTTTTTATTTTTGGAAAACAAAGTTATTTTCGATCTCCATTTTTTAAAATCAAACAATAAACATTATTTGTGTTTATAGTATTTGTCGGGCAATAGCAGATAAAACAAGAATAGGTTTTCTACGACCCATACTTTACGAGTTACAAAACAACTTAGAAATTACATCTTGAAATTTTAATTTAAAATAACTCGAAAACAGTAGGCACTAATCATTATGTTTCCAATAGGTTGCAGAGTACCTTCAATTTTTTTATCAAATATCATTAAAATTTTCGAAATAGGGTAAAAACTAAGCCAGCAAATCAAGTTTCTCAAAAAATAAAAAAATTGTCTATATTTTCGAAACTTGAGGGGGTAAAATCGATTTTATTTGCTAGTCGAATAGTTTTCGTCAAATCCTATCCAACAAACTTAAAATCATCATCCTAGCTCAATTAGGAGCCGAGAAAATCAATATCTTGGAAAACGTCTTAAGATTTTTGTCTTAAGAAAATTTTCTTGATAGACCGGAAGTAACATCTTGACAGACCGGAAGTCGACTTTCTTAAAGATTAAGATATTTGTCTTAAGACGTTTTCCAAGATATTGATTTTCTCGGCTCCTATGGGACCTAGAACCATGTAACTTTGGTCTATGTATATACCAGTACTTGCCCGACGCTGTGGCCGAGTGGTTAGCACATCGCGCTGCGACGCCAAGAGTTCCGCGTTCGAATCCCGGTCGGGTATGGTTGTTTGTGAATATCCATTTTCATCAATTTCATCACTCATCTTCGCAAATTAGCCAACAAGTACAAAACGCGAAGTAAAATAAACTAAATCAATCAATCAATCAATATACCAGTATTTTTCCTACATGTTCACTCACCTTACAACCCACCCGATCAAAAAAAAAATTTACCCCCTGTGCGCATGCGCGCATGTATAAATTTAAAATATAGGCTCGATATTAAAAACAAAATATTATTTTTTTTCCTCCTCTCCTCTCTCTGGCCTAGATTGCAAATAATTGCAGAAATAATAATACCATGATATTTTTTAGACTGAAGGTCTAAATAAATAAGATTCGAATAACTATGTACTTCCACTAGTCTCTGCGATGGCGCAGCGATAGTCTTGTAATCCAGGGTTCGATACCCACACAAGTGGTTTTTGAAACTGAAGGTCCAGTCCCGATTAGCCTTACTGTGCATAAAGTAGACTTAAAACATCAAATCAAACAGTACTTCCACTAGCCTCTGCGATAGCACAGCAATAGCCTTGTAATCTCGGGTTCGATACCCACGCAAGTGGTTCTTGAAACTGTAGGTCCAGTCCCGATTAGCCTTACTGTGCATAAAATAGACTTAAAACATCAAATCAAACAGTACTTCCACTAGCCTCTGCGATAGCACAGCAATAGCCTTGTAATCTCGGCTTCGATACCCGCACAAATAGTTCTTGAAACTGTAGGTCCAGTCCCGATTAGCCTTACTGTGCATAAAATAGATTTAAAAACAACAAAATCCAATCCAGAGTATCAACAAATTCAAAAAATAGAGTTTCCCCTGTACACTTGTATAATTTTAAACTCAAAGTTCGATACCCAGCAGAGGTGGTTCGGATCCCGCTGTAGGCCCAGTTTCGATTAGCCTTACCGCGTAAATTTTAGTTTTATAGCTAGTCAAGCAACTTGTGTGCGTATAACTTATGCTGATATGGTACTCACCTGACAGACCAAACTAATTCGGCTTCTATTACACTTGATATTTACACTTGGTATAGCGTACACTTTTATGTGACTGCCCAGTAGCAATACTCGACTGCAACTAATGTGCGCGAGATTTCTAAATAGAAACTTATACCTGCCGGCAGCTAAACTTTCAAGATTGGTTCGAGTTATGCGTGAACGCCCTTTCCTAGAAAACATATCGTTGACGCCCAACTTGATGGACAACTTCCTGTAGTCGCACCCAGGCAATTGACAGTTTCCTGTTGTGTAATTGATGGTTTCCCATAGTTACTCGCCCAAGTTTCCACACAACACAGTTGAGTTGACCACAGATTTTTAGCTTATCCTTTCAATTACCCCCAACAGTCGATGAAAATTGTAGATAGGCTGTGATTGAAATTGCTTGGAAAATTACTGCCGATACAAATAAAGTGACAGTGATGTATAACAAGCCCAGGATACTAAAGCAACAGAGCGAAACAATATGCTTGAAAGCAATCGTGGGGGGAGAAAACAGCTGCCGTGGGAAATCACTGCTGCGATGTCGCGTAACAATCAAACCGGATGGGTTGGGTACGATGGGTGCGATCAACTAGCGGCAGCGGTAACAATTAAACCGGATGTTTAAATATCTGGGCGTGATAAGCTTTTTGAAGCTTGATTGATGGGTGCGAGGTGGTCGATGCATGCGAAAAAGATTTCAAATGATAAGAGAACCGGTTGAGTTGACTACAGATTTTCAGCTTGCCCTTCAGTCACTTCAGTAGATGAAAATACAAAAAATAAAAAAAAAATACGTACGTGTGTGTGGCACATCGTTCCCGCGAGAGAGGTTTGCAAAAATCACGATATACATTGGCGCTCGGGACTTGGAAATAATGCATATTCGCTCACCACTGTTGCCAGCTTAGTCTCTCTCTTTATCTTACAGCAACATTGGCATCTTTATTTTTTTAGTTGTAGGTGGGTTGCCAACGCACTCTAGTTAATAATGCTACATATTATACACGCACACACATACTGTGTTGCTATCTATCTATCTATCCCTCTCTCTTTTACGGCAGTATATGTTTGTTGCCGACTCTTTTTGCTCAGTGTGTGTATGTTACGTCAGTATATAAATTAGTTAAGCCTCAAGTAAGATAGCTCTTGCCAAGTAAAAAAAAGCTGTAGGTAAATATTAGCAACACTATCGGTTGTTTAACTTTTCCCTCTCTCTTTTTTGTAAAAAGCTATGGCAAAATACCAGTAGGTTGGCAAATTGCTTTATGCACTGTAAAACCTCAAGCAGTATTGCCAGCTCCTTGCTTGAGGTTAGGTTAGACCCAAAAACAAAAACCTTGCTGACTTTTCAAGTAAAATGTTGGCAATACTCCAAGACAAGCCTCAAGCAGTATTGCCAGCTCCTTGCTTGAGGTTAGGTTAGACCCAAAAACAAACCTTGGTGATTTTTTAAGTGAGGAGTTGGCCACACTGCGAGCGCCACCGAGCGCCATTTTCGGGCGTTGAACTCTCTGACCTGCTCTACTGTCTTGCGCAATTTTCTTTGTTTTTATTATTTTTCATTGATATCTTGTGTGAAAATTCTCTTTTTTAAACTGGGAAAGTTTAATGCAGAATGAACAAAAATTGTACGTTCCTTGTGTGTTTTAAAACTTTCACAATAAGACATTAATTAAATGAAAAGATTCATTTGCACTTATCAATTTGGAAAACCCCCGTGAGCCAAGTAAACGAATCATTCATAAACCCTCACCCAGGAAGCAGCACTCTTTCCAGTTAAAAAGTCATAATATTGAAACTGCATATTCAAGATAATTAATTTGAATTATGGAGAAAACAAAATCAATCTTCACTGTTGTCTGTGTTTACATACTTTCTGTCGCATTCTTGAATATATAATGCACACTCAGCATGTGGCTTGTATCGACAGAAGAAACAAAGTATTTCGTTTTGTAAAGGACGTTGATAGTGGAAAATAAAGGAGGGCAGTTGAAATTACACAACTGAAAATAGGGTAGAACGGGGCTACTACGCCCATGGGGCTTTTCCGCCCGAAATAAGAGGACAGTGTTACTGCGCAAACGCTATGCGCAGCGGAGACCTCGCCCCGCTTTCAGTCGGTAGCTTGGTTCATGTGCGACAACATCCATTGTTTGGTTCCGGCTATCCGATTCCTGTTTCAAGAAAACCAGGAGAATATATTGGTGAGGTACGTGATGTTCATTGTGTTGCTACCCTTCATAAAAACATGCTGCTTATAACTTAGAAGCTAGCATCTACAAATATTGATATATTCCCCGTGAAAATCATTATCTTGGTAAAATGTACGTTAGTGTATATCCATGCACAAGAGATGGCGCGTTTCTTTATCCACAGTCCTCACACGGCTAACGATTACAAATTTCTGTATTTGGGGCTATTCCGGCCACGAAAAGAGGGGTTATTTCCGCCCATATGCAAAGTCAAAGTTCTTTTATATAAATAATTTTATTCCTTCATATAACTAAACATAGTGTTTCGTTCTTGCATTTCAGATGGTACGGACGTACAAACGTAAAGGTCCGGGCAAAAAATGGACGGAGGAAGATATGAATCGAGCCTTTTCCAGTGTACTAAATGGTCATGTATGAGAGGAGCAGCAGGTCTTTTCAGAGTGCCTTATTCAACACTGAAGGATCGTGTTCATTTACATAAACGTCAGGAAGCATTAGGAGAAAAAGTAGTGTCTACATCAGTTGGCCATCCCCACAGTTTTCAGTTAGGAGGAAGAGAAGGATTTTGTTTCCAGGTTAAAGAACTTGGCTGAAAGAGGTTTTGGGTGCACACCGGACCAGAGACGAAGGACGGCATATGTACACGTATATGCCACTATGAAGGATATAAACCATCCTTGGAGTAGTGAATCAAAATCTGCTGGCAAGGATTCGTTTACAGGTTTTATGAAGAGAAATAGTGACATCTCGCGTATTAGGCCTACTAAACACCGCCGAGGGAATAGTGAGTCAAGTGACGAGGTACTGCCAATCCAACTCGAAGATGTTGACGAGGAAGGTGCACCATGTGGATTCTATGGAGTAATGTATTATTCTTCGAGATCAACATCGAAGGGTGGCTGGATAAAGTGTGTAAGATGTGGAACATGGTTTCACGAGGTGTGTGTTGGTGCTGTTGGCAGGAACAACTTCATTTGTGGCAAATGTTTGTTATACAAATCATGAAACATTTTGAGCGAAATAGCTCCATTTACCGGGCGTAATATCCCTGCTCATTTTGCGATTTTCAATTTTATTTATTTATTTATTATTATTATTATTTATTGATTTATTTTTTTTGCGAAAATTTAAAATCGCCATATCTCCGTTCCTAATTGAGCTAGGAAAATCATTGATAGCTCGTTGGACTCGGAATGAAGTCCTCTTTCCGATTCTACAATACAAAACGGGGGTTTCCATTTAAAATTTCACAGTTGCCCCAAGCCCCACCCCCAGGAGGCGGGGGGTGGGGAATCAAGTGTGATATTATTGAATAGCTTTCTTTCACTTATTAAACACGTATTTTTTCGTTTTCCAATTCGATGTGTACTTCTCACGATATGTGACCGTTCCGGGACTTTTGGACCACTCGGTATATAAATACTTATTGTAATTACTTTCGCTGCCTTTTGCATTGGTAAATAAGTTCTTCCATACGTTTCATAATTCTCGCATGAATTAAATAGTACAGCCATGTGGAAAATTCCTTCTTAACTTAAAGGACAAGACAATATATCCACTATACAAAGCGAAGTACAGGGTGAGTAGTTGAAAGTTTGGTCAAGTCAGATACAATGAAGGCAAAGGGGGACAGAAATGAGAGAGAAATAGGGGTATTACATCAAGACTGACGCAGGGAATGACAGAGAGGAGAAAACCATGAGCAGCAACAGATCTTTGAGGGGCCAAGACAGGCCGGGGGGAGGTCTCACGCGGCTGAAGACCCCCTCGAAATCCTATAAATATCCTATTTAATTAATGTATAGTGGTAATGAATTTACTTTCTTAGCAGAATTAAAGATCTTGTGTAATATGTAATATACTGAGAAATTCATCTTCAGGGCTTCTACTCTCCAAACCTTTTCGACTTTAGATGGCGGCTGCTGATAAGGGACGAGCCCCTCCCGAAAAACAAATTCTGGCTACAGGCCTGGAGCAAGACCTGCCAATTGTTTTTTTCAATAGGTGACGGCATCGAGTCCCTTCGCCACCTTTTTATAGAATAGAGTGAATAGAGAGAATTCGGATTAGAAATTTGATTAGAAGAATTGAGGAAAGGATTACGTGCGCGCACTCATGAGTGTATGAGAGGGAGAGAGAAAGAGGGAACAGAAGTACAGGAAAAATGTATGTAAGGGATAAATAAGAAAATGTACACCAGCAAAAAGAAATGGGGAAAGAAATACAAACGAAATCGGGGGAGAGAGGGAGAGAGAAAGAGAGAGAGAGAGAGAGAGAGAGAGAGAGAGAGAGAGAGAGAGAGAGAGAGAGAGAGAATGCATGTTTGTGAAACAAGGGGGGCAAGGCCCTGGAAAATGAAAGTCAACCAAAAATTTTATATTTCACACATATAATTTCATTTTAGCCACAATAATATGTGTTAATTATTGCATGAACACCATAAATTCAAAATTAAGCAATGTTTTTTTAGGGAACAGCACTATTTTTGGGGAAAATGTGCCTTGTTTGTCCCCTTGGAAAAAATACCTACCTTGCCCCTCCCTGGAAAAAAATCCTCCGGACGTCCATGAGTGCGTGTAAGTAGCGATCATCCAGAATAAACCAGGAGGTAAGATAACATCATTTTATTTGGTGACATTACCCCAAATATGTATACAGGATGTCTGAAAAGTAATATCGCAAACTGACACAGGTGAAAGTACACGATAATAGAAGCAAAAAAGTCTCAGTAAACATAGGTCTGCAAAAGAGCCGTTTTCGAGATAATCGCGAATGTGTGATTTCAAGCCGCCACTGACTTCATTGTTTGTAAACGTCGTCCTAGTTGGTAAAATGTTAATAATGCAGTAAGAAAAGTGACTCCCACAGTACGATTAGACTGGGTACTGATTGTATCCATCCTATTTGATTACAACACCACCTCACGGAAATCCTCTGTTTTGTAAACAAAGAACAAACCTCGGACCGCGCAAGGAGTAAAGCACTCGGTGTTTACAAAATGCAATCAATGACGGCTTGTACCCACATATTCCCACACATTATTGGCATTTTACCAACTAGGACGACATTTACAAACATTGAAGTCAGTGGCGGCTTGAAATCACACATTCGCGATTATCTCGAAAACGGTTCCTTTGCAGACTCATGTTTACTCAGACTTTTTTGCTTCTATTATCGTGTACTTTCACCTGTGTCAGTTTGCGATATTACTTTTCAGACACCCTGTATACATATTTGGGGTAATGTCACCAAATAAAATGATGTTACGAGGGTCACTATTTATATTTTGAGACTAACAATGAAAAAACAGGAATTTGGCATTGAAAACTGCTTTATTGTTTTTCGAAGTATTCTCCTTTATGGTCAATACACTTTTGCATTCGTTCGAACCATTTGTCAAAGCAGTTTTTCCAATTTTCTTGAGACACCTCCATAATATGGTTTTTGAACGCATCAACGGCGTCTTCCGCCGACGAAAATCGTTGTCCACGCAATTTATTCTTGACATTTGGGAACAAGAAGAAGTCATTGGGTGCCAAATCAGGACTGTACGGCAGATGACCCATCAATTCGATTTTTTGACTGTTCATAAAGTCTGTTGTTAGACGAGATGTGTGACAGCTGGCATTGTCTTGACGAAGAATGATCCAACGGCGTTTGTTTGTTTTCCGTATTTGACCGAAGACCTCTGGCAAACAAATTGTTGTGTACCATTCAGAGTTGACGGTTCTACGTTCCTCTAAAGGCACAGTTGCCACATGACCAGTTTTCCCGAAAAAAACAGGCGACCATTTGTTTCGATGTGCTTCGAGCGCGAACAACTTTTGTTGGATTGGGTTCATCTTGAAACAGCCATAAAGTCGACTGCTGTTTACGTTCCGGCTCATATGCATATATCCATGATTCGTCACCTGTTACAATCTTATATACGTCTTTTGAAGCACCACGATTGTATTTATTGAGCATTTGTTTGCACCAATTGACGAGAGCGTCTTTTTGAGTTTTTGTCAAATTGTGTGGGATCCAACGAGAACATACCTTTCTCACAGCTAAATGATCATGTAATATTTTATATATGCTGGTGGAACTAATGCCTATGGTTGCCTCAATCTCACAGTATGTAACATGACGATCTTGCAGTATTAGGTTTTGCAAAGCATCAATGTTTTCTTGAACAACAACTGATTTTGGATGACCTTCGCGAATCTCGTCGGTGAGCAAATGGCGGCCACGATTAAATTCGTTATACCAGCGTTTCACAGTGCCAAAGGATGGGGCTTCATCGCCAAATGTGGAAGTAAGTTGATCGATGCACTCTTGTCTTGATAATCCACGTCGAAAATCGTAAAAAATCATCGCACGAAAATGTTCACGAGTTAATTCCATTTTATTGTTGTCGCGCAATCTCCAAGGCAACATAAACAACACAAATGAAGCTATTGACAAAACATTTGAAGTACGTTATGGTCAATAATGCCAGACGATTCCGTGCAAACGTCAAATCGCGCCTAACTTCAATCAGTGTTGCCAAGGCTCAAAATATAAATAGTGACCCTCGTATCTTACCTCCTGGTTTATTCTGGATAGTCGCTACTTACACGCACTCATGGACGTTCGCAGGATTTTTTTCCAGGGAGGGGCAAGGTAGGTTTTTTTTTTCCAAGGGGGCAAACAAGGCACATTTTCCCCAAAAATAGTGCTGTTCCCTAAAAAAACATTGCTTAATTTTGAATTTATGGTGTTCATGCAATAATTAACACATATTATTGTGGCTAAAATGAAATTATATGTGTGAAATATAAAATTTTTGGTTGACTTTCATTTTCCAGGGCCTTGCCCCCTTCGTCGTTGTGTCCTCGGTACCTCGTAACTCACTGTCTTTTTGTGTCCTGTGTCTTTCCCCCTGCTTCCACGGGTCAATCACCTCGCGTCTGGTGATTCGCCACACCACAGTGGCTGTCGCTACACATACATACATACGTACATATATATATATATTAGCAGTTTTGGCGGTCATGCACTATAGCAGAGCCCACTTACCATGGTGCACTCCTTCTCCCGCCCAAACAAAATTTCATGGCAGAGCGGGGATTTGCCTCTAGGCTAAGCTTAAGGGCCCGCAAACACAAAAAATGGGACGCTGAAGGGGCAGAAGTGACAAATACCATCGACTATTAAAAGTCCTTAATATTGTGATATTATCAAAATAAAACAACACGTAAACTCCTTTTTTTTTTGCTTACTTCATGGATGAAGGTAGAAGGAAGGGGTTTTTAGGGACAGTTTTAGGTGAGTGTTATCTTGTTAATCTAAGGGTATTGTTTTATCGAAGTTTAATTAATAATTTTTATCAGGTGTGTCTATGTTTTAAAGTTTACAAGTGTTTAATACAGAGCGTGCAATTAGTGGAAGTGAAATACAATGATAACAACACGGTTAATAATAATTATAATAATATTATCGACAGGACCCAAGACAAACGATAGCCTAGGCTCGGGGTACAAATTTTATAAATCCCCCCTGGTTATTGGTACACCTTGGTTGCAGAGATTTGTCATATTAAATAGTGCAACACATTAGTGCGATTTAATACGTGGGTTGGACATTTAATAGTGAAAACACTGCTGTATATACGCCATGAAACGGAACCGGTGCTTGTCGCTTATACCATATGTTAGCTTGATACCTGAGCTATCTCCCAGTAAATTGACTCTTCCTTCCAACACTAGGCGCATGCGCAGTGACGAGAGGAATAGAGTATCATTGAAGTTGGCGGTCTAAAGTTGTGTAGTCAGACTCAGAACCCCACTAATGTGAAAGTTCTGGTGATTCTCGCCATACCTCCAGGACATACAGTCAATGCGCAGCATTACCACAGACAAGTTAATTTTATTAACTTGGCTGTGGTATTACTGTTCATTTTTGGAACATAACCTGCGACCTACGTTGCGAAAGAAGAGGAGACACTCAAATACTTATTTAGGAGGGGTTCAGGGGGTCCGGACCCCGCCCCCGAAAGACTTATAAAGTACTAAAATTAAATAATGAAAAATATATTCGTTTAGCCTTTGTTGTATAATTTCCTCTGAACTTATTGGAAGCCATGGACTATATTGGGATCATACGGCTTTGAAGAACAGGAAGGAAGTATTTAGGTGGTGCGGACCCCCCTCCCCACCCGAAAGACTTATTAAGTACGAAAATTAAATAATGTAAATATACTCGTTTAGTATTTGTTGTATAATTTCCTCTGAACTTATTGGAAGCGGATAATACGGATTTGAAGGACAGGAAGGATGTATTTAGGAGGGGGTCCAGGGGTCCCCCCCGAAAGACTTACCAAGTACGAAAATTAAGTAATGAAAATATTAGCATTTGTTGCATAATCGATGTTATTAATTTCCTCTGAACTTTTTAGAAGGGGTGCCGGACCCCGTGGCCGAGTGGTTAGCTCATCGCGCTGCAATGCTAGGGGTCCCGGGTTCGAATCCCGCTCGGGCTTGGATGTTTGTATTTGTCCGAATAATAAGAACCAATGTGAATACAGTGAAACTTGACATGTTTGAAAGATTGTGAAAAATGTGTGAATGACGGGGGATACTGCCGAATAGGAATATATATATAAAAAAATGGTTAGCACATCACGCTGCGACGCTAGGGGTCCCGGGTTCGAATCCCGCTCGAGCTTGGTTGTTTGTAAATGTCCATTCATCAATTTCATCATTTCATCCCTCATCCCCATCTTCACAAATTAGCAAAGAGGCACAAAACGAGAAGTAAAATAAACTAAAAAAATCAATCAATCAATCAATTTTAGAAGGCAAGGATTATATTGGGGTCATACGGCTTTGAATGACATTACAAACAAGGTTTATGTACACTACTACTAAAATAATATGCATTAAATATTAATCAGAAACTTACTTTTCTCCAACTACATTTAACATCATTTTTGTTATTCGATAAATATTCAATTATGTATTTGACATTAATTTCATTGCCAGGGCATTTGTTTTTATGTATATTATTCCGATCTTAACTACAGGTAAGCTATGTAATGAATATGCGCTGTTATATCTCTGTTCTTATACAGTTGTTTTGCCTGTTCGTGTAATAATAATATATGAGACACTTGGTTCGGACACCCCCCCCCCCCGAAACATATTTCTAGATACGTGCCTGGCCGGACACTGTCTGCTGAATTCTCCCTTCATATTGCAGGACAATGCTCTGGCGCATGTAGCGCAACCTGTGGCTGATTAGTTAGCTCGATGGGGCTGGCAGATGATCTACCATCCCCCATACTCCCCCAACTTAAGCCCTGTGACTTTGATCTGATCCCTCAGGTGAAGGGCATTCGCTTCCAAACTGTTCCAGAGATTCTTCAGGCAATAGAGCGCTCCAATAGAACAGGCACTGCTACAGAAATACTACGACTTTCACATCACCGGCAACGGTTGCACATAATGCTGGTGACTACATCGAAGGACCGTAAAAGTTTCACAGAGGTATCTCTTTTGTATCATTTGTAAATTAATAGTTGCCACTACTTCCAGAATGCCATCCAACATACGTACGATACCAGCAGTAAGATTTGCTTAAATAGAAGTTAGGAAACTGACACGAACAACACGCTCGTCCTACGACAATTCTGGTTTCGATTGCCACCTTGTAATTACTTATAAGCTTTTTATTTTCGTTCAAGCTTCGAGGCATTACAGAACTGGTCTAGACCACACATGCGAAACAGTAAGTTCTATCCCGAGTGGAGTCTGTAGTACGTGAGACGAACGTTAAGAGCAGCCAGCAGCAGCGGTGGGCGGGGCGCTCGATTTTTCAATCTTTGCGAGATCTGTCTCCAGGAAGGAAAAAAAAAAAAGCAGGCGTGCATCTCTCCTTGTTGCGTTGTTAGGTACGCAATTACGATGGCAAACACTGCGCGTGCATTACATCATGGCGTTGCTGTTCCACTTACCACCGAGCTATTGCGTCATTCTGGTGGCCTTCACGGTCACCACCTCCGTTTGCAAGGTCGGACAAGTCTTCCAAAGATTTGCATTATGATTTCTGTGTTGCTTTCATAAATCCCCGTCCGCTATTGATTGCGAACATCTCGGGTAGCATGTTGAATGGGATCGTTTCCAATAGATTGTATAACAAGCGTGAAATTAGAAATCTGAAACTGTCAACTGATTTTCAAGAGTGATGCATGCATGGGCGTAACTTGCGGCTTTACTTTGGGGGGGGGGGAAGAGTCCAACGGTTTCCATTCCGTATAGGACTATTTTGATAAATAACTGTTAAATTTGCAAAATCATAAAAAATACTCTTTATTAGTTTGCTCTTTAGATTCCCGCAGGTTAACCAAAGTATCCTTAACTTGTAAATTTTGTAAAATCTGAATTGGGTTGGTGCGATGCAAGGTTTTTCCAAGCTTAATTGTTGTTGATAGATTTAATAAATTTCCGTCTGTTTATTTTTTATTTAAAAAATTCTGAACACAGGTAAAATCTATTTGATATCAGGATATCAACAAAGAAAAATGTAAACTAGCAACTAAGATGCACCCAAACACACACATACACACGCACAAACATTGTATAATAATAACCAGGGTAAAACCAATATTTATTTACTCTTCAGTTCCTTGATGCCGTTATGAAAGTGTGCTTGAATAGATGGAAGCCTGGAGCATTATTTAAACGTATGAGTGTATTCAAAATAGTGTAAACTCTTTAAATCTTGTAGTAGATTTACTGGCACCAACAAATGGTTGATGAAATTGCAAACAATACATAAGCATGAAAGATAAATCCAAATTGAACATTCAAATAACCAGAGTCCCTACAATTTAATTGTGCATATAATGACTGGAACAACTGGTTACATTCATTGAGGCCCCTCCCTCCAAAAAAAAACCTATTTCTTTCTATTGTAGATACACAGAAAGAAATTCATTTGCGACTTTAGACAGTGAAGGTGTGCCTCAGACAACTAATACTTCCTGTTTACGATATCATTGTTTGTTTATCTGCAGGTTGCACAAGGTAAATTAGAAATTTTTATATTCTTATGGGTAGTATCACTCTTCTACGGTAAATCTATGTTAATGTCTTTAATTCGTGGCGATTCTTACTTAAAGCAGGAGGAATTTTAAAAATGTTCATTGGAAGCACTTTTTTTATATCTATTAGGTTAGTCAAAAAGTAAATGCAATGTTTTTCTTTTCTTCCGTAGGTTGGCTGTACAGCTTTCTGCGCTGGCAAGCCGATAGATAGTATCGTTGTCTTCGCCTGTGGCAGGTTACAGCGTCATCACTTCAGTTCGATCTGCAGTGTTACCAAGTAAACATGGCTGCGCCACTGTCCGTGTGCACCACAGAAAAACAGCGTTCTGTAATCCGTTTTTTGTGGTCTGAAGGTGTACCAGGAGCTGAAATCCATAGAAGACTTTCATCACAATACGGTGACAATGTTTTACCTCTCCAAAGTGTTTACCACTGGATTGAAATGTTCAAAAGCGGTCGAACAAGTGTAAAGGACGAGTAAAAAGCAGGTCGTCCAGTCACTGATGACAACATTGAGAAAGTCCGTGAGCTGATTCTGAATAACCGACGAGTGACTGTTGATGAAGTGGCAAACCATATGCACGTTAGTCATGGTTCTGCATATGAAAATATCCATAACAGGCTAAACTTTCATAAAGTCTGTGCGAGATGGGTCCCTAAAAACTCGCTGACGAGAACAAGCGAAATCGTGTGAGAAACTGTCAGCAATTATTGGACAGAGATGCTAACGAAGGTGAAGCCTTTTTGAAACAAATCATCACTGGAGATGAAACATGGATCCATCACTTCGAACCTGAGAGCAAACGCCAGAGCATGGAATGGAAACACCCTGAATCTCTAGTAACAAAAAAAAGTCAAGCGTAAACACTCTGCAGGTAAAGTGATGCTCACACTTTTTTGGGACTCAGAAGGGGGTAATTATGGAACATTATGTGGAAAAGGGGACAACAATAAACAGTGAACGATACAGTGATATGCTTTCGAACAAGTTGAAGCCTGCAATTCGAAGCAAACGACGAGGTCGATTGTCGGAAGGCATTCCTTTGTTGCATGGCAACGCGCGTCCCTATACCGCCGCCAACACCGCTCAAACTCGTCAGAATCTTGGCTTCGAGGTGTTCGAGCATCCTGCATACAGTCCCGATCTCGCCCCGTCGGATTACCATCTGCTCGGTCCAATTAAAGATGCTTTAAGAGGCCGATGATTCGACAGAGATCAAGAGGTGATGGAAGCGGTGCACACGTGGCTTGCTGCTCAACCGAAAATCTTTTTTTCTAAGGGTATCGGAAAGCTTGTGGAACGTTGGACCAAGTGTATTGAAGTGCAGAGGGACTATGTTGGAAAATGATATCATTGTAAGTTTTCTATTGTTCCTGTAAAAAATTTAAAAAAATGATTGCATTTACTTTTTGACTGACCTAATAATAATAGCTTTGCGTGTGATTGTGGAAATAGGAATTATTTTGTTTGGAACAAGTGTGATTCAGAAGCACATGGATTAGTTGATTGAGTTTGTGATTTAAGTCCATTTTATGCACACTAAGGCAAATCGGATCTGGGCCTACAGTTTACAGTTGGATCCGAACCACTATGTGCCTCCACCGGGTATCAAACCCAGGACTTGACATGGAATGAAAGTGTACGAAATGAAAAAAAAATCAAAAAATGAGGAGTATGTGATACCATTATCTGTTATATGAAGGGGGCGAGTGGGAATTTTCCCTTCAGGTTTCTGCATCCCCTTTCTGGTTTCTAATGTTTTACTCTTACGGGAGGGGACCTATTGTAAAATTTATACAATAAGTCATATGCTTCAAGATTAGTTTCTGGAATCCGTCACCCCTGATTGAAAAAAAAATTGAATATTACACTGATCTTATATCTTCTACCCCTTACGTTGTTACGAATTCTTCATATAAAGTGATTTGTTAACTGGTAGAATCACAAATAAATATAAAGCCGATAGATCTTTGTATCACGTTTCTCCAACAGCATATACTCTCTTTGTAAAGGAAATCTTTTCATTTCCCGCTGGATAGAATCAAAACTTTTCATGAGGAAAATGCATTCCCCTTTTGACAATAGAATGGTAGTAGCTACTTGATAACATAAATGGACCAAATTAATGGTGATGTCACAGCAGACGACAGAGCACGATTTGAGTCCAAACAAAGTGGTTACGTGTTTCTCTCCCATTTAAAAGCATTGCATTTTCCATCGGAAGGTGTAGCTTTAATTATTGTGACAGCAGTTATGAAAAAGAAAATGTGATGCGTATCGTACATGAATGTAAAGATGAGATTTCTGAGAATACAATATATCACACATACCTTACAGAGAATAAGGCAAAGAATAACCGGAGTAAAAAAAATCATGACTTTTTAATATAAAATCTAAATTTTTCCAGTTCCGAGCACAGCCGAAGCAAGCCCGAAGCACAGCCAATCTCAAGTGCAGTCACGCTGCCGCCATGGATGATGAGAAACAAGCAGCCTCACGTGACTGCAGCGGCGCCGCCCATTGGCTGCCATTCCGGATCGGTCGCCGTTAGGAGCATTCGCTTTACTCGATTTCCAATTTCATTTATTCTTTACATTCTCATCTGTAAGGTGTGTGTCATATACAAACGTATTCTCCGAAATCTCTTCTTTACAATGATGTACGATACGCATCACAATTTTGTTTCATAACTGCTGTCACAATTCTTAAAGCTTCCTCTTCCGATGGAAAATTCAATGGTTCTGAATAGGCTAAAACTACGTGACCGCCTTGTTTGGATTCAATCTTCCAATGTGACGTCACACTAATATGGTCCATTAACTCCCAAGAGATAATGATTGATTGATTGATTTGCTTCATTTTACTTCGCTTTTTGTGCCACTTTTGGCTAATTTGCGAAGATGGGGATGAGTGATGACGTGATGAAATTGATGAATGGACACTCACAATCATCCATGCCCAGGCCGGGATTCGAACCCAGACCCGTGACGTCGTAGCGTGATGTGCTAACCCCTCCACCACGGGGGGTTTAAGATAACCTGCAGACTTCTGTCACGGAAATTCCGCGCGTTTCTGCGGGGAGACGCGGTAACAGAACTTGTGTTGTCTGCTTCTATTGAAATCAAATAGTGTAACGCCCACTACAGGGAAACGCGCGGAATTTCCGTGCCAGAAGTCTACAGGTTGTCTTCAAGGTTAACGCCCACTGAGACGCCTGAAACGCGTCTGATGCGTTCAGCTGCTGCGTTTCCCCGGGTCTCAATGGGCGATATGCTTTACATTTGGAGCCATGAAGTGCACAGTTTCAATTGAGAAGCTACTCACCCTGTTTCCGTTTTCTACGCAGTCCCTCGCCTCGGCAGAGAGGACCAGCGCCTGCAAGAAGAGAATTCCCCACACGATCACCATTGCAAGTGCTTCCGGCAGGAACCTGAAACAAACAACGGCACGTGGGTTTCTCGCATCGAACGCTCCTCCGCCCAGCGGAAGTTCGTGTGTGAGAGGTGGGACCATTAGTGGGCAGGGTCGCTTCCTGCATAATCAGGCATTGTGTTGTTGATGGAAGTCCATTCATGTGGGAAACGACAGGGCTGAGGGAACCGTAACGTAGATTAGCATGTTACGTAACTGGACTCAAAGCATTAAATGTTTTGTGTGTCGTGTGAACGTTTCCAAAATGCAGGACGTATCATATCAACATCCCTGTTGACAAGGAAAAAATATAAAACAATCCCATATGTATGCATGGAAGTTGCACGAATTCATTGTTGTGACTGCAACAAACCTGTTCTCAAAAACTAACAAATGTGAATACTTTAGTTAGGCATAAGCAGGGTGCGAAATCTCCGCAGGTTGGGGCGAGACAGACACACATTATATATATATAAAGTCATTAAATGTGTCAATTATTAAATAATCAAATTATATGACAAAATAAACATTATATTAACTGTCCTTCATTCAAAGTGTAATTGCAAATTGAAGATTTTAATGTTCTACTGATGCTATGAACAATGATTTGGCTAAGGGGGAGGGGGGTCAAAAATTAAGAGACATTAAGAAGATAATAGTTTCCTGTATAAAATTCACATATACACGCCATTCGTGTTTTATTAACATATTTATATACTTCGCGTTTACTAACGAAAGGCGAGGAGAGAAGAAATAAGAAGTGGGTCTAATTTCTGTGTTCTGGGGATTGCTAGGTTCAGTGTCCTCAGAGATGAGGCTCTTTGTTGTCCGTTCTTTTTGTATGTCGTCGATATTATTCCAGTGAAGTATATTCGAATGCCAAACTAATTGTTTATGTTTGTTGTTTAAACAAAAACTCTCCCCCGGAAGAGTTTGGTGGGAGGGAAATTTCAGGACAAAATCGTTGGTGGGGGAAATTCCCCTGTCCCCCCCGTATTTCGCACCCTGGGCATAAGGTGAATTTTATTTTTAATGCAAAAGTAGAAAATAAGAATGGATGGAATATGATACTGTAGTTCGCAGTTGCATACATAAGGACATGAATTGCAGTTTTCAGAGCGCTCATTGTCCCGATAAGCTCTTTGGTGAAAACCCACCCTGCAGTTAACACCGTGTGGAAAGAGTTCATAAAGGTCTGTGCATTTATTTCGTTTCATGTAGAGATATGAAACTTGCTAGATGGACATAGAGACCTGTAATCATGGGCGTACCTAGCGGGGAACAAGGGCGTCCTCCCCCCCCCCCTCCACGGAAAACAACCGGTAAAAAATTGAATTTGGTTCACTGTACTTCTGGCATTGGAAAGTAAAATAAATAAAGTATTGCCAGAAATTCAAAGTATATTCCTTACCCTCCCTTGTAAAGTATTGTTTACCCACCTGGAAAGAAATTTTGTTTTATCCCCCGCAAGAAAGAAGTTTTGTTGTACCCTTCCTGGATACACCCAATCCTGTGATGATTGGACCATAGATTATATGTAGCACAATATGCATTGAAATTTATCGTACAAGCAATTAACCTACCTAACTTGTACGATAATTTTCAAATCTTTTCCTTCAAATGGGCATTGATTGAATAACAGTCGTCTGGTACTGCCTCTGTTATCAGTACACCTCGTAATTCATCTTGCTAAAAAAGTAATTTAATCCACTCCAGAAGATAAGCTTCTTAATATTATTCCTTAGCCTTACTGTGCATAAAGTGGACTTAAAACACCAATTCAATCAATCAGTCATTAATATTATTCCAATTTTATTTCTTTTACCTCGCTTTTCTAACTCTTGGAATATTTTCAAGGATGGCGAATGATTAAATAAATGGAGTTTACACAATGATACATCCACTGAGCCGCCTTTGTAGCCAAGGGCATCGAGTATTCCTTGCCAAAGAAGATTCCAAGTTCAAACCATGTTCTGGGCATGAGTGTCTCTCAACTTCATCTACTCAGCATTAGTATACATCGTCAAGATTAGCTATGTGTGGAAGAAAAGCGACATAACATTAGCACACAGAACCCGTTGAATATATATTCACGAAACACGGGTCCATCTTGAATTAAAGGAAATAAACGTCCCTGCCCCTTTAAGGCTACCTGAAACAAATAATGCAAAATTATTTTGAAAATGTTAATTATAAAATGCCTTGATTTTATCCTAATTTTAGTATGGGAAATTCCTTTCCTTGCTCTTAAAAATTATACCCCCGGTCGACAGCCATCCATTAACCGTAGTGTTGTCGAACATGAGGAATATGGGCGTTTTTCAATTTGAATTTGCAGATTTATATATTTCTGGAGCCTCTGCGTTGGCATAATGGTAACGTCGTCGCCTTGTAATCAAAGGGTCCCACATTCGATACCGGATGGAGGCACATAGTGGTTCGGATCCAACTTTAAACTGTAGGTCCAGTGCCGATTGGCTTACCTGTACTTCTGGCGTTGGAAAGTAAAATTAATCAAGTATTGCCACAACTTCAAAGTATATTAATTTCCTTCCCTTCTAAAGTATTGTTTACCCACCTGGAAGCAAGTTTTGTTTTATACTCTGCAAAAAAGAACCAACTTTCTAAAAATAAGTATTTTCATTTTGCTCATTTACATTCCCCCTTACATGTTGCAAACCCTTGATTATATTTTGTCCTTTCGCGGGGATTAAATATATATATTACATCTTATATAATCTTAATTTGTATTTGACTTGCAGTTGCATATATGACACCTTCTTAGTGTGTAAGCGAGCCCTTGTTTTCACTTTTGCATTTGTACTTTTTTCTTCTTTTTCTTCTTCTTCTTCTTCTTCTTCTTCTTCTTCTTCTCTCTCTCTCTCTCTCTCTCTCTCTCTCTCTGGCAACCCGCTCCCCTTCGTCCTCTTACAACGCTACAGTACTTGCTCCGAGTTGCAAGCGTGCATACATGATCGCTCTTTTCGCAAATAAGATAATACCCAGGCTTGCTATACATACACATCCAGTGCTAGAAGTGAGGTGAATGCTGGTATTCCTTAACTAGTAAAATTTTGGTAAAACATCCCCCAGTTGCTTTGTTGTCAGCGTGTAGGATCACAGGAGCATCCCTCAGTTAACCCCAGGCCCGACCAAGATCCCTTCCCCTCCGCACCTAAAAATTTCCACTTCAATCCCTGCCCACAAACAAACCTCCAAGATCCAAATGCGTAAAAAAGAGTTCGTTGAATACCATAGATGAAGAGTGACATGCGACTATAAAGGCGCTTGTCATCTCTGTGAATCAAGCTGAAGTGGTCTCTATCTCCAAGTGTCAGGAAAGGTGACTAAGAGACGCTTATATATCCAGTTTCTCATGGAGACGCACCTTTGCCGAATGAAATTATTTAAAAAAAACAATAGCGGCGATTGATTATAATAGCATTTCCATTGTTGATAAATAGTCCTTTCGAGCCACTCCGCAGCGGAATGGTTATCACAGCACCAAGGGTGCCAGGTTCGAATCTCATCTTGGGGATGGTTGCTCTTTGTGAATGTCCCTTCATGAATTTCGTCATATCATTACTCATTCTCATCATCAAAAGTGGCAGAAAAGGGACGATAAACAACAAATATCGAATCAAATCGACCTTTCATACAAGGAAAGATGATGATAAGGATGAGTTGGTTTATTTCACTTCGCTTTTCTGCCACTTTTGACTAATCGTGAAGATGAGGATGAGTAATGATATAATGCAACTGATGAAGAGACACCCATGCCCAGGCCGCCATTCCAATACGGGGATCCGTGGCATCGTAGCGCCTGTGTGCTAACCACTCCGCCACGGAGGTCGGTCCATACAAGGAAAGGTTGCACACTCCTCTAATATGAGGTATCACATATCGCCGCACAACATTACATTAAACTATCCTCTGCCCAGAAAGAAATAGGAAATTGACAAGGGAAACGTTGTTCGATTAAATATAATTTTGTCTCTTCATTCTAATTCACGGGCAACCATTCACTGTTAATGAAACACAACTACTATGCAAGAAATCAATATTCTATCACATAAAAAAGAATTAAGGAATGTTAGAGAATTATACTTTAAAAACAAGTGTCGTGTGGACTATTACAAACTTTTTTTTGTCACTTTGTGATGTCAGACAACATGGCACAATCGGCTCTTGCAAAGCTTATTACCAAAAAATGAACCAAAACTCGAACTGTTAACGTTAGCTAAAACCTAATGACAGAGTTTCAAAGGTTCATTGCAGATGAAAAATGACCCCAATTATTTTGAGCGAGAACAAAGAATGAATGGGGATACACAGGGTGTAGAGGACATTAAGACGGACAACTTTTCTTCGTGGGTCTCGGTTTGAGGCTACAAGCCCTCCCAAAATAGCATTTTCTATCCTGTATGTATGCAACCTGTGCAGATCCTTTACTCTCTACCATCGTTACATTCATCTCATGTTATTTCAGCCACTTGCGTCCGTATTCCATACAGGCGTAACAGCCGTCTGTCCCATAAGTATCCTCGACACTTTCATAAAAGTTTTTGAAAGTTTGTTTTTAAGTCCATTTTATACACAGAAAGAATAATCTAGACTGGACCTACAGTTCAAAGTGGGATCTGAACCATACTATGTGCCTCCACGGGGTATCTAACTCGACTTTGATTACAAGGCGACGACGTTACCACTATGCCATCGGGGAGGCCTTTTAAAAAAATGGAACAAATATAAGTTAACATCCTTGCCTCAAAATTTCAAGTTTGCGAAAAATGACGGGCTTTACCAAGAACATTCTTTTCATTTTTCGTTTAATACCTTTGAGTCCGTAATTTTTTCTCGTGAAGCATACGACTTAACATTGAAGGATACTTGTAACTTACTATTTTTTCATTCAGGTGTACATGACGTGACAAACTTGCTTTACTCAAGCTAAAATGTATTGTGCGTCAGGTTTACGAAGAAATTTCGAACCCTGCCAGAAACTTTCTCAAATGCACCAACTTAAATCTCTTCTCGTTGGCCTACTGATAGTACTAATGTATTTGCTGCTATGTTTCGTACTTACGTGTAACTGCAGTTTGGATTAATGAAAACCTGTAATCGGTATTGGTTCTAGGAACGTATCTCGTTGTCCCAAAATACAGAGAGCACTGTCACAGAAAAGAAGCTTGTTTGATGTCGACCTTTCCACACTTGGAGTTTACGATGCTCATTGTCAGTCGCTTGAGAATGAGACCTCGGTCGCCAAGCCACGACGCAGCCGTAAACTCAAGGTTGAGAAAACACTCTCGCTTCCTTTTTATTACTGGTCTTGAATTTTATGAATGCTTTGCAAACAAAAGGGAAACAAGTTGAGGACTTCATTCGCGAAGTTTGCGATTTTACTGTGAAGAGTAATGTGCGTTTATGAATAAACAATGAAATGTAAGTCGAGTCACTGTGAACTTTTTAATTGGTGTAATTTATGTACAAACGAAATTTATGTTAATAACGAAGCGCTTTTCACAAATGGAATAGGCTTGTGGCACGCTTCGAAAATAAATGTTTGTTCGAGTTGAGCATTGATAATTCGAGTGTGGAAAGTACACTGCTCCACAAAACTTAAGCAACTCTGTACAACATGGGATAGGTGAGATGTGGTGCCCATTCAACACTTGTATGAGACATGTACAAACGTAAGGAAGCACAGGCAGTGCGAGTGCCCTCTATAATGCGTGAGCAACACCTTATAAACCAAGATTAACAGCTTGTGCCTGCCAGCGCAAACCACAGCCTAGTATTGTCCCAGTCCTCAATCAGTTAAGTGGTGGTTCGTAAGTGGGATATCAAGTGTAGACACCTTGAAATGAATCGTAGACATTATTTGAGTGACGTTGACCGAGGTCGAATAATTGGATGACTGGAAATGGGTCGGTCCCAAGTGGAAGTGACACGTGAATTCAATGTGAATAAAAGTGTCGTGTCAGATTGTGGCTTTGCTTCCAAAATGGTCCTACTCTCAGTAGACGTCATGAAGAGGCCATCCGAGGATGACATCAGCAGCTGATGACCGATTTCTCACAATCACTGCCAGACGTAACCTCCAAGAGTCCTGCTCTCATCTGGCAAATGATTTGTTTGAAGCTACGGAACAACGTGTTAGTCGTCAAACTGTTCGTAGGCGGCTGAATAAAGCAGGACTGTATGCCAGGAGGCTTGTGCTGTGTGTGCCATTGAAACGGATGCACAAACGTGTGCAATACACATGGTGTCAGGAACATGTCAAATGGGGAGAAGACCAGTGGGCACGACTAATGTTCTCTGATGAGTCTCGATACAGCCTATCGTCTGATTCTGGTCCGATATTCGTGTGGAGAGAGCCAGGAACACGATATCACCCCAAGTTCATTGTTGAAAGGCAGTCCATTGGAGGTGGTTCCATCATGATGTGGAGTGGTATCATGCTGGATAGGAAAACTGACCTCCATATTGTGGCACATGGAACTTGGACGACACAACGTTATCGGGATGTAATACTCTATTCACATGTTCGCAACATCCATGGAGCATTTGGTCCGAACTTAGTTTTTATGGATGACAATGCACGCCCACACCGTGCATATATTGTGTCCGATTATCTGGAGACAGAAGACATTGCCCATATTGAATGTCCTGCATACTCGCTGGACCTTAATCCAACAGAGTATGTTTGGGATGCTCTTAGGCGAAGAATAGTGCAGTGCAATCCACCACCAGAACAATTCCTGAACTGCAGACAGCCCGCTTAGAGGAATGGCCCCGTCTTCCTCAAGACTTGATAACCACTCTGATCCACAGCATGGAGGCCAGATGTCATGCCTGTGAGTAGGTGGAACCCTACGTTCTGGAAGCGTCCTTTGACCTACTTTCTCACCTTAATGGATTTCTCTCGTAAGGCATGAGCAGTGTTGCCAACTCCTCACTCGAAAAATCACCAAGGTTTTTGTTTTACGCACTAACCTAACCTACAATGAGATAAAAATGGATAGAAAAAGTCCTGATATTACTTTTTAAGCTATTTTTTATGCTAAACTTGTTTTTTGACCTACATTTGAAATGACTTACGATATTTTCCTATAAGGCTGCCCCCCTCTTACTGTAAGGCCCCCCCCCCTTTTTTTTTTTTCTCCCCCTCAGTGTAATCTACTACAACCTGCTAATAGGCTTCTGCTCTCAGCGTAATCTGTTTTACGGCTAAACTAACCTACAATGAGAGAAAATTAGACAGAAGAAAAGCTGTGGCATCACTTTTTAAGCTATTTTTTATCTTCTGCAAATTTTGTTTTTATGCCACATCGCTTTTCGACCTACATTTGAAATGACTTACGATATTTTCCTATAAGGCTACCTTTTTTTTATTGTAAGGCCGCCCTCAGCGTAATCTACTACGACCTGCTAATAGGCTTCTGCTCTCAGCGTAATCTGTTTTACGGGCTAAACTAACCTACAATGAGAGAAAATTAGACAGAAGAAAAACTCTGGCATTAGTTTTTAAGCTATTTTTTACCTTCTGCAAATTTTGCTTTTATGCCACATCGCTTTTCGACCTACATTTGAAATGATTTATGATATTTTCCTATAAGGCTGCCTCCCTCTTACTGTAAGCGCCCTCAGTGTAATCTACAACAACCTGCTAATAGGCTTCTGCTCTCAGCGTAATCCGTTTTACGGCTAAACTAACTTACAATAAGAGAAAATTAGACAGAAGAAAAACTCTGGCATTAGTTTTTAAGCTATTTTTTTTACCTTCTACTCTTATGTTAACATTGTCCTTTGACCTACATTTGAAATGACTTACGACATTTTCCTATAAGGCAGCTGTTTCTTTTACTGTGAGGTTCCTCAGTGTAATCTACCACGACCTTGCACTCTCAGCGTAATCTGCCACGATGTTTTGTTTTTAAAACTCTCAGGTGTGATCTTCTACAATGTGTGTGTGTGATAATCAAAATTTATTTTTGTTAAGGAAATCCCTGGCCCCCTAAAAAAAAAGAAAATATCCCGCCAGGGGTGCGTGGTGCCCAACACAGTTCTAATGGCCACGGCTAACAAAGCCATGCCTCTGTAGAGTTTCATGGTTTTTTTTTTGTATGGTGGTGGTGGTGTTGGCAATAGTGGGGGGGGGGGGTTAATTGTTGTTGTAGTATTTTGGTTATTTGGCAGAGTGCTGCTAGTAACTAGAGGAGTTAGCGTGGGAACGTGAGGCGGTGGCGTCTGATTGTCTCCTCCGCTTTTGTTCCCACCGGAAGGTTCTTCCGGCCCAGCTCCAGGTGGTTTTTGTGCTGGTGACCTCGGTGATATTTGTGTTGGTTTCGCTCGCTGGGCACGCCAGTGACGCAGAAAGCTCCAAAGGCTGCGATCCAAATCATGATGAGCGTGGGAACATGAGGCGGTGGCGTCTGATTGTCTCCTCCGCTTTTGTTCCCACCGGAAGGTCCTTCCGGCCCAGCTCCAGGTGGTTTTTGTGCGGGCGACCTCGGTGATATTTGTGTTGGTTTCGCTCGCTGGGCACGCCAGTGACGCAGAAAGCTCCAAAGGCTGCGATCCAAATCATGATGGACGGGGTGTGTTGTTTTTTTTTTTTGTTATTATTTATCGTCACGAACCAACTTTGGAATTTTAGCTACCGACAGGTATAAGTTTCTATTTAGAAAGGCCGCCCACATCAGTTGCAGTCGAGTATTGCTACTGGGCAGTCGCATAAAAGTGTACGCTATACCAAGTGTAAATATCAAGTGTAATAGAAGCCGAATTAGTTTGGTCTGTCAGGTGAGTACCATATCAGCATAAGTTATACGCACACAAGTTGCTTGACTAGCTATAAAACTAAAATTTACGCAGTAAGGCTAATCGAAACTGGGTCTACAGTGGGATCCGAACCAATTCCACTGGGTATCGAACTTGGAGTTTACAATTATACAAGTGTACAGGGGAAATTTTATTTTTTTGAATTTGTTGATACTCTCGATTGGATTTTGTTGTTTTAAGTCTATTTTATGCATAGTAAGGCTAATCGAAACTGAGCCTACAGCGAGATCCGAACCACCTCTGCAGGATATCGAACTTTGAGTTTAAAATTATACAAGTGTACAGGGGAAACTCTATTTTTTGAATTTGTTGATACTCTGGATTGGATTTTGTTGTTTTTTAAATCTATTTTATGCACAGTAAGGCTAATCGGGACTGGACCTACAGTTTCAAGAACTACTTGTGCGAGTATCGAAGCCGAGATTACAAGGCTATTGCAGTGCTATCGCAGAGGCTGGTGGAAGTACTGATTGATTTGATGTTTTAAGTCTATTTTATGCACAGTAAGGCTAATCGGGACTGGACCTATAGTTTTAAAAACTACTTGTGCGGGTATCGAACCCTTGATTACAAGGCTATTGCTGTTCCATCCATCCAGACTAGTGGAAGTACATAGTTATTCGAATCTTATTTATTTAGACCTACAGTCTAAAAAAATATCATGGTATTATTATTTCTGCAATTATTTGCAATTTTGGCTAGAGAGAGGAGAGGAGAAAAAAAAAAATATTTTGTTTTAATATCGAGCCTATATTTTAAATTTTAACATGTACACATACGCGCAGGGGGTAAATTTTTTTTTTTTGATCGAGTGGGTTGTAAGGTAAGTGAACATGTAGGAAAAAGTGCTGGTATATTAATTGATTTATTGATTTAGTTTATTTTACGTCGCGTTTTGTACCTTTTGGCTAATTTGCGAAGATTGGGGATGAGTGATGAAATGGATGAATAGATATTCACAAACAACCATGCTCGACCGGGATTCGAACCCGGGACCCTTGGTGTTGCAGCGCGATGTGCTAACCACTCGGCCACAGGGTTGGGCAAGTACTGGTATATACATAGATCAAAGTTACACGGTTCTAGGCCCCATAGGAGCCGAGAAAATCAACGTCTTGGAAAACGTCTTAAGACAAATATCTTAATCTTTAAGAAAGTCGACTTCCGGTCTGTCAAGATGTTACTTCCGGTCTGTCAAGAAAATTTTCTTAAGACAATTATCTTAAGACGTTTTCCAAGACGTTGATTTTCTCGGCTCCTAATTGAGCTAGGATGATGATTGTGGCTTTGTTGGATAGGTTTTGATGATAACTACTCAACTACAAGCAAGCGCCCCCCCCCCCACCCCTCAATTTGTTTAAAGAAATTCGATTTGATCCTAAAAAACACTCTGCATCCTATTGGAGTGCTTTGGATGTGTTTTAGATTAAAAATTTTGTAATTGGGGATGTAGAAAAGCTATTCTTGCTCGATGAAGGCAATATATTTTAAAACTGCTCTGTGACCCTCTCGTTTTTCACGTCGTACGCGAAGGACTTCTCTGCAATCAGGATGACGCTACATACGGTGTCCTCGGGCAACGGACTGTTGAACTCGCAGACGACCTTGATGTTGGTTCGATCGTTGACCACCACCTGCTTCCTCTTCGTGGTATTGATGACGAACATGGGTCTGCGGGTTTTGAATTCGCTGGGAGTGTAGTACATGTCCATGCTTCCCTCGGTTACGCGTTTGAAAGAGGTGTAAGCTTCGTAAAGTTTGAGGTAATCGTCTTTGGTCATGTCGAGGTTGTAATTCTCGCGCGGGAAAACTTCGTTGCGTCCATTCTTCAGATAAATGTTCTTGATCTTGCAGTCGTCGAACTTGCTGGAATCTTTTTCCTGGTTGTTATCGCGCCCGGTCTGAAAGAGCACCACGACGAAATCTGGCATGTCGAACTGTATGTTGTTGAACTGTGTCGTCACGTCGAATTCCATGTGACTTCCCGACGCCATCTTCTGCACACACTGGTAACCGTGAAAGTGAATCGGCACCTGCGGACTCTTCAAGATCTCTGCTTTGTACTTGAGGGCGTAGTTTGTTTCGTATTCCACGATCGGCATTCTCAACTCCATGCTCCGGATGACGCACTTGGCTGCTTCGGGTAATGTGTTGGCTATCGGCGTGCCGTCGGCGTTCAAGTTGGTGTATCGCATCAGTGCGTCGTTGTCGTTGGCTGCTCTTCGAAAAGTGACGCGCAATCCCCCCTTCCACATGATCTCTTTGTAGTCGGAGAAGAATCCCGGTAGCAGACGCATGGGAAAGAGCACCGTGTGACTTCTCGCCGATATTTTCGTCCCCGCTTCGAATCCTCCCGCCTGGTAGTATGTTGCATCCGTTTTGGATAATTTCAATGTTCCCACTGCCGTCGACGTGATGCCTGGATAATCTATTCTGTCGATGACGGTGTTGTGTTTCCTCACCTCCACCTGCGAGAACAGATGAGGTACGATGTTGTCCACGAGTTTCAAATTTGCATTGGGCGGAAACACTTCTCCGCTTTCCTTTTTCACTACGTCGAATTGAAGGTAGAGGTCCGCTCTGTGAGGATGAACAAACCCATCCCCTACGTCCACGTCGTATTCAATCTCCCTGTTCGCTTCGTTGAGATTGGCGAACGTGCGACGGTTGGGAGGGAAAGATTGCAATTCGTAACTTTCGATTTGCTCCATTTTTTTTTCACTATGTGTGTTATTTATTATACGTTGATCTCCACGATGGCCGTCGTAGTGGCACCTGCGAAATCCACCACCTCTCCTTTCTCGTTTGTCACTACCAACTCTATGTCGTCTATGCGGTTGCGGCATACTGGAAAATAGATCGGCGAAGAGGGCGTGTAGATGATCGGTTCCATGAATTCGGAACTGGGTTTGAATGTGGCTATGATTCCTGTCTGCTTGTGACTTCCCAGCAACTCCCCGTCCGAGGATTTCGTGATCATTCCTTCCGCCACGTTGCAGTGAACGTTCAGAGTTTCGATGGCTAGAAATTTAGGAATGTTGGTTGCCGTATGCTTGATGCCAGCTTCGAGTTTTGTGTCGTTCTCGAAACCTAAAAGTTCTCCCATGGTGCCCAGGTCCACGGTCTCCGTCGCCGACACGATTTCCACTCTGTGCGTGACCGAATTTTGAGAAAGGTACGTGCCTTTGGGTAATTGAGCTTGCAAAGTGGAAAGATTGTATTGGCCTGGCGTGACGACAATGTGTTCGCTTCCGACGCTAATTTTGTTGTTGTGATGCGTGACGTTAGGTATGAGGTACATGCTGTAGAATGCACGCAGAGCTACGGATTTAGGATAGACGATGTCGTCGTGCAGCGTGAGTTTCAGGATCGAAGATTCGCTCGTAAGATGGAACACGCCCATCGTATTTAAGATTCCACAATGCTTTCTGAAAATGTTCCACCGACGGGTTATTTATTTTAGACATGTATGCGAGAACGGAAAGGCATAGGTGGCCGCAGTTAACATCGGTGAAACCCTGGATGCGTTTGTCATTGTAGTAGAGGTTGGCAACACTGAGATACTTCACCAACCTGGCAGGCGGTGTGCCACCAAACGAATCAAAAACAAATGCATTGTTATCGTCAATTTTGAGGTAGCATATCCAATGTGTACCAGGATTCTTGTAACTGTCCAGGTTGACCACGCCATACTCTTTTTTCTTCACAGCAGAGGGTAGAGAATCGGACATGAAAACACCCCTGAAGTTTTTTATTCCCAACAGTTCGATCAGAGATTCAATATCGAAGTTGGACAGGGCTTCTTCTTTTTTTTATATTTCTTCAAAGCATCGAGGTTGCTTTTTTGTTTTTTGGTTATACCTTTCCCCTTCTTCTCCATAGCCAGGTTGTGACGTTTCTGTTCTTCCAATTCGGCCTTGTTCTTCTTCGAGTCGATGACGGTTTTTGCGATGGCGGCACTTCCGCCGGCCAAACTTCCTACGGCCCCCAATGCTGCCAGGATGGCTGGGATGCTGAATATGAAACCTCCGATTTTTTGCTGTTTCCGCGAACGCTGCAAGCGTCTTAATTGAGGTGTGCTGAGAAGTAATTTCATTCCGTGTCCTTTCGTCAAGCAAGAACGTTTCTTCTCGCGTTGTTTCTTGGTGAGTAACCCATCGAGGGCACCTAGATTTTTCAGATTGGAGTATGGTATCTGGTACACGACACCTTTGGGCTTCATGTTGATGCTCTATATGTTATCTTCACGGTATGTTATTTATATATATGTTCTGAGATTTTTTTTTGTTGTGTAATATTTTTCGGTATGTTATTTATATATAAATGTTCTGAGATTTTTTTGTTCCGTGTAATTTTTTTTCAAGAATATACTCTGTGCAGAGCCGTTACACAAATTCTATTACGTGCTTTGTTTTCTTACCAAGAAGTTCCTTTGTACCCTTGTACACGATTTGAGTTTTGTTCTCGATTAAAATAGCTAGCTTCTCGTCGGATAACATGTTAGCGTATCGATCTGGTAAAAATAAACTGTATTGTGCGTTGAGCAACAGACGCGCCTTGGGACCATACTGGGTAGAAACAATTGTACCGGAAGTTATCGTGTAAGGTTTGTCGACTTCCAATTCCTGAATTTTTACATATTCGACTGACAAATTTAGCATTTGTTTTAATGCTTGGAGGTCACTTATTTTTTCAGTCGCCATATCGAAGAAGAGAAATTTTTAGTGTGTGTGTTAGAGAAATTTAATTTTTTTCACGATGTGTGTTATTTATATATACCAAAGATTTTTTTACAATGTGTGTTATTTATATATATTTTTTTCACGATTTGCATCGAAGATTTTTTTTGTGTGTGTGTGTTAGAGGAAGAAAGTTCGTGCTTCGGAAAACGCAATGATGTGCGTGATGATATCTTCCGTCTCTTGTTTAGACTTGTGCCAATCATCAGTGTATCGTCTTCTTCCCTTCCTCGCCTCGTGCAGATCATCTAACCTATTGTTTAATTTTTCCCCTGCAGCCGAAAGAAGAGTGTCGAGATCACCCCACCTCATGCTACTGATCCCCCGAAGATAATCCTTAACAGCCATTTCACAAGGGATGCGAAATTCCGGTGTTGATCTCGCTATGATTAAAAGTTTATTAACATCTCCGTTTACTGCGTGTTTAAAAATTTTACACAACAGTTCGTGTGGCAAGACGGTTATACCAGACATGTTTTTTTTTTTTTTTACTGTATGTTATTTATATACCCCACCCAAATTTTTGTTTCGTGTTCATGGCGATGGTGGTGCCCAGTGCTGCAACTCTTTCTCCCAACGATGCGTCTCTGCTAACGAATCTTTCGAAAGCGGCATGCTCTAACTTTCTGTCTGCTTCGTGACGTGCATCCAGATCGGTGCGAGTGGTGTTGTAAGCGATGTCGTGATCTTTGCATGCGGCGTCCAATGGATTCACACCCTTGTCTCCTCTCTCCAATCTTTTCTCGAGTTTGGTACCCGGTCCGCAGTACTGGTAGCCGGGTAAATGCATCTCGAAAGGTAACTTGTTGATGATGTCGTTCACGAGTCCCTTTCCTTCGGCCACGTTCCAGAATCTCGGAGGCAGCGTGTTGATGATTTTGATGAGGTAACCTATGCCCTTGTCGTCGTTCACGATGAAGTTGGAAAGTTTTGTGCTGATCATGTCCACAATTCCTACCTTCTCGTTGTAGAAATTATGATTGCCTGCATTCTCCTCTCCTGCAATAACCAACAACCTGTCTATGAGCTTGCGCACGTCGTCCACCCAAACGAATTCTTTGGGCAGGGTGTTGTAGAGTTTGACGCCGCTGCCTGTTTTGACCTGGTTCCAAATCGGCTTGATGAGATTTCTGTACTTCTCACCGCTGCTGGATTTGACCCTATTCTGCGTAGCATCGTTGTTTTGGTATAAGGCATCCGTCATGATCAAAATTTCCTTGTAACTCTGGTAATCTTCGTCGGTGTAATCTTTCGGCTGCTTTTTGGCAACAAGTTCCCACAGTCCCACCGTACCCGGATACCTATTCCAACTATCCTTCTCGCCTAAATTAACTTTAATATCGTTGCCTTCGAAGGTCACCTTCGATTTCCCAATCTTCCAAACCACACCGCCGCCTTCATTGGTTTCCATGGTGGGATACAATCCGAACACTTCATCTTTGTCGAATTTTCCCGTGCTCAGGTAGTCTCGTGCCAAAGGCCCCAACTCGATTTTATCCAAAGACGACGGCGTGCTACCTATGGCTCGATGTCGTGCCGGTACGTCCTTCAGTTCGAACGGCGTCGAAGGAATGCTCGAAATGGGCGTGGGTACGGTGTAACTTTTAGCTGCAAGTGGTACGAGTTCGTTGATCAAATTTTTATTTTGTTCCGTGACGCCTTTAATTTCTTTACCTAGATCGCTGATGGCGTCGATCACAGGTTGATCTTGACGTTTCTTCTCTTCGTAGAATCCGCGATTCTCGGATTTCCAACCTTTGAAGCGTTTCGCGAGGTAGTTTCGCAACTTGAGATTTTCGTCTTCGATTTTTCGTTTCGTCATAGTGTTATTTATACACGTCGTTTCTCACAACGTTGCAACGTTTAGAAAGTCGTTGATTTTGTTTCTGTATTTTCCGTCGTTGGGTTTCCTCGTCATGTCGATCGTCGCGAATCCGAAATCGTCACTGTTCCAACAGTGGGAGCAGCAGCGTTCCGAAAATTGATTGTAGTTCATGTCTCCGCCTACGTAGTCATCGTATGCGTGCTTGAGGTTGGTGTGATCTTGACGAAACAAACATATGAAATTAGCATTGTCGCGTACTAACTGTTTTGGAATTTTGGAAAACGTTTGAGCTAGGAAGAAGCAATCCATTCCTTTGTGACGACCTTGCGTGAAAAAGTTGCGAATTTCATTTTGATTTTCCAGGATGACATCGTCGAACACAACAACTGAATTTTCACGACAATCGTCGAGTGGTTTTATTTCCGAAGCGAACGTTGCAATGTCCAGACCATCGTACAGTTTCATCAGTTGCTGGTATTTCGCTTGCTCCAAACTTTTCGAGAACACGTACAGGTGCCTGTTCTTCCAATCTAACCAATTCGGTGCGAGGAGAAAATTGTCCACGAGCAGTGTTGTTTTCCCACACCCCGAAGGACCTACGATCAGACAGCGGATGCTGTCGGGGAGCAACTCGCCGTTCCTTTTCTTCTTTCGATTTTCCGAATCAGGTAGACGTTTCACGACATTCCACGCACTCATAGAATCACTTCGTTTGAATCGATCCAACTCGTGTCCGGAAGCCCCAGCCATTTCACCAAAAGTTTGTCGCCTCTCTTACGCAAAACTTTTTCGATAAGGTACGTGTCGGGATATTTAGTTTTAGAGAGTTCCTCTTCGTAGAAGCGCCCCAATAAAATTTCACCGCCACTGTCAGTAGTACAGTGGCACGGGTTCACCAACCGAAAATGAGGCTCGGTGAGGCTCGCCTTAATGGATTTCTCTCGTAAGGCATGAGCCTCATTTTCTCGCAGTGTTGCCAGCTCACCCCAAGAATATTTCACCATGTGATATTTTACAGGCGAAGCTAACCTACAAATGGGAGTTGGCAACACTGGTAACATCAATTGCGGTTTAGTGTTGCCAACTCACCTCAAGAATATTTCACCATGTGATATTTTACAGGCGAAGCTAACTTACAGAGTAGTACAGTGTCCCGGGTACCACAACCGAAAATGAGGTATAGTGAGGTACACAGTGTTGCCAACCTCTTACTCGAAAAAATAACCAAGGTTTTTGTTTTTGGGTATAACCTAACCTCAAGCAAGGAGCTGGCAACGCTTGAGGTTTTCTCGCAGTGTTGCCAACTCACCTTAAGAATATTTCACCATGTGATATTTTACAAGCGAAGCTAACCTACAAATGGGAGTTGGCAACACGGATTAGTGGAGGTAGCCGGGTTCACCAGCATTAATTGGCGATCAGTGTTGCCAACTCACCCCAAGAATATTTCACCATGTGATATGTTACAAGCGAAGCTAACCTACGAATGGGAGTTAGCAACACTGATTAGTGTAATCAGCTCAGTTGAGCGCCATCAATTGGCGATCAGTGTTGCCAACTCACCCCAAGAATATTTCACCATATGATATTTTACAAGCAAAGATAACCTACGAATGGGAGTTGGCAACACTGACTAGTGGAGGTGCACGGGTTGAGTGCCATCAATTGATGTTGCCAGTGTTGCCAACTCACCTCAAGAATATTTCACCATGTGATATTTTACAGGCGAAGCTAACCTACAAATAGAAGTTGACAACACTGGTAACATCAATTGCGGTTTAATGTTGCCAACTTACCTGAAGAATATTTCATCATGTGATATTTTACAGGCGAAGCTAACCTACAAATGGGAGTTGGCAACACTGACTAATAGAAGTGTCCAGGGCTGCGTCCGAATCAGCAGCAGATGTCACCTAGAGCGCTGTTCCATCCGGGACTCAGCCAATCTCTGTTGTCCGAATTTGCGGTAGACGTGGAGTCGGAGGGAGGCGCGACAGATGCACGCTTGAACTCGCTGTGACGCTGCGCTTGGCAGCCATATTCTAACTTTCACTTTGTACAGACAATATTTACTGATTAGAGGATGTAAAACTCTATATTTTAATATTTTATCGATAATGAATGCAGAAAACGTAAATGATGAAATAGCGTGTTATATTTTTAATGTGAGTAGTTAGGTGGAAATTATTGTCATGTTTGTTTGCGCCCCAGAGCGCGGTGGGTGAAGTTCGGGCTGACACCTGGCGGGAAAAGTGACAGCCGTACTACAAGGGGACATGCAGATTCGGACGCGAGAGCAACGGGAGAGAACAGGATGGAGCGCTTGCCAATCCGGACACGGTTTTTGTAAACCTCTCTCGGG
This sequence comes from Lepisma saccharinum, assembly GCF_977018435.1. NCBI lineage: Eukaryota > Metazoa > Arthropoda > Insecta > Zygentoma > Lepismatidae > Lepisma > Lepisma saccharinum. The sequence goes on from NC_139245.1 coordinate 55,646,189, forward strand.
GACGATGTGCCACACACGCGCGCGCTGGCGCCTCTTATTATTTGTGCAAGAAAAAGATGTTAAACCTGTTAAAACTGCTCTGTAACCCTCTCGTTCTTCACGTCGTACGCGAAGGACTTCTCGGCGACCAGGATCACGCTGCATACGGTGTCCTCGGGCAACGGACTGTTGAACTCGCAGACGACCTTGATGTTGGTTCGATCGTTGACCACCACCTGCTTCCTCTTCGTGGTATTGATGACGAACATGGGTCTGCGGGTTTTGAATTCGCTGGGCGTGTAGTACATGTCCATGCTTCCCTCGGTCACGCGTTTGAAAGAGGTGTAAGCTTCGTAAAGTTTGAGGTAATCGTCTTTGGTCATGTCGAGGTTGTAATTCTCGCGCGGGAACACTTCGTTGCGTCCATTCTTCAGATAAATGTTTTTGATCTTGCAGTCGTCGAACTTGCTGGAATCTTTTTCCTGGTTGTTATCGCGCCCGGTTTGAAAGAGCACTACGACGAAATCTGGCATGTCGAACTGTATGTTGTTGAACTGAGTTGTCACGTCGAATTCCATGTGACTTCCCGATGCCATCTTCTGTACGCACTGGTAACTGTGAAAGCGAATCGGCACCTGTGGATTCTTCAAGATCTCTGCTTTGTACTTGAGGGCGTAGTTCGTTTCGTATTCCACGATCGGCATTCTCAATTCCATGCTCCGGATGACGCACTTGGCTGCTTCGGGTAATGTGTTGGCTATCGGCGTGCCGTCGGCGTTCAAGTTGGTGTATCGCATCAGCGCGTTGTTGTCGTTGGCTGCTCTTCGAAAAGTGACGCGCAATCCCCCCTTCCACATGATCTCCTTGTAGTCCGAGAAGAATCCCGGCAGCAGACGCATGGGGAAAAGCACCGTGTGACTTGTCGTCGATATTTTGGTCCCTGCTTCGAATCCTCCTGCTTGATAGTATGCTGCGTCTGTTTTGGATAATTTCAATGTTCCCACTGCCGTCGACGTGATGCCTGGATAGTCTATTCTGTCGATGACGGTGTTGTGTTTTCTCACCTCCACCTGCGAGAACAGGTGAGGCACGAAGTTGTCCACGAGTATCAAATTTGCTGCTGCGGGAAACGCGTCACCGCTTTCTTTCTTCACTACGTCGAATTGAAGGTAGAGGTCTGCTCTGTGAGGATGAACGAACCCATCGCCTACGTCCACGTCGTATTCGATCTCCCTGTTCGCTTCGTTGAGATTGGCGAACGTGCGACGGTTGGGAGGGAAAGATTGCAATTCGTAACTTTCGATTTGCTCCATTTTTACTATGCGTGTTATTTATTATATGTTGATCTCCACGATGGCCGTCGTAGTGGCACCTGCGAAATCCACCACGTCTTCTTTCTCGTTCGTCACCACCAACTCTATGTCGTCTATGCGGTTACGGCATACTGGAAAATAGATCGGCGAAGAGGGCGTGTAGATGATCGGTTCCATGAACTCGGAACTGGGTTTGAATGTGGCGATGATTCCCGTCTGCTTGTGACTTCCTAACAATCCGTCCGAGGATTTCGTGATCATTCCTTCCGCCACGTTACAGTGAACGTTCAGAGTTTCGATGGCTAGAAATTTAGGAATATTGATTGCCGTATGCTTGATGCCAGCTTCGAGTTTGGTGTTGTTCTCGAAACCTAAAAGTTCTCCCATGGTGCCCAGGTCAACGGTCTCCGTCGCCGACACGATTTCCACTCTGTGCGTGACTGAATTTTGAGAAAGATACGTGCCTTTGGGTAACTGAGCTTGCAAAGTGGAAAGATTGTATTGACCTGGCGTGACGACAATGTGTTCGCTTCCGACGCTAATTTTGTTGTTGTGCTGCGTGACGTTAGGTATGAGGTACATGCTGTAGAATGCACGCAGAGCTACGGATTTAGGATAGACGATGTCGTCGTGCAGCGTGAGTTTCAGGATCGAAGATTCGCTCGTGAGATGGAACACGCCCATCGTGTTTAAGGTTCCACAATGCTTTCTGAAAATGTTCCACCGACGGGTTATTTATTTTAGACATGTATGCGAGAACAGAAAGGCATAGGTGGCCGCAGTTAACATCGGTGAAACCCTGGATGCGTTTGTCATTGTAGTAGAGGTTGGCAACACTGAGATACTTCACCAACCTGGCAGGCGGTGTGCCACCGAACGAATCGAAAACAAATGCATTGTTATCGTCAATTTTGAGGTAGCATATCCAATGTGTACCAGGATTTTTGTAACTGTCCAGGTTGACCACGCCATACTCTTTTTTCTTCACAGCAGAGGGTAGAGAATCGGACATGAAAACACCCCTGAAGTTTTTTATTCCCAACAGTTCGATCAGAGATTCAATATCGAAGTTGGACAGGGCTTCTTCTTTTTTTTATATTTCTTCAAAGCATCGAGGTTGCTTTTTTGTTTTTTGGTTATACCTTTCCCCTTCTTCTCCATAGCCAGGTTGTGACGTTTCTGTTCTTCCAATTCTGCCTTGTTCTTCTTCGAGTCGATGACGGTTTTTGCGATGGCGGCACTTCCGCCAGCCAAACTTCCAACGGCCCCTAATGCTGCCAGGATGGCCGGGATGCTGAATATGAAACCTCCGATTTTTTGCTGTTTCCGCGAACGCTGCAAGCGTCTCAATTGAGGTGTGCTGAGAAGTAATTTCATTCCGTGTCCTTTCATCAAGCAAGAACGTTTCTTCTCGCGTTGTTTCTTGGTGAGTAAACCATCGAGGGTACCTAGATTTTTCAGATTGGAGTAAGGTATCTGGTACACGACACCCTTGGGCTTCATGATGATGCTCTATATGCTATCTTCACGGTATGTTATTTATATATATGTTCTAGGATTTTTTTGTGTAATTTTTTTGGTATGTTATTTATATATAAATATTCTGAGATTTTTTTGTTTCGTGTAATTTTTTTTCAAGGATATACTTCGCGCAGAGTTGTTACACAAATTCTATTACGTGCTTTGTTTTTTTACCAAGAAGTTCTTTTGTACCCTTGTACACGATTCGAGTTTTGTTCTCGATTAAAATAGCTAGCTTCTCGTCGGATAACATGTCAGCGTATCGATCTGGTAAAAATAGACTGTATTGTGCGTTGAGCAACAGACGCGCCTTGGGACCATACTGGGTAGAAACAATTGAACCGGAAGTTATCGTGTAAGGTTTGTCCACTTCCAATTCCTGAATTTTTACATATTCGACTGATGAATTTAGCATTTGTTTTAATGCTTGGGCGTCTAGTGATTGTTTACTCATTTTATAAATGGCAAACACAATTGGAGTTTTTTTTTTTTTACGTAGTGTTATTTATATACCGAAGAAATTTTTTTCACGGTTCGAGAAATTCTTTTATTTCTACATACCCCATCCAAGTTTTTGTTTCGTGTTCATGGCGATGGTGGTGCCCAGTGCTGCAACTCTTTCTCCCAGCGAAGCGTCTCTGCTAACGAATCTTTCGAAAGCTGCGTGCTCTAACTTTCTGTCTGCTTCGTGACGTGCATCCAGATCGGAGCGAGTGGTGTTGTAAGCGATGTCGTGATCTTTGCATGCGGCATCCAACGGATTCACGCCCTTGTCTCCTCTCTCCAATCTTTTCTCGAGTTTGGTACCTGGTCCGCAGTACTGGTAGCCGGGTAAATGCATCTCGAAAGGTAACTTGTTGATGATGTCGTTCACGAGTCCTTTTCCTTCGGCCACGTTCCAGAATCTCGGAGGCAGCGTGTTGATAATTTTAATGAGGTAACCTATGCCCTTGTCGTTGTTCACGATGAAGTTGGAAAGTTTTGTGCTGATCATGTCCACGATGCCAACCTTCTCGTTGTAGAAATTACGATTGCCTGCATTCTCCTCTCCTGCAATAACCAACAACCTGTCTATGAGCTTGCGTACGTCGTCCACCCAAACGAATTCTTTGGGCAGGGTGTTGTAGAGTTTGACGCCGCTGCCTGTTTTCACCTGGTTCCATATCGGCTTGATGAGATTCCTGTATTTTTCGCCGCTGCTCGATTTCACCCTATTCTGCGTAGCGTCGTTGTTCTGGTACAAGGCGTCCGTCATGATCAGAATTTCCTTGTAACTCTGGTAATCTTCTTCGGTGTAATCCTTCGGTTGCTTTTTGGCAACGAGTTCCCACAGTCCCACCGTACCCGGATACCTGTTCCAGCTATTCTTATCGCCTAAATTGACTTTAATGTCGTTGCCTTCGAAGGTCACTTTCGATTTCCCAATCTTCCATACCACACCGCCGCCTTCATTGGTTTCCATGGTGGGATACAATCCGAACACTTCATCCTTGTCGAACTTGCCCGTGCTCAGGTAGTCTCGTGCCAAAGGTCCCAACTCGATCTTATCCAAAGACGACGACGTGCTACCTATGGCTCGACGTCCTGGCGGTACGTCTCTTAGTTCGAACGGCGTTGAAGGAATGCTCGAAATGGGCGTGGGTACGGTGTAACTTTTAGCTGCAAGTGGTACGAGTTCGTTGATCAAATTTTTATTTTGTTCCGTGACGCCTTTAATTTCTTTACCTAGATCGCTGATGGCGTCGATCACAGGTTGATCTTGACGTTTCTTCTCTTCGTAGAATCCGCGATTTTCGGATTTCCAACCTTTGAAGCGTTTCGCGAGGTAGTTTCGCAACTTGAGATTTTCGTCTTCGATTTTTTGTTTCGTCATAGCGTTATTTATACACGTCGTTTCTCACAACGTTGCAACGTTTAGAAAGTCGTTGATTTTGTTTCTGTATTTTCCGTCGTTGGGTTTCCTAGTCATGTCGATCGTCGCGAATCCGAAATCGTCACTGTTCCAACAGTGGGAGCAGCAGCGTTCCGAAAATTGATTGTAGTTCATGTCTCCGCCTACGTAGTCATCGTACGCGTGCTTGAGGTTGGTGTGATCTTGACGAAACAAACATATGAAATTAGCGTTGTCGCGTACTAACTGTTTTGGAATTTTGGAAAACGTTTGAGCTAGGAAGAAGCAATCTATTCCTTTGTGACGACCTTGCGTGAAAAAATTGCGAATTTCATTTTGATTTTCCAGGATGACATCGTCGAACACAACGACTGAATTTTTACGACAATCGTCGAGTGGCTTTATTTCCGAAGAGAACGTTGCAATGTCCAGACCATCGTACAGTTTCATCAGTTGCTGGTATTTCGCTTGCTCCAAACTTTTCGAGAACACGTAGAGGTGCCTGTTCTTCCAATCTAACCAATTCGGTGCGAGGAGAAAATTGTCCACGAGCAGTGTTGTTTTCCCACACCCTGAAGGGCCTACGATTAGACAACGGATGCTGTCGGGGAGCAACTCGCCGTTCTTTTTTCTCGTTTGACTTTCCGAATCCGGTAGACGCTTCACCACGTTCCATGTACTTACAAGATCACTTCGTTCGCGCTGATCCAACTTTTTTCCGGAAGTCCCAGCCATTTGACAAACAGTTTGTCGCCTTTTCTACGCAATACTTTCTCGATGAGGTACGTGTCGGGATGTTTTGTTTTAGAGAGTTCCTCTTCGTAAAATCTTCCTTTCAAAATCTCACCGCTACTATCTTTTATTATATACGTGTGTCGGTTTCCGGGTAAAACTCGAACCACCGTAAAAAGTTCCGTGCTCCAATTTTTTGTGAACCCCTTCTCGAAGGTGCGTTTGAATTTGCTGATCCTCACCTGGTCTCCAATTTTGAATTTTGATTTCTTGGTAGTCGTGGGAGTGTACTTTGGACAGTAAACTGTAGAAATTAAACGCTGCTCGTCAGATTTCGTAACGTCAGCTGGCTTCATGCCTATCGTTCTGTGTACCGTATTATTATAGGTGTCGACGAGTTCCGGCAGTATGTCGACCCATTTGTAATTTCCTCGAAGCGTGAATCGTTTCCACATGTGTGTTTTCAAGGTTCGATTAAATCTTTCCACGATGCTGGCTTTGATGTGACTGAAGGTTGAATAATGTCGAATGTCGTGTTTTCGAATAAACTTTTGGAATACGGCATTGTAAAATTCTTTACCATTGTCTGTTTGCAAAAACCGAGGTCGTCTGTCGCTTTCGCGAAAAATTGTCTTGAATGCTTCCGTGACGCACGTTCCTGTTTTGGCTTTCAAAGGTAGAGCCCATGCGAATTTCGAAAACGTGTCTATGACGGTGAGGAGGTACTTGTTGCCCTTGTTCAATTTATGCACATTTTTTAGATTGCCGCTACTCATCTCCACGAGGTCACTTTGCCAGAGGTCATCGATTCCCTTGGTTACCACAGCTAAACGTTTGTAGTTGCGGCGTGCAGGTTTATGCAATTCTTCGACGATGGCTTGCCTAGACATTTTTTAGAGATTACGTTTGAAGAGAAGCACCAGCGTGATGGGATTCAAAGAGGGTGGTACTTCACTCGTGTTTTGAATGATCAGCTTATCGCCGGCACTCACGTCGAAAACGGTGAGATCTTCGTCTTCGTGTATTTCATATATGTTGCGCGTTTCGTTCCAACGTGCCAGAGGAATGTTTCCTGCTTTCTGGACACCACGATTCGATATCAAGGTCATGGTGGGAACGCTAGCTTTTCTGCCGTGAGACCAGTACGAAAATTCGTTTATCTGAATCGTGCCATCGAGGAGAAACTTGTAGTACGGATGATAAGGATGCAACATGTACAGTTTGTTACCTTCGACGAACGTGGAGATTCTCTGTTGATTGGGTACACTGTTGATTTCGATGGCTTGCAGAGAATGCAGTTTAGCGAATTTAGTATCGACGCTAACGAGGTTGCTGTGAAGCTGTCCCAGTGTATTTTGTACGGGCAACAAATATTCGACTATGGTATCCGTTACTGTAGAAAATGACGGTTTGATTTTCACTTCCACGTTCAACTGCTTGAAGTTTTCGTTGAGTTCTTGCAACTTGGCACCGAAAGAGGCCAGCGTCGATTCCTGCGTGGATTCCAACACTCCAACTTGATCTCTGATGTTGACGACGATACTCTGAAGGTTCTCGACTTGATTTAATTTCGAGCTCTTCTCGGTGAGATCGTTCACGATGCTTCGCATCTCGGTAAACTGCGTGTGAAGGTCGGCGACGCTCTGCGAAGTGGGCAGCGTCGACACCAGCGAAGCAAGTTCGTCTCGAATCTGTTCCACGTTCGCCGTTTCCGTTTCTAGTCGTTTCAGCATACGTGATATGCTTCTTTTCAAAGCGTGCAATTCTTTGGAGGTGGGGAGATTGGCAACCCTACTCTCGAGATCGCTCAACGAACTTTTAATGTCGCTCGAATCGGATAGTGCTGTCACCGCCGTTTTCAATTTTTCCAAATCTTCGCTCGAAGGTACGCTCGTCCGTAACGATTCCAAGTCACCCTGTATGTTGTCCAGCACGTGATGAAAATGAGCAAGGTTCGTTTCGACGTTCAAATTTTCTAAATATTCGATCTTCTGCTGAACCGTGCTCAACGTGTCTTGTATGCTCGTCAACGCATTCGCTTCAGCGTGAATATTTTTAATTTCTTCGTTGATCAACTCCAGAGACGCCTGAAGCGTAGCGATGGTGGTTTGAATGTGTTCGAAATCTTGATAAGCCTCCAATTGAATTTTTATGTTCGCGACGCTTTTACCGATGACCTGCAGTTCGTCTGACGATGGTAGGTTCGTCATGGTATCTTCCAAAGTCTGTAACTTGGATTTAATTTCTTCCAACGTGCCGGTGAATTCTTCTTGTAATTTGGAAACAACAACATGCAAGCGTTCTACATCAATATCCTTCACGACGGTTTGAAGTTCAGAGAAATTCTTTTCGATTGCCGAAGCTCGTTCTTCGATTTCGAGTTTCAATTTTTCCAAATCTTCATTTTTCGATTGAAATTGCTGCAATTTGGCCAAATCATTTTGAAGCTTATCCACGCTCAACTGTATATTTTGAACGTTGTCGTAAGAAGGTACGTCGACATAATTTTTTATGAGCGTTTTCAGTTCGGAATCGATTTTCAGAATGGGGTCGAGACATTGCGTTTGGAGCGTAGCGATCTCCGACTCTAAACTTTTGTTTAAGGTCTCCTGCAAAGCGATTAAATCGCTCCTCAACTTTTTAATTCGGACGTCCAACATGAGAATCTCTTCTGCGTGGTCTACACGCTTAGTGTTGCCGAAAATATCGTTAGGCATTTTGGTTAACGGTTATTTATAATAGGATAGACGATTCGTAATTCTACGAAGAGAGGAATGAGTTTGTCGTAATCTCCTAGGAGTTCCACGTATAAACAATCTCCTGCAGAAACATCGTACGTAATGTTAGAAAGGATCTTGTCGTGCTTGATTCGAAAAATGTTCTTGCCGGTAGATATTTTGATTTCGCCTACGTTTTCCGGATTCACGGTGATTTGAAGTTTTCCATCGATCGGAATTTCGTAAAAATGTAAATTGTTGTTAAAGACATAAAACATCTTGCCCACATCGTCATCCAATTTCGTCCAAATGCTGTTAAGGTGAACGATCAGTAGACCGTTGAGTTTAGTTAACATGGAAGGTAGAAATTCATGATCTGTCGTCGCGTGGTGTACAGTCTCCATGTTGGTTTGTTTTCGGAAACCAAAAAGATTCATATTATGCTGGTTATTTAAAATACGGTCAAAGTTTTTTTTGTAATAACAGTCAGTGTTTTTTTTTTTTTTTTGTAATGACTAACAAAATGATTTTTTTTGTTTTTTTTTTTTGTTTTGTTTTATGAATCTTCTGTTGAAGATGGGCATATGTTGCAGGTTTTGCTTTCTGCTAAGCGATAGTACCCCCACGGCAGTGTGTGGATTCCACATTGGAGAACGCACCTCTTGTCGTCGTTGGGATCCAGGGCAATCTTCCTCACTTTGTTGGTGGTCAACACATGGTCGACGCTCTGGATGCGCTGTTCTGCTCTTAGAACCGACGACCTGGTCTTGAGGCAATCCACGAAGTCCTCGAATGTGAGATGCTGCCGAACCACCTGTCTGCCGACACCCTTGGCCTTCTTGGTAACGCTACCCTCGGCTTTGATGGTATAGGCCTTGGCGCGAAGACCTGCAAACTCAAGAATCACATCTCCGTCCTTCTCATCTTTGAGTTTGCCAGGCACCTTTTTGTTGCGAGCCAGGATGTCGTACTGGTTCGGCTGGGGATAGCCCGAGGTGTCGAAGAGCTCTTCAAGAGCTGGAACTGTGGCTATATCCCCGTATGCGTCGGCTGTGCGAACGTGGTACACTAAGCTGTCCGTGTCCGTGTAGAGAAGCGAGATGTTGTGGTCGTAGTGTGGACGTAATATGTCGTAGTACGTCTCGAACATGTGGAGCTTGCTCAGATCCAGAACAGTGGCTCCAACGTAGATGGGCTTGTTGAGCTTCACCACGCCTTGCCTCATGTGAATCAGAGCCAGCTGCTCGTTATAGATTGTTCGAGACTTGAACAATGGACTCGCGACAAGCTGACGACATCGCTCTTTCCTCGTCACCAATTTTATGTCCACGCGATTCCGTACATTCTCCATGGTTTTGCCAAACACCGCATTATTCATAAGCTTGAAGAAATCCTTATCAAGCTCGGACGTAGCTGCGGTGCGGTGTTCGGTGTTGAGCTCGATATATGGACGCAACCATCGAGAATGCTCGAACTTGAGGATGTGGTGAACTGCGTGGACTGTGACTCCTTGCTGCATCAACCACCGGAGATTCCGGTAGTAAAGGACGTAATTCTTCTTGGGTTCGAAATCCATGACGAGCTTCTTCTGGTTGGAATTGGGTGGACACTTGAACTCGGGTGCAGGGGGAAGATCGCAGAACAAATCCTGCAGCGTCTCGGAGAACTCAAGGTCCACCTCGGCGAAGAACCCATGTTCCGAATCGTCGAAACCTTCAACGTCGAAGTTGGAAGGGTCAGCCCACTCGAACCCTCTAAAGGGGAGTGGCTGCATCATGGAGTGCCCGTACAAGTTATTCACGTCTGTGTGCATGATGTAGCTCGACGGTTGGGTAGAGTCGTAGCCAGTAGCCATGTGATGGTTGTTGGCGCGCGCGTGCCGTTGCGACACCTGGACCATGCCACCCCGCACGGCGCGTTCCACAAACAGCATCATGTCTACGTCCGAAAGAAGCTCCAGCTTGATTTTCGTCACCAGAAACATGGCTGACCATGCCAGTCCGGGGAGACTATAGAAGTAGGCGGGGTCCAGGTGGTAGATGCTCATTGCGGTCGCCCGGAACGTCTGGAACACGTCGGCGAGGAGCGTCACATCAAGTCTGAGGTAGGCGTCGTGGTAGTCTCCGAGAGTTCGACAACCTAGCTCGCGCCACATGGACTGGGCGTGATGATATTCTTCGTCGGTGATGTTCGAGCCCCGTAACTGACTGTAGAACTTCGCCTGGGGAGGTAGCGACGTCTCCGCAAACTTGGTAGAGTCGGTGACGTATTCGTAGGGGTAGACCCCCTTACGCCTGAAGAGACTGGCGTCCAAGTTCGGAAAATTCGCAGAGGTGATGAGCATTTTCTTGTCGCTAAGCTTCCCCGCAAGAGCATCGAGGCTGGCTGGGAGGAACCTCAGGGAGTCGAGGAAGCGAAGTTCGACGGTAGAGTCGGATTCTGGGATTAACACTCGCTTGCTCACACTGATGTAACGCTCCTCGTTCTGCGCCAGGACGTTGATTCGCTCGTTGTCGTACCCAAGATGCTTGATCAGGTGGTGAAAATCGTACCCCGAGCCGTTGTGAAAAAACACAGGGATGAAGCGTGGGTCCCGGGCCAAGCGATTGCAGTCGTTGCACCAAGAACCAACATACCTACCGCTAAAGTGATCGTGGTGATGGACTTTACGGTTGTTGGCGGTGTACTCCTCGACGCAGACAGGGCAAGTGATGGCCTCGTCGTGTCTACGTTGATCATCGGGGGACAGTGGGAGCATAGACTTGGAGGTCAACAGCACCTTCCCTATCTCGTTGGCTTCCACAACCATCCTCTCGAGGAAGTGTTTGGCTGCGTCGGGACCACGGTACACGTAGGGCTCGGGCGCGATGTGTTGATCTCGTCGCACCACAACGTATGCGAAACTGGATGCCTCGTGGAGTTGGTAAGGGGTGGTGGAAGAAACTTCGGGATCGGGATCGCAAGTAGACAGGGGTTTGAGAAAGGCCTCGAAATCCGCGATGATGATAGCGGGGTGCTCCACCATGGCACCGTGCTTGCGGAAACGCTCCACGTCGCCAGGTTTGGGCAAGTCTGCCAACCCAGGTTCGTTGGCTTTGCAGTAGAGCTTGTGGTTAGCGAGCTTCTCGGCAGCGATGTTGCGACCTCTGATGCGCTGGTAATCCTGCCGTTTTTGATTACGAAATTTAGACAAGCACCTGGGACAAACTTCTATGTGGGTTTTGTCTTTGCTCAGCTGGCTTGAAACAAGCCGAGAGAGCGAGCGAATAAGGGTGTAATGGTGGTGGGTCTCGTCCTTGATAAGCAGAAGATGAATTTCCTGCGCACTATCGTCGTCTACGTTGCTCACCCGGATAGGGAAAACCACATTTTTGTTTTTGGTGAGGCCATAAACGTTGATGGCCAACCGAGGGTTGTGTGTACGGGCCTCGAACTTGCGAATATCCGAGACCTTCACCGGATAGTTGATCCCAGCAATGGCATCTTCCAGCTCTGGCTCGTAGGGTAGATAGTGGTTAACTCGGTGTGGTTGTTTTTTCCAGTGAACAGGGTGCAACGCTGCAAGCACAGACCAAACAAAGCACTTGGCGTCACTGTTCTGAATGTTCAGGACAGCCTTCTTTGCCTCAATTGCTTCTGGTAAGGAGACGTAGCTGGAGGCGGAGAGAGGCACAAAGTTGGAAAGTTTGACGCGCAGTTCGTGAGGCTCCCCACACAGCGAACCTCCCGAGCCCTTAGCTTCATGTTCTTCTTGCTTTGCCAGCAGCTCCTCGACAAACTTGTTGTAGATTACCTCTAGGTTTTCGACATTCGCCAGATGCAGCGTCCTTGCCTTGGTGTTGTGGCAGAAGCTGTAAATTTCATCAGACGGTTTTTTGTACCAGCAACGAAGCGATGCGTAGAATTTAGTGGAGGAGTGCGTAGCCAGTGTATTACTAAAAATAGAAACTATTTCTGCTCGTTTCTCCTCTAAAAAGCTACGAACATCGCAAGAGCCATCCGACAATTGAACGTAATCTCCTAATATTCCACCGAAAGCAGACCGGTCTGCTTTTGGAGGCTTGACGCGTTTAGCAGGTGGTGCATTGATGGAGGCTGCTTCTGCCTTCCTCTTGGTGGAGGTCGAAGGCTGGGCCCCAGATGTATTTTTGCTTAGACAAGTAAGCTTATGCTTCTTGACATACGCAATTGTAATGTATTTATTGCATCCGGAACACAGTTCGGTGGCAGCCAAATGCTTGCTTGGCACGCAGGTGCGACAATGTCTTGCAAAATTTTTGCTTGATATGGCTGTTTTGCACACAGGACAACTTTTCATGGAGCGCATTTTTTTTTGGGTATGTTTATTTATATGTGATCGGTTGGTGGTAGAGTGTTGTCTTCCTCAAATATGTGTTTTAATCAACCCTATAAAAAAATTGAAAAATATATAAGAAAAATATGATTGTAGATAGAAAAAAAATAAATATTGTATGCATGTGTAATTCTATTTAGCTTATTTTTGCTAGACACAAATCTTCTTCAGATTTTATTGCCCACTAGTATATTTTTCTACCATTCTAGTAGAGGTGTGAAACTATGAAAATGTTCTGAGACAATCTTCTCTAGAATATTCTCCCCCAAAGCTAATGTTAACAACCTGTTGTAACCTAAGCATCGTGTGTATTGCATCCGGCGAAGCCACGCTAACGCCCAAGCAGCTCGCTATTATGTACCTGCACGCTCCGGATATGCTGACGATCTTCCATCCCAGCTCGCTGTTGTGTGCCTGCATGCTCCGGTTATCTCGCTCGCTCTGAAACAAAATATAAACAAAACAAATTGTATACACCCAAGCGACCCGCTATTATGTACTTGCATGCTCCAGATGTTGCAGGGTAGGTGTACTGACGAGGCTCACCGTTGTGTAACTTTCGTCGTCCCAAGGCCTACGTATTGTTTGATAGCACACGCAGAAAGGAGAGGGAACAAAATTGTAGTTTTTCTAGATGTGTTTGCGCCATAATACAGAAATAATAAGAGGCGTCAGCGCGTGCACGTGTGTGTGTGGCACATCGTTCCCGAGAGAGGTTTACAAAAGTCACGATATACAAACATTAGTGTCCCCGGGACTTGGAAGATTACGATAAAGTGCATTCGTACTTCAAAAATAAGAAAATGCATTATTTACTCATCATGCTGTGCCAGCACAACAAATAAATGCGCGGAACGTGGAGAGAAAATAAGTTTTTTTATTTTTTTTATTTTTGAGGTTTTGGTGATCGCCAAATAAGTAAAATAAATTTTTGATGTTTTGGTGCTGGACGCCAGCGTGCGCGCGCGTGTGTGGCACATCGTCCCCGAGAGAGGTTTACAAAAACCGTGTCCGGATTGGCAAGCGCTCCATCCTGTTCTCTCCCGTTGCTCTCGCGTCCGAATCTGCATGTCCCCTTGTAGTACGGCTGTCACTTTTCCCGCCAGGTGTCAGCCCGAACTTCACCCACCGCGCTCTGGGGCGCAAACAAACATGACAATAATTTCCACCTAACTACTCACATTAAAAATATAACACGCTATTTCATCATTTACGTTTTCTGCATTCATTATCGATAAAATATTAAAATATAGAGTTTTACATCCTCTAATCAGTAAATATTGTCTGTACAAAGTGAAAGTTAGAATATGGCTGCCAAGCGCAGCGTCACAGCGAGTTCAAGCGTGCATCTGTCGCGCCTCCCTCCGACTCCACGTCTACCGCAAATTCGGACAACAGAGATTGGCTGAGTCCCGGATGGAACAGCGCTCTAGGTGACATCTGCTGCTGATTCGGACGCAGCCCTGGACACTTCTATTAGTCAGTGTTGCCAACTCCCATTTGTAGGTTAGCTTCGCCTGTAAAATATCACATGATGAAATATTCTTCAGGTAAGTTGGCAACATTAAACCGCAATTGATGTTACCAGTGTTGTCAACTTCTATTTGTAGGTTAGCTTCGCCTGTAAAATATCACATGGTGAAATATTCTTGAGGTGAGTTGGCAACACTGGCAACATCAATTGATGGCACTCAACCCGTGCACCTCCACTAGTCAGTGTTGCCAACTCCCATTCGTAGGTTATCTTTGCTTGTAAAATATCATATGGTGAAATATTCTTGGGGTGAGTTGGCAACACTGATCGCCAATTGATGGCGCTCAACTGAGCTGATTACACTAATCAGTGTTGCTAACTCCCATTCGTAGGTTAGCTTCGCTTGTAACATATCACATGGTGAAATATTCTTGGGGTGAGTTGGCAACACTGATCGCCAATTAATGCTGGTGAACCCGGCTACCTCCACTAATCCGTGTTGCCAACTCCCATTTGTAGGTTAGCTTCGCTTGTAAAATATCACATGGTGAAATATTCTTAAGGTGAGTTGGCAACACTGCGAGAAAACCTCAAGCGTTGCCAGCTCCTTGCTTGAGGTTAGGTTATACCCAAAAACAAAAACCTTGGTTATTTTTTCGAGTAAGAGGTTGGCAACACTGTGTACCTCACTATACCTCATTTTCGGTTGTGGTACCCGGGACACTGTACTACTCTGTAAGTTAGCTTCGCCTGTAAAATATCACATGGTGAAATATTCTTGAGGTGAGTTGGCAACACTAAACCGCAATTGATGTTACCAGTGTTGCCAACTCCCATTTGTAGGTTAGCTTCGCCTGTAAAATATCACATGGTGAAATATTCTTGGGGTGAGCTGGCAACACTGCGAGAAAATGAGGCTCATGCCTTACGAGAGAAATCCATTAAGGCGAGCCTCACCGAGCCTCATTTTCGGTTGGTGAACCCGTGCCACTGTACTACTACTGTCCTTTATTATATACGTGTGACGGTTTCCGGGTACAACTCGAACCACGGTAAAAAGTTCCGTGCTCCAGTTTCGTGTGAAACCCCTGTCGAACGTTCGCTTCAATTTACTGACCCTCACCTGGTCTCCAATTTTGAATTTTGATTTCTTGGTAGTCGTGGGAGTGTACTTTGGACAGTAAACTGTAGAAATTAAACGCTGCTCGTTAGATTTCGTAACGTCAGCTGGCTTCATGCCTATCGTTCTGTGTACCGTATCATTATAAGTATCGACGAGTTCCGGCAGGATGTTGACCCATTTGTAATTCCCCCGAAGGGTGAATTGTTTCCACATGTGTGTTTTCAAGGTTCGATTAAATCTTTCCACGATGCTGGCTTTGATGTGACTGAAGGTTGAATAATGTCGAATGCCATGTTTTTGAATAAACTTTTGGAATACGGCATTGTAAAATTCCTTCCCCTTGTCTGTTTGCAAAAACCGAGGTCGTCTGCCGTTTTCGCGAAAAATTGTCTTGAATGCTTCCGTGACGCACGTCCCCGTTTTGGCTTTCAAAGGTAGAGCCCATGCGAATTTCGAAAATGTGTCTATGACTGTGAGGAGGTACTTGTTGCCCTTGTTCAATTTATGCACATTTTTTAGATTGCCGCTACTCATCTCCACGAGGTCACTTTGCCAGAGGTCGTCGATGCCCTTGGTCACCACCGCCAAACGTTCGTAGTTGCGACGTGCAGGTTTATGCAATTCTTCGACGATGGCTTGCCTAGACATTTTTTAGAGATTACGTTTGAAGAGAAGCACCAGCGTGATGGGATTCAAAGAGGGTGGCACTTCGCTCGTGTTTTGAACGATCAGCTTATCGCCGGCACTCACGTCAAAAACGGTAAGATCTTCGTCTTCGTGTATTTCATATATGTTGCGCGTTTCGTTCCAACGTGCCAGAGGAATGTTTCCTGCTTTCTGGACACCACGATTCGATATCAAGGTCATGGTGGGAACGCTAGCTTTTCTGCCGTGAGACCAGTACGAAAATTCATTTATCTGAATCGTGCCATCGAGGAGAAACTTGTAGTACGGATGATAAGGATGTAACATGTACAGTTTGTTACCTTCGACGAACGTGGAGATTCTCTGTTGATTGGGTACGCTGTTGATTTCGATGGCTTGCAGAGAATGCAGTTTAGCGAATTTAGTATCGACGCTAACGAGGTTGCTGTGAAGCTGTCCCAGTGTATTTTGTACGGGCAACAAATATTCGACTATGGTATCCGTTACTGTAGAAAATGACGGTTTGATTTTCACTTCCACGTTCAACTGCTTGAAGTTTTCGTTGAGTTCTTGCAACTTGGCACCGAAAGAGGCCAGCGTCGATTCCTGCGTGGATTCCAACACTCCAACTTGATCTCTGATGTTGACGACGATACTCTGAAGGTTCTCGACTTGATTTAATTTCGAGCTCTTCTCGGTGAGATCGTTCACGATGCTTCGCATCTCGGTAAACTGCGTGTGAAGGTCGGCGACGCTCTGCGAAGTGGGCAGCGTCGACACCAGCGAAGCAAGTTCGTCTCGAATCTGTTCCACGTTCGCCGTTTCCGTTTCCAGTCGTTTCAGCATTCGAGATATGTTCCTTTTCAAAGCGTGCAATTCTTTGGAGGTGGGGAGATTGGCAACCCTACTCTCGAGATCGCTCAATGAACTTTTGACGTCGCTCGAATCGGATAGTGCCGTCACGGCTGTTTTCAATTTTTCCAAATCTTCGCTCGAAGGTACGCTCGTCCGTAACGATTCCAAGTCACCCTGTATGTTGTCCAGTACGTGATGAAAATGAGCAAGGTTCGATTCGACGTTCAAATTTTCTAAATATTCGATCTTCTGCTGAACCGTGATTAACGTGTCTTGTATGCTCGTCAACGCACTTGCTTCAGCGTGAATATTTTTAATTTCTTCGTTGATCAACTCCAGAGACGCCTGAAGCGTAGCGATGGTGGTTTGAATGTGTTCGAAATCTTGATAAGCCTCCAATTGAATTTTTATGTTCGCGACGCTTTTGCCGATGACCTGCAGTTCGTCTGACGATGGTAGGTTCGTCATGGTATCTTCCAAAGTCTGTAACTTGGATTTAATTTCTTCCAACGTGCTAGCGAATTCTTCTTGTAATTTGGAAACAACAACGTGCAAGCGTTCTACATCAATATCCTTCACGACGGTTTGAAGTTCAGAGAAATTCTTTTCGATTGCCGAAGTTCGTTCTTCGATTTCGAGTTTCAATTTTTCCAAATCTTCATTTTTCGATTGAAATTGCTGCAATTTGAGCAAATCATTTTGAAGCGAATCCACGCTCAACTGTATATTTTGAACGCTGTCGTAAGAAGGTACGTCGACATAATTTTTTATGAGCGTTTTCAGTTCGGAATCGATTTTCAGAATGGGGTCGAGACATTGCGTTTGGAGCGTAGCGATTTCCGACTCTAAACTTTTGTTTAAGGTCTCCTGCAAAGCGATCAAATCGCTCCTCAACTTTTTAATTCGGACATCCAACATGAGAATCTCTTCTGCGTGGTCTACACGCTTAGTGTGGCCGAAAATATCATTAGGCATTTTGGTTAATGGTTATTTATAATAGGATACACAATTCGTAATTCTACGAAGAGAGGAATGAGTTTATCGTAATCTCCTAGGAGTTCCACGTAAAGATAATCTCCTGCAGAAACATCGTACGTAATGTTAGAAAGCATCTTGTCGTGCTTGATTCGAAAAATATTCTTGCCGGTAGAAATTTTGATTTCGCCTACGTTTTCCGGATTCACGCTGATTTGAAGTTTCCCACCGATCGGAATTTCGTAGAAATGTAAATTGTTATTTAAGACGTAAAACATCTTTCCCACATCGTCATTCAGTTTCGTCCAGATACTATTGAGGTGAACAATTAGTAGACCATTGAGTTTAGTTAACATGGAAGGTAGATCTGTCGTCGTGCGGTGTACAGTCTCCATGTTTGTTTGCTTTCGGAAACCAAAAAGATTCATGCCGGTTATTTAAGAAAAAATTGAGAAGGTATCTAATATAAACAACACCACAAATAGCAACTTCATCTATGGTAGATCGTTTATGGTTTTGGGGTCTAATATAAATAACACCACAAATAGTAACTTCATCCATGGTAGATTATTTATGCTTGGGGGTCTAATATAAATAACATCACAAATAGTAACTTCATCTATGGTAGATCATTTATGGTTTTGGGGTCTAATATAAATAACACCACAAAAAAAAAATATGTGCAATTTAGTAACTTCATTTTTTTTTTCTTAGCAAAAGAATGGAGAAGAAGGAGGCGAAACGTGCATGTGACCACTGTGGGACATATATATCCATTTCAAATTTGAGTAGACATCGGAAGAATGTGCATGGGGAAGGATCAAGTAAGAGAGAGCTCGATGATGACGATAAAGTGCCACGAAAAAAGCAGAAGAGTGCCGGCGAAAGTATTCGAAATATTTTAACCGAGAAGACTTTCCGATCTGAAGAAACATCTGATCTAAACATCTTTTTTCGCTCGGTCAAAAGCAAGTTAATTTCGTCTATCACCGAAGCTTTGTTGCAATGCTCGTTGAAAATCCACCTCATCGTTTCCGTCATTTACGAAAACGTAAAAAAAGAGCGAGAAACTTTCCATCATTACACTGGTGTAAAGAGCCTCCACGCCGCCGATGTCGATGAGGTGGATGCCATTTGCAACCAGATGTTTGACGCTTTGTTGAACAAGCATGAGACTTTCGAACAACATGGATCGGGTTGGACACTTTGCGGTTCGCATCACACTTTAACTTTGAAGGTGGCACGATACAACCCGATGGGGGGATCCAGCTTCATCGATTTGCCCGAGAAAATAGCCAGTAAGAAAGCAATCATCAACATTCAAAATGAGGATAACAGATGCTTTTTGTGGTGCATTATTGCCGATCATCACCCAGCCAATAATAACAAACAATGTTTATACCACTACAACAAGCCAGAACATCTCTCAGAATTTGAAAAACCTATGGCTGGCATTAATTACCCTGTAAATCTGCAAGATATTAGTAAATTTGAGGCACAGTACAAGACAGATAAAAACAAAAATATAGCAGTACACATCTTCGGATTAGACAAAAACAACATCTACGTTCTCAGACATAGCAACATTAAAAGTGATCGTGTCATCAGATTACTTCTGATCGAAGATGATGATAATTATCATTATTGTCTAATTCAGAATCTTCCAAAATTAATAAGAAGTCAAATTACCAGAGATCACCATAAAATTCAAGTATGCGACAGATGCCTGAGTATATTCTACGGTCAAGGAAAAAAGAATGCTGATGAAGAACTCCGAGATCATCATGAAATATGTAGTAAACATCCGGCTACGGCTATCAAAATGCCTTCTCGAGACATGACATTTTCCAACTACAAGGCATTACTCTGGCATCCCATGGTGATATGCGCCGACTTTGAAAGTTTCCAACTTCCACTCGCCATCTGCGAACCGAATCCCAGCATATCGAGCACCACCGAAATTCTACATCACGAAGCCTGCGCTTTTGGATTGATGGTCAACAACACAGGTAATGTTATTTTATATCGTGGCAATGATGCTCCACAAAAATTCGTTCAAACCTTGAAACAGATGGCCATACAATTCGCTCCTCTACTAAGAGAAGACAAACCAATGGAGCCTCTTACCCAGGAAGAGATGGAAGCATACAACCTTGCCTCTCAGTGCGGCGTGTGCGAATGTAACTTCACCCTCGAAAATGTCAAAGTTCGCCACCACAATCATCACACGGGGAAATATGTGGCCCCCCTGTGTAACGACTGTAATATACAAATCAAGAAACCGAATTTTATTCCTGTATTCATTCACAATTTGGAGGGCTACGACGCCAAAATCTTCATAAAGGAGATGGGATGCGATGCTCAACCCATTAGCGTCATAGCTCGCACCAACGAGAAATTCATTTCATTCAGCAAGATGGTGGACGTTGGAAATGGCAATCACATAAAAATTCGCTTCTTGGACTCCTACAACTTTCTGTCTTCGAGTTTGGCAACACTTGCGTCTCAACTCACCAACAATGATTTGGTTGCCACCAGGAAATGTTTTGGTGACCAACATTTAGCACTGTTGAGACGCAAGGGTGTTTACCCCTACGAATACATGACGGATGCTTCCAAATTCTCAGAAACATCGTTACCACCGAGAGAAGCATTCTACAGTCGTCTTAGCGACACCTGTTGCACTGAAGAGGACTACCATCATGCTCAGCTTGTCTGGTCTACATTCTCTTGTCAAACTATGGCCGACTATCACGATCTGTATCTGAAACTGGATGTTACGCTATTGAGTGACCGTTTTCATCTCCATCGCTCGAGAGGAATAGCAGCATATGGTTTGGACCCCGTTTTCAGCTACACCACACCGGGTTATTCTTGGCAGGCAATGTTAAAATCCACGAAGGTGAAGATAGAACTCATCAAGGACGTCAATCAACTTTTGTTTGTCGAAGAGGCAAAACGTGGTGGAATCGTCCAGTGCCCCCTTCGATACGTCAAGGCCAACAATCCATATGTTGCCGATTTCGATGCAGGGAAACCGACAAACTTCTTGGCATACTGGGACATGAACAACCTGTATGGTTATGCCATGTCCGAGTCTCTGCCCATCGGAGAATACGAATGGATGAAGGAGCAGGAACTTCGAGATTGTTTGAAATGGAGCGAAGATCATGAAAATGGATGTTTCCTAAAAGTAGATTTGGAATATCCTGCATCGCTTCATCGAGAACACCATGGATTTGCGATGGCACCTGTGATGGAATTGGCTCCGGAGAAGAAGCTGATGCTCACCTTCAAGAGCAAAGAGAATTACGTGGTGCATTATCGCCTCCTACAATTCTACCTCCAGCATGGATTGGTTTTGAAATGCGTGCACTCGGGATTGAAGTTTAGACAGACCAGGTGGCTAGCACCCTATATCGACGGCAACACTCAACGTCGAGCATCAGCTTCTTCTTCCGCAGACAAAGACCTATACAAGTTGATGAACAACAGCATCTACGGCAAGAGCATGGAAGATGCCAGGAAAAAAAGAAATATCAACTTAGTCTCCGACCCGAAGAAAATAAACAAGCTCGTCGCTCAACCCACGTACAAAAACTTCACGATACTGAGCGACACGTTGGTATTGATCGAACGTGCTCTCCACCACATAACATTCAACAAACCAATCGCCGTGGGAGTCGCGATCCTCGAGTTGTCGAAGCTAGCCATGTACAAGTTTCACTACGACGTCATGAAACCACGCTATGGAGAGGCGATCGAGGTGGCGTACACCGACACGGACAGCTTCGTGTACAACATTCGCACCGATGATCTATACGAAGATCTCAAAAGCATGAGCCAGCATTTCGATTTCTCCAATTATCCAAAAAATCACACTCTATTCGACGACAGCCAGAAAATGACGATCGGGAAGATGAAGGATGAAGTCAACGGCCGCATCATCACAGAGTTTGCTGGCCTTCGAGCGAAAATGTACGCCATCAAAATTCAGGATGAGACCGAAATAAAAAAGGCAAAGGGGGTGGGGTGTTCGAGCACAAACAAACTAACCGTAGAAGATTACAAGTCGTGCTTGTTCGACAAAAAAATCAAACGTATGACCGAACATCGGATCACGAGCACCATCGATCAGCTGCATACATCCGCGATAAACAAAGTGGCGCTTGATCCCCACGACACCAAATTGAGGCTACTGGATTGCAACATCCACACCCGAGAATGGGGATACCATGACGAGGAAGAAACCTGCTCGCACCATTAGACTTCTTCATCAAAAAAGTACGTATTATTTCTTGCACCACTTTTTTTTTTAAAAAAAAACAATTATTCACACTTATTTTTGCATTCACATTTTTTTTTTATTTTTCTATCATTTTTTTAAAAAAAAACAATCATTCACACTAATTTTTGCATTCACACTTTTTTTTTTTATATTTTTCTATCATATTATGTACACTATTTTAAGGATATTTTTTTTCTTTCAGATGCTGCACCCTACGGAAACTTTTTTAGTTCTTACACATTTCCATTCTTAACCAAAAATTTTTCTTCTCTTCAATCATAAAACACACACATTACACACGGAGGTCCTCTGTAGGGAGTCATGGGGGAGTTTAAAAAAAAAACCATGAAACTCTACAGAGGCATGGCTTTGTTAGCCGTGGCCATTAGAACTGTGTTGGGCACCACGCACCCCTGGCGGGATATTTTCTTTTTTTTTAGGGGGCCAGGGATTTCCTTAACAAAAATAAATTTTGATTATCACACACACACATTGTAGAAGATCACACCTGAGAGTTTTAAAAACAAAACATCGTGGCAGATTACGCTGAGAGTGCAAGGTCGTGGTAGATTACACTGAGGAACCTCACAGTAAAAGAAACAGCTGCCTTATAGGAAAATGTCGTAAGTCATTTCAAATGTAGGTCAAAGGACAATGTTAACATAAGAGTAGAAGGTAAAAAAAATAGCTTAAAAACTAATGCCAGAGTTTTTCTTCTGTCTAATTTTCTCTTATTGTAAGTTAGTTTAGCCGTAAAACGGATTACGCTGAGAGCAGAAGCCTATTAGCAGGTTGTTGTAGATTACACTGAGGGCGCTTACAGTAAGAGGGAGGCAGCCTTATAGGAAAATATCATAAATCATTTCAAATGTAGGTCGAAAAGCGATGTGGCATAAAAGCAAAATTTGCAGAAGGTAAAAAATAGCTTAAAAACTAATGCCAGAGTTTTTCTTCTGTCTAATTTTCTCTCATTGTAGGTTAGTTTAGCCCGTAAAACAGATTACGCTGAGAGCAGAAGCCTATTAGCAGGTCGTAGTAGATTACGCTGAGGGCGGCCTTACAATAAAAAAAAGGTAGCCTTATAGGAAAATATCGTAAGTCATTTCAAATGTAGGTCGAAAAGCGATGTGGCATAAAAACAAAATTTGCAGAAGATAAAAAATAGCTTAAAAAGTGATGCCACAGCTTTTCTTCTGTCTAATTTTCTCTCATTGTAGGTTAGTTTAGCCGTAAAACAGATTACGCTGAGAGCAGAAGCCTATTAGCAGGTTGTAGTAGATTACACTGAGGGGGAGAAAAAAAAAAAGGGGGGGGGGCCTTACAGTAAGAGGGGGGCAGCCTTATAGGAAAATATCGTAAGTCATTTCAAATGTAGGTCAAAAAACGAGTTTAGCATAAAAAATAGCTTAAAAAGTAATATCAGGACTTTTTCTATCCATTTTTATCTCATTGTAGGTTAGGTTAGTGCGTAAAACAAAAACCTTGGTGATTTTTCGAGTGAGGAGTTGGCAACACTGCTCATGCCTTACGAGAGAAATCCATTAAGGTGAGAAAGTAGGTCAAAGGACGCTTCCAGAACGTAGGGTTCCACCTACTCCTGTGTGTCTGTTCGAGGTGGTTACACACCGTATTGACAGCCTGTGCCCTCTCAGATGCAAGCTTTTCATGTAGGGTTATAGTGGTGTTGAACTTTCTGGCCACCCTGTACACCATATCTGCATTGTTGGTGTTCATTTGTGTTGCATTGTGCATCTGTACCTTCCTTATGTTCATTAAACTTGGTGAATTGACATTTTCTTTTCATTTAGTCCTACTTCGTTCGAGTTGCTTAAGTTTTGTGGAGCAGTGTATCTTTCACTCTTTTACAAGTTCTAACATTCATAATTTTTCTTATAAATAACCGGCCTCTGTGGCAGGGTTATCAGCTACGGTCGCCCTGGTTTAAATCCAGATCTAGGAATAGGTACTATTTGGGAGCATCCCTTCATCAATTTCATCATATCATCAGTCATTCTCATCTTCGCGATTAGCCAAAAGTGACAGAAAAGCGAAGTAAAGTAAGCCAAATCAATTAATATTACAACAGTTTCGTTCATGTAGTTACATGAAACTGATTATGAAGAGCAAAGGAAGTTGTCTGTTAAACGTTTGGCTAAAATTTAATACAATGGCGCATTCTTACGTTTACTATGGACGAGCGACGAGGCCCACTTTCATGTTAGTGGATTTGTGACTAAAGAAAACTATCGTTAATGTTCAGATGAGAATACCGTCAACTGTATCAACGCCCGTTACACTGGGAGAGAGTCACGGTGTGGTGTGCGGTCTCCTCATTGGGAATAATCGGTCCTTTCTTCTTCGAGGATGCGAAGGTTATCCCGCAAGGTTGTTAAAGGTCCAAGAACCCATAAATTCTAATTGGTTCTATTGGGTTTCGCTGCAGGACCGGAATCTTTTTTTTTCTCGCACTATTTAAATTCGATCCAAGTTGCATATTCTTTTATTTCAATACGGAACTTGGACCCTATTTAAATTGATCCGGAAAAAAGGTTCCTGGACCGAATTGAAATACTTTATAGATAACAAGGTTCTTTACCGTCCAGAACCCATTTACGCTTGCTGATTTTCTCTTCTGGACCTTCTTCTGATTATGATCTCCCCCCCCCCAAATTCTTCAATAATTTCGCACCCTGGGACACCTTGAACATAAGGCGTATACAAGCCGACCACACACTATTGTAGAGCTCAAAACAACATCAGTATGGAAATTAGAAACATTCCTATTCAGATGTTGGAACGTGCCATGGACGATTTCCGTCACAGATTACCCGAGTGTCAACGACGAAATCGTGTTCGCCTCTAGGACGGAATTTTCAAAACATGAACGTGACTGTGACTATGCAATGTTTAAGGGTGTAGTTTACGTGTTTGATTTTTTTCTAATAAAGGTATAATTTCACAAGACATTAAATATGTCCATTTGACTATTTAAAACACTACGAAAAATACAAATTAAAAATATTGTACAACGAAGTCTGATTCGAGTGTTGAGTCATTCCGATATACTGCGTCTTATTTCATGTTGGGTTAGAATATTTCTGTATTTATCCAACTAACTTACTATATCTTAGAGATTACATCTTCGTTAATAAGTATTAAAACAATGTATTTCAAAGCTTCTTATATCCTTATCGTTAATCGAAAATCTGAACGACTTTCGTGCGTAAAATATTGATGAATCAATGTAGCCCTGCATTACTTCGGTAGGACAGACCATGATTCCTTGCGAGTAACCATGATCCTTTTCGACACATTTGGCGCATGCGCAGTAGTGTAAACAAAGATTGCGGCAAGTAGTGTATCTGTTGCTGTGGAACAGCGGTGTATAATGAAATTTCTCGTGAAGGAGAAGGTGAAGCCTGCTGAATTTTGGCGTAGACTGCAAGCACAGTATGGTGAATAAGCACTGTCACCGGCAAGAGTGTACGAATGGTGTCAACAGTTCAGTGAAGGGCTGGAGTCTTCCGTCTGCCGGTAAGATTTTAGGAACTGTCTTCTGGGACATGAAAGGTGTTATCCATGTGGATTTTTTTTAGAGAAGGGTGCCACAATTAATGCCCAGTATTACTCAACACTGATTCACGGTGCTGTACGTGGGGTCGTTCGGAAGAAAAGACCTGGAATGTTGTCGAAACATGTCATTCTTCTCCATGATAATGCCAGGCCACACATGGCCAATTTGACTCAAACAACACTGGCCAAATTGCACTGGGAGGTCCAGATTTAACCCCCAGTGATTTCCACTTATTTGGGGCTCTTAAAGAGCATTTGGGCGGGACGCACTTCCAGACAGATGAGGAACTCAAGAACGCCGTCCTGCAGTGGTTACGACACCAACCTACTTCTTTCTACGCCAAAGGCATCTTAAAAGGAACTTCCACAACGATGGCAACGCTATCTGGATGTCCAGGGGGAACACTTTGAAAAACTGACATAGTTTGGTGCTTCTACATATGTATGTATATTTCCTGTCTAGAAATAAAAATCTTGGTCGACCTTGAACGACCCTTGTACATCATTCACAAGTGTTTGAAATTAAGGTACATCATTAACCTAATTGATTTTTTTTGGGGGGGGGGGTCGTGCGACGAAAGTTGGAATTTCTCAATAACTTAGTAAAATGACAATTCTAGATTTTTTTCATTTAAAGCTCTACAATAATTCAATATATTTGTATAATTCATGGCATAATTAGCAGCGGTAGCCCAGTCGTTGTCGGCCTTCATGGCGGAGTGGTTAGAACAGTGCGGTGCAATGTCAGAGGTCCGGGGTTCGACTCCCGGCTCGGACGTGGATGTTTGTGATTGTCTATCCTGAAAGTCCTGAACTAGATACTTGAGTGAAAATGATATGAATGAATGAAGTGTGTTGAGGGAAGCTTCCGCTTAGGGGCGGGCTTTCTTTTATGAAAAATAAAAAATAAAATTAAAAAAAGTCGTTAGGGCGTCTGACTACCATGCGAGAGACCCGGATTCGATCTCCGGCGGGGGAGAACCGGGACTTTTTCAACCAGTTCAAACGGCTCTGGCGCCCACCCTGCATCGTATAAAGTGGGTACCTGAAGGAAATTCTGGGGGGTAAAGGCGGTCAGGGGCTTGGTGCTGATCACATCACATCCCCTATACGCCTTCATGGCGTGGTGCAAAGCACAGGGGAGCACTTTTACTTTACTTTACATGGCATAATTAAAATTATTACTAGGCTGAGCCGATACCGATATCGGTAAATATCGGTTGAATTTTCCTCGCTAATACCAATGATCCTTAGTGGCTTGAAGAGCGGCCAACACAAACAACTCATTTGTCAAGATTTGTCCTTTTTAAAGGTTCGTTCACCCTTCCTTAAGACTTGGAGGTCCAACGCAGAAATTCCATGTAGATTTCCGAGAAATACAATACTCTCCTGGGAAGCAGAAGACAAGATCACAGGCAGGACTAAAGTACTGCACTCAAACGTGACAATGACATCGTGCTGAGCTGATTCCGGAGTTCTTGGGAAAAGGATGAATGTTACTGTGGGGAGGAAGTGTTGTGGATTCCTACCCTTCTGAGTAAGTATTTTGTGCGATTGCCGGACGATACCGACACTGCAGCGACTTGTCTTTATTGCAAATGACAGAGAATAATGGACAACAGGGCATAAACAGAGCCACCCAAATGAGCATTATTATAATTATATCTGTATTTGTAGAATAATTTTTATGCCGTATTTCTCACTCTCAGGGTTAACCCAAACGACAAGAATGTTGTTTACATGTAAATCAAGCAGGGACACTCATAATATTCCACTGATCTTTTGGTGTAACTGCAACACTTTAAACAGGCTTTCAACATTTCAAAAACTTCTTCTTCTTCTCTTTTTGCATCCTCTGAGTCTAGAAAGAAGTTCACATAAAATGTCACAAACCATTTTAAAGTGCTTTAATGCTACATGAGAACAATTTGGGAGTAATTTAATGTCATTAATACAGTATAATGTAATGGAGTTGTTATGACTCAGTAACTAGTCTTTGTTATTTAAAACTGGAATTGTACAAGTATCGGTATCGACATCAGTATCGGTTGGAGTCGATCAGGGTATCGGTATCGGCTCATCCCTAATTACTACAGACTTATTCTTCAGAATAGATATACACTATCTGATCAAAAGTATCCGGACACCTACCCCAATCCATAGTAATACTTTCCCCGTAAGGCACTCCAGTACTGGACATTAATGGGGGTGGGTGGTAGGATCACTCTTTATCCTGATCACGGCCTGTAGTATCCCGGGAACACTTGCCATCAGCCATATGGACGTTTCTTTAGGAATGGCAGGCCATTCATCCTGAAGAGCCGTAGCTCGAACATGAACTGGTGTGAGACGTTGGGGTCTAGAGAAAAGTTGACGTACTAAGTCGTCTGACAAGTGTTATGTAGGATTTAGATCTGGACGCCGGGGAGGCCGGTCCAATTCAGGAACCCGATTGTCTACAAACCATTCATGCACAGACCCCCGCTTTGTGGCAGGCAGGTTGTCATGCTGGCATAGACAATGGTCATAACCACTGTAGGAAGTACACAACTGGTCAAAACGTCGTTGTACCTTTGCGCATTTATAGAGTGTTACATGAGCGCCGAGTTCATTGCAGGGAAAAACATCCCCAGCACTATCCTCCAAACTTCACTATAGGCACTACACATGAAAGTAGATATTCTCCGTGCATAAGCCACACCTAAACCCTACCATCTAATACCCACATGGTACAGCTTGTCACTCGAAATCACACATTACCAGTGCTCCACTGTCCAGTGGCGTCGCTCTTTACATCACTTCAGGCGACCCTTAGTATTCACACCGGAAATGTTTGGTTTATGCACAGTTGCTCAACCTTCAAGTCCCATTCCCCTCACCTCTTGACTCGAAGTCATAGTGTACTGTTCGTATTAGTGTGGAACTCTGGGGTGATCTTCTTCCAACGATGGCACTCGCTTTTCACGAACCACATTCTTCAATACCAGACGGTTTTAGTCTGTCAGTCTATGCAGCATACCTGGTCGCGATTATGTTGTGGTTACTCTGTCACGTTTGCACTTCACAATCATGTCACTAAGGGTAGATTTCTGGAACTACAGTAGGGTTGAAATGTCTCTGACAGACTTCTTACTCATGTAGCAACCAATGAGAGTCCACGTTCCTAGTCACTGAGTTCTGCTGACCGCCCCATTCTACTGGTACTGCTTAACTACGAACATCACCCGACGCCCTATTGGACTGTGACGTTGCTGTGACTTCTAAGCTTCCGTAATCAACGAACTGTCAGGATACTCCTGATCAGATAGTGTATATTATGTTCTCTTTAGTACCCATGGAACATATAGCTATTACACGGTATTAGATATATAAATTCTTCACTCACGAGCAAAGTTCAGCCTGTGGTTCCTGTACAACTTAACACGCAAACTTTGAATAATCAAATAAACAAAACATGCAATACTACTATGATACAAATATTCAATTATATGTATCCCTAAAGGTAAAAAAAAAGTAAAGTGCTCCCCTGTGCTTAGCACCACGCCATGAAGGCGTATAGGGGGTGTGGGGGTAACGCCCCACACTTTCTTGATCCGGTCGTGAGTGGGGGTGATGTGATCCCTACTAAATAATTTTAGTAACTAACACTATAAAATATACTAATTCACGCAAATCAAAAGTTATTCGTTTCTAGTTCTAATCTGCTGTTACATTTTGTTTGGATTTTAACGTTCAAGTCATCTCTACGCGGCTCACACTTTCTTTATTACTTAATTTGCTGCTTCTCGTCATTGCAAGATGGAGAAGTGGGTGGAGGAATGTTGCAATCTTCACCCTCAGAGATATAGAAGTTCTTGGTCGCTGCAAGTATGAATTTATTATTACTTACGTAATAGAACACACAAACGCGGATGCCCGTCTTTTCAGTCACCTTCGTTCAAAGTAAGTGCATTACGTCACAACTGAGCTTTCCTTTATTTTGATTTTTTCAGACCCTTTTCTACTGTATACATGTGGAAGGCCATACTTTATTTGCCTTGAAACTGGTCTACAAGCCTCATAAACATTTCCATCCTTGCATGATCTCATTCACTGCGTATCACAGAGCCACAAGACTGTTTGTGGAGAGCCTCAACCTAAGTCACTCCAAGAACAGGTAAGAACTGCTTGTAACTAAATATCTTGAAGTTATTCTACATTTCACGCGAGTTCCTCGAATCTTCATAAGTTATAAATGGAAAGCAGCAATTTCTAACACAATCCCTTAGTTGTATAGATCCACCCACAGCGCATTAAGAAAATCCCTTGTGTTTTATCACGCAAACATGGCAAACAAATAACAACCAGAATCAACAAACTGCATAAAAGAGAAGCTCAACCAATCAAAAACAACAAGTTATAACGACGCAGTTGTGACGCAGTACTACCGAATATGGTTGATTCCTAGAATATAATGTCTATCAGAGATTCGCTCGGTGCTGAAAACTTTATCGATATCTTTCAAATTTTCACTATGTTTCTGTGTGCAACTCTACGAAGAACACGAAATGCCTGTCCCATCGCCTGGCATGTCTCATTCAGACTGTGTTATACTTTACATCTAAAATGATCAACTAATCGTGAACTAGACGTAAAGATCACACAGGGGCCTCTGCATCATGTCAGTCACATACTGCAAAAAAATATAAAAGTATGTATTCACAGTGTAGTTCTAAAGGTTTACATGGGGAAGGTCAAATATGTAATAACACCAACATCAAACTCTTCTTCCGAAGATTCGATTTTGTCGTATGAAAATGTATTTTCAAGTTCATCTTCTGGAAATTTTGATTTTAAATTTACTTTTACCCCCATTCGAAATTATGTTTAGTACAAAGTGGCTGATTTTTTGTTTAATACGTACAATTATTTTGCTAATTTTTCCAGTCTTGGCAAAAATATAAAAGGGATACTTGTATTCAAAAGAGTGCACATTTCTGCCTATTTGCATTTTTATTCCTTTTTAGTGAAACATAGTTTCAAT
Organism: Lepisma saccharinum; assembly: GCF_977018435.1. Classification (NCBI taxonomy): domain Eukaryota; kingdom Metazoa; phylum Arthropoda; class Insecta; order Zygentoma; family Lepismatidae; genus Lepisma; species Lepisma saccharinum. The sequence goes on from NC_139245.1 coordinate 55,676,652, forward strand.
GTTTTAAGTTCCTTTCATGGCGTTTCTAGTCCGAAAACGCATTTTCACAGTGCCTATAAATGCCTATTTTGAGGGTTAGTGCCTGTTTTGAGAGTGTTATGTTAGAGAGCATGTTAAACGCTAGGATATCTCAGAGTTCGACCAATAAACTTTATAGTTTCAGGCGTTCAGCAAATATATATTCCAGTAAAGTCACGTCAAGAACAGCGTGAATCCCAGCCCAGAAACGTTTCACTTTCCACGTAGAAACTAAGAGCAAAGAGGAAAATAAACTGTGGAATTATGGAAGCGGGATTTCCAGATATGGCTGCTCGATAGCTGAATGAATGACGTGGGAACGGCTGGGCCTTGGGCTTCTGATTGGAATGGAAATGCCGTTCACATCCTCCTCGTGCGCATCAATCAGCGAGTGGCGTTCCATAAAAGCAGTCACTGTAGCTATCGATTCCTATCACGTTGATTTTCTGAACGCACGCTGCACACGTACGGCGTTATTTGCTTATTCGCTTGACACAGCCGTTCATCTTCTTCAGAAGATAAAGCGGATACTCTCAGCTTGGTCTCAGCCAAACACGTTGGTCCCGGATTTCCGAATCAAGAAGAATTTCACAGATATATTGTCACGGGTGGGACAGGCCGGGGCCTCCGAGAGATACTTATACTTATGTAAGGGCCTCGCACCAGCTCTCGTGACGTCACAGTATTAGTCAAGTATAGTCCATTTACAATATTTAACAAAGTGCATTGTAAGAGTATAATATTTAGTTTTCTGAGTGAATAGTCCTCTCTTATTCGTTCAGAACGTTGCTTTCACCTGAAGAACGTTTCAAATGTTATATGACATTGGAAAATACGTAAATAATATTGATAGAAGTAAAACCCAATCTTTACCGTTCTGCATAAAGTACCTTTATGTTTCAAATTACCAATGGAAAAAGGCGATATAGATAAAATTTCATCCTACATTTGGAACTTACTGTAAGTTCGTAAAGAATTATCGACGTCAGTATATAATTCCTGTGGAATGAGAACTACTTAATGTCCAAGTTATGTATGCAAGATAATTTTGTAAATGTTTACGTACAGATGGTTGAGAAAAGAGCTTGTAAGAATAGAATTTCGTATTAAATAAGCTTTCCAACTTTGGAAACTCAAAATTCCCGTGTCTAATTTGATAAATGTTTAATTTTCTAGAAATGTGGTAAATATTTGGATGCCCAAGTTCCCGTGGTTTGGTTGTAGGTTACATCGCATCAAAATCTTACATGCAAGCACAGAGAGAAAGTGTACAAATACTAATGCAACAAACGTACTAGCCTAACCTATTCTCAATACCTAGGTGCTAAGAACACAAATCTTAAATGACCTAACAGTAATTCAAGCCTATGAAAGGGGATTTGCGATCACACGAAACGTTAAACTCGTTGAGAATATTATTGCAACTTGCAAACAACTTACTTTAATCAAGAAGCCCAAAGCAAGACGATACAATAAATCTCATGCTCTATAAAGGGATTATTGGTAAAAGAATATCGTATTCTAAAGTCCTTATAATTATATTCCTTTTTGGTAAGCATGCTAGATAATGGTAAAAACCAAGAGACAGGTTAGCCAAGTTATTTTTCAGGATAAAAGGCGTAAGTTTTAATATATATATATATATATATATATATATATATATATATATATATATATATCAGCGTGTTTCATTCATCCCTAATAACGACAATTTACTTCTAACTGTACCTGGACATGTAACTGAAATCGTGCCATGCAAATATTTGCTGACATACAAGTTGATAATTATATTTTCCCCTTGTGCTTGTGATATTTAGAAAAGGTTGAGATAATATCTCGCTCTTCTACTTTTCCACAGAGCATAAATGTAAATCAATCAATTGTGTTACATGAAATCACAATGACTGACAATGCAAATGTAATAATCGTTATTTTTACATAGTAAATTTTCACTTTAGCAACTTGTCTACAATTCCAAATACCTTAAGGCGAGGAGATACAATTACGCACCAATTGTGCATTTATTTCAGTATCGCCCGAATGGGCACTGCTACTAAATCAAACCCTGGGTGTATCCAAGAGTATGAATTTCTCTCCATGGTGCAAGTGCCAACATTTTGTTATGTTGATTATTAAGCTGGACACGATGTTTGAAAAATATGATGAATAATAATTTTCGGAATCCCATGTATTCCTTATGGGGAATCAACTTCAACATCAAGTTACGGCTAATCAAATGGAAGTTTCGACTTTTCCGCTGGTGAAATTCATCTTCAAACTGCCCTCTTCCCGTTGACATCTCTTTCTATTCCATCGGAAGTTTTATATTCACAAGAGAATGAATCAAATGATACTCCCATATGATCAATGCTTTTTCCCTTGCCTTCTGGCTGTGTTGCCAAACCTGATGGGCATAAAATAACTAAATTTTACCTTAAATGGAGTTAAAACTGACTCTCATGGAGCTAGATTTACAATGGCTGGATAAAGTGCCTTCTAGGGTAATGTTAGTTGTCAAAGGGGTGGGGCACTGCTATTATCGTTAACTCTAAATTGATGACAGTTTATTCTTAGTTTTCAACATCTGAATCCGGCGGCATCGCCCATCTCAATAATCCACCGATGGTGGTATGAAATCGAAAGTAAAGAATTCCCTGACGACCATATATTGTCAATTTCACGTCTAACATTGTGCTATAAAGAAGTAGCTGGAGAGATAAGAGAGAGGGGGTGACGTAGCCAATATAACAATATCACGTCACGTGCAAAATGTATAATTATGACGAAAGGTGGTCTATGTGGGTCGGAACCAGAGATGGCATCATAGTGGGGCACGGGCGTGGGCGTCCCAGTTCACAGCCGAACGAGTGCACGAAAGATTGATTGATTGATTTAGTTTATTTTACTTCGCGTTTTGTGCCTGTTGGCTAATTTGTGAAGATGGGGATGAGTGATGAAATTGATGAATGGACATTCACAAACAATCAAGCCCGAGCGGGATTCGAACCCGGGACCCTTGGCGTCGCAGCGCGATGTGCTAACCACTCGGCCAGAGGGTCCGGCTAGAGTGCACGAAAGAGCCAGATCTGGCTCCAAGAGAGCTAAGTTGGCACACTGCCATGGACGGAAGGGCTTGGGAAGACTCCCGTGGAAATTGTATCGCACGCAATAATCAAAAAGATCTTCCTGTTTTTGACAGAAATAATCGATAAAGCGAAAATATAACATCCATTACCAAGTACAAATGTACAAAATTATCAACAATGTATTTGTGAAATATGCTAATAAAATTAAACAAAGTCGTAAAATTCTATTGACGTACATTGTATTTCTGTCACGTCATGTAGTATATCAAAAGTAAGTGAATATCCTTTATTGTGACTGGAAAGAAAATTGTTAAAGACGTGACTCTTGCACTTTTAAATTGCACAATTTCAGACAACGTATGAACAATAAAACGGGCATATAAATCACAATCAACATTTTTATCGTGTTAAATAAAGTAATATAATAGTTACAAAGTCGGCATTCATGTAATTAATATTACAATTCAGCTATGTTCACAAATTCCTAAATGTCGTACATCTCGCATTGATTGAACACAGACTTTTTTTTTACTAACATCTAATTAAATGTTGTACTACATACAAACGCATAAATTTACTTGTAACTGATCAGGAGACAACTATGTTTAGTTTGCGATAACAATTATTGTTCTTACTCTGAAATGAATAGATTTACAGAAACTATTTATCGTACAAATCTCTCATTCAAATACATGTATTTCGCCAAAACGCACTACTAATCTTTTGACGTCATCAGGTTGAGACCCGTACATGAGTATATAAGTATCTCGGAGGCCCCGGACAGGCGGACTACATTTTTTATATTAAAGTAACTTTTCTACTGATAGTTGGCAATATTTTTCTTAGGGTTCGGCATTTGGCATTATTTATTCTATGTTTAATGAGTAATTTACAGTGCGTTACTATTTACTATTCCGTGTATCGAGTACAATTTGTAGAATACAGTGTGTTGGTAATACATCACTTAAGAAGAATTATTTTGAAGTAGCAATAATAAGTAGGGGAGACCGGGGCACTTTGTCACAATTTTCACATTTTATTTTTTTGTGGCTCTCACGTAAGGCCGAGAATTATAATTTTTTACATGCAAATACTTAGTAATCTTGTGCACAACATATGTTCCTCTGTACAATGTAACTCATCCTGAACTGGACTTATTAACTCTTCTTTATGGTCAATACAGTTGTGACAATGTACCCCATATGCGGGGTAAGTTGTCACAATATCTGGGGCAAGTTGTCACATGCTATTCTAGTGGCAGTTTCATTAAATAGGTATATATTATTAATGCAACTCCTAGAAAAAGACTGGAAATGTTACTAGCACTAAATACTTAGCATGTAAAAGAGACTTAAAAGCTAATTAAATTAAATGGTAAATTATGCTAGTTAAACAGGAAATAAAGTAGGTGGGCCTGTATATTTTCTTCATCCCAAAAGATACATATATTGTTACATCAATCTTTGTAGGTAATTCACAACTTCATGAAAACAACACTAGCTTACAGAGTAGCTAATGAAGCAAAACTACAAACTTAAAGGTTACAGAAAACTGTTTCAGTAAGAACATTCGCAAAAGATAGGGCCTACACTTCCAACACACGAAATTTGCAAGTGGCATTCAACTTTCTTGTGATTTTAGAGTTAATAAATTGCAAAAATGTTCCTATATATATGTCCGAAGCTTGTTTTAGGTATGATACTAGTAAGTCTTCCTCATGTTGCGCAAATACTCTGTTACATGTTGAGTAATCCAATGTGAATGAGCATTGCCCGGACTGTAGTTCACTCTCTGTAACACATGCACAAAATCTCGCCAATGTTCTGTAGTGGACATGAAATTCTTGGGCAGGTTTACTTATAGATACGGGGTTGTCGTTTCTTTTCACGGCTCTTGCTGCAGCCAGTAGGTCTCCCATGGGCGGGGCATTCCTCTCAGTCTTTCTCTTGTATGTTCTCACCATCTGCGAAGCAACAGAGCCACTTATTAAAAGAGAAATACACCACTTGTATCATGACTAACACACAGTGGGGCACATTGTCACAGTGACAACATGCCCCGTCTTATTTGTGACAACTTGCCCCACGCGTCGTAGTTCCTCTTTTTTAAAAATATCTGTACCAAGCAATAAGATTAAGCGCATTCAGAGTACCACATTATGAAGCTCTATTTCTAACCTACATAACACACGCGAAAATACTTACCGCTCACGCTTTCACGAACACACAGTAGGAAAATTCCAGGACTCAAAAAATTTACACTGAAGCACTGAAAACAGACAAAGCTCAACTGACTGAGCCACGTGTTTCCCGCACACTTCTAAGCGAGTACAGTTGGAAGTGATATCTAGTAGGTAAAAGAGAAACCAGCACCAACTCGCTGACGTTTAGGCTTTTCTCAGAATTGCTACTGTGACAACGTGCCCCTTGTGACAATGTGCCCCGGTCTCCCCTACAGATTTGATGTGACTTAAATAAATGAACGAAGTGAACAAGAAAATTTTAACAATTATTTCTTTGCAAACTGAAAATACATATTATTAATGGGCCTAGTCAAAGCAAACTATTGTAGGTGGCAGCACCCTTGTTGTGTCCTCACGCTTTTGATGGGTAATTGTTCTCCCATTTAAATACATGGGGAATTTGATGCTAAACGTGCTGCTATTACATTAAATTGCAAGTTTAATTTCATCCTAACCTCAGAAATTATGTCGGGATATGATAGATAAATAATCAGTGCTGTGAAACTAAGAACTTTAATAAGACGATCGTCAACAACAGAAAAGATATCGGAACTCGAAAAAGCCTTAAAATTTGTGCTGCACTTGTTTACGTCACTTGCAATTTTCATAATTTAAGTACTTTATTTTTGTGAATCTGGTAAAGAATAATACATAATAATTCCATGCAACTGTATTTTTATTTTTATAGTTGTTATTAATAACTGACTCCGTTTCTTACGTGATATTCTACTTTTCCTCATGGCTAGTAAATATGGTTCTCTATTTTATACATACACATTTATCGAGAAGAATAGTTATTACAAAAAATATTTTCCATTATGTTTCATGTTTCGCAACTTCTAGGGCTTTCTTATTTACAGGAATTATAATTTTAAAATTGTTGTAATCGAAATCAAAGATGACGAAAATACAATGGCAAAATGTCTGCTTAATACAAAGAAAGCATATGTTAATATCAAGTTATCGGAAAGGGCATAGTGTATAATAATAAATATCATGCGCTTACTCACTTAATACATTTTCCTTTGTAATATGGTGAGTTTCTCCGATTCTTACTCCCACCGTTGAATTACACATACTCGCAAGTCGCAACAAGAGGAAACAAAAGCGTAGTGTAAAAATCTTAATTTTTTGTATTATAGACCCGTGGCAGCTAGGGACGACCAAAATTATGTCAATTTTAGTGCTATTTGTGCATAAAGATACTATATTTAGCCCGTCTGAGCTACCCTGCCGTTGCGCTTTATTATATTAATTCTTAGGTTCAGGAGAATGTAATTTTAGGAAACTTACAACTTGCTACATAATCTAAAAGGTTTGCTAAACGAATTTTTGTTATCGGTTTACACAAGAAATTCTTACCTTCGTTGAAAATAATGTTTGAATAGCCATCCTGTCGCTCTCCAATGTAAGGCCCGCTTTAGACGAAAGCATTTTTCTTAACATTTGTGCCATGACCAAATTGCTACCGTGTAAAGTGAGAAATCTTATGGCATTTCAGATGCCATGGCATATTTCATGGCATTTCTCAAGGGTAGGATCCGTTCTATTTCCGTAGCATTTCTCGTAGCATAACCAATCAGAAGCGACCTCTAGGTCACGAGCGCAGTTACGATAATTATTCAACCGAGAAGAATTACGCTTCGTATAAAATGGTTTTAGGTAGGGACGCATGACGCTCATGAAATGTATACTTTACAACGTTTACTGTACACGTATGGAAGAATATTTTAGTTTTTTCAATTATAAACACCGTGCACTCTCTATATATGGTGTAACTCGATGTGCCTATCGTGCTGTATGCATGGACGTCCACAGGATTTTTTCCAGGGAGGGGCAAGGAAGGTATTTTTTTCAGGGGGTGCAAACGAAGGCAAATTTTCACCAAAAATAGTGTTGTTCCCTAAAAAACATTGCTTAAATTTGAATTTATGGTGTTCATGCAATAATTAACACATATTATTGTGGCTAAAATGAAATTATATGTGTGAAATACATATTTTTTGGTTGACTTTCATTTTCCAGGTGGGGCCACGGCCCCCCTTGCCCCCTTCCGGACGCCCATGGCTGTGATTGTGCCGCATTTGGGTGTATCTAATATGGACATATGACTTATGTAATATAGCAAGTTTGACGTCAAAAGTTTTTGGTGTTTCACAGTGAAATCGTGTGCATGTTTTCAGTGAATATTAAAAGACATATCCCCCCGCTCGCTCCCACAACACCAAAAGCGCAAGACAAGTTCACGAGCAATATTATCAATAACAGGAGTATCCCTCAGGGTTGTAGAACATTCTCCGTCTTGCCTCCACATTATCGTCACAATATTTTAGTTCTCGCACACAAGAAGCCAAAAGCCTCATATTATCTAGCGTATCTAAAGAGCAAAATTTCGTGCGGGGGCATCCAATATAGACAGATTACAGTACTCTTATACAAAAACACCTTAAATGGACTTGATTACCGAAGTACCATTCTTAAAAATATACAATTATCAATAATTCTGTCGAAAAATGTCCTTTTTACACATATATACCTCACAACAAAGAACAACGATTGACTAACATCATTTTCACTTGAGGAGACGCTGCGTAAAACCATTCCATGTAAAGAGTGAAAAAACTTTAACCCATTTCATTCCAATTGAAACGGTATCTTGGCTAAAATAATTGCTCATTGAACACAAAAACAACACAGCGTGTCACCAACTTCCACCATTAGCAGGAAACATCGCCACCAGTGCATTCTAGCATATGCCGTTATATATAACGAACTGGTCCATCTCTCCCGGAATTATCCTATATATACACGGAATTTCGGAACTTATTTTGAATTGTAGTGGTGGAATTTTTCAATCGCTTTTCTTCATAGAAAAGCGATTGAGAAATGCCCACCCACTTCTCCTTCCTACTTCAAAATAAGTTTCGACGTCTTTGGTACAGGTAGCTCTCAGTAGTTTATAAGCCCCACAACGGCGTCAACGTGGCTACCATTTGTGAGGGCCCCTTTTGTTTTCAGTTGTAGAGGGACACAAGGCCACTTGTACCTTGCAGCCTTGCGCCGAAGAACCAACGTGTCAACTATGCACTCCATCAGTACATGTTAACATTTTCTTGACATATCACACACTTTCCGTTAAGAATGTATGTGCAACCTTTAATTTTCTTTTGTGCCATCTTGTATTTGCTTTGTTTTCCTGTTGTTTTTTCTGCTGTATAGTTTAAGTATAAAATGACCGTTCAGTACTGTATCAGAGACTTTAAGTAAACATGTATAACCAGATTCGCATTAATTATGAACAAAGAATTACAGCTGCTTTATTATTAGACAATTGTTTTTAGTATTTCTCTTTCCTCAGGACAGAGACACTTTAAATATTTTTCCATCACACCACCGAATATTCAGTCCTAGCCTGAGCATGAATGTTATTTTTCGGTGTCCTTTTATAGATTTCATAAAATCATCACTCATTCTCGTCGTTGCGATTAGCCAAAAGTGGCAGAACAGTAACGCTTAATAACAAGAATACAAACATATATGTAAATATACAAAATGGCTGATGTTCTTAAGGCATTTTGGGGAGAGTGCCTTGCTCAAGTAAGTCGGCGGCATGGCCACTGGGAGAGAAGAAATAGACAGCAAGAAGGTTTATGTTGAGGGAAAATGCACAATTAGAAATCATAGCAAACATAAAGAACATAGAAAGGTCTGTAAAAAAGGTAAAACAAGAATAGTAAAACAAATCATGTGTCAGATAACAAATTGAAAACAAATCATTACTTTTCTTTCGAGATACTAAAAAAAGTAGATTGTATTCAGTTCAATACCGGATTTAACTTACATATAGATGTAAAGATATCTTCATATTTAAATTTATTTACGCTGAACAACTTCAACTTATAAGTAAAAGTAGAATTTGTAGAGGTGTGTCCGTCTGGTGGTTTTGGTTTTCGGGAATTCTCAGCTTATTCGTTTGTGACCTTACAATTCGCACGAAATAATAATGTAGGGATTCAAAATTGTGTTTTCCATGGAAAATCCAACAGATTTAACATATACGTGGGAAGTTAATTGCATTTCATTCAGAATGGAGTAATGTGTCATACAATGTCCAAAAATATGTATCCACCTTTATGTATTCTAACTGGATGAAGCAAACCCATCACCATTGATAAATGAAATGTAATAGATCTCAGTAGATGGCAGGACAAATAAAATAAAAAAGTTAGAGTGTAAATATAAATATAATATGTGTATTTCATATATGCTTAGAACTTAAGTTGCAGGTGCTTGAAAATAATAAACTACTTAAAACTAAGCTTACTGCTTGATTCTTTTGTTCATAAGTAATAAAAATCTGGAAAAGAGTCCAAATTCCCAGAGGCGGTTTTCATATTATGCATTGTAAGATGTCACAGGTGTCAAGTTTTTAAACCGCCAAATCCAATAATTTTTTACCAGGGCACGCATCCTCCAGTGTCGCTTGTCCGTTGTCTCCTGAAAAACGGAGGCTTCAGGCAGCGGCACTGTTGAGCGTGCCCGCTTAAATAATATAATTAATGGACAGCATCCTCAGTGAACAGACCCCCACGCTCTATAGGACGTCCATAGCTTCTACAGAGCCTTATTAGAATATCACGTGTGCTTTTAGGTCATGATAGCATTTTGCAATTATCTCATTGATTGAATGTCTAACTATTTTATATGCGTTATGTAATCAAATATTTAAAGCACATAAATTAATTTATTTTTTCACTTTAGGTAGTATTTTAATCAAGAAGATAAATAATTTTTAACTAAGCGGATCAAAAAACAAATTAATTATTTTTTGAAAAATCACAGGTTGATAAAAATATGTTAATCACCAAAGAAAAATATCACTTTTCATGATATTAAATTTATATTGATAAGTTTGTCTTCAATTTTGATTTTTTTTTTTTTTAAACGTGTGCCTGAATCTTCTTTCTGCAAATGCAATAAAATACATTGACAAGAATTTATTTCTAAGAACAAGTTGTTTTGACATGGCAACTCTATTATTTTGGCATTTTAGAATTTAATAAAAGCTTAATAAAATGTAATTTGTCCGAATATGAAGCATAATTGTGTAAGAAATAATGAATTATGTAGGTAGCACCATCTCACCTATCCTGCATGAGCTTCCGATACAATTCAAAAGAGCAGGAGGCATCGGATATATTGACAGCGAAAATTAATGCATAAATTAGTTCTGCTTCAGTATAAACATAGCATTTTACAATAGAATTATCATTTACTTGAGTTATGCATCCATCGTAAAAGTTTATAGACTGTTTGTTTTTAAATGTTTTATATTATAAATGTTTATTAAAAAAATTGAAGACAACGCCAAAGCTGTATTGACGAGTTTCTTGTAAGTATTGACCATTGAGCCCTTGTCTTATGAGCAGCACTTCTCTTGCGATAACCTGGGTCGACTGTCGTCCGGGATTTCATGATAGATAGAGTTCAACAAGCCAGCAGAAATTGGATTTAGTTACTTAAATATTGATAATAAATATTACTTTATTATACAATTTTCCCTTATTAAGAGAAGTACATTTGTAAATGAAATCAAGTAATTTTGATTATTTTACAGCTAACCAATCCAAATTAATAAATGACTGAAAATAGAGTGCACTTGACTTATTTTAAAATTGTTTTCCGTGCATTTTATATCAATTATTATTTTCAATTACACTAGTCAACAAATTTAAACTTTTTTTCTGCAACACGGGAAAAAAAGGGTCAGTTTAACTAAATCGAACCTCCTGAACACGAAAATGATAGTAAAAATGTCGTAACACGTAACGTTTTTGTGTTACACTGGTAAAGAAGATTGTAGTGAAGGCGACGAAAATATATTACGTGACTTGTATTTTTAACTATGTTACGAATGCAGTTATAACACTAGTATGACTAAATATCATCAATAAGATGTAAAAAAGATCAAGGTACAAACATGCACACATATGTGTAATATACACAATATACAGCTATCACAATGGATGCAATTACCCTTATTTCCTCCTCTTGTAATGTTTATCACTATCTCTAACTAGGAACCAGCAGTAATCGCCCATCATGTGAGGATCCCATCTACCTTGATATCTCTGCTCCATTGTGCGAATGTCTTGATGGAATCGTTCCCCTTGTTCATCACTGACGGGTCCTAAGTTCTTTGGGAAAAAATCCAGGTGGGAGTGGAGAAAGTGGATTTTGAGCGACATTCGACATCCAAGCTTTGCATAAGAATCAAGGAGTTCCAGAACTAATTGAGTATAGTTTGGTGCTTTAGTATTGCCCAGAAATCCATTCACCACTGCACTAAAAGCCTTCCAGGCAGCTAGTTCTTTGACACTTAACTTCCTTTCACAGTTGTGATCTCTCAACAGTTTCCGAATTTGGGGGCCAACGAATATTCCCTCTTTCACTTTAGCATCACTTAGTTTTGGGAAGATGCTATGCAAGATGGTATGCAAAACCATTTCCATCTTTGTCCATGGCCTTTACAAAATTCTTCATGAGGCCTAATTTGATATGCAAAGGAGGAAGCAATATGTTGTTAGAATTAACTAATGGAGCATACTTCACATTTTGTTGCCCTGGTATATAGGTTTGTGTAGTGCGATTCTGTAGCCCTACTGTCCCACAAGCAAAGGAAACAACAATACTTTGTAAACCCACCTTGGAGTCCCATTAATATGGCAATGACCTTTCAATCGCCACAAATCTGCCAGCAGTACTTATTATATTGAATCATATTCAACAAGACAGACATACTGTCACATGTTTCCTTCATCTCAACAGAATGTGCGACTGGTATGGATGGTTTTTGGTTGCCATTGTGTAACAACACTGCTTTCAGGCTACTTTTGGACGAGTCTATAAACAGTCTCCATCCCTCGGGAATGTGCTCCAACCCAAGCTTATCCATTAAACCGTCTAGATTTGTACATACACAGAGGGAATTTTTCATTTCAAAGTAGCCTGAAAACTGTTCATGTCTCTTTCTGAAATGGGTAATTCTAGTTCCGGAAGCCAGCAGATTCCACTGTTGAAGTCGAGATCCAAGCACCTCAGCCTGCTGCTTAGTTAGATACATATCTCTAACCAAGTCATTCAGTCTGGACTGGTCGACAAGGAGTGGTTCCATCTCTGGTTGTGGAAAATAGCTTGGATCATTGGAAGTTGACGGGATGGGTGGCTCTTCTTCTTCTGCAAAAGATTCCTCTAAATGTGAGGGTGGGCTAGGGATTGGGAGTATGGGTTTCATAGCGGAAGGAATATTGGGGTACACAATACTGGATTTTGTTAGTTTAGAATGTCCCGCTATGCTTGTTAGGCAGAAGTAACAGTCCTCAGCATGGCTACTCGGTTCACGCCAAACCATTGGCACCGCAAATGCCATAGCACGGGTTTTGTCTCCACGAAACCACCTCACAAGAGTTGAATAACAAGTCACACAGCACACATGGGGAGCCCACACTTTGTCTTGATCACCAACATTGCACCCGAAGTAGCTATACTACGCTTGTTTCAACGTTTCTGTCAACATTCGGCGTTGACTTTTTAAAGTGTACTGCCCGCACACATAGCAGAAATTGTTTGGTAAATTTACACAACCACGTCGGTTTTTCTTCATTGCCGTATCACCCAAGTAACTTCAACACAACTTCTCTACCTCAAAGCACGTAATACTGAACTCATTAAATCACACCCCCTTCAGTCTGTAGAGCATTCTCCCTTATCTTATCCTATCAGTAACTCATTCTGGGTGAGGGAGAAGCAGCCTTTTTGAACGTTCAACAATGGAAACATAGCCAGAAAAAGAAACAAATCTTTTTATAAGTGTGTTTGTTTATACATTGTTGCAAAATTTATTTTCATTGTTGCCCAAAATCATATAAATTGGAATCCAAATGTAAATAACGTATCCACATTATGCCGGATATGACGTCGTCACGTGTATCTCTGAAATGTTACGTGATATAAAAATTACAGTTGCAGATCTGAAATCAGCACATCCGAATTAGTTAAGAACACATGTTACCTTTAATGTTGCAAAATGGTTGTTGACTAGTGTTATTATACCCTATTTCATCTACTGATTCTTAGGTTTCAGACACAATTGAAATTATATATTTGTGTACTAAATAAGATATGTAATTTGCAATATTTCGGTATAATTCAGCCCTTATGTTGAAGCTGTATATCATTGAAGGGTGGTTTTAAACTGAAACAATGAATATGATGTTTTCCATACTTATGTGCATGGACCAAAGAAAATAAATTATTATTTTAAGGAAAGATCATAGCATTGAAGAAGACAAAGTAATGTAATGTTAATACAAGTCTGAGAATAATATATTTTTCTTTCAAGCTTCTCCGTATTTTCAGTTATTGTGATTGTGTTATTCTGTGAATTTGTTAAAAAAGAAGAGAGAATTAGAGAAAATAATCTAAAGCCCTGTAGTAAGCTAATGACTTGGGACGGCCTATAAATTAGTAGGTCACGTTACACTCTGGCGATTTAGAAATTAATTTAATTATTCCTATAGTAAAATACAACATTATCGAGATTTTGTTTATACAGTATTAGCATATAGTAGATAAATATTAACATTTAGTGCATGTAGGGCAAAAGTTGATCCTTATAGTCAGGGCCGCCGTTAGGGGTGTGCGACGTGTGCCACCGCACAGGGCCTCGCGCTTTGAGGGGTCTCGCGCTTCCAAATCAGTTAATTGCTCATATTTTGTGCAAACGCGATTGCACTCGAATAGAAGGAAGAATAACATAGTTATGAAGAAAAATTGTGTCATAACAAAGTTGTATTTTTGGTAACGGACAACTACGATGTCCCCTCTTGTCAAGCCACCAGTAAAAATTCGCCGACAAGGATCAACGACCCATTTGTGACTCCAACTTTCCCTGATTTCCTGCCTAATGTTCGACCGAGGACAGGCATCGTAAAGTGGTTATTTGTCTGGAAACTGAGGCCCAACAAATTTGAGGACGAAAGGACTAAAACAACAGTTGGCATCAAAGCCTTGAAGGTCCGCTGGGCTCTTCACTACAACCTCTCGTGTTTACAACCGCAGCGGCAAGATGAAACTGTCTACCGACTGTCTGAGTCGTGCAAAGCACGTGTGAGGTTTTTTTTTTACGAGTTTATAGGATGCTGGTGCTTCCAACTAAGTAACTAATCTGATGTTTCGTGTCTTATCTTGACATACTTAAATACATCCAAAATTACTGAAATCATAAACAAAGTTGCTACTACGTATATAAAGATAATGTTCCAAATATTTGTATCAAAAATACTTAACATATATTGTTTGTTTACTTATAGAATGAAATATGATATGGAAATATTATTTTATGGAAACAATGCAAATTCACTACAGTGTCAAAATTCAATGAATAGTCAAGAAAACAATGATGTTATTGGATATGATTAAATATTGCTACTTTTTAGTTAAAGTTACAATACGATATTGAACATTCCCGGCTTTGCAATTAAATATGTACTAGGGGTAAATGAGATTGATTAAGTGATCGATTTGTTGTTTTAAGTTCACTTTAAGCCCAGATAGGCTAATCGGGACTGGACCTACCGGAAATACGAAAGAGAAAGTTTTCCTTTGCCGGACAACTCTTAAACTATATATTGCAACCGAAATCGCTGTGGAACAAACTTAAAATGTTCGGCGTTGGAAAAAAACGTGATAGAAATGAAATAATTGGCATTTCCACTGAAGAACTAAATGGTCATTTTCAGAACTCATCAGACATAAATCCTAAAATTAAGAAACGTACGATCGACTCCATAAGTGTTCACAAAAGCAAAAACAAAAATAGTTTTGATTTCTCTTTTATAACTCATGCTAAGGTCCAGACTGCAATTAATAAAATCAAATCCAATGCAACCGGAGCAGATGAAATTTCTATAAACATGTTAAAATGTATCGCTTACCACATCTCATTTGCAATTGCAGACGTTTTCAACACATCCCTGTATACTGGCACATTCCCAAATATTTGGAAACTCGTTCACATACGCCCCCTGGCTAAAATCACCAACCCAGTAAGCGCTCAAGATTTTCGAACGATCAGTATTCTCCCCACTTTGTCAAAAGTATTTGAACACATAGTGCACGAGCAAATTTTTAATTATGTATAATCAGTTTTCGCCCACAACACAGCACCAGCACAGCACTCATTAAAGTGGATGACGTAAGGTCAGCGATGGATAAGAGATATCTGACAATGCTGGTTCTCCTCGATTACAGCAAAGCCTTCCAAACCGTCGACCACGATATTCTGCTGGAAAAATTGTCATCTTATTTCAACTTCTCCCAACCTGCTGTTGACTGGACTCGATCATTCTTAGCAGCCAGACAGCAATGCACATTAGTTTCTGAAAATAAGTCGTCATGGCTGCCGATAAATTGCCGTGTTCCCCAAGGAAGCGTTTTGTCTCCGCTACTGTTCTCCATGTACATAAATGATATATCGGAAACATTTCAATCAACGAATTACCATCTGTACGCTGATGACGTCCAATGTTACTTATCGTTCCCTAAAACAAACATCAATATGGCCATCAAAGCCCTAAACGCTGATATTATGAACGTCTTCAAGTGGTCTCAGGCAAACGGTCTACGAGTAAATGCTGAGAAAACTAAATGTATTTTAATTGGCTCACGGCACCTCATATCCACAGCAGCAAAGTCCTCCATCCCGGACATTCTTGTAGACGGAAAACCCATTTCACTATCACTTTCGGTCAAAGACCTGGGAATTGTTGTGGACGAAAACCTCACCTGGAGTGACCATGTGAAGGCCATATGCAAAAAATCTTACGCAGCATTACACTCACTGTACCACCTAAAAAACATCTTACCACAAGAGGTAAAGAAGACACTCGTGGAATCGCTAGTTTTGTCGCAAATAGACTACTGTGACTTGACGTATGTTGACCTCAACGGTGAACTAGCAAGACGTCTAAAGCGAATACAGAATGCATGTGTACGTTTTATTTATAACATCAAACATTTTGACCACCTTACCCCGGTTTTCAAAGACCTAGGCTGGTTTGACCTTTCAACACACCGTCGCTTCCACGCTCTTACAGCACTCTACAAAATAGTGCATTCAAGAGAACCCCCTTACCTATTTTCACGATTTCAACCCCTAAGCGCAGCACACACCTTTGCTACCCGTTCACGAAACAAGTCCCTGCTCACCATCCCCTCCCACAAGACAGCGTTTTACGGAAATTCCTTCACGGTCACTGCCACCAGAGCGTGGAACGACCTCCCCAATGACAAGAAACTCTTCTTCTCTCGGCAATTTCAAATCAAAATTAAGAAAGCATCTTCTGGAGGCAACTTACCAGTACTGAAAACAAGGAAAGAAAATAGAATGAAACCTTTCTTGATCTAAATTTGCAGGCCAAACACCGACCGACTTTTCTGTATTTTAAGTATTTTTGTTATGTGTATGTTCATGCTGTACGTGTATTTTTTACGTTTCTTACAGCATATATGTGTATTTTTGTGTTTTGTCTTTTTGTGTTTTTTCTTCTTTCTTTTTGTGTTTTTTTTCTCTTTTTGTGTTTTTTATTTTCTTTTGTATTTTTGATCTTTTATATTTCGTAAACTGTTAGATATTTCAACTAAACTTGTAAAATGTGAAGTTGAGATGGTTAAGTGTAAGAAAAGGCTTGTGCCTTAACTTTGCCATCCAAAAGAAGAAGTAAATAAATAAATAAATAAAGTGGGATCCTATTCCGAACAACTATACCATTTGCCTCCACCTGTTATCAAACCCTTCATTATAAGGCAAGGACGTACATCAGAATGAAAACGAAATGAAAATGTAATAGTGTTTACATTATGATTTTGTAGGACACCTGTACTTCAAAGTAAGGAACAAAAATTGAAAGAAAAAAGAAATTAATTATACTTCCCGCAAATATATATATTACGGGGCATAGAATATATTCTATGCCCCGTAATGCAAGATTTTACAGTATTCGTTTGAAGACCTCATGCTAGTGCTGCTATTCCTGTGAAATCAACAGTCCCTGTTGCTTATCAATAGTTACGTGTTTTTGCAGTCTAAATTCACATTCGGTCCAGTTTTTAAGGCATTGAATTTGACTTTCTGATATTTTATGGTTTTGTAGTCGACAGCTTAAATGCCTTCAATCATCGCAGCCTTCATTTGCCAGCATGCCCCACCCTTCTTCCCAAACAGCTTACAACAAAAACAGAAAATCTTATCTTTCCTCTTCGACTACACCAACCACCTTCTGTCGACAGTTTCCCCATTTTGGATAACACGCTTATAATGTCCAGGTGAAAAGCGTCAATTATCGCCATTAATTGGGTAATCATGATTTATGATGCGAATAGGGCCTTTTGAATGCTTGAATCGAATTCGGCCACTCGTCTGGATCTAAAAGCAGAGGAGATCTGTCACCAGACTCAGAAGATGAACATGAAACATACTCCTCCTCGTAATTAGTTCCTACATTTGGCACCTGGTTCACAGACTACCTACATTTAAGGTCACTGGCGCCACTGGTACATACGACTTGGACTATATCGCGAACACGCTCCGTAATATCACCATCATCACCATCAACACTAACACTAAAACACACAAACGTCAAGTGTCATTATTCCCGTCTATCGTGGCGAAATTTGAAATGGAAACTGCATTTTCAGGCAGCAAGATTTTCTCCAAGGCACCCTTCTCACTTTCTATAAACGCCTACTTTTCTTTCCTTTTTTTTAGCCTTTTGGAATCGAGATTCAAATTTACGAAATTTGTCCCATTCCTAGACATTCCTATAATCACGATTCTACACACCCGCACGCAATACTGTGTCAAACAAGAATGACTTGAAGTTTGTTGACAACAAAGGTTGACAACTTGACACTTCGGCAAGGTTGTAATATCTGGCAAAATCTGGAAACGTTCCTTTCCTGGGGGTTTGAGAGGCAATAAAAATAAAGTACTCATATCTCCAAATTTTTACTTCTATTTCATCTGCGGGGGCAATATGCTGACCCAAGGTTCTTTGACTGCACACCGCCTGCCTTGAAAGGCCTGTTTCTGAAGCCCCTTTTTGGAAATGGATGAAGTTGTAAAGTTTGACGTCACAGGGAGGGAAGGCCGCGGAAGAAAACACAGTACACTCCTGATTAAAAAGCGAAATAACCTTGTGTAATTTTTGTTGTATTCGTGTGTTCTTTATGACTTATTTTTGTAGGATTCTCATTTCATATCTAAGTTTGAAACATAAATACTGTCGTCGAGTACAGTAAAACGCAATATTAAAAAACTGATATTGTTTTCCATGTTTCCTTCCGACAAGGAATTTCGAAAACTTATTGATGTAACGCGACGTCTACTTATTTAACGTGCCTGACGTCATTCTGATTCTACGCTACAATGGTAATGTCAAACCCACAAAAACAATTAAACAAATAAACAAAAGGCAATCATTAATAACCTATTTACCTTTCGTCCCAGGGTAAGTGCCATCAGTTGGAGCCCAAGAGATTACATAGGGTAGAACAAATCACACCACAGGGTTAGTTATATATATATACTGTAATTTCTATAAAAGAGCACATGCATAAACATTACATCATTGCCCCTTTCATTCTCTCAGTCACACTCGCATTCATTTCTCGGCAATCCAATAGACATGAGTAATTAATACAATAATAGTTCGGCGGCATGTTTAAAGTTAGCTACATTAATTTAAACTGTTCTTAATTTGACATTTACTTTTGCATTTCCGGGAAAACATGTTCCGGTCGGAGCTTCACCTGCACGACAAAACACTACTCCTTTTATGTTGTTGTAATTGAATGTCAATCTTTATATTGTTACTTTTGCAGTTAACTAGGCTCACTGTTATATGATTATATTGACAATTTATAGCGTCGTACAATCTGAATGTTAAATACTTTGGATGAATGGATAATTGAACGCTGTACGGTTTTACATGTTAAAATGATAGTTGATGCAATTTAATCACCGTAATAAGCAATATCTGTTCGAGATTTTTTATGTAATTAAGCGAGTTCCTTGGATGTCACGACGGGGCTAACGAAGCTTATCCATTTTCACGTCCATTCCGGCTTACCATTGTCGGTTCTGACTGAAGTCCTCGTGGTGAAGTCGTGGATGTTTGCGGCGTGGTCAATAGATGGCTTCCGGGCGAAAAGATTGGATCTCCGCATCTTCAAGGTTTGGCAACTGGGTCGGACGCCCCCCCCCCCCCCCAGCAGGGCCTTTCTCTGTCTCTACTCCATATTGATAGTACACAGACACGTGCGAAATAACACAACACGGAACGGTGCGACACACAAAGCGAATACTTTAAGCGGGTGGTTCGCGAAAGATTGTGTACGATAACACGCCGAAGAAAAATCTGAGTAAAACTGGTGCTTTCGCTTCTCTGCGCGTCTATTTATTTGCTATTCAAAAGGTTCGTTACGGTACCCTCTCTGTCCAAGCGTTGCTAAATTGTCCTCAAGTCGTAGGCTCTTGTCCTGCTATCTTCGCCCGTATATTTGGAGTTCTTTGACCTTTCTCGAGCAGCACCTCGAAGAGAGGTTAGCCTAAGAATGGGCCTATTGTAACCTGCACGTTCGTTCCGAAGACAGTGCCAGGGAGTCTGTAGCTATTGTTATCCAGTCTAGCTGTTTAACCTTTAATATCGGGCTTAATTTATCTCCTATTAAATTCTGCTTTGGGGATTTCGTCGATGATAATCTGCTGCTGGGCTGTCTTTAATTTCAGTTGAATCTGACCATTGGTAATAAAGTTGTATTTTTATATTTCTTTACCCGAGGCTCGGCCTCTTCTCTCGGGAAACAGGCTAGTCCTTCGCTCTCCGCCGTCCAACTCCCGGTGAACAGCCACAATCCAATGCATATTATTGCTTATTACGATGATTAATTGATTTACCTGATAATTAGCAAGATTTTATCGTTATATTGAGAAGACAAATTTGATGTGGCAAATTCTAAATTTGCCGTTCAATTTTTTACAAGCGCTACATACAATCTGAAGTGCTTGGAATATCACCAAATAAGGGACAAAAGATTGACGCCAATCCTGTGTTGCGATTGCTTGACTAAAAAATCGGGAAATACATGCAGAAAAGCTAAAATGAAAACACAATGAAAATTAATTCTTGTAAACTGAGGTTTGCTTAAATACTGCAGTCACATTTCAGTGCATAAAAGTGACAGGCAAATTATTGATTGTGCCAGGAATGGGACTGTTCTCAAACTATATTGTTTTACATCACTTTTCTGCTTCTTTAGTTAAATCGTAACGATGAGCATGAATGACGCTTATATAGAATTGAAAACGGGACACTCACAAAGGAACATCCAAACCCACGTCAGAATTCGACGGAGTGGATTTTTTGAGAATTAGATATTTGAATAGTAGGAATTAAAAAATGGGATGATATGAGTGAAGCAAAAGAACTGAACTTATCTTTAATCTCGAAATTCTTCACAGTAATGCTGCTACAAACAACTTCGTGGCGCAAGAGCCGTCTTAGGGGCACAGCCTGCCAATCAGGTTTTCTTTGGGTGACCCGTAGTGAGCGCATCGAATCCCATCGCCGCTATTTTCTGGCTTTCGAGACTGGAGCTCGCTACTGCTTCAGCTCCTTAATTGTTCTCACGATGCTGAGTTAACCCCAAAATTTGAGAGTTCGTACTGGGAATCGAACCCAGGATCACTCGCACCAAACTGAGCGCTAACCAGTAGACTTCGCGGGAGCCCTCTTCACAGTAATAGGTACGCTTAAATTTATTTCTTTAATATAAAATAACGTTCTCCTAATTTCATCTAATCACCATTCATCATCGTCGGCACGATCAGGCCAGAAAACAGAGAAATGCATTTTTTTATCCTTTGGGTGCCTATTTGCCTATTTGATTACTACAAATCCGCACCACCACCATTATTCTCGAAAACAAGAGCGTTACGTGTTTTGCACGCGTTCCCTAACGGCGGCCCTGCTTATAGTTATATAAAATTAATAATAATAATAAAAAAAACTCAGTCACTGTGTATGATAGATAATTGCATAGCTAAATCGCGTTTTGTGCCATGATACACGCATCGCACTCCTCATAGTAAGCTCTGCATTCCCTAGATTCCACTTCTTGCCATCACTTATGCCTAGGGTTATCAGATCAGTATGAGCCAGAAGTTGAACACAGAGTTCCATAATGTAAGAATCTAAGTAACAACGTGTGAAGTCAATATGCCCTCTTCGTATGATGAGTGGAATAAAATGCAGCTAAAGTTTAAACTTAAAATACTTAATTAATTCTACCTTATAATACAATACCTGTAAGAAATGCTCTTTAACTCACAGTTTCGCATGCTGTGGTCTCATAGCAATTCTCTTCCATTTCAACAATGTCGCAAAATTGTTCAAACAAGGGTGTGGTTAAGCTGATTGTAGTAAACACAAGAAATATTTTATATAATGGAGATAATACCCTTTTGCTTTATCGAATTATTTTAGGGGAGTAAAAGGGACAATTTCGATTGAAGGGTTTAAGGTACTGTGACCCCGTTACTGCTTCACTGGTTGTAAGAGCTTATATACAACTCGTTGCGCAGTGGCACTCGTTCAGGAGTTTGTAGTTTTGCTACTTTTATTGTGATGATATCTGTGATGATTTTATTTATTTATGTGTCATGCCCTGAGATGCCTTGGTGCTCGTTGGGGCGAGGTTCGTGTGGAGGACTATAAGTGGTACCACAAGCAAAGAAACCTGTGCAGACCCGCGACTCCTGTGCACCGTACTCCCGCGTGGAGGGGAGGAGGAGAGTGGACCATGCTTCCTTATGGCCCGGAGGAAGGGAAAGCTGAGCGGGTACTTTTCGTCCATTTTTATTTTCCTTGTGGTGGAATGCACCCTACTGCCCACTCGTTCTATTCATAACTCGTTTCCACCCTGGCACTTGTTGAGGGTCTCTGTGTCTCTGTTTTCTTGTGTGTATTTTTACTTGTCATTATATGCTTATTTCGATTGACGGGGCCTGTTTGAATTGATTTATTGTCTTATATAGTTTTGCTATTGCCCTTGTTGTACACTTATGAGCTATCAATGATTTGGTTACTCCAACTGGCTTAAAATTATTTTTATCTGTAATTTTCACAGAATTCAAGTCCATGGTATTGCATTTGAACGAAATAAATCTAGGTGATTTAGCAGGGTGTCTAACAAAATAACAAATCCAAAATTCTTGACTTTTTCATGATCTTTCTTTGTTTTCCTTAACCTTTATTTATTCGACTCCTACTGTGGTAAAGTTAGAAATTAGCAATTAAGAAAATAAATATTCATTTAATGAAAAACCGGGGCCTCCGAGATGTGTATACTTCGTGTATACGGGCCGCAACCTGATGACGTCAAAAGATTAGTCATATGTTTTGGCGAAATACATGTATTTGAATGAGCGAGTTGTTCTAAAAAGAGTTCCTGTAAATGTATTTATTTCACAGTAAGAATAATAATTATTATCGCAAATTAAACATAGTTATGTCCTGATAAGTTACAAGTAAATGTATGCGTGTATATGTAATATTACATGTTAGTAAAAAAAAGTGTGTTCAACCAGCGCGAAATACATTTAAGAATTTGTGTATGGTAATATTAATTTTACAGATGCCGAACGTGTAACTACTAATTATATTCTATTAATTAACACGAAAAAATGTTGATAGTTATTCATATGTCCGTATTATTGCTCATAAGTTGTCTGAAATTGTGTAGTTCAAAGTTCAAAGCTCACGTCTTAAACATCTAATTTACTATCTAGCCACAGTAGAGGAGTATTCACTTACGTCTTCAAGCTATGTTCCGGTTTACAAAAATTACCATCTTGATGATATACATCACGTGAAAGAAATATAATGTACGTACAACAATGGAATATTACTACTTCGGTCAATTGTAATAACTTTTTTCACAAATACATTGTGAATAATTTTATACCTTTGTACTCAGTAATGGATGTTACAATTTTCTCTTTGTTGGTTATTTCTGTCAAAGACAGGAAGAAATCTTTATGATTATTACGATGTAGTTAATGAACTATTAGAAAATGTGTATACCCTAAGTCTCCCCAGACGGAGCCGACCGGACCCGTATCTGCAGTGCCGGATCTACAAATCTTGCCCCCCCGCAAAATATTACCAAAGGCCCCCCTCTACCTACCTACCTTCAAACTGTATAAATAAATAAATAAATATATATATATATATATATATATATATATATATATATATATATAATGTATGTGTGTGTGCGTGTGAAATTCTTGATCCCATGTTGACGAAGTCACATACAAGGGCCTACAGGGTGATTCAAAAGTTGCTTAACACTCCCTATAAAAAGTAAAAGAGTAAGGCTGGCTGGGTACAATTGGTCACGATAGGAACAGGTTAGTTTAAGAGGAACCACATTGGTGTGTTCCAAGCGGACGTCTGTCATATTGAATTCAACTAAAAAAAATTTAAATGGGAGGGGAATGATGTGCATAGGCGCCGATTTCTTCAGAGATTTGGGGGGGAGGGCAAAGCTAAGTAAAGAATAAATATGATATATTTCTGTTTGGGGGGGGGGAAGTTTTGTTTCTCTTAGTTGGGACCTAATACACTTGAGTTAACCTTTAAAAATTGTAATTACAATAACTAGCTTTGACAACAAAACATATATATCAGTGTCCATCAAACTTTATTAGCTGGACAAAAAATTCACTGTACTACTGATGTGATTATGTAATTATACAACATAATACTTTACATGTAACTTTTGACTGAGAATTTGATTATCATATTCGGTTTATAATACTTATTCCTACAATCATTTATAGGAGTTTAATATCTTCACACAAATTTACATAAAAAAGGAAGGCCCAAGATAAAATTTTCATCCAGGCGGGGTCAATTTTTCGCACCCCAACTGTCCACTCTGTCACCCACCGCCTCAACTTTCTACCCTGATCCCACTACCTTCCACCTTCGGACAATTAAAAAACATGACTCTGCTGTGTATTTACGGTTTTAAGGACGATAAATAAAAGCCTTGTTTTTTCAATGCCTTAATGTCAAAGAACGCATATATTGTAGGTTGGTATCAAAATAACAGTAGCCTCTTAGTTTTAATTTTTCTCTACACAAATCCAACTCTTTATAAAACAAATATCCACATTTATGTAATAAGAAATAAGGATTGGGTTCTACTAAATCGGGACGCCTCGGTCTGGCGCCGTCGAGGGTTGTGCCCCGGGCAATCGCTTGGGTCGCCCGGCCTTTAAGCCCCCCCCCCCCCACACACACACATACACGTATTGTTTTGAACGTTAGTTAAGCATTGGTATAAATATGTAACACTGCAACTTTCAGCCACATCAATGCAATATGAAGTAGCAAACACATGTTCACAGTGTAAAAAAAATACTAATCCTGATTATATAGAACAGTGGCATATTGAAAACAGAATATTTTCAACTTCTGCTTGACTTTTCCGAAGGGAAACAAAGGTGCCAATTTTGAAATGGAGTGGTTCATTCTAGAGCATGAAGACTACAGCATTCCCATGCTTCTTCCTCTATTCTCGTATATATTCATTCATAATATACCATGCGTTTTCCTTAATTCATTGTCGGTTTGAAAAAGGAAATACTGAAATAGTAAATGCACAAGCACAAGAAAGACACTCAAACTGAGTGATTATTGATTCTGCCCATTTCAGAGCAGAATCCTACCTAATTTCCAACCTGTTGTGTGCGAAGTTTCTGTGTGCAAAAGTTATGTACGTGTAATATGTTGAAAGTTATACATTTGTCCCCCTATGGGGGGGAGGGGGGCAAACGAGAACTGGAGGGCCCGGGCCCCCTGGCTTTCCCAGTTTCGGCGGCAGTCATAACTTTTTCCTGAATAAAGATAGGTTAAAGAAACCTTGACCACTGCATTTCTCGCGAAATTCTAGCCTGATTTGACTCTAGTCTGCTACACGGGAGACCCGGGATGGGTGATCTAAGATCAGAATTTTTCCGACTTTGTCCCCGCATAAAGCGGCTCCATGGTCAACCCAGCCTCGAATCAAATGGTATCCTGTGAAGGGTAAATTGCGGCCGGAGCGTGGTGCTTATCACATCACCTCCAAGATGTCCAACATCGAAAATATGTGGGGCCCTACTTCCACATATCCTAAATGTGCCTTCATGGCACGGTGCTATATACATAGGGAACTTTAGATTTACATTTACCTGTTTATATTGTATTCGTTTCTGTACCCCTGAATAACCGTTTATTTTGCATATACGAATCCTCTACTATGTCAACAAAGATAAGAATGACGAAAGATAGGGGTGACGAATGATAAGGGGGCAAGGTAAGACAGGGGGCGAACAAAGATAAGAACGACGAAGGATGGGGCGATGAGAAATAGGGGGCCGGGGCGAACAAAGATATGAATGAACAATGATAGGGGCGACGAGAGACAGGAGGCGAACAAAGATAAGAATTAAGAACGATGAGTGCGATGAAAGATGGCAGCCGACAAAAGATTAGAAGGAGACGACAGATAAGAGGCGAAGAGGGGGGCGAATAAAGGTAAGGATGACGAAAGGGGGACGGTCGACGAAAGATAAGCACGAAATGAACTTAAGATGAAGGTACTAGGATGGATCAAAGGAGTCGTGAGGTGACCACCCCTTCACAGAGGATCCAGAAAATATTCCAGCCACCTCTGCCTTCTCACTCATATTTTTATTCACAGTCACTGTGGAGAGGTCATAGCCAGGGAGAGAGAACAGCTTACATATACCCCAGCGCTGCTAGGGTGACAAGGAAAAAATTTAGGCGAACTACAACTATCAATCTTAGTAGCTTGCTGCAAGGGCGAATTAAAGACTTGAGGGGGCGATCATTCTTCTCCTGCGCCTCTCACAAGTTTATTTTTTAAAAAAAGTTATTGATAAATCCAGAAAGTTAGAACGAAATGTATCAAACATTGTGGCATTTTATGAGATACCCAAGAGCTAAGAATTAGCAACAATGGAAGGTGACACAGCAGTGCTCTTCTTGCCTGTTTGGGGCAAGACATAGGTTAAACTGCTCCACTGTTCCCGAGTCACATCTATTGGAATCAAAAATCAATGAATTTTGATTTTTGAGAAATCTATTACAGTCTTTATTTTATTGAAGTTAAACAACTTAGAATGATTGGTGTGCTACACAGTGGCGTAACCACAGGGGAGGCAGAGGGTGTTGCTCTCCCAACCTTGGACGGAAATCAATTCTAGGAGGCAAACATTGACGGCCAAGGTCCGCCCCTGGTTTCTTATTTTATGCAAATGAAAATACATTTCGTAAAATGTTCTTACTCGCTTCACTCGCAATTCGTACTTTTCTTAGTCTCATCAAGTTCAGAACCGTAGCTAGGGGGCGGAGGGAGTAAGCCCTGGGTGCCGAACAATCAAATGAAAGAAGTTGTAAAAGAGAGAATGCCAGGGCGCCCCGTGGAATTATTTGCGCCCTATTAAATCAATATCGTTTTCAGTTTGCAAGAAAATGGATCTAAAAATTTTCTTCCTCGCTTTGCTCGCAATGTATTTTGTTTTCTATAACGCATTGTAATTTACCAGAGAGAGAAGTAAGACTTCTCTTTATTGATTTTGTCCAAAATGCATGAACAATTGTTTGGAAGAAAGGGAGAGAAGCACTTTTGAGAGAAAATTTATGTAATTTAGGTTGCACATGTTACGTGTATTTTATATTTCACGTCGCTCCATGCTACATCAGTGGCGCAACCGCAGGGAGGCATTGCCTGCCAATCTTGGAAGAAAAAAAATCAATTCGGGGGGAATATTGGCAGACAAGAGCACCTTCAGAGGGAGACAGAGGGACAATTGTTTCTTTCGATGTCAAATTGTATGCAAATAAAAATGCATTTTGTAAAATTTTCTTGCTCGCTTCGCTCGCAATATCTCCGATCCTTAGTCTTGCCAAGTTTCGAGCCGTAGTTAGACAGTTTCTGGTCGAAAATGTCGGCATCTCCGCTAGCGCCGCCCTCAATATCTCTCCCGATCTCTCGGCCTCGCAAGTAATTGGACGCAGGGTATATGTTACATGTAAAAAAATAATTATATTCGAAATACATTTATCATGCATTTTATGTATTTAAAAAAAACACATTACACACGGCTGGGTCTCCAACATTTTAGTTACGATAGTGATTTAATGACATATGGTAGGACTGTAGTTTGTGAGGGAAGTTTGCAGGGTGCCGTAATTGCTGCCCGGCCCCTCCAAGAGAACGTCTTTAATCCGCCACTGGTTACAAGTAAATTGTCCTTGTTATGGGGGAATGAAATACACGGTGATATTCTTAAAACTTACGCCGTATCCTGAAAAACAACTCGTCTCTTGATTTTTACCATATCTAGCTTCTCTACCGAAATGGGATATAATTATAGATTTTAGAATACGAATTTCTTCTAACAATATTCTCATGATAGATCATGAGGTTTATTGTGTTCTCCTGCTTTTTGCTTTGACTTCATAATTAAAGTTAAGTCGCTTGCCATTAATATTCCAATTTTCCGTGTGATCGTAAATCCATTTTCATAGGCTTTAATTATTGTTAGATCACTTAATGTTAGCATCCAGGTATTTCTAATAGATTAGGCTAGTACGTTTGCTGCATTAGTATGTGTATACTTTCTCTCTTTGCTTGATGTAAAATTTTTAATACGAAACATGATTTTAAAAAATTGTAGGCTTAACCTTCAACCAAACCAGTCAAACTTGTGCAGCCAAATATTTACCGGATTTTTAGAAAAATTAAAAATGTTTCGAAGTTACACACGGGAATTCAGTTTCTAAAGTTGGAAAGTTTATTTAATACCAAATTCCAATCTTACAAGTTTTTCCCTCAACCTAACTTTTACAAAATTACCTTCCATGCATGAATCGTATTTATTCCACAGGATTCAATAGCAATTATATATTAACGATGATAATTCTTTACGAATTTAGAGTAAGTATCAATGTAGGATCAAATTTTATCTCTATCGCATTTTTTGCCCTTGGTAATTTCTGTGAAAGTAAGGGTAGTGAGTGAAGATGAGTCAGATTAGAGTATTATTACATACACCGTTTTCCAAGGTACTATACGATATTAAATTAAAATTTAAACAACTTGGCCGTCCCACGCCAAATTTAAACATCAATTCTATTTTTTAAAAAAGTGGTAAAGGTGACAGGCGTAAAATTTTAATAGTCGCACTTATTTCCTAGAAACTGGCCAACCTCCGTGCACAGCATGCTACGACGCCAGGGATCACGGGTTCGAATCCCAGCCTAGGCCAAGTCAGGGGGGTCTGGACCTCCCCTGCTAGTTACACCTATGCAACAATGTGTGGATTACCAATGTTCCTGTCGTGTATGGTTTGTTGTATATTACATTTTCAAATATTCTCAATCTTATGGACTAACCTGGTATAAAATTATAGTTGATTTACTAATCAGTTTCTTTCTTTCAGAATATCTGCCAACACAGCAAAATGAAACAACTGCAGCGAACATTGTCACCTCTAGCAATAATTGTTATGTTGCTCATTTTTACTCGTGTTAACTGCCAAGACTGTCGAGTTACTGGTGAGAATGTAAGTACCTACAGTACTTGTCTATTAATGAGTCACGCAGCATATTTAAAATAGTATTGGTATTCAGACACAATGAGCTATCACTCCTCTATGATCATAAACTGTATTTGTATTTCACAAATGTCTTGTGGGCAGGGGTAGCTCAAGATAAAATTTCCACCCAGGCAAGGTGTATTTCTGGCACCACCTACACTCTCACACCCTACCACCCCTAACTTTCCAATAAAGAAACTTACCATGTTATATATTTTATGGTTTTAATGAGGAAATCTAATACAGTAGCCTTATTTTTTTTTTTAATTTAAGTGTTAATTTGAAGAACACATTTATTGTAGGTATTTAATAGCTTCATAATGGCATCAAAATAACAGTAATCTATTAGCTTAAATTGCTACATGATTTTGCAATATACTTATTATGTTATGCAGCAGTGACTTCAATTAATCCTTGTCTACACAAATCAAGCTCTTTTTTAAACAGACAGCCACCATTATTTAATCAGATATAAGGCTTTGGCACTACTCAAGCGGACTCCCCACTTTGGTGCCTTAAGCGTCCCTGCTTGTGTGTGTTTTATACGTACAAATCAATCACTTTTTTCACACTGGAAGGAAAAATTACTAATTCCTCTTGAATTCCTCTATTATGAAAAAAATAAGGCTACTGTATTAGATTTCCTCATTAAAACCATAAAATATATAACATGGTAAGTTTCTTTATTGGAAAGTTAGGGGTGGTAGGGTGTGAGAGTGTAGGGGGTGCCAGAAATACACCTTGCCTGGGTGGAAATTTTATCTTGAGCTACCCCTGCACACAAGACATTTGTGAAATACAAATACAGTTTATGATCATAGAGGAGTGATAGCTCATTGTGTCTGAATACCAATACTATTTTAAATATGCTGTGTGACTCATTAATAGAGTAGAGTTAATAGAGTTTCCGTTGGCCCGTTACAGCGGGAAGTCCCCCGCTCTATCCAATTCGAGCGCAGTTGCACCACTCACAGAGCGGCCATTTCTCTCATGTTAATTCTGCTGGATTCTAGTAGGTGATCAGCCACATCATTATGATACACAGCACTGACATGTAGAAAGTCCTGAGTTTTTCCAAACTTTTTACTGGATTAGTTTCTTGAAACGTTACAATCTCAGATAGAAGACATGATCACAGTGGATTTCTCCAGTGGGCTCAACACAAAATTATTAAATCTATGGACTAACTACAGGGACTGAAACTAAACTTTAGAAACTATAACGGGACACTTAGCTACAAATTGACATGGGAACGAGACAGATATTTACAACTCGAAACAATAAGAAGACAAACCTTATCATGTACGAGACAAGATGACACAAGTCTTGTCTCCTTATATCGATACCCACTTGAAATAGAGCAGGGATATTTTTTGGACATCAAAATAAGTAGGCCACAAGTGTGCTTGCTCACAACTTCAATGTTTCAAATTTCTGGTTTTCCATTCCATTGAGGGTAGTGGTAGCATCGTCAAGGTCCCGGGTTCAGATCCCACTTTAAACTGTAGGTCCAGTTCCGATTAGGCTTACTGTGCATAAAGTGGACTTAAAACAGCAAATCAATCAATCAATCCATTCCATTAAATTTCAAATTAACTCTGAGCAAGACATAGAGCTTATCTGTATTTAGACCTGTTTTAAAATACCTTGAAATTAACCATAAAACTCATAAAATTATTTATATATACTGTATACATATGTATGTACCCCCAAATAATGAAAAGCTTCTGTGCATCACTGGATACTAAATCAATTTATCTTCAAAGAAATATTGATATTCATTGTATGTCTAACAATTTAAACTATGACTTGCTTTTTCTTCTGGCATTTTAGTGTGGCATTACCAGTGATTGTTGTGGAGGTTGCTGCTGGGGATCCAAATGTATCGACAGTAAGTATTAAAAATTTATTGTGGGCAACTTCTGTTAATTTCACAAAAAATGAAAGAGAATAATGCAAATTTACATGAGGTTATTTCTTTCATACAATTGGTTCTACAGTGTGTCCCAGAAGTCGCTGAACCCAGTGTTTACTAAGGCACTTTGAACGAAACATGAGAAAGTTGATTACCGACATTTCAGAGTTGCAAGGTGTATGAAGGTTATTGAATATTTTCTAAAATAACCAACTTTCTCATTTTTCATTCAAAGTGCCTTATCCTGATAGCCAGAGGTGAAACACATCTGTCAGTGACACTTGCCAGCAACAGTGTTGCCAGCATGGTTCGTAATATTGCAAAAACATGGAATTTGGGAATAGCTCATTCATACCCTTGTGCAATGTTTGTAAGACTTCATCAACGTACCTTTTCTGTCAAATTCAATAGAATTCCATGCAGATTGTTCGGTGATATTGAAAAATGTTGCAATAATTTATCTCTGTCAATATATACGATTTGCAGATATTTTTTTTTTTTTGGGCTCTGGCAACATTTTAATTATTTATTATTAAATCATGCATGATATTCCATATGTTTGTATCACATAATTTTCTCAACATATTTATCATCGAAGAAAGCATTTACTCTCATTCCGTTCAACTTTTCAGTTATACGGTCGTAAACACCGGGTTCGGCAACCTCTGGGACACCCGGTATAAGCAAAGACTAAGTTGAACACCCAGAGATTATGACCACCAGCAATCACTGATATGACAAATCAGCTAAACATTGCAAGTACTATGCATAACTTTTAGCATAAAGAACCTGAAATAAATACTTCGAGAACATGCAAATATTGTTTAATGTAAAATACAACATAAATACATATATACAGAGATTATGAAGTATAATAAAATATACTTAGTTTAGTAATGTGCACTACAGAAGCAGAATTTCATCATGAATAAAATCAATATACTTATATATGACTGAAACCAAATAGTCAAAAACATAAGTAATGGCACATATATGGCAGTCACTAAGTAACTTCGGAAACTTTGAGGTGTAGCCAATGCGCGAAAATTGGGTTGGAACTCATTAGAAGTGAAAGTGGTTAGTGCAGCATATTATACATGTGAACAATAGATACAAGATATGTGAAGCGCAAGGAACTATAATTAATAACAAGGTCTTGTGTATTTGGAAATGAGAGTTTCATAATCATGAAACTGGAACTGAAGCTCCTTTAATAGATTAGTATGTATGGGATTACCCCTTTGCAGCACTTAGTCTTCTGTGGTGTACGAGAGGTATGACACACAATCTTCTGTGGCACATGGGAGGCATGACACAAAAGTGAGAGAAATTGGGAATATAGAACCTGTGAAAGAAAGAAGATTTACTAGGACTGTGTAAGGCACACAGGCAGCAAAGAACCTATAGCAATTAAAGAGTGTTCCAGAGTTCCTGAATTTCGATGTTCCAAAGTTGAAGTGTTCCAGAGTGCTCCATAGTCCCTGCATTCCAGAAACCTCCAACATTCCAGCATCTAGCATGTTCCAGTGTTTCAAATTCCTATGTTAATAGAATGTAAATGGCTCCTGGAACTTATGTAAAAATTAGAATATCTCAAGAACTACATTGCAGAGCATAACATCTTTACAAAACATACATTTCGATTATATGCACTCATGTCAAATCTCTATGTTTCTTCGAGAAGATTAATTGAATAAACATATCACATCTTATCTATTCTTCATCATTGGCTAGCTATAAAATAACTAACAACCCTGAGATTTAGCAAACTTTCTGAGAGCTGATACACATAAGTACTTAAATCTCCGAGGTAGCAATTGATGTATTAGCTAAAGTTATACATAAACTAACATGCAACCATCACACATCACAGTGGAGGCTAGTGACGTTTCAAAGATGCATGCTACAGGTGATGATGTTCTTTCTTGTATTTACAATGACCCACCTCCCTCGCCCCCACACACACACTTGGAACCCCCATCCTACGTAGGTTTCTTTCCTTTTCTTTCTTTTGGAAGGGGCCGGAATTGAAAAAGTGTGTATCTCATAGCTGCTTTTAGGGACAGGAAAAACTATAAAATATTTTGCAATTATCGCTTATTGCTTTTGATTTAAAAGTTGTTCAAAAACAAAATTGAAAACCAGAGGTTATTTTAAGAGAAGTTTGCATTTATCACTTTGGTATCTTCCAAGTTCATTGCTGCTTTCATTTGAAAGCTTTGGAAGGGTATGTAACATCGCCAGCCCCTCCCATATGCCAGTACTTGGAACAATAAAACACAACTGGCCCTTCACAATAACAATGACTGCCTCATTGGAGACCAATGCTTACATTGGGTCTTAGATAAATTTATTGTTGTGATGAACTTTCAGTTTAGGTTGGTTTCATATATAGTGCAAGCTGTGCAGAAATTAAATGTGTTATATCCTTTTTTCATAATATTTTTGTAATATAATTAAGCCTTGTTTCCATATTAAAAAACACTAAGTTTCTGACCAAGGCAGTTTATTTATCTTAGTAAACTGCCTTGGTCAGAAACTTAGTGTTTTATAATATTTTTGCAATGTATTAGATCAGTGGCATATTCTGAAAATGTGACCTGGTTTACCGCAAAAATTCTTATGTATTATATATTAATTACATGTAATAGAAATAAATCACCAAACAGGCATGCAAGTAAAACATAAAAAGCAAGTCTGACAACTTCAAATTTTTTGGCAATTTCTATATTCACAAATATGAAACACTTGCTTTAAACCATTATAATATATGAGAATATGCTACTATATTAGATACATGTTGAAGAAAGACATGTTTGACTTCTTTGAAAGTCATTAATATACAGGGTGTTCCATTCATTTCAATACATCATTGCTAAAAGGTTATGAAATGGGGTACTAGAAGAAACAGAAACTCAAAGAATTTTATTGCACGACCTCAAAGTTCACCGTTCTCTAACTATGCTGGGCCTCAATTGCATAAAGCACAATGGCGACTCCGCAGCAGCGCGCACAATCTGTATTCTGGTACGCAGAGACCAAGTCAATCATTACAGTGCAAAGAAATTACCGGAGAGAGTATGGAGGTGAAGCACCTGATGGGAAAACCATTAAGGCATGGTGTGCGAAGATTTTGGCGACTGGAAGTGTTAATAAACAATCCGGAGGTGCTTCTCTGAAATCTCGCTCGAATTTCCTTCTATCCTCCGAAACACGTCGATGAGAACTTCAAGCTCATGCAATAAAATTCTTTGAGTTTCTGTTTCGTCTAGAACCACTCGCAATTCACTATGTTTCAAACCTTTTAGCAATGATGAATTGAACTAGTTGATAATTCTATAGTGCAGTTTTGTGTACCATATATTTATTGTGAAAACACTTTTCTTTCTAGCCTATGAAATTTGCAACTCACCACCACATGATCCTTGTACAACTCATGAATGTCCACCAGACATGGAATGTCACCTTTACAAGCCACCTTGTAATGGTTGTGAAGCTTCTCCGAACTGTGTGGCAGTGAAGCAATAAATACTTTTCTAAAAGTTAGCAACAGTGGTTCTTCATTAGCATGTAATCCTAATTGGACACTGTCCATTGTCTCTTTTACCCTTGTACTGTAACTTATTCATAGAAAAAACACACATAGGAAAAGCAGGACGATCAAGAATAACAGAATATGCATAGAATGAAATTTTGAAAAACCAAATCAATAAATACACACAACTCAAGTAACCAAAAGTGGTTGGTCAGCATTGAACCAATGCCAACCATATTGAAAATGGTTGGCCAAACATAAGAACGTACCATTGGTTAATGATAATTTTGGTCGTGGTTCCAATGTTGGCCCACACACACACTATATAAAATTACTGGAGACATATTTCATTTAAGATAAACTGATGCTGTATAATATTTTGTTGACTTCTGCAATATTCACGTACTCTATAACGTTTTGCTCATTTTGATGCTGCGAATCCCTGAAGAACAACATTTTCTAGCCATTTTGTCATCCAAAGATCTACCCTGTATTCTTTGTCATCACTCCCCATGGTCATCTTCGTCACCCCTTCTGAATCTGAAACCAATGCACACAGCTCCACTTCAATATCATTCGATGACAAACTGGGTGTTTTTGCTATCTTGTATGATTTACTCCTTTTGCAGAGGAAAGGTATGCCACTGAACTACACCACTTGTATGAATGCACACACACGCACACATACACACATAAAATCGCAACTGCTCTGGTGGCACACAGAAGGGTCTCAGAAGCCAGCATAATTGCAAATATCACCCCAGTTGAGCATTATCACATCAACATTATCTACAGGCTCTTAATAAGACTTTTTTTTTAAAAAAAAAAACCCATTCACGAGCGTCAAGAAGTTAATTGGATAAGGTCTGTGCATTGTATGTGATGAGCTTTCTGCACATTTATATGATGCAGGCAAACTCCCTAGGGAACCTTATCTAGATTTCTATCATTTGTGTCCATTTACAATAGATTTTGATAATTGAACGATAATAAACATGATCTGTGGCAGTTCAATTATCAGGAACTTGTGGCTTTTCACGGCACCAAAGGAAGATTGAAGAACGGCTGTTCATGAATGAATGTTTAGTGCCCAGATTTTTAATATTGAATGTGTTGTTCTGGAATACGATGCACAGCTTCAGTACAAAAGTTGTGTTAGTGTGGACATGTTACGGACAAATGTGGTAAAGTATTCTTAATTTTTCTTACAGAGTTTTGTTCTCGAATGCTAATAGGAGTAGGCTGCACTATTTGTGTGTTGTGTAGTAATAAAAAGCTCGAGTGATTCAGTTCTCACTCTTGTGCAGCTAGTTTTTCCTTCTGGGTCTCTGACCTTGAACAAAACAATACAAATACACTTGCAAGTGATTAAAAATAGAACAGCCAGTATCATCGATCAATCATTTGACGGTCATTGGCATGCTTCACAAAGTGCAAATTGTGTGCAAATATCCAGCTTTGTGAGGGCTCTATAGCAGGGTTTTGGAGCGGAGTGCGGAGCGTACTACAGGAGGTCTCCAGAGCAACTCCGAAGCGTCGCTTCTACTCCGCTCCTCACTCCAGAGCGAAGAGTGGTATGACAGCACTCCACTCCGGAGCGGAGTGGTTCAGCTTTTTAGACACATGCTCCGATCCGGTTAGGATTTTTTTTTACACAAATGCTGTAATGCAACTATGAATAATGGGATTGTGCAGTACATTAAAGCCGACTTCCGTGATGGAGTGGTTATTGTGGAACCTCATGGAAAAGAGCCTGCACTCCTGTGCATCGTACTCTAGTTGTTTGTCTGTATGATCGTCCCTGCTTGGAGGGGAGGGACAGAGTGGATCATGTTTCCTTATGGCCCTAGTCGAACAGGTGAAGGGGGAGGTGTGCGGGGACTTTTGGTTGAAGCTTTTTTGTTTGTGATCGGTCTACAGCACAGCACCCTATGACGTCAGGGATCTGTGGGGTGGTTCAAATCCCGGCATGGGCTTGTACAGGTTCAACGAAGTTAGTAATAAGTTTGTTTTATAGAGCTTATATTGATACACTTGTATGTTGAATTGTATCTTCTGCAAATATGCTGTATAAAGAAACAAACTGCCAGAGTACTAAGTGAGGCGAGTGTACAATCTTTGTGTGTATTGTTCATCAATTTAATCATAACATCGATCATCCCCATCTTCGAGATTATCCAAAAGCGACAAAGAGGAGAAGTAAAATGAACCAAATCAATCAATCAATCATGCACACTAAACATTGGTAAAACAAAACAAGAATGCTGTTTAGGCTCAATAGAGAGAGAGAGAGAGAGAGAGAGAGCTATAGTACGTAAATGTATAATTTGATGTCAGTTGAAATATGAATTATGTAAATAGTATTTCTGTATTGAGATGTACTATTTTGTATTGTAACTCTTAGATATAAGAGTTTGAATGTTATGTGTTGAATGGGTTACGAATCATTTCAAGCAATCAGTTTTTCTGCTTTGCGGATTTGTCCGACCCACCTCTTCCATACAACAGACTGCTTCGTTTTGTGCTGTATTCCGTGTTCCTTGTAGGTTTCTCAGTGCAATCGGCTAGCGCATTGGTCTTATGCCCGTTTCAAGAGGGGAGGAGGGTGAAACTGGTACTTATACTGCTTTTCCGGATTCTCTGGAGTAGCGACGCGCAGAGGGGAAAGCTTGTGGGCGGGGCCAGACTAGGTGGAGAAGGGTGCCTGATGAAAGCAACGAAGTGCTGCGCGGTGTAAAGGCCGTAAAGCAAAACGCTTTCTGCTGCCAATTTCTTCTTTTATTCTTAACAATGGCCAGTGTATTGTTTTACACAAATAACAAATGATATTGCACGTTTATTTGTCTTTTGATGCTACGAAGAACTGAAAAAAAAATTAAAACAAATTTAACATACATTTTCAAAAAACATGCAAATAACCACAAACTATGAAACATCATGTTAAAAATGAGTTTTAAACAAGTATGAAAAACATGTTTAAAACACTTTGTTTTAAACATTTGTAAAGAAAACAAAGCCATGTGTTTTAAACTTTTCAAACAAGTTGTTCTCGAACACATTCAACACTATGAGGCGCTCTCCTGAATGCAGAGTTCCCATAGACTTGCGAGCTGACATGTTTACTACGGAACTACTGGACCGCGAATGAGCCCCCTCCCGTGGATGCCCCTCCCCTCCGCGAGTTCATTGGACGAGCCGCACACCCTTCAACATGCGCACAGAATGCGTTCGCGTTCTCTTACTCCAGAGAATCCGGGAAAGGAATATAGTTTGTTTGTGTGTGCTTTCGGGGTTGAGAACTTCGTTCGCTGCGCTGTCCGACTTATCCGTACATGGTAGAGACATCGCCTTTGCCATACAGATCCAGTGTTGCCAGTTGTAATAGAATTATGCTACAGCAATTCTGGCTAGATTGTTCTCTTCTAAAAGCATTACTTGCGCGTGTTGTTCTTCTCTTCACTGTCATAAAAAAGAAGCCTTTAAAAGCTGTGTTCTCTTGTATCATTACATGCATATTATGTGTGCTTGTCAACGGTGATATATGGACATTTAATTAAATTTTTAACGCCACTGATACATGGACGTCTTCATGATTTTTTCCAGGAAGACACAAGCAAGGTATTTTTCTAAGGGAGGGGGAACAACGACAATGAGACAGAATTTCCCCAAAATAGTATTACTCCCTTTAAAAAATTTCTTCAGTTTGAAGTTATCATGTTCCTGCAACACCCTTGCAATAATTAACATATATTACTGTGACTGAAATGAAATTGTATGCGTGAAGTACTTTTTGATTGACTTTCATTTCCGGGTGGTTTGGCCCCACTTGGCCCCCTCCCTTCCGGACGTCCATGCGTATGGAGAAATCATTCCAACCAGTCTCGGTTAATGGAATTAGAAGGTGACTAGATTTATTAAATCAATATACAAGAACGACAAATAAAAATCCTTAATTGTTAGTTCTATGCATCATAAGCCTCAAGAATCATGAAATAATGAATTGAAGGAAATCATGCAGAGTTTCTATTTATAGGCTACCTGTTCAAGTAGGAACGGAAAGGTGCACAAGAAGAATTACAAAAATGTATGTAAAAGAAAACCAAGTATTTCGATCAAGTTATTTCTATAATTGTAATCAACAATGACCAATTGTCCTTTCAACTAACCAGACTATTAACTTTGCCTTGCCTTTAATAGTATATTTCTCATGATCCTTAATTTTAAACAAATCCTAGATAAGTCGGTAAAAAAAATATAACACCGAAACTATGGGAAAGAAATATACTGTGATAGAGAAATAAACACAAAGGAAACACCAATGACATTAACGAGGGTCAAACCAACACCATTTGTCGTTCTGAGCTGAACTCACATCCACGAACTCACAGAAATATTCCCACGGAATTAGTTTTCGTCTGATATTGAATACCCAATGATGATTTCTGTTATGTAATAGACACTTATGAAGTGAATACATTATTAGGACTTTGCCAGATTTCAGAAAATACACACACCCATACGTAAAATATATGAATAAGAGGTTGTTCATTTGAAAATAAATTTCCAAATTGTATTTTTATGCTCTTGTGAATAGATGTAAAGAAAAGTGAAGTCTCTTATTGTTAAACAGAATTACAAATTTATGTTGAAACAATGCCTTTTGTAATGGACTTTTGGTGGATTTAAGACTCAACAATACGCTATCAAGAATATACCTACAGTTTAAATCCTACCTAAAGTGGGATTCGAGCCACTATGTCCCTCCACCGGGTATTGATCCCAGTGCCCCTTCATTACAAGGCGACGTTGTTACCACTATGTTATCGGGGTAGTGTGCCCTACATCATTTTTTTTTTGTCAGTACACATTCATCAATTCTCTCATTATCATCGTCGCGATTATCCAAAAATGGCCAAAATTCAACGCTAAGTAACAAAAATCAAATCAAATGCCATCAGTGAGGCACGTATTGCTCGCAGCCCTATTTTTCAAAATGAAATTCAGGACATGCCCCTATTGAAGTATGTAATATTACATTTTGTGTTTATCACGGTTATTAAGAGGGTGGTGGAGTTTGGTGAAAGTCGCCGTGGAAAGCGCTTAAATTTAACATGGGCTTTTTTGCACTTTGTTTTAGGACAAAAATTTGCCGGAAAACATGAAGTAGATGTGAACTTACTTTATGAAACATTGAGTACATGACACATTTATGCAATTTCAGTTCGATAAATGGGCACAAATTGCATTATTTTTTTCAATTTCCCATAACGAAATATGTAAATAAGCACAGAATGGTTATACGATTTGTGGGTAGCACCAACGAAATTGGCCATTATGATGCATACTAATGTAATGCTCAATCCTTTTATGACTAAGCTAGGGAGGGCTTTTCTTTCAAAAGTCATTTGCACAGCCCAAAATGATTGTTTAAAAATGTCATGTATTATCGACGGCGAAAGATACGGCCGCTTCAGCCGAATTTCATCCATCATAGTTCGCCACTTGGCCACTAGATGTGTCTGTTCGAAAATAGCCTCAGGCTGACGGGGAGGGCTAGTTCGCGCGGGTGTTTGAATCCTCTGCACAGCTGGGTTCCTTCCCCTTGTCAGAAGGTCCCCTAGCTGTCACAGCTTGAATTATTGCCTCTTTCCCAGGCAAGAAACCAAGAAAGCAGGAGGACCATGAGTTTGTGTATGTTTGAGTGTAGAGAAGCAGAGCATATTTACCGTGAATTGGAACCAGTGAGACAGTAACTTTATCATGACCCCTACCGTGAAGGACGTATTTAGGGGGGTCCAGGAGTCCCAACCTAACCCCGAAAGACTTACCAAGTACAAAAAATAAATAATGAAAATAATGAGAACATAAAATAACTTCAATTAAGTAATGAAAATATGGTTGTTGTTCGAAGTTCTTCCGCCAGGTGTCAGAGGGACAAGTTACACCATGGCTGCCTGTGGTGCAGAGAAAGCATTTTGCATCCTACAATTTCACGTTAGTCAGTCTGTTGTGAGTGTTAAACGTGAGTTTCGTACCAGTTTCTGAGGTAGATATCGAGAGAGTTCGAGCTTGTTTTCAACGCAGCCCTCAAAAGTCTTCAGCGAGAGCTAGTTGAGAACTTCAAATGTCTCGAACAACTGTCCAGCGCATAGTGCGTAAGCGTTTACACATGTATTCCTATCGTGTGCAGTTGTTACAACATTTAACACCTAATTATTACAAGTCCAGCAATGAATTTGGTGAGTGATTCCAAGAATTGTGCAGTGATGATGATTTTTTGAACAAAGTGTGTTTCAGTGATGAGGCTACATTCCATGTTACGGGACGAGTAAGCAAACAAAATGTTTGTATCTGGTGGACTGAGACGCCTCATAAAATCGTTGAAATTATGTGTGATTCACCAAAAACAAATGTGTTTTGCACCATTTCATCTTCCAAAGTGTACGGTCCATACTTCATTCCCAAAGAAACTGTGAGTGGAGAAACATTTCTACACATGCTTACTACGTGGCTTATGCCACAGCTTGAACATGACAGTGCAAACTTTATCTGTCAACTGGATGGAGTCCCTTGCCACTTTCATCGCAATGTTAGGAATTACCTTAATGAATAGAATAGAAAGTATTTTTATTTACTACAGAGCGACATTCAGCCTTGGGCTGCTCTACCACCTAACTCTGAGAGACTTTCACACCGCTGGATTGGGCGAGCTGCTCACAATGATCAACAGCTTTTACGTTGGCCACCAAGATCACCGGACTTAACCCCCTGCAATTTTTTTTGGGGCGGTACATGTCAAAGACATTGTGTACAAACCACCTCTACCCCAAGATGTCTCTGAACTGCAAGAGCACATTACTGCTGCAGTGCAAACTGTTGATGTTGAAAACATGCTGAAACGGGTCTGGGAAGAATTGGATTACCAAACTGATGTATGCAGGGTAACAAAGAGGGCTCACATTTAGCATTTGTGAGTTACTGTATTACAATTTTTACCACTAAAACTTGGATATTTATAGTACTTATGTGCAAAATTTTCAGTAAATTGCACAATTAATAAAAAAATTATAAGGAGTTGAAATCGTTCAAATCATTTTGAAACATACGGTATATAGTACGTGAAGGATGAGCAGACTTTAATGCAATTTTAAAATTAAATTGCAAGTACTCAGCACTCAACTGGTTTCCATAATGTTATTATACTTACGTTGCAAGAATTAAACAACACAACTCAACTTCATAAATATTATTTCACTTTAAATCATTCGATACAAACTCATTTTGCAACTTTCGACACAAGACATTTTAAATCAAGCCTCTTACATAACAAGAAGGAATCGAAATCAACAACAAAAAAATATCGACATTGATACAGCATTCTTAATCTCAATGGTTCCCTGTTAATTTTATAAATTTGTACACAATAGAAATGAAGTAAATATTAGTTATTTGTGAATGTAGAAGACAGTCACAAAGGTTTTTATTTGACTCCCTCATATTTATATAATAATGGTCATTTTAGCTCTCTTTGAATAATTTATTATCTAGTAATTAGCCTTAGTGGACAGGATCACCATGTCTGTAGACTTCTTGATGTAGGAAGTTTTCAAATATACACTTTTCAAATTTTCAGTGATTCATGAAGAAGTTCACTTGGGATATCAGCAAGATCAGTTCCAGATAGGTTTAGAGACTTAACGTCACACTCATCAGGGATTGTGCAGATATGTGTGTGAATCTATTTGTATGTATGCGGTGTGGGTGAAATCTGGTGTAGGTGGCAGGCCAATCGGGTGTTGTGTCTCTCACATCCACTCTCTCAATCAACTATTGTCAGCCAGGCCTGGTTCAACATTTTGTGAATTTCTGGTACTACTGTTTCCATTTTGTGTTGATCTGTCCTGAGATTCTAACAGCAGTGAAAATTTCTTCAGTGATTCTCTGGTCTGCCGTTCTATTGCAGCTATGGGGTCTTGAAGTAGTGGCCAGTATATGCAGTCAGTTAGAATTGTCACAGTCTGTGAATTGGAGTATAACCAAAGCATTTCCTTTGTCTGCTGTCATTATGATAATGTCCTATTCTGTGCTGCTGTGATGTTATGATTGTGAAACTGCTATTTTAAGGGCCACGTATACTTCTTGGCACATGTCTTGGGCAACTGCATCTGGGAGATCCCAATGCTGCTAAAGATGCCTGTGGTTGGGATTTTCCTCAGTACTGGAGAGAAGTTCGAGCCCTTGGAGAGAAGGGAGATGGTCACTTCATCGAAAACTTTGTCCATCAGGTTGACCACCATGTGGTGGTTTGTGTTCCACATGGTTTGCTTCGAACTTCTAGTTGGTTGGCTGAGGCTAAACGGCTGTGGTATTGGTGCCTTGGACTTCCATACAAGCTTTGGTGGCAGATCAACAATACTATCTACACTGTTTCACTGAGCAATCTCCATCGGCGACACAGAGCACCTTCAAGATGAAATCAGTCACCGGCATACAGCCTTAAGGCAGAATGGATACTCAAAAAGCATCATTAACAAAATGCTAGGAACACCAAACAGGGATGGACACTTTCAGAAACTGACATTTCAAGAAATCCACGCACACCACAACCAAGAGCAGACTACAAAATT
Organism: Lepisma saccharinum; assembly: GCF_977018435.1. NCBI lineage: Eukaryota > Metazoa > Arthropoda > Insecta > Zygentoma > Lepismatidae > Lepisma > Lepisma saccharinum. The sequence goes on from NC_139245.1 coordinate 55,719,872, forward strand.
CAAAGGACTATCTAGGACTGAAGACACCTGGTGTTTACTGTATCACTTGTGGCTGCAGTAAATCCTTTATCGGACAAACAAGAGGGCAGTCGAACAATGATGTCAAAAAACATTCCAGCTACATCAAGAATTTCCATCTGAAAAAATCAGGGTTAGCAGAACATTTTATCAGTGAAGGCCGTGGAATTTAATTTACTTCACCACAACTTGTTTCATCAATAAGCAATTCAATTGCTGGGATTGAGAAGGCTGAGTTTTATTATTGAGAAGTGTCTAAGCCAAAGGTTCCTACATTTTTCATTTCACGGCAGCCTTTGTGCTTCAAGATTTTTCCATGGTGCCCAAGTCAGAATGTAGGCCTATCTAACACCTGCAACGTTCAGTTAGTGTGGTTTCGTTGCTTCCCCAAGTTAAAAAATAAACACATATTTCACAATCAGAAATATTTTACATGTAAGTACTATACTAGATAAGCACATATTTGGAAGTAAGTGTCATTTCAGTGAAACTATTGGAACATTTGGCGGAGCACATTTTATGAACCACTGCTCTAAGCTACTAATGTATGTGCCAACAAATTGCATGACATTTCTTTCAATTTTCTATCCATACATTTAGGGGCTGTTCCCAGCCTCATTGGCACCTCGCTTTGGTATTGCATTGCACTCTGGGTACTACAGCACAGCCATGGACACAGGAGTAGCTTCCTCAGATGCTAGTCTCACCATTGGCAAGCCAAAAGTGAATGCCAGTCTGTGTGTCTTGGCAGGTGAAAAAAAATTGGAATCATAATCTCCCTTCCCACTTCAACAGACTTAGGACTGTCAGATGGTAGTTGCAAGTGCTGATAAATTCTAAACAACCTCAAATGTGGAAGAGGTACCCAAGTTTCTGTGTAATGTTTAATTTTAATTTGTAATTTCATTTGTATTAGAATAAAAATATGATAAGGCACACCCCAAGTGCAAATATCAACTGATCACACGCCTTCAATCCGTGATAGAAAAATAACAGTTACATGTGTGGGCTGCCAAGAAATCGTCAACTTCTGCCACCAACTATATTTTTCATTATTTTATGTACATAATTTGTTATATTTCTTGCAAGTACTATCTGGTGTGGTTAAAAATTATGATTCCATTGTTTAAAAAACAGCAAGCAACACAAAAATCAATTCATTAAAAGTTACAAAATTGTAAAAATCCCAAAGAACCTGTATTAGAAACAAAAATATTAGAACACAACTGTAAAATTTGAACTTAACGTAAATAGTATGCACATTTATATTATAATATTTATAAATTTACAACTAGCTTATACCAATGTTTCATTATGGAACTGACACTAAAGACAAAAACTAAGACACTCTTATTTACCTGATTTCCATTTTCAGAGTAGGGTGGTTGAAAATTCCACCGAGTTGTCTGTTGCAGGTAGTGTTTAAGGTTCCTTAAAATATATACTTAATCTGCTAGAAAACAATCTATGTCTATGTACATAACACCTTCCAATTTTATACCAACCTGTAATTTTCTTCAGGGTACTAAATGCAGTGGATATCAATGGACCTGAAAAGAGAAAAACTTGTAGTAAACAGAATAATCCGAAAGATACTAATATGTCTACCTGAAATAAAGACAAAATGCATAATCCTGCAACACTGCCAACCTCCAGAATCTCTTCCAGTGTTCACCTGGAGATCGGCTACTCTCTCCCTACCCACCAATCCCTGGAGTAGAACCCGCTCTGAAGGTGAGCACTGGATGTTCCGAGACGTTAACAGCTCACAGGTAAACACCCTGTCTTTTCTTCAGACAGACATCCTAAAATAACAAGAAAAGAGAATGGAATATTATAGAAAACTCACCACAATTCTCTGGTACATCCTGTGATGGAATTTATCCTGAAAAAGAGAAAAAACTTGTAGTAAACAAAATAATCCGAAAGATACTAATATGTCTACCTGAAATAAAGACAAAATGCATAATCATGCAACACTTTCTTTATTTGTGTGTATGTGTGTTTTATATATTATTAATTATGTATGTCTATTTAAACTGTATGCAAGTCTCCCATAATTGGAGAAGCTTTCTCTGTTGGAGACAACTACAATTAAATAAATAAATAAACACTGCCAACCTCCAGAATCTCTTCCAGTGTTCACCTGGAGATCGGCTACTCTCTCCCTACCCACCAATCCCTGGAGTAGGACCCGCTCTGAAGGTGAGCGCTGGATGTTCCAAGACATTAACAGCTCGCAGGTAAACACCTTGTCTTTTTTTCAGACAGACATCCTAAAAGAAGAACAAGAAAATGATTAAACTAAATGTTAAATATTAAGGAAGATATCATTACTTATCTTTTGCATGAATCCTTTCTTGGAAGTGAAATGGCACACATGGGTCCTTCTTGTTTCAGAGATCTGCATCTTAATCATCTTTGTCCCCTCCTCTTAGAACCTGCAATGTAGTGACGTTCTTCTGTGAATATTGCTTCACTATATTCATGAAGTGCAACAAAAAAATATTATATTTTGTGCTTAATATGTTTCTATGAATCTCAGAAGAGAACCAAACTGATGAATGTTATATCAGCTGGATATTAAGATATCTCCCTAAGCCAATCTCTGAAGCTGTCAAATTCACAGATATTCACTATTTCGTCTATGTTATTTATGTTCGTAGGACCTTATCAGTTGTGATTCTGTCGCTCTGCCAATGTCGACCATGATAAGGAATTGGAATTTGAGGAATTATAGAACCTAAGCTGAACTAATTTTGACAGTGCAACAACCCTTTCAGGGTTGAAACCTGCTCGATAACTTTTTATTGGGTGCTGCATGACCAACATGTTGAGTTTCATTCCCAGTCATCTGACCCGAGTCTGTTACACTTCATTTCAAGGAGCTCCCCCCATTGTCCTCTCAATGCTGGCTTAACATCCAAACTTTTTTGGTTCTCACCAGAAGTTAAACCTAGGACTGTTTGCAGAAATGGTTGAGTATGCCAACTATTTGACTAAATGTAAATCCATGTAAGATAAATAGACAGATGAAATTGCAAAGTGCTTGCTGTTGCCTCACAGTTACATGTAACGATTGTATTGAAAAATGACTGGAGCATGGTGCTGATCACATCACCTTCACAATTGGTCAAGATTCACATGTGTCCTACCTCTGCATCTCCCTCCTCCCATATGCCTACATGGCATGTTCCAATGTATGTGTTGTAGCTTTACCCTTTCACCTGTGATATATCAATTCAATAATGCTTTTGTTACAATGCAAAGCAGTTTTTATTGTGTAAGAGTAAATACTTAATTCCCATTTATCTTTAGAGCATATTTATGCCTAACAAGATATGAAAATGAAATGCAAAATTTACAGCTTCTTAGACACCAAGTTTAATAGTGAAATATAACATTTTTTGGTGGTATAAATGTTGAAATTTTGCACTGTATATTTAATTTATTAGCTTGCTATTTACAATTTCTACATATAACTAGTTTTAACAGTTTTCATTAATAATCACAAATTAATATTATATGAGGAGATAACACTGAACAACAATAAATTACATTCTTTACTTTCTTTACTTTGAAAGCAAATTCCTTAACAACCTGCAAGTTTAACAGATATATTTTTCCTCGTTTTGAACTATTACATTCGTAGCATCATTCCTTTGTAGACTAAATACAAAGGCAAACATTTCTTAAAATATACTTAGTAAGGCAAATGCTTAATAAATAGAATATCAGTCAAACTTTGGAACTGGAAATATTCTGCATACAGACAACTCGGGGCTTGAATACTGGATGTTCCTCACCTGAAATAAAGAAACATATTCAAAAATAGAAATAATTGTAGCATGAAATTCTTGCAAATTTCTGTCATGTTAAAATAATAATAATAATAATCCATGGTGCAACAGCCCACGAGGGCCAGGGCCTACCTGCAGACTGCCGGTCTCACTCCCACCTGCCGAGTTGGGAGATCATCGAACCAGTTACGTGGCGACATGAAGTCAGCATGGCGAACCCCCAATCATTGTTGTAGGTTTCCATGACTGGGTTACGCTACTCATTTGTATCTCCCCAGTATCCTCATGTTGGTGGGTGACCACAAGTCCCATGCACTGGCCGAAATGTCAGGAGAAAAGTTATTGTGCTTCCCCTAGGAGACTCGAACCTGTGCACATCCCTTAGCTGGACTCAGAGCATGATGCTTTAGACCACATTGCCATGGTGCGTCATATTACCTTTATGTTTTAAATGCTCTACCATGTTACTTCTATGAATTGGAAAAAGAAATCCAATTCATGAATTGTAAAAATATGTAAAAAGATTATCAGTACAGATCCAAATCTTGGATGAAATACTACAGATGGTCCAAAGTCTAGATGACAGGTAGTGGCGTGCCCAAGGGGGGGTTGGTGGTGGTTATAATCCCCCCTTCCTTTTGGCCCAGTATTCCAAAAGAGGAACATCAAACGCAGGAAAAGATGGCAAAATGAGGGCTGACTACTAAGAAATGTATACCTAACCCATCCTTTCGAAAATCATGGGCACGCCACTGATGACAGGTATCTGGTTTAAAATTTTCCAGTATCCATTTTAAAGTCAACAGATACTCTGGATACAGAATTACTCACATTATCTAAATATCCAGACATTTTCAAGATGCATGATCCAAATATACTGTACATAACATGGACAAACAAGTATCCACTATCAAATTCTCTCAAATTTAGATATATTTTCATATGTATTTGGACACCTGTAATATATAACTCAAATAAGCTCTAAACTCTCTGATTAACATTTGTTCTAGCTTACCTCTGTACAGAGAGGTTAGTATGGCTCGCTACCATGTGTAACGTGTTGGTCGCGTACGAGAAAAAGGGCAATGAAGCCTCGTGGGAAGCGTGCAAAAACAGGTCCGGGATCAATTAAGGTACGTGCTTCAAATTAAGCAACAACCAACAGTTACAAGTCACAAGTTTGTTGAGGTTAATGGCCAGCGTTTATCACCGCCACCTCAGTCTCAAAAGAGAACCAATCAATAAGAGTGGGCAAAAAGAAAAGAAAGGGATATAATCCACTATGCGCACCCACCTAAAACCAATCAAAATAGGCTTATAAACAAAATTATGTTCACAAAATATCGTGGAAAATTCACTCTGGTTTGGTCAATCACTAAAGAATCCTGCAATACGAAAGTGCACACTAATCATTCATAAAATATATATATAACCAATACTACTCAATTAAATTCACAACTTCTTTTCTTACCAATAGTAACCTCATTACTTCTTTTCTCGTGGAAAGTTTCTGAAGAAAAGAATAGGACAGTATGCAAAGTTCAAAGACTTGAGTCAAAAATTTATTATATTTAATCTCAAACAAGACCAATTAATATCTCAATTAACAACCAACATGGGAAACAATTTGTCATGTACATACTCACTTTAACTTCCTTAAAAGTCATTCCAATTATAGCTTCGACAGATCATTCTTTTGATCTACAATCTATCATTTGACATATAAAGAATATATTACAAATCTAAACGGTAACAAGAACGTGAATGCAATTCCAATAAATCCTTTCAATTCTACACATCGTAAATCTATTAGTACACGAGATCAAATACTCACAATTGATTAACAAATGATCCACTTTTTGCCTCTTTTCTTTATCTTAGAATAAATTATACAATCCTTCTTTCTTTACTTTGATGCTCCCAGTACTTTAATTTAATTTGTGCCACCCTTGCGTTAATTACTTAATGATTAAACATTCGCAATGGTGAATGGTAATTTGTCACGCGTACGCCTTGCTTAATTTTGACGTCACGCAAACATCGCAAGTTCCTTTTTTTCCCCCCTTTTTGTTGTAACGCAATAGATCTAACAACTCGTTGCTCATTAATTAGTTAATGTGTGATTAATTTGCGATTTTGAATAGGTTATACTTTTGTCGCCCTTTCTTTCCCTTTTTTACTTATTTAAACTTTTGACTCAGTCATAATAAATGTACACGGATCTGTCACAATTCACGATTTGCACTTCGCAGAAATAAGGGGGGAGTTGACACTGTACATACCTCCGTTAAACTGCTCAAAAATGTTCCAAGGACCAATACAACTCTGCTATGGGCGATACGTCAAACGAAACCCTGGCTTCCTTCTCGTTCTGACATCAGAGCGTGGGGCTAATGTCTGGAAACGTCCATCGGCTTATTCCTCAGTCACAACCCTGTATACTGGCCCCTGTTGTTGGAGACTGGACTAATGTGACAAGGCTCCGGTAATGTTCTCACTCCAGTCAAATGCGGCTCCATTTACGCGTGTAAAGTTCGTCTAGAAAAATGCAGTTCCGTCCCATGTTAATTTGTAAGCGGCAAAAAGTGTGAGAGGCGAAGACACTTATAACACTTGGCGTTGAATTGAGAGAGAGTATCCAGTAACGTTGCGTGCAAACAAAATCAAAAAAGGTAAAGTCTCGACCCGCGAGGCAACTTGCACACTTAAACACCTATCTTCCTCTCGTGACCCGAGTCACGTTGCTTGTTTCGCGAAGCTCTGCAAGTCGGAACTGTACTGTGTTTACCTGCTCGAGAAGCGAGCGCCGAGCAAAAGGTCAGTGGAGACCTCTAGCGGGGACTAGTATAACCAACAAAAGACAAAAGTGACGCAAGGCATACGAAAAACGAGGAAGTGTGAAGCTTTTCCACACAGAATTATTACGTAATACTTTTTATTACGAAAAGCGTAGGAAAAACGTCACACATGCCAAGGGTGCCAGATTCAAATGTGGGTCTGGGCATGTGTGTTCTTTGTGAGTGTCAATCAATTTCATCATATCATCAGTTAGCTTCATCATTGTGATTAGCCAAAATGGCAGAAAGCGAAGTAAAATAAACCAAATCAGTCAATCAATGAATCAAATTTTTGTAATTTTTCCAGAACAAGTTCACCCAACAATTTTGTATTCCTTCCCAAATTCTGTTCCCTTTTCAAACTCTCATACTACAAAAGGTATTCAATCTCTGCAAACCTCTCTTTTTAACAAAACCTTTATGGACATCTGTCTGTAGACATATAGTGGAACCTGGATTTTATGTTCCTGGATTTTACATTTTCCTGCATTATATGTTCAATCTTGATTGTTCCAACATAACAGAATGTTATAAAATTTTTCTACGTGTGACATTTTCCTACATTTTAAGTTGTTTTTCAGCTTGGTTCCCTGAAAAATGAATAATCGAGGTTCCACAGTATATCATTTGTAAAAAATGTAAACTTAGTGACATGAGGGAAAGTAAAAAATAAAAAGTTTCCCTAGTCTACTGACTGCACAGAGTTTTATTATAGAGGAAGAACATGACGTGAGTAGAATAAACTATTTTTCCACATAGTCCACAGTGACATTCAGGCACTTGTCATACCGCTTCACAATTTCATGAAACTGTGTTCGTTAAACTGTATGTCCTGTTTGTGGATGAAGTTACGTACGGCAGCCTCCACTTCTGCTGTTGTGGTGAAATGCTTCCCTCCCAGGGCCTTCTTCAGAACAGGGAAAAAGCACTTTGACAAACCTCTGTTCTTCATGCCAGCCGGACACACACTTCTCAACTGTTCCTGTCTTCAACACAGAAGTATGCTGGCATTCTTTGCAAGGAAAAGGTTGCATGTCACACAACAAAAGAAGGATGATGCCCATACAACCACAACATATAAGCAACCCAAAATCTACATGCTTTCTGTAAAAGTAAAGGTAAAGTGCTCCCCTGTGCATAGCACCACGCCATGAAGGCGTATAGGGGGTGTGGGGGTAATGCCCCACACTTTCTTGATCCGGTCGTGAATGGGGGTGATGTGATCAGCATCACGCCCCTGACCGCCTTTACCCCCCAGGGTTTCCCCCAGGTACCCATGTTATTCGATGCTGGGTGGGCGCCAGGGCCGCTTCCAACCTTAGAAAAGTTCCCGGATTTGAACCGGCAGGGGATCAAACCCAGGACCTTGAGCATGGTAGTCAGACGCGTTCTGGAAATACACATTGGGAAACTTTTTTTCTGACTATCCCTCGTACATCAATTAAAATGCTAAAGATTGGTTAGAAAGTTATCAGCACAAAATATAAATTTGCATAATCTGCTTTTGTGATTTCAATTTTCTAACTTACCCATAATAGTGTAGGGTGTTCTGTATAGGATGCCGAATTAGAAAATTAAATAAAAATAGGGAAAATATCATGAAAATAGTTATATTTTCATATATATGTAAGGAGTAACATCTCTCATTTACGTATGAAAGACAATGTCAGGCATATGTCCACCTCTACTGAGTCTGCATGCATTTTATACGCTCCACAAAATTACACCCTGTGATTTCTTCTTATGCGGATTTGTGTAAGCATTGTCGGCCATTCCTAGTCACCGTTGACACTGAGCCAGTTGACTGAACATTAGTCTGTGAACTGTAGACTCATTAGGTGTTTTATTCCTTCCGAAAATCGTACAAAGTTTTCGCACTGTCTGCGTTGAACTTTCACCACTTTGGTAAAATGTCTTCACAATGAGAACACGTTGCTCAATCGTAAACTATTCCATATCGTAACCACAACAAACGAGTCAAAACAATTGAGGCTACATTAATCGGCATGACAACAGATGACAACATTGGTAAGAAAAGGTTTGCCAACCTCGAAACAAAACAATAGCACTCGATTCAAATTCGGCTTCCTATACGGAACACCCTTTACATTGAAGCCATTAAACCGCCAAGGCGAACTAATATACATCGTTCATCCCAAACAAAAAGAAAAGAAGATCATAAACGAACACTAGCAGGAACTGGTATGACGACGATAAAGTGCTAATCATGACCTCCAGTCCCACCTCCGACACAGAAAGCAATTATTCCAAACCGATAGGACACAATGCTCGGCCCGCTGCTGGGACAAGTAAGAGAGAGATAGATAGAGTGAATCCTGTTTGGCCACCAACAAATGTGTTCTCGAATAACTCAACCTCAGTGCATTTAACAATAGAGCACAATCTTATTTACAACTCGATCCTAGATATGATTCCCAATTTATGGGACGCGGTGCTGGAAACAGAGAACAAAAACCATCACATTCAACTCATCAAACAAATGCAATCTCTAACATCTAATCTCCTGGCTATTATAGACTCCACGCATTGACAGAACAAGGTTTCCGATAGATACCGGAAATGGAAATAATAGTACAATGGAATATTAATAGCTTCTCCGCGAGAAAACTTGAGTTACTAGACTTAATTGCCGAATATCAACCCCAAATACTCTGTTTACAGGAAGTTAAAGGTAGCAAACGCGAAAAATATCGTATTGCGCATTATCTCAAGTATCCAAAATATATCTCTTGTAGACTCCTATAAATATCTCGGAGTTTTTTTTGACAGAAAACTAACGTGGAGACCCCACATTGAATATCTCAAAGTAAAAGGAAAAAAAAAATCTTAACATATTACGAAGCATATCCACCACTAAGTGGGGGAGTTATCCATACATCATGCTCTTATTTTATAAAAATTGCTTTAGATCATTATACGATTACGGAGCCCCAGTATACGGTGGGGCAAACACAAAAACCCTGAACTCGTTAGATATATTACAATGACAGGCTTTACGAACTTGCCTCGGCCTAATGCCTTCCAGCCCAAACATGAGTGTCTATCTCGAGAGTAATGAACAAACACTCACCCACAGACGAAAAAAACTCACAGTGCAATTTCTACTCAAAACATGGGCTATACACCCCCACCCTTTCAATAGAGAATTCGCCATACAAAGACAATGGGAGATAATAAAGCGTATAGATCACTCAACCCCCGATATTATTTCTTATACTGCTATTTCATAGACACAGAGGCCTATCAGCTGTCATTTACCCACGACCACCCACTCATATACCAATTAAATATCCCCATAGAGCCAAATCTAGATATCCATTACGTCGACCGTGGTGAACATGGAAAATATCAAGAAAGATGGCCAGAATCGACATTAATATATACGGATGGATCAAAAGACGATACCACAGTAGGTTCTGCATTTTATATCCCATCCCAGAACATAATTAGACAATTTAAATTACCTCCCAATGCGTCAATCTTTTCGGCAGAATGTTATGCAATATATAGAGCATTACTTCATATTCTAGCGTCGGGCCTTCCACAGTCTCTTATACTGACCGACGCCTTGAGCGTGCTCCAAACGCTGTCACGAGCAGGCACAGCAGCCTATAAACTCACGAATTTTCCTTATCTTATTCAAAGTGCAGCATTACGGCTCCAAAAATGGGGACAAGAAGTGATCTTTACCTACATCAAGGCACATTCCAATCAAAACAAATCTCACGACTTCGTAGACATCTACGCAAAGCAAGCTCGAACACTCGAACATGCAACTCCCTTATGATTGCCTTACACAGACTTGCTCCCTCGAGTTAAAATGAAAATCCAACACGAATGGGATGAATGGTGTGCACACAAACTCCAAAACCCAACCACCTATAAGTTGGACATGCACATCGACACAAAACAACCTTGGTATCAATCTTTGAAAATGCCTTGGGCAGTGATTGTGTTCACCTTGAGAATGTGCACGGGTCACGTTCTGGTGAATCAACATTTGGCAAGAATACATGCGGTACCTATAACTTCCTGTCAATGCAGAGAACCCAGCCAAACAATAACGCATCTGTTTTTCCAATGCCCCTTATGACAAGTCCACCGGGAAAAGTTGCATCAAACCCTACTTCGACTAGCTGTTCCCTTTCCGGTGTCAATTCCAACCCTGATAAGTCAGCCTCGAGCTCCCATCATGTGGACGCTATATAGCTTCGCACGAAAAGACAGCATCTTAATGTAAACAAAAACAATAAGGAAGATCACAGTGTAACATACCCAACAGGATACTCTCCTATAGTGTAAATTGTGAGTGAAAGAGAAAGTGTATTGTGCAAGTGCAAGGAATAACGACTGAAGGAAACAAGAAGAAGTAGGATCAAAGAAAGCAGTCCCGATGGCTAGAAACCGCAAAGGATAGGCTGTGTGAGCCACAATAAAGCAAGCAAGCCTTTACATTGAATGTCCATTTGGAACATTCTTGTGGGTACCCTGAATAGCATTTCAGTTAACAGGGTGTTCACCAATCTGGAAACCTTGAATATATAGAAAAGTCAGGGAATTTTTCTTTCTGGAAATATCACAGAAAAGTCAAGAAAATGTTCTTTCTTTCTGGCAAATCTGAATTTTTTTAGGGCATTTGGTAAACTGAAGTAATATATTAATACATTTTACTATAATTATGTCCTGTTTCCTCTATAATTATGAATTTATGGAAAAAGTGAGGTTTTTGTTAATCATTAGCTTGTAGATGCAAAATAACTACTATATTATTTTGCATCTACAAAAAAGTGGTTATGCGAACCTTTACGAAGAACATAAATATTATTAGGTTGTGAAAGATGAAACAAACAATAAACCTACTATAAATTACCACTTAAAGAAGGTGATATGTGGAATTCTAAGGGTGAATGTTTAACTAAAATGTTGGTGAACAGGGATGTGCTCTTTCCCCACTGCTCTTCATAATTACAATGGATGCAATTAATGAAGAGGTGGGGAAGAATATAGGAGAGGAAGAGAAGAAGAAGTACAGAGACAGCTTGATAGTTGGAATGAGGAAATCAGAAGAGCAGGAATGAAATTCAGTGCAGAAAAGAGTGAGGCACTAATAACAACAAGAAACAGAGCCAGAAATGAACCAAGAAGTAAAGATGGACATGGAAGAGTTCATGGTAGTGGAGAGCTTCAAATAAGTATGTAGGAAGCACAATTGAGAGAAGTGGAAGAATAGATGAGGAGGTAAACAGAAGAGGACAAATGGGTGGTGGACTATATCAAAGCGTTCGAAGATTAATATGGAACAGGGATGTACCTATGAAATGCAAGAAGGTAATATATTACACATACTGTGTGCCAATAATTACGTTTGGAGGATGGACTTGGAGAATCACAGAGAGAGACAAAAAATAGGTGCATGCAGTGGAGATGAAATTTTTAAGGAGTATATTGGGGAAGACTAGAAGGGATAGAATAAGGAATGAGGAGATACAACAGACTGAGGAGATGGTGAAGCTTCAGGACAGAATAGGTCAGGCACAGATGAGATGGTTCGGACACATGAAGAGGATGGATGCAGAAAGACTACCAGTAAGTGCTTACAATGCACAAGGAGTGGGAATAAGGCCAAGAGGGAGACCAGGAGAATGTTAGGAGAAAGGACAAGATTGGAACACCGTGGAAAGAGAGGAGTGGTGGAAGATCAGGAAAAAATGGAGAGGCTTGACTTCTATGCTGACCCAGCCAGAGGCAGGGAACTACAAAGGATGATGATGATGTTAGTGGTCTTATTTGTTAGTGAACAAATGTATGTTTGTGAACATTAATTTCTCCAGTGAGTTCGTCTGAAAAATTTTGGTTCTTGGACTGGAAAACCTGGAGATGTCAGGGATTTTAGTTTTTTAAAAAAATGTATGGACAGCCTAGTTAATTCTAGGACATTGTAATCATGGGATTCTGTGTTCAGATCCCAGTGGGGCCACATTTCATTACTTTACATCCCACTTCAAACAGTAGGTCCAGTTCTAATTAGGCTGTGCATGCATCTGCATAGGTCTCACTCATTAAGAACATGTTTCATCCTGTGCAAAAGAGTGTAGGTGATTTTAAAAATTCAAAGAACTGTGATGTAAAATAAATATTTACTGAATACTAGAGATAATATTGCAACATAAACATTATTAAAGAAGTTCTATTATTATTCTATAACCTGCAGCAAAAATTAAGATTTTTTAAAACCTGTATATTTCTACCATCTTGGTTCCGATGTAACTAACTTACACATTGGAGATACAAGTTACTAGTTAGATATCCTAGCAATAAATAGTGTCAAACTTTATTGTTGAAACAAAACAATCTATATTTAAGAGAATGAGTAGTGTACACACACAGTAACAATAAAAAAGAAAATTCATATTGTTGGTATGCTCAAATAGGAGAAAATAAACCACCATTTTTAATATAATTTACCCAGGCTAGTATTAATAATTTTATAGAGAACTAGATATTTATACACAATGGAATTTCCACCTTTCAAACATAGAAATAGTGAACTGAAGTAAGTGTCAATTCAGAGCAGATTGATTGATTAATATGTTGTTTGAAGTCCACTTTATGCACAGTAAGGCTAATCGGGACTGGACCTACAGTTTAAAGTGGGATCCGAACCACTTGTGCCTCCACCGGGTATCGAACCTGGGACCCCTTGATTACATGCGACGATGCTACCAGTGCACCATCGGGGAGGCCCTCAATTCAGAGCAGAATTACAATATGAGATTCCTTTATATTTATTCTTTATATGCCCTAATTTCACAGCTAACAGGAAATATTTTCTTGACTTTTCAAAAAATAAGAATCTCCATTGTCTTGTAATCAAGGGGTCCACGGTTTGATACCCAGTGGAGGCACATCAGAGGCATGGCGTGCATGTAGCTGCTGTTACCGCAGGTAACACCAAAATATAAAGAATTGAAGAACCTGTCTTAAAATATTATTACATACATAAACTGGTAATATTGTCGTAAAGTAAACATTGCAGACTGACATTTTTTCTGACCCCGGCAAAAGCGAAGAGGAGGACTGATCCGGTACCCTCCTCAGGCGACATGAGGAAAGGGCCCTGAGCCCACGCAAGGAAGACTTCGCGTTGCGGCAAAGACTGACTGCGGGAGGAGGAGGCAGGTTTTTGGCATGCCTGTTTAGCCCACGCAGTTGCCGGTGATCCTTACCGGATACAGACCAGTGTTGCCATATTCAATTGACAGAAAAGAGCTAAGTTGCCTAATCGGGTCTATCTTACTTTGAAGGTGTCCAGTCACACTGGGGAACGATGGCGCAGTGGTAGCGTTGCCACTTTGTAATCAAAGGGTCCCGGCTTCGATACCCGGTGGAGGAACAAGTGGTTCGGCTCCAACTTTAAACTGTCCCGATTAGCATTACTGTGCATGAAGTGGACTTAAATCGCCAAATCAAAATTTAAAAAAATCAAATCACACTGGGGGAAACGCAAACTACCAAGTGATATATTGTATTTACTTTAAATATCAGCGATTACGAAAGCCCTCTTTGTCCTTCTTTGACATCATGGGCGAGAAGGAGAGGAGAGGGATGGGTATGATCAAGGGGTCTGCTGTCCTTCTAAAAATGTCAACCTAAAATTCTATATTTCACACATTGTTGTTGAGTTGTTGTTTTAAGTCCACTTTATGCACAGTAAGGCTAATCGGGACTGGACCTACAGTTTAAAGTGGGATCCGAACCACTTGTGCCTCCACCGGGTATCGAACCCGGGACCCCTTGATTACAAGGCGACGACGCTACCACTGCGCCATCGGGGAGGCCCTATATTTCACACATATAATATTATTTCGGTTACAGGAATTTGTGATAATTGTTGAAAGGGCTGATTGAGATTGACATACGTTGTCGCAGGAATGCAATAATTTCAGATTGAAGCAATGTTTTTGAGGTGGTAGAACTGTTTTTGGGTGAAAACATTACTTACAAGCCTTAGCACGCTCTGAAATGTCAGGTGTCGCAGGTTCGAATCCTAAGCAAGAAATGGTTATTTCAATGTTCGTTGTTATTATTTTACTTACAAAGTTATAAAAAATAATAATTACATACACAAAGAAATAATAATTTTATTTCAATAATTCACCATGCATCCTCGTCGTCACAATTATCCTATAAAGTGATAGCCTTAAAGGTAGCAAAGGACGTAAAATATACGAAATAGTAGTGGTGTCAGAAATGAGATTTCAGTGGATTTAGCGAAACATGGGAGTGGGAGTAGTTAGGAAACAGATGAAGACTACATCCACTCTACAATCTTATTTGGAACGAAAAGTTTCGCTATTTGGGCAAGTCTGGTTTCAAAAGAACTAAGATGGCACCAGTAGTAGAACTGGACTTCTTGCAGGAAATATTGGGGAAGCGCCGATGCTGAGAGGGGAGGGGGCAAGAAGGGTGCTTCACGTGTTACAAAAGTAAACAATGGTTTGTGGGAGGGACTGTGCAGTGCGAGTTTTGTGAGTGGTGTCTTTCGTCTTTATGTTGTTTTCGGGCATTGTCAATTAATTAATGGATCTTGCTCTGAGGTCCGAGGTGGCGGGTTCATCCTATCTGAACAGTGTGTGTAATCGTGCGATAGAAGATATTTTGAAGCAATCTTTCGGTTCGTTCTTTTGCAGAAAAAAGCGAAATTGTGGCGAAAGGGAGGCCAAAGCCTATTTTGAACGATTTAAAAACCAAGTCGTCTACTGGATATGACCGACATTTCAATGTTTCGTGGTATAATGACTATCCGTGGTTATGTGGATGTGCGCAGTTGTCGAAACTCTTTTGTTGGCCATGTACTCTATTTTCGGGTGAAAAAAAATATGTGTGGAATTCAGATGTGGATAACATGGACCATGACCATGACACACCCAAAAATTCAAATTCAAATTAAAAACTTCACTTTATGAACTTTTTTGATTTGATTTGATTGATTTTTCTTCACTTGTGCCACTTTTGGCTAATTTGCGAAGATGGGGATGAGTGATGATATGATGAAATTGATGAATAGACATCACAAACGTCCATGCCCAAGCCAGGATTCGAACCCGGGACCCCAGCATCATATAACTATTTTCAAAGAAGAGTCGTTGGATTGATCTGTCTATAAGTAGCCTTCGATGTTTCTGTAAGTATCAAATTACGTATTATTGTGTCAACAACCAATGTTTGCGATTTCAGTTCAGTCCTTATGTCAACATTTTTTTTTCCCTGATTAATAACTTTACCAAAATCTAGTATTGAATTGCAGACGTACCAGATAAATATTATATGAACTACTTGGAAGACATTGGCAGAGGGGGGGGGGGGGGGTGGCATGAGGTTGGGAGGCACCCAAGTCTCCCTTAAATGTCCTATTGATAACCGGTAACACTTTTAAAAATCCCACGCCACGCCACTGAGGCACATAGTGTTTTGGATCCCACTTTATACTCCAGTCCAGATTAGCCTATATGTGCATAAAGTGCACTGCGAACAGAAAAGTCAAACTGAAAACTCTCTTTTACTTTATCTTTAATAATTTGATCTAATTGTAAGCTAAAAATAATGTGGATTATTCATATTTTCAAGACAAAATTAATTGGAATTGTAAATGAATGAAGTGAAAATGTATTAGGATCTTTCAAATGATATCATAGCAAAAATCAAGCTAGAAGAAATAAATAAATATATAATGCTCGGATCAATAAGAATTCAAGAAGAAATTCTAAACTAGAAACTTTTCATAATCCTACCTTTACATAATTTTGAAATGACACTTTTGTGGTGTCTGTATCTTTAGAGAAGTAAGTACAGACATTTATGGAGGATTTTGGTTCTTGGATAATGTTTATAGATAAGCATGTGTTGGTGTATTGTAGGTTTTGTCCTTTGAACTTTCTGCAGCAAAATTTTAAAAAATTGAAGGAAAATGAGATTTTAATACATAATAAAAGTGTGGTTTAGGCATTATAAAGGGTGTCTCAGAAATATTTAATTTTTGAATCCACCTTCTGGGGCAATTTGCACATTACGGAGAAATGAGATAGATTGCAAACGCTTGGCAACATTGTTAATATTTAGTTGCCATGGAGCACTTTATGGGGCAGCAATGTGCTTTTTTTGTTCGTGCGTTTTATATAAATAATGATTCTCACCCAATATTTAATTAAATTTGCACTTGGGACGTCTCTCATGCCAGCCAGGTTATGTCGGTACAAATGACACAAAACAACATACTCGTCATAGTGCTTCCAGTGTCATCAAGGCAGATCATGTGTACTGGGTGTAGTAAAGGTAACCAAGCAAAACATCCTCCATGGCCAGGCACATATCCAGGAATTCCTTTGGGTGGGGGGTGGGGGGGGGGCTGAACATAATATTTTTAGGGGGTATAGATAGAACCTCACAATTGTATGTTTAAGGCCTGTGATGGCAATTGGGTTCCAAAATGGGGGGTATCTTGGTAGACGAATCTTAGGATTAAGAGGCAAAAAAATTGGGAGCAACTATCCCCTAAATCGTTGCCACTGTTTAAGGCTGCCATTTTAATCAGAATGTGAAATCGGAACTTTTTTACCACTCGACTCCCCTGTTTTCATGCATTAATATTGTGTGCCAGAATCATCTGAGTGTGTCTGTCTGTCCATTTCTTCTCATCAGGCATCAACACATCTGTGGTGTCTGAGTATTTTTACGAAGCCATTACACATGCACGGGATGGACAATCCACTCGACAACACGAGATTCAAACTGTGGGCTGCGAGGTGGACGCCGAAAGTTCTCGAATATTTCTCTGGTTTGAGCCTGAACACCACTAATGTGTCTTGTTTTCCCATGTATGCAGCTCTTATAAAAGCGTAAACGCACTAAATTGTTCATATTCAGGCCTCTGAAAACCCTTCCGTTTCCAACACATCTAATGTTTCGTCTCCCAATATGATCAAATGCTTACTTATTTTTTTCTAGTGACATGCCCAAGGGAGGATTGGTGGGGTCATAACCCCATTTGATACAGTATTCCTTGAAAAAGGAACGTCAAAGGCAGGAAAAGATGGTCAAATGAGGACTGACTACCAAAAATACTATTCGTAATCCGTCTCCCTACCGATAATCCTGGGCACGCCATTCTTTATCTCAGACAAAACTCACCAGAAGTTTTTATCATTTCGTATTCGAGACTTAAGTAAAATGCGTTCTTCCTGCAGGTTTGGATATTATCCTTTAGGGTGCTTTCGCCTGCCTTCGCACCTAACCTTAACAAAGCCTTAATTTTCCATCCTTGTGACTTGGATCCTCAAGACTTAAGTAGATTTCAGACCGAAGGGATACGTGATTCATGACGTATGGAATGAGCCAATCAACAAAAATGTTTCACACCGTAGCGACACAAAAGACCTCACAAACCAACATTCGACTTGTGAAATCCTCAGGCAACACAATGTGAAATCTCTCTTAGTAGGCCACTGTCATCGCCACCTCTAAGCGGCAGCTCGTGTTGAACACCGAAGAAAAATGTCTCCTCAACTGGTGGGAATGTCCCTCAGTTTTCTTCTTTCTCCTTTATTTTCTGTGCTTGTTAATAAAACAGGTAACATCTTACAATTTGACATACACAGAACATGTACTATGTAGCCTATACATTTTAGCGCAAACTCAGTCGAAGTCAAGGGTGGCTCAGTTGATAGAGCAATGGCATGGTATGCCAGAGCCCTGATTTGGGTACTGGTAGAGCCTACAATTTCCATTAAAATAACTACATATGCAACATCTTCTTGCTTTCTCTTCTCAATATTCATAAAATTTTCGGCTGACCCTTCATGGTAGTTAAGTATTTGTGTGTGTGTGCGAACCCAGTAGGTTTGGCCACAACTATATCATCACTCAAAACTTTGATTTTCAGTTGATCTGTGAAGCTTATTTCTGTTTTAATAAACCACTGAAATATTCACTTTAGAGAGAGAGACCTTCGATCTCTTCGGCCCTCAACCTGAACTAGCTGCACTACACTGAGGCTCCGGAACTTCAGCTGTCGTCAATGTCTTCAGTTTTGGACCTGAACTAGTAGACTTCGTTACTGTACGATATTCACTCCTTTTTATTTTCGAATCACTAGATCTTACAAAGCAAGCAATGGACACACAGATCACTAATCGACTGTATGAATTGCCATACTCTGAAAATTTTGAAGTCTCATTAACCGATTCTGTTGTACAGATCAACCAGTAAATTGAAGCCGCATATTTATATCCTCATTATATTCTAGAACGTTCTGCAGATAAAACGATTCGATTCGTTAATATTGCCAGTAGTTGGACTCCTTCTCTTATTGAAGAACGTTCCCTCTCACGCTTTCCAGAGATTAAAAATTACAACGAATCGTCCTACTTGTGGTGCTACCTTTGTTGTGCAGCTTCCAAAAAGTTCGCTGCGACAACACCGAAAGTGCAAGAAAAGTTTACGTGCAATGTTATCAACAACAGGGTTATATAGAACATTCTCTGTCTTTATAATTATGAATCTCCTTAAATTATCGTCACAGTATTCAAGAAGACAAAAACATAATTTTATGTAGTGTAAACTGAAAATTTTCTGTTTGTGTGTGTGGGAGGGGGGGGGGCGCTCAAGCACCCTGATCCCCACCTTGGATACATGCTACTGACAATAACAGGGTTATAGAACATTCTCCGTCTTGTCTTTATAATTATGTATCTCCTTAAATTATCGTCACATTATTCAAGAAGACAAAAACATAACTTTATGCAGTGTAAACTGAAAAATTTCCTGAAGCGGCAGTTCAAGCCCCCTGATCCCCACCTTGGATACATGCTATTAACAATAATAAGGTTATAGAACATTCTTCGTCTTGCCTCTATAATTATTATTCTCAAATTATCATTATATTATTCAAGCACCAATAACCTAATTTTATCTAACGTAATCTGAAAATTTTCCTGAAGGGGGCTCGAACCCCCTGATCCCCATCTCAGATACATGCTATTAACAATAACAAGGTTATAGAACATTCTTCATCTTGCCTCGATAATTATTTATCTCCTTAAATTATCGTCACATTATTCAAGAAGCCAATAGCCTAATTTTATCTAGTGTAAACTGAAAAATTTCCTGAGGGAGGGGGATATGCGCTATTAACAATAACAGGGTTATAGAACATTCCCGTCTTCCCTCGATAATTATTTCTCTCCTTAAATAATTGTCACATTATTCAAGAAGCCAAAAACCTAATTTTATCTAGTGTAAACTGAAAAATTTCCTGAGAGAGGGGGCTCGATCCCCCTAATTCCCAACTTGGATATGTGCTATTATCAATAATAGGGTAACAGAACATTCTCTGTCTTTCCTTGATAATTATTTCTCTCCTTAAATTATCCTCATTGTATTTTATTTCACACCACAAGGAACCAAAATCCTTATTTTATCTAGTGTAAACTGAAAACTTTCGGGGGAGGGGGGCTCGAACCCCCTAAGCCCCCCCCTTGGATTAGTGCATGTAGGTGCCACATGTGTGCCAGTCTGTTAGTGAGGATCCTTGCCAATCGTTAGTTCAAGAATAATTGAATGTGAAAACATGAACGGTTACCAATTGTCCAATACTCTTTTCCACAAATAAAAATTTAATGTTTAAGCTTTCTTTTGATAATAAATTTATCTTTATATAAAAAAATTAAGTATTTATTTTAATAGTTTTAAAAACGAAAATATTTCTGAAACACCCTTTATTACTATTTGTAATTGCTAATTACTTTTAAATTATTGTGTAAATTATTTTAATACCTATACAAATTAGCATTTCTATTAATCTTGGGGGTGTAATGTATGATACACAATATCATACACATACCCAATATAATTTTCTGGGTTATTGGGATTTACACCTTCATTCTCCCCCTTACCTATTATCGAAAACTTAAAATTCTGTGAAAGGGAAAATTAAATATAAAAAGTTTCTTCTTGAAGTGGGGCAAGATATACCAAGAAAAGGGTTATGAGATTTAACACCCTCCCAATTCCTAGCCCCAAAATATGTAAATTATTCCATGTGCACAAAATCCTGTTTTAATGATTGCATCACTGCATGTCCAGGGATACTTCCTTTCCTTTCAATGTATTTTAAGAAATTTCAATTTCTTTATCTAGGCTCCCTTGGATATCTGCACATGGACGTAAATGCACCTCCTGATGAAGAAATTGGATTCAGCTGTCAATTTGGTTCCAGGTGTGACCCCTGCTCTACATCAGTCTTATGAAGACATGAACTGCATCGTTGCCAACATGTTACTACATCTTACAAGGTAACCATTCTTTCATTTAATATTATTAAAGAATTTTATGCCTATTTATAGTGAAGTGATGAAATATGTGGGAACAAAAAACAAAAGAAACAACAAGGTAATGCACACAGAATACATACATTTTTTTACCCTTTTTTATAATATATTTTTCTGCATGCTACACTGACTTTTGAGTGTTTAGATGTATTTAAGAAAAAATATATATACATGAGATATTTATTGTGGCAAATATGAAATCAGATTTCTATACAAAAGTGGACTTAATTTCACATTCAAATTTGGTACATAAAATTATATTTTGATGTTGTTACATGCATAAAATCTCAACTTTGATTTTCAATGCAAGGAGTCCCAGGTTTTATCCTGGCCTAGGCATGGATGTTCTTTGCGTCCCTTCATCAATTTCATATCATCACTCATCCTCATCTTCGCAATTAGTCAAAAGTGGCAGAAAAGTGAACAAAATAAACCAATACAATAAACAATCAAAATTGATTTTGTAACTTGATGCTTATCACAAAGTAAAAATTTCCATCCTAAAGGGCAGATTCGTAACTTTAATGTATGTGAAATAATGTTATTCCTTTTTTTGAACAATTTTTTTTACCCTACTTCGTGTTTTCTACACTCTTTTTTTTTAACCATACAAGTTGCAACACTGGGCTCAGTGGCAACCCAAGCCTGGGTGTACATACTTATCCATATATATCCTAATAACCTCTTCCGCCATTATATTACTCTCAATATATATACTCTTTATCGCTTGTATGAATCACTCACCACATCCAACTCGATTAAAGTGCCAAAATACTGTAGATAATGATGATATAGTGAGTCAAATTCTTCTTTGAAATCCAGGGCCAGTAGAGCTGCGCTGCTTCAGAGTCAGTGGCTCCATGCACATATTGATGGGGGCCTATTAAGGTGATTGCAAAATGTTTTAGTCCACGTGTTAATACTCGTGTCAATATTTTATAATCGGTACATAGAAATATAATGGGACAATAATGTTCTGGTGTTACAAGGTGTATCACTTTTGGGATTAGAACCATCATACCTGTCACACCTTGTGAGACCAATTTTCTTCTGCGAAAAACAGGCCTTAAGCCACTGCATAAGGAAGTCTGCCATTGTTGGCCAGAATATTTGAAAAGGTTCAATCGGTAGCCTGTCTATGCCCTAGGCTTTGCCTTTTTGAGCTTGTTGGAGAGCAGCGTCCATTTCTTCCTTGGTGAACGGTTGGTTCAAGATTGCTTCCTCTTCCCCTGATAGCGTAGGAATATCAGGGAACAGCACAAGCTCTTCTCCCACCTGGGATGTCCATGGTGCTTCAAATTGGGTTGCAAAGTGTTCAAATAAGCATGCACGAATGTCAGAAGGTCATGTGAGACACTCATCCCTTGAAGTCTCGTAATGAGTTTTCTTTGCCCACTTCATCGTGCTGCACTCACATGGGCAATGCTTGCCTGTTCCTGGGGATCAATCATTGGGAGGTGACTCCTCACAACAAAGCTTGCCATTCGCTCATGATGCATCCGCAGTAGCACCGATTGTATGCATTTCAGTTTCATAAAGACTTGAGTTGCGTTGTCAGCTCGCGGAGAACTCTGAGTAGGAATTGTATTTCTTTTAAAAAGCTGTGTGCATCGTACCTGTAAATGCTCTGCAGAAGTGTTTGATCAACGGTTTTAGAAATAAAACCTACCATGTAATAATGTCTGTTTGGTGCCTACTCATATTTTCCCATTCCTTCCACTTTTGTTTAAAGGCTGTGCGAAATTGTTAGTCGTAAACCTGCCCCCGCACAGAACTTGTGACATCAATTACCATGTCTAGTTGCACACTAAAGTGGTCGGTGAAACAAGTGGAAAAAATCTTTGTGGATGATAGTTTAGGTAATATGTTTGCACTTACATAAAAACAGTCTAATCAACTGCCCAAGTCTGGACGTATGAAGGTGAATCCATCCAGATGTGGGTGCTTGGTCTCCCAGACATTCTTTAGGTGGAAGGCCTCGACCAGCGTGCAGAGACTATTTGATGAGTTGAAAGCTGGGTATTGATCTTGTCATCACAATACACAATTAAAATCCCAAACAAGGACAATATGCTGGTGGTTGCCCCCCAGTGTCATTGCCGCTTCTGTAGCATAGAAGGTATTTCGTGCTTCACGAGCCTCTGATCCTGAAAGTGTTTAGATATTACAAAACCAGATTTTATGTATCTCGATGCATGTAATTTGTCCAGGTGGATGCAGGAATGTTTTATTGACAGGTATACCTCGTCATACCAGGATGGCAGTACCTGTGGCGTTGTATGTAAAATTATTATATATGGTATAATATCGGGTCCACATATGAAATCGTCTGTACCAACCTCTTGGAGGAAGAGAAGATCGAGGGCACTTTGCTTTATATAATCCATTAAGGCATGGTGTTTAACCATAGATGACAGTTTATTCAGATTAACAGTGGCAAAATGATAAGACGGGAGCCGTCATATACCACACTAATGAAATAAACAACCAATACATTGTATGTACTTACATGTTTTCTGAAGAGCCATTCTTATCAGTTTTCGTCATCAGGGCATGTTTCCGGAGGCTTGGGTACAGTGTGGGAAAGGGTAAACCGTACTGGCGATGGTGAACGCTGGTCGCTACATTTCTTTGCTGGATGATCGTTGGTTGAGCCTGTGCGACATGTCTTCTTCCATTTTTGTTTCCCTAGTGGAGGTGAGGGTGGAAGCTGGACAGATGGGATAGCTGGAGGCGGATTCATGGCAGGCATCTGTGAAGAAACTGAATCCATTGGTGGTAAATTCTCTAAGGTTTCCAATGGATCCATCTACGTAGGAGACACACTTGGTGGCAAGCTGATAGCCACATCATTGGTGGACCCTGGAATATCCGTGGAATCGAAGGAAATTTCATCACTAGGCAAGGTGCAGTTTTCTTTGGTTGACTTTTGGGGAACACCCTGTATTGTATCAGAACTGGCAGATGCAGTTGGTTCGGTTTGTTTCTTGGTTGTTTGAACTGGGAATACTGTCAGTTCTCTAGGTATCACTTCTTCTGCTGTGGTAAGGTTGAATGGGGTGGGTCACACTTTCCCTGCATACAAATTGTCACTTGCTCATGCTGATGGTCTCTGGCGACTGGGGCATTGATTGCAAAAATGTTCCTAGGAAGCTTGACCATTATATGTTACCCAGCAGCCTCCCCGATGGCGCAGTGGTAGCGTCATTGCCTTGTAATCAAGGGGTCCCAGGTTCGATACCTGGTGGAGGCACAAGTGGATCGGATCCCACTTTAAACTGTAGGTCCAGTCCCGATTAGCCTTACTGTGCATAAAGTGGACTTAAAACACCAACTCAAACCAATATGTTACCCAGTACCTCCCCCCATTTATAGACACAGGAAGGAATCGAATGGGTCAATTTCATCTCTACTATTTTTCAGCCCCTTTGGTCAGGGTATATGTGTTCATCCTTATATAGGGTGTCCCAAAAGTAACGCACGATTTAAATTTACAAAATGATCCTTTATTTATACATGAATTGGCAAAGTTGTAACATACTTTGAAAGAGTAAACACTCCGATTAAATATGGAAAATAATATCCGGCAAATGTCCTCCACGTCTCATATGACACTCGCACAATCTTTTGACAAAATTTGCAATCACATTTTCGCAAACTTGTGGCTCAATTGTTGCAATAACACGTCAGATTTCTTCTCTAAGTTTGGACTTTACAAATCCCCAGAGATAAAAGCCACACGGTGTAAGATCGCATGACCTTTGTGGCCAATTATGATCACTGTTGCGCGAAATCAGCCACCCATGAAATTTTTGCTGTAACAACTCAATGGTTTCGTGTGCCGCATGACACGTGGTGCCATCCTGCTGGAAGAACATCTCATGAACATCAAAGCCAAAGTCCATGGTTTCCACCTGACGCCAAAAAAATGCTGTTATCATCTTGCGATAATGTACACCATTGACAGTTACTGCACTTCCGGACTTGTTTTCGAAGAAGTGTGACCCAATAATTCCACCACACCAAAGTGCACACCACACAGACACTCGTTGGGAATAAATCGGCTTTTCTTCAATAACACGTGTCCCAAACATTATAGGTGAAGGTGTTGTGTGTCAGTGGATCAGATTTTTCAAAGAAGGAAGAACAAATGTTCAAGATGAACCTAGGAGTGATAGGTAGTGGTAGGAGTGTAGTGAGTGATGATCTCATCAAGAAAATTGACAACAAAGTTCGTGAGAACCATCGATTCACAATCTTGGAACTTTCTGAAAAGTTTCCGAACATTTCTCAGACTGTGTTGTACAGAGGTTGTTCGCTTTATATCCGACCATTGTCGATTCAGTGCTGCCACCTGGCGTATCATGCTGGAACTATGGGTCTGCTGGCGGGAGCAGTGTTGTGTCTGACCTTGTAGGTGCGTGAGTGTTGGTAGTGAATGTTATCAAATGGCACCGAAAATCAACCGGTATTGGGAGGGTTAAGTAATGGCCCTTTTCTATGCTAAGTTTTCAAATGTACGCATTGTGAAACAGTGGCGGGAGAATGGGCTAACACTCGCGGTGACTACTGCAAAAGCTAGTGTGGCCCGTTACACACAACAGGCTCTCCTTGCGAAACATTCACCCATGAAAACCACCAGGAGAAGGGCTGCAAGCAAAGTGTCACCCATAGTGCTAAGGGGGTTCCATCGATTGGCGTGCCAAGGAAAATCCCCCGACTCAACGTGATATGGCCCACAGATTTCACCTCGCACCGTCAACTGTGAACAAAACAATTCGCAAGCACCTCAGGTTGAAGTGTGTGCGGAAGGCCCATGGACACCACTTTCTACCACATCACATACTTTCCAAATGACCCTCGTAGATTGTTTTCCTTGCCTTTATTTTGTGGGAAGTCTTTTTATAGTTAGTTTCTTACATTATTTATAATGAAATGAATTTGCAGTTGCATCTATATATAGACAATTTATTTTTGGTCGCACTTCCCTTCAACGTCGCTGCAGGGGAGGCGTTAATGAAAATTAAATGTTAAATTTAGATGGTCATCAGAGAATAAAATAAAGTACAGTCATGTCTGCTCACAGGGTGGGTGGGGAAAGGGGACAATTTCCCCCTTGTGGAGATTTGAAATGGGATAATTTTTATAGGCTGTTGACTGACTAAAGTTTATTTTCAAAATCAGCATTTCAATAAATTGCTAATTTTTCATGCAATATTTACACTTAATATTGATTACTTGCAATATACTTTTCAACGTATTCCTTTATTTGATGTACAGGTTGTCTATGTTGCCATAAGCAGGTTTTCTTTGACACTACTATGTCTCTTGCATCTCTTACTTTTTCTGTTGTTTTTTTAAGCATACAGCCACTGGCCATATTATTAGATGCACCACAATTTTTTTTAAAAAATAAGAGTTTTGAAGGGGAAAATTATACAAAATTGACCATTGGTTATCTGAAAAGTTTCATGAACATTATTTGAACCCTGGCAAATACGAGTAATACGTTCAAAGCACTATCTTGCACAACATTGATAACAACAATAGTAATAGTAATAATAATAATACAAAGTATTGTAATTCGACACAGAGGACACTTTTAACAGTTCGCTTAGTTTTCCAATTAAAAATTTTGCAATAGGGTTCTTTGTGGCTGAACTTTGAATATCGTAATGAACAATATGAAAAGAGGAGGTACTGTTATTACAAACAATACCACCAACACCAAACATCCTTGTTATTGAACAAACATGCCGCAGTTCAATTCAAGCTGAGTTGAGAGGAGGACGTCTTGTGAATAGTGAATTGTATTTGTGCTAAATTTTGCAGTGATTTTGTTTTTGTACACTGCCAGTATAGTTTTTTAATTTAATTATTAACATTAGGGAGTCGTGGGTAAAAAAAAAGTAACTTGACACCGAGAAAGATTGCTGAAATTGTTAAAATGTTAAATTTCGAAGGTCTGACGTGTCTGAAGTATCTGTGAATCAAATAAAGAAGAAAATTGAATATGGTGGACAGTGTGAGCTACAAAGGAAGGACAGATGTGTGCGTAAAATAATTTTTGCTCCAAAATCCCTACGCTGTTTGAAGAACATTTGCCTCACGAATAGATTTGCGAGTACAGAGGAACTTAAAGATAGAGTGGTGTTCAGGCATCTGAAAGAACAGTAAGGCGTAGGCTCTCTGATATGAACCTGAAGGGACTCAGATATGATAAGAAACTAAATTAACCCCTACTATGATTCGTAAACGTTTTCGTTGAGCAAAAACTCACAAAGAAAAAGATTTGAACTTTTGTAGATCTATTTGCTTCAGTGGCGAGTGCACATTTGAAATCTTGGGGAATAAATCTCAGTTTGTGAGAAGACGTCCAGGTGAAATATACAATCCTGATTGTGTTGGGCAGCCTGTCAAACATCCGATAAAAGTTATGATTTGGTCAGTCATTAGTGGCAAAGGTAAAGGACGTCTGTATTTGGTTCAAGGAACAATGAGGCAAGAACAGCATAGGTAAGTGCTTAGAAGAAAGTTGCAACCTCAAGTAAGAGAATGGTTCCCAAATGGAGAACCGTTCGTATTCATGCAGGATGGAGCCTCATGCTATACTGCAAAATCAATAAAACAGTTTCTACAGAGTGAATATGTCCCTCTTTTGCCCTGGCCAGGAAACTCTCCAGATATGAACCCAATTGAAAATGTTTAGTACCTACTGAGAAAAGAAGTGGCAAAGCAAACAATTACGACGAGAATTGGCCTAATTGAAAAAATTATTCAAGTGTGGAATCACCATCATATGAAAGAGACAGTACAAACATGCGTTGATAGTATGCCAGGACGAATCCAAGCACTGATAAAGGCCAAAGGCAGCTTAACCAAATATTAAAATTGATTTCCAGTCATATGTATTGTATAGCTAATATTCAAGAAACACAGGAAGACATTATAAATATTTGTAATTATTAATGTATCAAGTAATTGTTGGTCTTGTGTAGTATCGGTGGTGTGTATGTATGTGTCTTGTGTAGTAGTTGTGCTGTCTAATGTGTTTGTGTTCGTCTTGTGTAGTAATTGTGCTGTCTAATGTGTTTGTGTTTGTCTTGTGTAGTAGTTCCTCCATTCATATTGGGGGTTAGGCGTAGAGCTGACAACTCTGCACTGTAAAAAAAATGTCAAGAAACAGCAATATAAGGCCATGGATGTTCCCAAGGTAAAATATTCTGGAGGTAAAATAGTCCCCCGTTCGGATCTCCGGGTGGGGACTACTTTGGGAGGTCCCTGGACTAAGGATAAGATCTACATTAGGAATAAGGATATTAAATTAGGCACCTGGAATGTTCTGAGCCTTTACCGGCCTGGGGCATTTCAGTGTACAGTTAATGAGATAGTTAAGTATAAATTAGATGTAGTAGCTGTCCAGGAAGTTAGGTGGCCAGGAGAAGGGAATTGTAAAACTAAAAATTATACTTTTTTCTATGGTGGTACTGAAAATCATAATTTTGGAACAGGCTTTTTCATAAATAATAGAATTATCTCGGCTCTTAAAACAGTAGAATTTATTAATGATAGGATATCATATGCAGTTTTACAGGGTAGGTGGTGTAAAATTATTTTAATAAACATACATGCACCAACGGAAGATAAAGATGATAATACTAAAGATGATTTTTATACAGAGTTAGAACAGGTCTTTGATAAATTTTCTCAGTATGATATGAAAATTCTGTTAGGTGACTGTAATGCACAGATTGGCAAAGAAGAGACATTTAAACCCACGATTGGTAAAGAAAGTCTTCATGAATTAAGTAATGATAATGGTATAAGATTGATTACTTTTGCAACCTCAAAGAATTTAATTGTGAAAAGTACCACTTTTAAACATATATAAGATTGATTACTTTTGCAACCTCAAAGAATTTAATTGTGAAAAGTACCACTTTTAAACATAAAGATATCCATAAATATTCCTGGTCTTCTCCAGATGGTAAAACTCATAATCAGATAGATCATATTCTCATTGATAAGAGAAGGCATACTAGTATAATTGACGTTCGTACACATAGAGGTGCTGACTGTGCCAGTGACCATTATTTAGTAATTGCTAAATTAAGAGAAAGACTCTCAGTGATAAATCATAAGTAACAAAATCTAAAAGTTCTAAAATTTGATACAGGAAAGTTTACTGATGAAATAATTAAGAAAGATTACCAAATTAAACGTCAAATAGATTTGATGTTTTGCAGGATTTAAATGATGATGAAAATATAAATGAAATAGACGTAAATAAGAATTGGGAGCACATATGTAATGCAATAGAATCAGCACCTAAAGAAAGTATAGGATACCATAAACCGAGAAAAAAGTAAGCCATGGTTTGATAATGAATGTCATAATCTAATAGAAATAAGAAATCAGGCTAGACTCTGATGATACAAATCTAAACAATTATAATAGAATAAAGCAAGAAGTTAACCACACGTTTAGAAGTGAAAAAAGAGATTACTTGAAAAGCAAAATTAACGAAATTGAAACAAACAGCAAAAATAAAAATATCAGAGATTTATATAAAGGTGTAAATGAGTTCAGAAAAGGGTGGCAACCTAAAGTAAACTTGATAAAAGATAAAGACGGTGATTTTCTAGCTGACCCAAGTGATATTCTAAATAGATGGAAGAACTACTTTAATGACCTTTTAAATGTCCATGTAGGAGATAAATCAGAAGTAAATGAAGTCCACACAGCAGAACCTTTAGTTCCAGAACCTAACTTGACTGAAGTTAAAGATGCTATTAAAAGGCTAAAGAATAACAAAGCACCTAGCATTGATTTAATACCAGCTGAGTTAATTAAATATGGTGGAAATTCATTAATATGTCAAATTCATAAATTAATTTGTTTAATATGGAATAAAGAAGAAATCCCTCAACAGTGGAAAGAATCCATAATTGTTCCTGTGTTTAAAAAAGGTGATAAAATGAACTGCAATAATTACCGTGGAATTTCTCAATCTCAACAACATATAAAATATTATCTAACATTCTTTTAACAAGACTAACCCCATATGCTAATGAAATTATAGGTGATTATCAATGTGGATTTAAACGTAACAGATCAAATTTTTCACATCAGACAGACACTTGAAAAAAAGTGGGAATATAATCAAACTGTCCATCAGCTATTCATTGATTTCAAAAAAGCATATGATTCGGTCAAAAGAGATAAACTATATAATATATTAGTAGAGTTTGGAATACCTAAGAAGCTTGTTAGTATGATAAAAATATGCACCAGTGAAACAGAAAGTAAAATTCGTGTGGGTATTAATATGTCTGACAAATTTACAATTCATGATGGGTTGAAACAAGGAGAGGCATTATCTCCATTGCTCTTTAATTTTGCCTTAGAATATGCTGTTAGGAAGGTAAAAGAAACTAAAGAAGGACTAAAATTAAATGGTGTGACTCAGTTGTTAGCATGTGCAGATGATGTAGACTTACAGGGGGATGATGTGAATACAATTAAGAATAATGCTAAAATATTTTTCAAAACTGCTAAAGAGATAGGTTTGGAAGTTAACAAAGAGAAAACTAAATATATGCTTACAGGCCGAAACCAAGTGTTAGGTAATAATCAAAATCTAATTATTGATAACAACTCATTTGAACCAGTTTCCAAATTCAAATACTTAGGAGTAATATTAACAAATGAAAATTATATTAAAGAGGAAATAAAAAGTAGGATTAATTCAGGAAATGCATGTTACTTCTCTCTTCATAAACTTTTGTCTTCTCGTTTAATATCTAAGAAACTAAAAGTTAAAATATACAAAACAGTAATTTTGCCTGTAGTATTATATGGATGTGAAACTTGGTCCCTTACATTGAAAGAGGAACATAAATTGAGAGTATTTGAAAATAAGATCCTTAGGAAAATCTTTGGACCTAAAAGGGATGAGGAGACAGGTGAGTGGAGAAGGCTACATAATTTAGAACTACATAATTTGTATTCATGTCAAGATACGTATTATTAGAATAATTAAATTAAGAAGACTTAGGTGGGCAGGCCGTGTGGCACGAATGGGAGAGGAAAGAAGAGTTTACAGGATTCTTGTTGTTGGTAAACCTGATGGTAAGAGACCTGTAGGAAGGCCAAGACGAAGATGGAGGGACAATGTTGAGATGGACCTAAGGGAAATTGGTAGGGATGGAAAAGAGTATATAGAACTTGCTCAAGATAGGGAAAGATGGAAGGCCTGTGTTGCTGCAGCCCTGAACCTTCGGGTTTAAGAAGGCTAGGGAGTTAGTTAGTTAATCAAGTAATTGTTGTTTCTTGTCAAGGTTCACATGCAATCAATGTAATATTTCATGTAATAAAATAAAAAAACAGAAAAATAGAGAATAACAAAAAATTTATACGAGATAACAACATATCCTTAAAATTTTGCCTAAAACGTGGAGGTGCATCTAATAATTTGGCCAGGGGCTGTATATGTATAAGCAACAAATGTGACCTTTGTTATGCTCAGTGTTAGCCACCAAATCCTCTGTTGGTACTGAAAATAAGCCTTTGTCTCTCTCTCTCGCTATTGACTTTTTTTTTCTCTTTGTGAAAATTTAAGGAGTGTGTTAGTTCATGAGGGAAAAAAAAGCAAAAATCATTCTACATAATTGCTGATGAAAGTGTAGGCATTTGGGCATAGAACAGCTGTCCATAAGAATTGGATATGTAGACTCATCTCATTATGAACCCAAAGTTCGAGAAGAATTTCTTGGTTTTGTGGCCCCACAGGAACTTGATGCAAAAGCAATTGCAATCCCAGTTCAATTTTTTCATTAGGCTAGCCATAAATTAAATTTGGTTGTTAACTACACAAATCGTTGCCACAGATTGAAAATACAGTTGCAACCATGCAAGATATCATTAATTTATTTTGTGAAAGATCTCTCAAAAGTAATCTTATTTCCAAAGTATCTCTCTTCTGTGCAACACATTGGTCTGCAAAGAACAAAAGCATAAGAATATTTCTAAGAACTTTGCAGAAATAGTGGATTGTCTGAAACATCAGATCTCTGGAAAATATTTCAGTGCACAATGTTCTCATTACTTAAACTCTTCAGCAGTGTGCATCACAGCCAAATAGTGCTATTTTAGAACCAACTACATATGTTCTAAAGGAAAGTCATAAGTTCTTTTCAAGGAGCTCTGTTGGATATCCTTCAAAATCACCTCTCAGATGCCACCAACTGCTTTCACCAACTTCTTGATCTTGCCGAAACCTTAGCTGCTGCTATAGGAAGCCCCTTGTGTTGCAAATCAACAACCTAAACCCAATTACCATTACGCCACAGCAGAAAATGTTTAAGGTGTACTTATTTATCCCATATATGGTTTTCATTATTGCATTTCAAGACACAATAATGTTGCTTATTCATTGCAATGCTTCCATCCTGTAATGAAGACAATTGAAAAAGAGAAGGTCATGCAATTCATAAATGGTGTTGAAAATTTCTACCATATTGACAACTTCTCAGGGGAAAGAGAAAGCTGGTATTGTATGTGGCAAAACAAGGATGGATGTGATCAGTTTTCCTACATAGATTTATTTCAACACTGCAAGAACATTTTCCTGGTGTAGTGACTGCCATAGAAACATTGCAACTTATCTTTGTCGAAAACCAGGAATGATAGAAAAGTAGATAATTTGTAGTTTCTGTGCATAAAATAAATACAAAATGTTTCAAACTCCATGTTTGTGTTTAGCACGTTGTAGTGTACAACAGCTTTTGTTTAATGTGTACGTTTGTCATATTATTTAATTTTCTAATAAAATATTTTATTTCTGTCAATGCTGACCAGATATTGAATTTTAAAATCTGTTCATTTATATCTTGTTATACATTCTGCGGAAATCATAGTTCAGCATTGCATGACGTATTATGTGCATGTGCTCATCAATGCATGTGTGTGTTCACGACTGCGCTTGTGTATCCCCCCCCCCCGGAAAAAAATTCTACAGGCGTCCATGAGTTAAATTTCAAAATGAATAAGTTACTTTTTGTGTAAAGTAACTATGACTTAGTCAGTTTTAAAATGTAACTGGATTGCACACACAGACACGTCAATATGTACATCTTTTTCAAAGAAATTGATGATGGTTAAAAGACAACTGATTTAAAATGGAATGATTTTTTGAGCTAATCCATGAGTATGTTGCAGTAAAAAGTAATTGTCCTCACCAGGAGAGTGGAAGCAACATTTTTGCATAACTATCAAACCAATATGTGCAGTGTGTCCAGGAAATCTGTACATTATGTATTCAAATGATATTTTAAAGTTTAAAAGTAATGAAATTAGATTACTTTTTATGGCAACGCAGGACATGGTGTAATTGTCCAAGCACAATATCTTGGTAAGGTTTCAAGAGAGTTGTTGGTGCTCATGAGTGGAGTCCTAATCAACCTTCACTTCAGTGTTAGTGTGTATGTTAAAATTGACATGAGTTGTTTTCAAAGGACCCAAAAATACACAGATAAAAAACTACTGTATAGAACAATGTCATCAGCAATTTGAATCCAAATTAAGTTCATGAGGTGATATTTTGTGTTCTGTTTTACCTGTTTCTTTTTAATCTTATATTCATTAATCATTAATGTGTAGGAATTAATGCAATTAAAAGCAATGATTTTTTGGTAGTTGGTAATCATAATCCAATTATTTTAAAGTTGGCAACCGTAATTATAACACTTTACCAATGGCCTGGAAATAGTACCCAATAAAAATAACTAAATATCAGTTAAGGTGATTTTGTGTTATTTTTGTTATTTATTGCTTACCAGTGCATTAAAAATAAGTCTCTTTCTATGAGTAAATAGATTCTTCTGCAAGTTATCATTTTCAACTAATGGCATAAAATTATTCTAAATGTTAGTTTCTACAAAATATTTTCTTGCTAATCAAATATTATAGGTTTCGATAAAATTTTTAGTGATCTAATTACTGCATTTTATATAAAAAAGATAA
The DNA here is from genome assembly GCF_977018435.1 of Lepisma saccharinum. Classification (NCBI taxonomy): domain Eukaryota; kingdom Metazoa; phylum Arthropoda; class Insecta; order Zygentoma; family Lepismatidae; genus Lepisma; species Lepisma saccharinum. The sequence continues at coordinate 55,753,955 of NC_139245.1, forward strand.
GATTTGTGAATTTTTAATTCCAGAATGTGTGGAATTTAGCAAGAAATGTTACCTTTTTTTCAATGCTTCCTTACAATTTATCCTGAGTACTGTGGCATATTACTTAATTTACTGGTCTTCTCATACCTTTATCTCCAGAACCTTTCTCACTTTTTTTCACAAACCTGAAAATTTCATTGTTTATTCATTCATTCCTTTATTTTGGACCTAACAGCTTTTATGCTGTGTTTTGTGCATTACAAATTTAATTGTTTAATGCAAGTTTTAAAATAATAGACCCTACTTTTATTTCTTAGCAACATAAGTAATTGTTACTTAGTTCTGTTGAATTAGTTGAACTAATTGCAAGAATACCAGGATGTTCTGCAGATGCGTTCACGGCCTGTTTTTTCATTAGATTATCCTCAACAGTCTCTGGATAATATTCATTTCCTTCGTTATTCACACATATCGCAATATTTTACTCAATGGCCAAGTTTTTATTTCATATACACAGATGGATCTAAAAGTGAGTCAGGAGTTGGATGTGCAGTGTACAATCCACAACATAAAACAGACCTATTATTTCGGCTTCCACAAGACTGTTCAATATTTACAGCAGAATCTTATGCAATTTACCAAGCTTTAGTATATGTCCAAAAATTAAATTTACGAAAGTTCTTAATACTTACTGACTCGCAAAGTGTATTACAGGCTCTTAAATCTTCTTACAAGAGTCTTTACAAATTATCCCCTTATATTATAAATTGTATACAATTAGTTCAAACAATACAAAAATCTGGAAAAACCATTGAGTTTTCTTGGGTTTAAGCTCATAGCAATATTACAGGTAATTCTCATGTAGATGAATGTGCAAAGAAAGCAGTGCATCTTCTAAATATTACGAACTTATCATTATACTATACGGATCTTCTCCCTAGAGTAAAGAAGAAAATTCTGAATGAATGGTTTGATTGGTGTCGAAATGAACTTACAACAGTTGGAGAATCATACAGACCATTTGCTGAATTAAATCACAAAAACCATGGTTTCATCATGTAAGTGCTACAAGAAATGTATTAATTATTAGACTGAGAACGTTCCATTTGTGTACTAGGCAACATTTATCCAAAATTGTAATAACGAACAATAAGAAATGTGAATGTGGCTGGGAAAGTGCAGATTCACAACATATAATACTGGAATGCTCAAATATAATAGAGAGAGCATCCATCGGGTGTCGAACCCGGAACCCCTTGATTACAAGGCGACGATGCTACCATGCACCACTGAGTAGGCCCTTAATTGATACTTTTCTTTCCAAGACTAATATATATAATATATATATGTATACATCATAGGCCTATACGGTGTATAAATAGTTTGTTAATTTATAATAGTTTGATAGAAAAAATCTTACGTTTGGGCTCCCCCAAACTGATCAACCTAGCTACGTCCCTGTTTTGAGCTACTGAAACAAAACATAGTTATTAAGTGCAATAATAACCTTTCATGCTGAGTAGAATGAATGAGAGACAGCTGATGAAATTCACATGGTGTAAGTTTATCATTATTTAAGTTTGGACTTCACTAGATGAGCATCAAGAGGGGATACGTTTCGGACATTGTTAAAAAGAAAATGGGGCAAGAAATTATAGGAGAATGGGATACTGGAGGGGCAGTGAAGGTGCTGGAAATCATTTGGAATAACGGTTACAGTATAATGGGGGATAAAATAATGTTAATGAGTGAAGGACTGAATATAGGTTCTAGCCTAAGCCCAGCATTGGCTGAATTGGTTATGAATGAATGGGAAAAGAAAGTAGTAGAAAAAGGAGATGACAAAATGATTCTGTTTTGCAGATATGTGACGATTGTTTTGGCATATGGAAGGAAACGAAGAAGCAGCTCCAGTGGCACAGGAACGTTTTCCATTTGGGGGGGGGGAACAAAAATTCAACCTTCCACATATATATATATACAGGGTGTCGCAAAACTCTTTCAACAACGCTTGGGTGCTGGTAGATATCATAAAAACAAGTAACTTTTCCTTATAAAGTTTACCTCGAAAGCGCTTAGTTTCTGCGCTATAAGCGCTTAAAGTCTATCCTGTACGTATGCAACCCAACACAGCAAATGCTTGCTCTGACATATCTACCAGGGGTGCGTGGCAAGGTTGCCACTAGCGTTCCTCTTTAAGGGAGACAACTTGAAAACAACAACTTGGTAGTCTTCCCTGAGCAAAATCCAAAACATTAATGGTACTTGTGATGTTGTAAGAAGCAAAAAAGGTAAAAAAAAAAAGGTAAAGTGTTCCCCTGTGCTTTGCACCACGCCATGAAGGCGTATAGGGGTGTGGGGGTAACGCCCCACACTTTCTTGATCCGGTCGTGAGTGGGGCTGATGTGATCAGCACCATGCCCCTGACTGCCTTTACCCCCCAGGGTTTCCCCCGGGTACCCATGTTATTCGACGCTGGGTGGACGCCGGGGCCGCTTCCAACGTTAGAAAAGTTCCCGGATTTGAACTGGCTGGGGATCGAACCCGGGACCCTTAGCATGGTAGTCAGATGCGTTACCGACTGAGCATTGACAGTATTTATAAACTGACCAAGTCAAATAATGGGCAGACTGAAATTCAAGATTACTCATTCTAAAATATCTCCATAACTGATTGATTGATTTGGTTTGTTTTAATTCGCTTTTCTGCCACCTTTGGCTAATCGCAAAGATGAGGATGATATGATGAAATAACAAATGACACCAATGTCTAGACCAGGATTTAAACCTGAGACACCTGGCGCCATAGCGAGCTGTGCTAACCACATCACCACAGAGTGTTTCGTGTATCGTACAATATCAACAATTGCAAGGAACACATGAGATAGAGGAAATCCACGAACGAACAAATGTAAGCATGATGTGTTTGCTGCCTCGTTTCAAACACGATTCCAGAGAGAATGGAATGGCTCTGGCCCTCAGGGGACAGCGCCTGAACACTTCACCCACCTCCCGCCAGAATTATAACCTCCGCCTACACCAGGCCCTGGTTAACCGTGGATATCCCTCCATCCTGGTCACCAAGCAAATATCGCAAGCTGCCTCACATACCACTACCACCAAGAAACCTGCTGCCACCAACCCACCTGCACTCATCACCCAATATAATCCCCACCTCAACAAAATCAGGCACACACTGCACTCTCTTCTCCCAATTCTCCACAGTGATCCTGAAACCAAAACCATATTTCCTGACAAACCCAGAGTGGTTTTCAAATGCCCATCAACCTCCAAACATCCTGGTCCACAACACTCCTTCACCACACATCCAACACCCCCCTGCCCATAAATACAACTGCCCCAGGTGCAAGACCTGCCCCATCCTCATCACTTCTCACAACTTCCAGGTGCACATGGCCACTGGCAACTTTACCCTCCATCCTAAAGGGACCTGCCATGCCTCAAACCTTATCTACATCCTCACCTGCAACATCTGTGGTGAAAACATCAACGGCCCTCAACCTCCGCATCAATAACCACCATTCCTCCACCCACAACCTGGACTTCACTGTCGCCACCCACACCAACCACCACAACATCAGTTTCAACGAATGCTTCCAGGTAGCGATTATCCATTTCCTACCCCAACCAGCCAACACCTCTGTTCGCAAAAGATGGGAGAGGGCCTATATATCGGCCATGAGTGCAACCACTCCACCTGGCTTGAACAAGGCCACCCAGTAATGCCCATCTGTCCCGCCCTCCCAGCTCATCCCACACACTCACAGTTTACGATGAGCCTGGTGATGAAACAGTGTTTTTTTCCTTCTACGCACCGCTTCTTCTTCGATGGGGACCTGGCAACTCTGCAGTGCCCCAACTTCCGGTTCCATCTATTTCTCCTCACACTGATGATGCTATGAAATTAGCGAAAATTTTGAATTTTTCTACTGTCCGGTGAATGTCTTTGATTTATATATATATATATATATATATATATATATATATATATATATATATATATATATATATATATATATATATATATATAAATAAACTAAATCGAGATGATTCCTGATCAACTCGCAAGGGATCTAACTTTGAAGTATTTGTAATGTAATTAGCTGTACCTTATGATGCTCTTCGAACACTGAAAGCCTATCATTGCACATGAAAAACCTAAATCCTTCAGATCTCAGAGCAGGCAAATATAAAGGCAAACCATGCACTTCAAAGGATTTTTTTCAATCCTTGGTGGACAATATGAAGAGCCTGTTTGAAGAGTTAGGTTTCTTTCCAGATGTAGTCATATTAAATGCAGATACATACGTGTGTTTTATGGTGACATGTTAGTTCCTCGTTTATATAGAAAGGTGAACTTCAATGTAAGCGAAAGCATGTACACATCACCAGTCGAAGATTTTCGCATCTACAAAGAAAAGTCAATACACATTCCCTCCAACCTCACTCAAAGACCTTGTGAATCCAATACAAATTGTACCAATATCTACAGTTGAATGTGAAAGCATGTTCAGTGCCATGAACTTTACCTTAAGTGATTAGATAAATCATTTATAAGTTTTAAACCTGCTTTCACTTTCAATAGACCCCCAGTGCATTGTCTTAATGCAGAAAAATTTGCAACAAAATGGATGAAGTCATAAGCATTACAGTGTCCTTGACAAGCCAATTGGCAAATCATCAAACCTGGAGTGAGTCTCATTTATTTCGTGGGTTCAACTGACTAATGTATTTTTCTTACAGTTTGACTTTAGAATTTAACTTAAAACGGTGTTGTGTTTGTGTTGCATTTGATATCAAATTTGATTTTAAGCAATTTATGTCCAATTCTAAGCATACGTAATTCATAGGTAAATCCTCCCCATTCTGATAAAATCACAAATCACACCCTGTTTTAATGCTAGTAGATATCGCTGATCCATTTCAACTAGGAATGTTATCGAGATGAGACAAATATGTCACAACGTATATATGTCTTAAATCCTTCTCCGTGGCCGTGCGGTCAAAGGTGCTGTTCTTTGGGCTCCGACTGTGGGACGGCATGGGTTTGAGTTTGCCTGGGTTCAGTCTCTGGGTTCCTGGCCTGTGTATAGGGTCGGTGGCAACCCACCATCATTAGAAAATTGGGGAGCTACGAGTGAGTAGCGTAACCCTGTTTGGGAAATCTCCTATAATGGCTGGGGGTTCGACATGCTGACCCCACGTCACCCGATTACCAGTTGAAGATCTCCACACCTCTAGGTACAATTGTAGGAGGGAGACTGGCAGTCGGGAGATAGGCCAAGGTCCTTCAAGGACTGTCGAGCCACAGGTTATTTATAATTTATATATGTCATTAAAGCAAAAACTTTCTTAATAACGTTTTTCTGCTTTACATTTTGTTTGACGTTGCGACCCATCAAAATACGGAATTTAATCCTGAAATGATAAAACCATGGAGCACAGGTTCGCAATTGTCACTAATGGATTAACTTTGCAATTACAATAAATGAATGGCTTATTGCATAAAGGGACCTGAGTCACATTTTTGAGGTATCGGAGTTACAACCTTTTCATCTCCACTGTCGCTAGCAGCATACTGCAGGGGGGGGGGGGCATTGAGGGTTGCAAAATTAACTATTCATTATGCTGAAAATGTGAGCCAACAACGGCACATTTCTTTCTTACACTATCAATATTATACGATTTTTCTTGTTTTTTCTCAGAATTGTGCAAAAGTGACTCAGGTCCCTTTCTGCAATAAGCCATTCAAATAAAATATACGACATGTTTGAAATATGAACAAGATATATGCTTAGCCCGACCCTGTGGCCGAGTGGTTAGCACATCGTGCTGCGATGCCAAGGGTCCCGGGTTCGAATCCTGGTCGGGCTTGGTTGTTTGTGATGGCCATTCATCAATTTCATCATTTCATCACTCATCCCCATCTTCGCAAATTAGCCAAGAGGCACAAAATGTGAAGTAAAATAAACTAAATCAATCAATCAATCAATCAAGATATATGCTTGGCATTTCTGAATAAGATGCAGTAATTTAAATGTATTTTAAGTAAATTCTTCAAATGTGATAACAAAGTTTTGAACAAGATCGTCTCAGACATCAAGTATCGTCTCGTTTTGATTTTGCAGAGATTTATTTTGGACTCGTTTCCAAATTTGAGACTTTTCTTGTCTCAGTACCATCTATATTTTCAAAAAAATCTCTTAATATATAGGCTTAAGAACAGTTTCCCGAACACCCTCTGACAAAGTAATGAAAATAATTGGTGAAGTACAGTAGTACATTGTACCCCCCCATTTTGGTCTGTCGTGTAGTATCTCGAAAACAAGATGAGGTGGGAATTGTGGAACTATTTCTTTCCAGAAAATTCCATTTGAAAAATTCAAAATGAAAGAAGGTCAGTCATATACTCTTCTGGTGCATATTCTCTTTGAATCGACGCGATCACTTGTTTACAAAACATGTACCCCCTTTACACGAAGGGGCATTCGTCTGTAGCATGATTTTCTGAAAGTAAACTTTAGCTCATTCCGTCGTTCCACACACATTTTAAACAATTTTCATCTCCTTAAAAAGATTTCCAAAGACACAGGAAAATGAACTAACCAGTAACAAGCACAATCTTGTAGAATAAGTTTACAATGGTTTGAATTCCTGTGATAAGGAAAATAGTGCTTATAAATCACTTACACTTTTTGTATTGAGCGATTAGAAAATACTAGGTTCTTTTAACAGTAGCATCTTGCATCTGTCAAATTATCTGAGGGGGGTACAAGGGGTACAACTAGAATATTCGATTTAGGGGGTACAGTACCCCCTTCAAAAATTTGGGGGGTACAATGTACCCCGTTCCTGCGCCACTGGACAGCTCGACATATTTGCCAGAGAAATACAAGATGAAGAAAAAAAAAGGTAAAGTGCTTCCCTGTGCTTAGCACCATGCCATGAAGGCATATAGGGGGTGTGGGAGTAACGCCCCACACTTTCTTGATCATGCCCCTGACTGCCTTTACCCCCCAGGGTTTCCCCCAGGTACCCATGTTATTCGATGCTGGGTGGAAAGAGAAGAAAGAGAAAGAAAGTGGGATATTGTTGGAACTCGAAATAAAGGAAGAAGACAAGATAAGCTATCTAGATATATTGATGAAAAGGAAGAGAGGACAAGAAATCGAAACCGCTTGGCATCAGAAGAAGTGTGCAACAGGGGTATTCTGCCACAAAAGAAGTGATGTAAGTGAGGTGACAAAAATAAATTTTATAAAGAATATGGAGGACAGAATCAAGAAAATATGCATGAAAGAATGTGAAAAAGAAGGCAAAATAAATAGCCTATGGAAACAGCTGGAAAAGAATGACTATGAGAAGGAGGATAGACTGGACATAAACAGAAGAAGGAAGAAAAGTGGCAGCGGAGAATTGGAAGAGAATGAAAAAGAGGAAGGGAAAGAAAAAGGGAGGAGGTTTGGAATAAGGAGTATGGGGAAGACCACAGAAAAGATATGCAAAGTGCTTAGCAAAGCGGGCATTAAAACTTACAGGAAGGGAGGGAGAAGCATCTTAAGAACAGCGAAGAATGCAAACAAGAAAAAGGAAAACAGAGAAGAGGAAGAGGAAGGGATTATATACAAAGTGAAATGTAAAGAATGTCAGTGTGTGTACATAGGAGAAACGAAAAAGAGGCTGAAAGACAGGTTGAAACAACATAGGGATTATGTACGACATAAGAGAGAGAGAGAAATGTGATATTTAAACACGAGAGAAACAGGACATGACATAGAGCGGGATGAGGAAGGGAGGAGAGAATACTAGTGAGAAAATGGAAGGAGGCCAAAGAAATAGAGAAGAAAGTTGAAGAAGACACAATGAACTGGAATGGGGGACTGAAGATAAACAAAGAATGGAAGAAGGTGTTAGAAAGAGTGGAAAGGACAAGAGAGAAAGAGGAGACAAGAAGGAAGGAAAAAGAGAGTGAGATAAAGATTCCAGATGTAAGAAAATGTTTAGGCTTTCAGGTGAAAGTACAGTTGACAAGGGAAAGCCACCTGCTAGAATGTTCCAGAACAACTTTCTAATAGTCTGGAGGGAAGTAATTTTTGTGTATATATATATCATCCTGTTTTGTACTTTGTTACATTTGTAATTGGTGGAGAGTCTGAAGAAGACCTTGCTAGAAGGTTGAAACGTACGTTTAGTTTATGTTTTATAATAAAATAAATTTCTGCCTTGGTCAGCATATTGAGTTTTTGTATATATAACTGGAACGCTCACTGCAACACTGATCAGCCATGAAAAGTGAAGCCACTTTTGCGATTAGTTGCTTCTGGGAAGAAAATGTGGTGGTCCCATAAGCAGGCATGTATTTTCTTGCCTTTTTGCTTTGCTATGATTTAGTCATATTTATACATTCAGTGCTCTAAATGAATGTCTTATTATTATGTGTTTCTTTGCTACATTAATAATTGTAATGTGTTGTATCAAACAATTTAACCAGTCTTAAGCATGTTGAACATATCGTATATTCATGTTTGGCGTTTGGATGCACAAATCGACAAGATAATTACCAGGATGTCCACTTTTTTCGGTATCATTTTAAAAATATGATATACTATGCCTGTATATTTGTTTAAAAAGTTTATGATGGTAATTTAATGTTATAACGAAAGCTTATGATTGTCTTTACAAGATTACACTCTCAGTGTTCAAACTGTCCCAAGTGATTAAACATTATAACTAGGGCTAAGCCAATACGACTTTGAACCAATACCAATGCTGATACTCTCACCGATACCCACTGATACCGATATTTGTATAATTCCAGGCTATATTATATACTAGCTGATTCCCTGGCATTGCCTGCAGTTTAATGATTTCTAACTATAGCGTAAAATGAAACTAATTGTATTTACAGGTATTTAAAAGTATAGGTACAGTATACAAATTATAAAGTAATGTATTTTACAAATTCACTATAATATAAATTTAACAACAATTTATGAGCAACATTTTTAGTTCCACCTCCAAGAGCAAGAAAAAATAAATTGAAAGGCATTGGGAGTGTCACCATTCATCTTAGCGACCCCGAAAACTATGGATTCCACACTAATAGCAGATGTTTTACATGCCACCCTCTTTCCACCCCCATTCATAAGGGTGCCAGAGGTGTTTTGGAGTTGAACGGCATTGGGAGTGTCACTATTCATCTTAGCGACTTCGAAAACTATGGATTCCACACTAATATCGGTCATATTTTATTATTTTTATGTCATCCAATTCCCACACCACCCCTAGGGGTGCCAGGGGTGTCTTGGAGTTGAACGGCATTGGAAGTGTCACTATTCATCTTAGCAACCCTGAAAACTATTGATTCCACACTAATATTGGTTGTTTTACATGTCACCCCCTTCCCACACCAGACCCTAGGGGTGACATGAACGGCATTGGGAGTGTCACTATTCATCTTAACGACCCCGAAAACTATGGATTCCACACTAATATCGGTCATATTTTATTATTTTTATGTCATCCAATTCCCACACCACCCCTAGGGGTGCCAGGGGTGTCTTTGGAGTTGAACGTCATTGGGAGTGTCACTATTCATCTTAACGACCCCAAAAACTACTGATTCTGCAATAATATCGGTTGTTTTACATCACCCACTTCCCACTCCCACCCCTAGGGGTAACAGGGGTGTCTTGCAGTTGAACGGCATTTTGAGTGTCACTATTCATCTTAACGACCCTGAAAACTATGGATTCCACACTAATATCGGTCGTTTTTTTATTATTTTTACATGCCACCCCTTCCCATCCCCACCTCTAGGGGTGCCAGGTGTGTCTTGGAGTTGAACGGCATTGGGAGTGTCACTATTCATCTTAGCGACCAATATTAGTGTGGAATCCATAGTTTATGGGGTCGCTAAGAGGAATAGTGACACTCCCAATGCCGTTCAACTCCAAGACACCCCTGGCACACCTAAGGGTGGGGATGGGAATTGGGTGACATGTAAAAATAATCGTGAGGTAAGTTGGAAAAGGAAGAAATTTTGGTTTTCGCTGCACTTCTAGTGACTCAAAAGTGTCACCTCACCGTACTTTCACATGAACACCCTGCATGTCTAAACATGAATCCCAATGATGAAACCGTTTCACCAAATGCCTTTGAGACCATTGCCGTGTCATGTTGATCACAGTGTGCAGGAAACATTGATGTAGGTGTTGAAGAGATATGATCTTCAACCTGTACACCTGTGACTTGATGTAGCCCCATGCAAGAGGTATGAAATCTGGAGATCATGGTTTTCATGTGCATTGTGAAACATGTTACGTGGAAACATAGCAACTAAGTACGCATGAACAGTCTTTATGAAGTGAAGTGGGGCTCCATCCTATTGGAAAACCACGGTTTCCAAGATGCTATCCTGCACCAATTGTGATTGCAGGAACAATTGCAGCATATCGAGGTACACATTGCCTGTCACTGTGTGTTCTGCGAAGGAAAATGTATATCTTGGACTTTGTGATTCCCAATCACACATTGACCTTGGAGGTGTTTCGTTCCCATGGGGGTATATCATGTGGTTGTTTATTGGCCCACAATCTGCAGTTGTGTTATTTGACAGGTCCACACCTGTTGAATGTGGCTTCATCAATAAACAACACGTGATTCATCAAATCTTCCTCCTCCATTGCCTGTGACAGCTCTGCACACATTGTTTCACCACCAGCACAGTCCACCCTTTGTAACCTGTGCATTACCTGAAGTCGGTATGACCATTTTATTTAGGGTGTAATGGAGTATCTTCCACACAGTCACTTGTGGTAACAACAACTCCTGGCTTAACCTTCTTGTTGATGCTTTTTGGATTCTAGTGGTGGCATCTTCTGCCCATTGCACAGTTTCGGCTGCTACTCTTGGCCTTCCTGAACGTTTAGCATCTTTCACAATACCTGTTCGCTTGAATGTTTGAACCAGTAGCCTGATATTAGCCCTGGTTGGAACAGGTTTGTGGAATTTCTTTTCAAACTTTGACTGGACCTCTTTGAAGCATTATCCCTGCAAACATCCCACACCATGGATATTCTCTCTTCAGTAGCCAGCATCTTTCACATCACCAACAAGAGAAAGAAGAAATCAGCCGTTTTCATAAAAATGGATCGAAACTTTATTATCACCCTGTATATACTTTCGACAAATTATTCCTTAAAAAAATGCATAGTTCTATTCTTTGGCGTGGAAGAAAATCCAAACCCATCACTACACTTTCCAGAAAGTAACTGCCATCATCTGTCATTCAAAGAAAATGATCCCTTGCCGCCTTCTCTGTGCCGAAACCCAGTTATCCAGGTCGGACAAACAAAAGTCTAAAGTTGGAAAGGAATAGGGGGATTAGCCCAGGTATGTGAATTTCCAAGAATATGCTATATACTATGTCTTACGCTGAGACATGTCCACCACTTTCATGCGCAATGACCTTTTTGACTATGGGAAGCCTCTAAAGAGAGAGGTCCGCAAACACCAAAGAAAGTGGAAGGATTAGCCACAGGTGCCTTGGCTTTTGAGACCTCATTGGGGTTATTGTTACACAAGACCGCATCTGTACGAACTTAAGATGCCTTTGTAGACTGGTAGACTTTGAAGAGAACTGAACAGAAGCAGCGAATTCCTAAGGGGATAATTTCACTTGCTGTTCATGGAAACTTGAGTACAGGTTCATTAACAAATGCATAACTATTTTTCATTATTTTTCAAAACCAAAGGTAAGTTGGAAAAGGAAGAAATTTTGGTTTCGGCCACACTTCTAGTGACTCAAAAACAATGGTATTGGTGCAAAAATATCAACCAATACTTACCGATACTGATAGCGCTGGTATCGGCTCAGCCCTATGTACAACCAATTGGAATTTTCCACAACTTAAATACATAAATTAAATTGAGTCATGGAGAGAATCTAACCAGAAATAACAAAGCGAAATTAATGATTTTTCTGCTTTGAAGAATATTTGTTCACTTTCAAACAAACAAAGTAAAATTTATAATGTGTTTTTAAAATATGCAGTAATGAAAATCAAATTGGTTTGGTAATTTGAAAATTTAAGGGAAGCTGTGTACAGAGAAAATATTCAAGTAGATAGTAAGAGTATAGATTACATTTTCTACAATGGAGTGAAATAATACATTTTAATTATTATTTTGTTTTCATACATTTGCACAATTTACGATAGTTTGATGTTGTAAGCTGGAAGACAAACGAGCGATCACTTGCCTGTAGTGTTGCATTTATAAATAAATATATATCTGTGTATTAAAACTGTACATTTCTATTTTTTCCAACATGTCTTCGATGGTTTGAACCCGATCGTGCACACCTTGTCACTCTGATAACAACACTAATATTGTCTCAAGTTGTAACATGATGGGGACAGCAGCCACAGAATTTGAATATAGATGAGGTACTACTTGTTAATGTTTTCTCATACATTATGGCTTGTTTTTAGTAAATAATCAGTTGTAAAAATCCATTTGCCGCCATAGAAAAATTTGTCTGCTTCAGCTTTTCTTCCCTGCTTACCTGGCATAACTAAGCAAGAGAATGGCTTCACTTTTGCACCATAAAGCAGTCCTTCCAGTTATATATACAATTCAATGATTACAACATACTTTTCACTTACATACAACAAAGCATAAATTCTTTGAAGATTAGGCACACTGAGATAGGCACTGGCAGAGACGATTCCACGCAGGGAAAACAGTGACAGCAAAAAATCTGGCAAGGCCATGTGGGCTCTGTAGCTCAGTGGTAGAGCAATAGCAGAGACCCGGCTTCAAGTCCTGGTCGAGGCTGCATTTTTCACTGAAAATTTCTACGTAACAAAGTATAAAGCAAATGAGTATGTGGGTGAATACAAATTATTTACATGTAATTCACCTTTCACATCAGTTAGAGCAACTGCAGGAAATATGGTATAACTTTACAAAGTGTGAGGCAACTATTCAGACTGACAATTGTAATGGCACAACTACAATGGTTGTGATTCTTGAAATATTAAATGCTTCATTAAAAAAATGACCCATACTATACATTGTCATTCAAATCTTTTTTCAAGTTTACATGAATGAGATAATTTGAAATTAAGCAATTGTCAAATGTGTCAAAGAACATGAAAGGATGAAGAGGTTTTCTCACGATATCAACCAGGTTATGTCTGGATAGGCTTCTGAGCTTTCAAAAGCTAACATCACTCTCATCAGGGATTGAAGTGTATAGATGTGTCAGGGTAAGTGTTAAGTGTGCATAATATCTGAAATGATATTGAATTGTTTGTAAAGTTTTTTTACAAGATTGTGGGTTCAGCCATCTTAGAAATGGTAATTGTAAGTTTAGTATTAAATCGTTGTTATTTTGTATCCTCGTGTTAATCTTTATATTATCAAGTACCTAAGTGTGTGAATCATTTAACCTCTACGTGTGCATACACAACAGAGATTTATACATGGTGACGAGAATTTAGTTAGAAATCGAGGATAAGTATGTTTCACTTCTAAGCTTCGTGTTATAGTGTAAATGTATCAAGGGCGATTGGCGTGCCAATTCTAATCCAAAACAGGATAGCTGGAAATTCCAAAATACTGTGTCAAGTGGATCCAATCTTAGGTTTAGACAAAATCAATCGGATAATGAGGGAAGTAAAAATGAACGGGAAATAAAGCAACAATATTTCAAGCAGTACAGATACTGTAAGAAATTCGGTCACGATGTTTCCCAGTGTTTCAAGTTACAGCGCAATAAATAAACTAATAGTACTAAACCTTATAGCAAGGCTAATGCTGTGCAGGCTGTTGAACCTGTTTCTTCGGATGATATGGACAGTGAGATGTTAGGTGTAAATGAATTAAGGGTTGGAATGATTACTGTGGAAGTAAATGGAGAAAGTAAATTTGTGCAAGAAGGATCGATTGGGTATACTTTGTCTCACTGTAATGAAAGTTCAGTTTTGTTGCAACCATATCTTAAATCTGACCATTCTTCATTGCCTATAAAAATAGCTCATTGTGATAAAGCTAAGAGTAAGTTTGTTTCTTCGTCCGAATATGCTCTCAATATTAATGATTCTATGTTGAACTTTGAAATAGATACAGGTTCACAAGTTTCGATTGCAAGTAAAACATTTTGTGATAGTCAACTGCATGGTTTGCAATATCTGGAAGCTGACTGTGTTTTACGATGTGCTAGCAATATGACTTTGCCGTTAGTAGGAAAGGTTGCTGTAAGAGTTCGTTATGAACATGTAGATAAAACACTAGACCTATATGTAGTCGCGTGTGATTTAAAATATCCACTCATGGGAAGACAATGGATTAAGCATTTATTGCCTTAGGCCATCGTTGGAAGTGTATCAAGACACGACTCGTATTTCGTCTATGTTAACATCTGACAAGTTGAAATTTGTTCAAGGGCAAACTTTGGTTAAGTCGAAGGATACGACTAATGCTTTGTCTGTGTTAACAGCTGACAAGTTGAAAATTGTGCATGGGCAAACCTTGATAAAATCACAGATGGTTAAGTGTGAAAATCTGATTGCTTCTTGTGATGTGCAAGGATTAATAAAATGTATTAGGCAGGAATATAAAGAGTTATTCGATAATGATTTGTTGCATTTTACCGCCACGATTCCAATGAAACAAGGCGTTTCACCAATTTTTAAGAAAATTTATAATGTTCCATATGGTTTACGTGACAAAGTTACGTCTGAATTAGACAAATTGATTGAGCAATACATTCTAGAAAAGATTGACTCAAGTGATTGGGCGAGTCCTATGGTCGTTGTGTGTAAGAATGATGGTAATTTGAGGCTTTGCTGCGATTTCAAGAACACTGTGAATAAATATGTTGAAAACGTAACTTATCAATTGCCCAGAATAGATGAAGTGTTTCCAAAAGTTAATGGATGTGATGTATTTGTTATCTTCGATCTCAGCAGTGCTTACCTTCAAATAAAACTTGATGATCAAGCTAAACAGTTACTAGTAATGGATACCCCATGGGGATTGGTACATCACACTCGATTGCCATTTGGTGTACGGATCGCATCACAAATATTTCAAAGAACTATTGAAGACATACTACAGGAATTAGATTATGTCATTCCATACCAAGATGACTTACTTATTGTTAGCAAGGGTTTAGAACAAGCAGTTACCAGAACACTTGAAGTTTTAAACCGTTTGAATGAGTACAATGTTAAGGTTAATTGGAGCAAGTGTTCATTCTTCAAAAACAAAATTGATTATTTAGGATATACTTTAAGTAAAGAAGGAATACATCCTTCTTAAGAGAAGCTGCATGCATTGATACAATGTCCAAAGCTATGCAACACCAAACAATTAAAGGCTTTCCTTGGAGGTATTAATTTTTACAGAAGATGTGTGCCTAATCTGTCAGTTATCTTGTCAGATCTTTACAATTTATTGAAGAAAAATGTGCGGTGGCAATGGACAAATGATTGTCAGCAGCAATTCGAGGCAGCTAAACTGGCTTTGCAAAATGCCAAGGTCCTTGTTCCATACAACCAGAATAAAGAAGTTACTATACAGTGTGACGCATCTCAAAATGGATTAGGTTTGCAATTATGCCATAAAATACAAGGTAAATTGCATACAATTGAATGTATTTCATGTATGTTAAACAAGCACGAGGTTAAGTATCCTATGCATGAAAAGGAAGCTTTATGTATCGTATATGCAGTGAGGAAATTCCAAAAATACGTACAAGGTAGATCGTTTGAAATATGGACAGATTCAATGCCAGCTAAGCAATTGTTAGCTATGGAAAAACCAATTCCTATTATGGCATCGCCACGCATTCAAATGTGGTGCTTATTTTTTAATTCTTTCACATAGAAACTAATATGTACTAAAAAGGTTGAACTTGCAGACATGTTACCAAGGTTGCCACTTCCTGACGTACATGATGATGATCCTAGGCAAGAAGAATTTGTGTACCAGATTATGCTTACACCGAATGCAAAGGAGGCGATTTTGACATATTGTAAACGAGATGAAATTCTTAAGTTAACGAAATCTTATTGCAAGAATGGATGGCCACAGGATGTGAAAGGGTTCAAAGGAGATGAATTGACAGAACTGTTGGCATACAAGAGAAGACAGTCAGAATTAAGCATTACGGATGAGTTACTGTATTGGCGTCGGAGACTGGTTGTTCCCAGAGGAGTGCAAAACTACATTATTCAGAGAGCCCATGAAGGTCATTGTGGTATTGTAAAAATGAAGGTAATGCTCAGAGAGAGATATTGGTGGCTAGGAATAGATAAGGCTATTGAAGAGTATGTAAATAAATGTGAAGTTTGTGTGGCAGTCAAGCCAAATACAAGTGCTAAGAACTATAGTGCATGGACTGAATGCACACATCTGTGGGAAAGGATGCATATGGATTTTTTTGTGTATAGAAGTATTACTTATAGTATCATAGTAGATGCCTACAGCAAATGGGTAGATTGTAATAGAGTTTCGTCTACTTCATTTATACAGTGCGTTCATTTCGATCTGCAGCCGAGAGATCGGGAGAAACGTGGCGGGCGGCGCTGACGGAGATGCCGACATTTGAGGCCTGTAATGCCCGCTTCTTTTTGTGGACATCTTGCAAAACGAGCACTAACCTGTGTTATAACACGCAAAAGTTCATCTGTAATTCTTCCAAGTTCCACCCTTATATACACAAATAAATACGCTTTAGAAATTATATTAAGAGCCACAGATAATACTCTGTAAACATTTTAATCATAGTTTTGACCAGTAACGTCCTGCTTAAGTTTATCCTTGAAAGAGTTTTGTGTCGATGGGGATCGTTTGGAGGTTTCGAATGTGCAACACTGTATCAAGATTACGCTGCAGACGAACCGTTAAAAGCTAATGGTGTTCGTGAGCTTCCTTGCAATCCGAAATCTCCTAGCTCAAGTTTTTTGTTCCTTCGCGACTACAGAGCTGTGAATATAGTGGCAGGCAGATGTAAACCAAGAGCGTGTTAATTTCGTACTGTGCGTAAGAGTGTTATTCTTGGTTACTTGCCGTTACTTGTTTGTGTTATTGCAGCGTGTATGTGTGTTGTGTCAGTGAGACGATTGGAATGCCAGCCGCAAGGTTCACGTTAGAACAAAGATTTTTTATGTATGACACGTACGTGAAAACAGACTCGTGTCGAGACGTGTGTAGGCAATTTGTACATAAATTCCCAAGCGTTTCACCTCCACACAGAGATACGGTTAGACATCTTGTCCTTAAATTACGAGAAACTGGATCGTTAAATTTTAAAACGCCTAAGCAAAAACGACGGATTCTAACTGAAGCAAAACTCGATGATATTGGTGCAGCATCAGAACGTTCTCCAAACAAACCTCTACGCCGTGTTTCACAAGAGCTGGGCGTGTCAAAATCATCGGCACATTCAGCCACTAAGCTACTAAAATTAATACCGTACTCTTATAACACAGGTTAGTGCTTGTTTTGCAATATTTATATAAATGTCTGCATACGTCCATAAAAATAAGCGGGCATTACAGGCCGCAAATGTCGGCACCTCCGTCAGCGCCGCCCGCCACGTTTCTCCCGATCTCTCGGCTGCAGATCGAAATGGACGCACGGTAGAAGTAAAGCATTATCTAATTAAACATTTTGCTATTTTTGGGCTACCAAAGTGTATTGTGGTAGATAATGGTCCCCCATTCTCATCTTCAGAATTTAAAACATTCTGTGATGAACGTCACGTCAATTTGTACCATTCTCCTGCGTACCATCCTGAAAGCAATGGTCAGGTCGAGCACTACATGCAGACAGTGAAAACAAAGCTAGACTGTGCTGTACGGGAGCAATTGAATAAGAATATGCATGTCAACGTTGAAGAATTATTGCAGAAAGTATTGGTGGCTTTGAGAAGCGAATATGATGCATCAGGTGACAAAACGCCACAGCAAATGATATTTTCCTACATTCTCAGGAATAAATTTGATGCCCAAATGGAAGAGATAATAGATCAAAACTGCGAAAGGGATAAAGCAGAAGCAGATGAAAAGGTGAACCAAAGAGGCGATTTTGTATGGGTTATATTACCATTTAAAGACAAGAGGAATACTATGAGGTATGTCAAGGGAAAAATTATAGCACGGAAAAGCAAAGTTACATGGCTGGTGAATGTTGAAGGTAGAAACCGGCTCGTGCATGAAGATCAGTTGAAGTGGATGCAAGACAAGAAAGATAGATATCATTTTGGAAGTCAGAAGAAGGAGGAGGATTATGATGAACGAATTCATGGACCAGATACAGGTCAAGACGGCGGATCAGTTTTCTGCGATGAAGACTTATTCATTACAGGAAAAAGTGGAAGTAATGGCAGTGGTTCTGTGGCGCCGGAAGCTTCTACGCCAAATGACAAACTGTCTATATCATACTTGGATGATTCCTGCAGTCCACATCAGCGACAACAGCAGCATCAGTGTAGGAGGTCCTCTCGACAGAGAAAAACTGCCTGATAAACTGAAATATAACTAAGTCAAATAAGGAAGTGGGGGAATGTTTGTTAAGTGTGCATAATATCTGAATAATATCTCGGGTTAATCTTTATACCTATGTGTGTGAATCATTTAATCTCTGCGTGTGCATACACAACAGTAATGTTATATGTATTTGTTGTGGGAGGGGTCTGGTGTAGATGGCAGGCCAATCAGATGCCGTCTCTCCAACGTCCATGCTCCCAGTCAACTCGTATCACTAACCAGGCTGGGTCCAGTTCAAGTCCTGTGTCCCTGTTGAGGTTTTCCTTTTCTCCTTGTATGGCTATTGCTTCTTTGATGATTCGGTTCCAGTAATCAGATGATTTGTTGATGATTTATTTGATGATTTGGTTCCAGTAATCAGATGACTTGTTGATGATTCATTCCTTTGATGATTCGGTCCCAGTAATTGGATGACTTGTTGATGATTTGGTCCCAGTAATCGGATGACTTGTTGATGATCTTAGTACTTGTGAAGTCAATTCTATGGCCCTCTTGGATGGAATGTTCTGCTAACCCTGATTTTTTGGGATAAAAATTCTTGATGTAGCTGGCATAATAAAAGTAATGAATGAAAAACTGATATAAAATGTTAAAAAATATTGAATATAATATTCAAATATGCCAAGAAAGTTCTTCAATATTCAGTAATGCACTTTGCACGAAGTGTTATAATTATTTTTTTTTAATTTATGGACTATAAGGATATAGTTCAGAAAGGAAACAAGTTGCACAATTTATGGGAAATAATTCACTTTTATTTAAACTATTTTTACATATGTATTGTATGCGGTTGGTTCTAATCCTCGGAAATCTACAAGTACCCACAGCTCTCTGTTTGTTTCTCTCTTTTCATATATATATATATATATGTATTTTTTTGATACAGAACAAATGTATTGGCACATTGTACAAATTTGCATTGACTGGAAAGGATTTTGTGCCACATACTATTTTCCATGCACTTATCAGCCAACCCTTTCATATTGACACACCTACAACCTTTGAACTTTGATATTTATTATTTTATTTTACATAATAGAAATATTTTGAAATTCAACATCACTCACAAAAATCTTTGAAAGAAAAACTAGAAACGTAAAGCAAAGTCTTGCTAGCAATATCTTTCTTCAAGATATTAATTTCAATGAATTTAACAACTGGCTCTTATGAGTTTAACAATAATAAAGTTATACATCTCTCTCTCTTATGCATTTCCACATTCTCTTTATTTTATTCTTTATTATTATGTTTTTACATATCTATTCATACTTAAACCTATCTCTGAATAGAACAAATGCAGATAATTCTTATATTACTCAGAATTACAATAAAACTCTTCAGTAAGCACAACATTATTTGCAAATATACATATTATTCTCGCTGCTATAATTTCATCAAAAACAAGTAAAAAATATAATAAGTAATGACACATTTAAAATACAACCTTCATATTTTGCATTAACACTCCAATCACTAGTAAGAATTAGAGTAAACTTTACATTATTAAATGCTACGCAATGAAATACCACTTCTCTTTCACATCTTAATATTTTAAATAGGCTTGTATGAAATATGAAATCGCATTCTCTGTTTAATGAATAAAGAACAAATTCCACTAAGGTAAGGTTATTTTTCTTGGGTTGATATACCAAGAGCAATTGTGTATTCCCATGAATAAAGCTCAACATTCATATAACAGACATATGTGAAGTTGCTTCCTATCTAAAAGAACCATCATATGAACACATGAGGTTACTTAGTTCAAGAATTGATGCTACATTGCAAGTCCATCAGACAGAGTTGTTACAAAAAATTATTTTCACTAAATTTTGATCATATTGTTTAAACGTAATATATATTAGAAATTTCCATAGAAAAACTGCTGTGAAACAATTCAGTCAAATAGAGATTGTAAATTCTATGAACAAACTGCTTCAAAAATTGTTCTTTTTTTTATAATCATCTCTTATCTACTAAATCAAAAGCTATTTTTTTTCTTAGCACAAAGCACATCAGAATTAGAGAGGTATCTTTATTTATCTTTGTATCATCTTTTTTCTCTAAATAGTAGACTGTCTTAAAAGCTGCCTCTGCTTTTTAGGCCTGATGGACTAATGAGTCGGCTAAAGCCGAAAAAGATTTCCCATGGGGAATACGCATAACCTACCCCAAGGTATCAACAAGTAATCGCCACAGTCTTATGTGTCATCAAGACACAACAGAGGAAAGTATCTTGAGTTCTACCATATACTCACATTAAATCTGTGTGTATGTATGTATGTATGTATGTGAATGTAAAGACGTCACACAAAAATTCAAAACAGAATTTTTATTTACATTGACTATACAAGCACTCACTTGCAACACATACTAAGACAGGTACAGGGTTCATTCACAACCACAATTTTTTACAAGTTGTAAGGAATTCTTTATAAACTATGCAAAATTAGAAGTAAATTCAGATATTAATAGGAAGAAAATGCATATTAATACTTTGAAGTACCACAATATTACAGTTTTCCTCCTTATCAAATTTGAAATCATAAAATATGCACTTCCATTTCAATAACACCATATATTGGACCAAAATTGTAATGTGAAAAATATTACAAAAGAAATTCATTCTTGCATAAATACTAAAGCATTTCTTGTTTTGCTTTCTTAAAAACTGCAGTAATCACTATTGAGTCATGACTTTCATTCTAGAAAAAAAAGCACCAATTTCAGAAAAATAAAAATATTACTCATTTGTATTGATATAGAAATGAAATTAGCTCTAAAATTGAAAAAAAATTACTATCAGTTGTATTTGGATGGTAGTTACACATCTACTCATCAGTTACTTTTCTGTAAACATATGAAAAACTTTGTTAAAAGAATGCCTAAGGGAAAAGCTACACTATTTGCTATTTTCATTTTTACATAAAGCGTTATATTACTAAATAAGTGTGCAAAAAATTGTCAAAAAATTTCAGTTCACCTATACAAAGCACTATATCTCAAAACACAATATAAGAAGCTACAAAATATATAAAAATAAACTGATTTAAAACTTGATCTAACTCAATATGATTTCATACTAAAAAATCTTTTTATCTTGATGAAATTACTGTAATTTGTTTTGGTGCATATTCTTTTGGTCAGTCTAATAAATTAAATTACTCTGTCCAAATAGAAAACTGGAGTTTTGACTTTTGATTTTTACTTTGCACAACAGCAGCTTCATATGTCGATGAACATCAATACCTGGTTCATGTGACAACATACAATATAAATCTATTTTTTCATGATTGGAAAAAAATCAATGGAATGGATACACCAACATTGACTTTCATACAAAAAAAATATCTGATGTGTTCGTACTACTTAGTACAGTGAGCAATTGACTGCAACCAGAGATTCCCCACATATTTTATAGTAGTGCTGGCACTGTAGTTAACGATAATTGTTCATAAGCATTTACATGCAATTAATTTTTTAATAAGATTTTTCATATATCAGTAAAGACCCTAATTGCATATTTATACAATGTTTCAAATATCTTCAATTATTTGTTGCAATTGTAACTCTTTCTATGAACATGATTTTTTAAAACCAGTACAACAATATGAGAAAATTTGGAAGATAAAGTCATCATTTCTGTAAAAGTACATCAGTAGAATTAGATAAGAATAACAATTTATACCTTAAAGTTTTTTTTTGTTTTTTTTTTGCAGATGACTTCCTGGTCTAACGAAAGCTTATCATTTTGGTGAATAATGTAATTGTTATGTAAAAATTCATACTCCAATATGTATAAGCTATGATTACACAGTATTCTTTACCTATATATTGAAATAGTTCACAATTGAAATGTAAAGGAATGTGTTTATTTTCAAAACTAGTTTTTCGTTGCTTCACATTATCACATATATTAATCATAATGAAAAAACATTATTTACCAGAAAATAAAATTTAACATGGATGGGTAGAGAGAGATTCAATTGGTACCCTCCATTAGAACTAAAAAACATTAGTTTGTAAGTAAAGTATAATATTTAAAGCAGCATGTGTAGAATGTTGCTATGACAGCTTTCCTAGAAATCTGTACATACAAAGAAATAACTGAAGGATATACATAGTTTTAATCATTCTCACATATTCCGAATACAAACATGAGATTTTCATATTGCATATCAATCAGGCATTTTTTCCCACACCCAAACAAATATTAATGAGCATTCCATCAAATTTCTTAACATTAAGAAACATTCTTTTGTCATTTGTATAAATCTTTGCATCATACTTTGGTCTTCAATAAATAGAATAACAAAACTAAAATAGTGAAAATCAAATGTGGCAATAAAACAGTTATTGCTATCCTACTAAGAGAATGATGTCATTTGATAAATACTTTTTAGTGTGCTCCTATTCAACTTTCAAGTTCTATATTATGTGATGAAAGTAGGAGAGTATTGCAACATACAGGTTCATACATTGGTATAAAACTATGAAAAAAAATCAAGACTAGTAATTTGAAACTGAATTATCAATCATTATTCATTCATTAGTATATTTAGAAAGTCACAATTTAAGTAAATCTGAAATCATTTTATTAATAATTATAACAGATAATTCATAAGATGAATGAATGATGAGTAATTAAATGCACTTGATGTAATTTTGAAGCAAATTGGTGTTGAAATTTTTGTACATTAAAATTAAACATGGAAGAGAAAGATTAATACGATCTAATATTTCCATAATTAATTTGTAATTTAATGCATCGTTCTTCTAATTTTATTATTTTATGAATAGAAAGGCATAATTTCTGTCAATTTTGTAAAATAAATTTCTAATCCCTACCTCTATTTCTAATACAAAATTCACCAGAATCATACATTAAGGTTCTCCATGGAATTTTGGCCCATATCGAATCCATGGAATATCTGTAATTGATAACTTTTATATCAACACACTATCAGTATTTGTAAACATTTCATATCAGTCCATCCCTATTTTATAATCATGTTTAACATCTTGATTTAATTATTGTACAGTTGTACAAAAAACTTGTTGGAGGCATACTTAATGTTAAAATTATAATTTAGGCTATAGCATTATGTAAATTATAATTTAGAACCTTAAGTTCCAGTGACCAAAATAGTTGGGCATATATTTTGTGTGTATATATATATATCTGAGACAAAATTGTTTTCATTCCATGCTTCATTCTGATAACTCGTTTGCTAATAAGTTCTGCTTTCATCCTTAATACATGTGATGCCTGCCTGCATTTACAAATTTACCCCTGGATCTTCATTCTTTGCAGCCCACAGAATTATGATTTTCATTAAAATTCTAATAGCAAATTAAAAGTTATTTATAGTGTTCTCATGTGTAGCATCTGGAAAGGGTGTAAAGACCTGACACATTTTAAATTTAATTGCATACTATTATAAAAAGAGGGAGAATTTATTTCATTTCATTCATGAATGTCTCTTAGAACAAATACTATAATTTCTCTTATGGCAAACATTCATTTCTTTCGTAATATCAAATCATGATTTTTACTGTAGCTTTTACAAAAATAAATTCTAAAATGTAGGAAAATGAAAATTTTATTGTTTTCCTTCAAAATTGAAATTCTTCAGAAAAACATATATGTCTTCTAGTAAAAAAGATAGTACTTCATGCCACCTGTCATCAACATATTAAACTAAGACAAAAAATCCCAACATATTCCTTGTTTTATCCTCCGCCTTGACCCTTCTCAGGGATGGGAGAAAAGAAATGTTAAGGGTTAAGACATGATTAAAAATAGTGTAAATGGATTAAAAATGTTATTAAAAAATCCCTTGTTGTACAGTCACGGACACTTCTGGGTTGTAATGATATCATTGGAAGTCAATGGAATTACTACAACCCAGAAGTGTCCGTGACTGTACATAACTTAGTGCAAATTCTGCTATTTTGTTGTTATTTTGGTCACTATAAAGGTATAATTTATTTAGCATGAAAGAAGGAAACATTGGTTTCTGAATTAAATATAAGGTAACATTCCGTGAGGCTTAATAGGGGGATATGGTGGTAGGGCCCCACACATTCTATCCATCTCAGCCAGTTTAGATATGATGTGACCAGCACCACACTCCAGGTGCCTTTACCCCACAGGTACCCATTTAATTGAGGCTGGGTGAACCACAGAGCCACTTTATGCAGGGAAAATGTGGGGAAAATTCCCACCTTAGATCACCCACCCCAGGAATTGAACCCAAGTCTCCCACGTGGCAGTCAGATGCCTTACAGACTAGACCACCACAGCTTCTTTCTGAATTAAACTATACCCTAAATATTTCATGTACTATTATAATAAAGGAAGAAATAACATTTTGTAACATAAATTAAGGGTGAGGGGAAAAAACAAGAAATGCCCATTTTTTTTCGATTTTGAGGTTTACAGCTCATTCTGTTGGTTGAAACTTGTAGTAAACAACTGTACAAAAACCACTGGAATGAAATGAGAAATGTGCATAGCAAAGTAGCTATATCCAAATATTTATTTTGTGACTCAGTTTTCAAAATTGTGAATTACGACTGAGGCAATAAAAATTCTTATGTATTAATGTCTCAAATAGAATTTTGCCACTAATACTGGCTGATACTCTGCAATTTGCCTATCTCACAGGGTCTGAAAAATGCCATTAAACATGTTTGTGGTGTCTAATTATTCTGGGAATTATGGAAATTATTACAATACATTGATTTGTGATTAAATTACAACTATTTTAACATTCTGATATGCAAAATTCTGAGTATTTTACAATTGTTATCATGTTGAAGCATCTGTATCAGTGGATATCAGTAAGAATATTTGGAACTGGTATTTAAAGTGGTACTGACTCAGTCCTTCAAATAGTACATATTAGTGCCATTCATTATTACTTCAAAGAAGACCATATTTTATATATTAGCAGTTATAAAGGAATCATCATTAGATGCCTTACAAACAAAATTCTTCACCTGTTTCTAAATATGTATGTGACTTTGAAATTGATTTTGTGTAAGTTGTTATTTTACAAAGTACAATTATATGTAAGTTGTAATAGGGGTTTAATATTTTACTTTATACAGCTATCATAAAGGTTGCTTTATAATTAATCTTATCCACAGAAGTTAATAAACTATACATTAATTGCAAAATTATATTATTTTATATACTTTTTGAAATAAATTATTAGTAAGTTAAAAGATTTTGTAAAAATAAGAATATAGACTAGTTATTTAATATATAAAACTGTATGCAATATGAACTTTGAAAGTTTTGATACAAAACTTTCTATATTGAGATACAGCTTCTAGAAACAAGAACTTCGACATTCACAAGTATTTCACCAAATAACATGGTACAACAAAATCAAACAGAAAAAGTATTTGAATAAAAATGAATGAAAAGATCATAATGACTTTTAAATCATGCTGAACATTAAATTGAAAAAAAAAAAAGAAAATGAACAGAATTTTATGCACTCCCTAAATGATAACAAATTATATCTAGTATAGGTGAATTTAGTTTTCCTTCTTCAGATTGTGCTTTTGATATTTAGCTATTCAAATCAGTCTATTGTATATACTTTATTAAAATGAACATATAGGTAAAAATCCATAGTTTCATTTTCAGTTCAGAAATAGTGTAAATTAACTCCTTTCCAGATTTTTCTGCACTATCCTTTAAAAGCAGAATATCAACAGAGAGAGAACCAATTGCATAAATTTCACATATGTATGTATCCACACACACGCACACACACCCATCACTTCTTAAAACAGACTATTCATAACAACCACAATGCCAGCACACTAGTACTGCAAACTTTCAGGCGCCTTAAAACATTATTTACAATGGCAGGGATTGCTCTCGGAACAATGTAAGATTACAATCATCATTTCAAAATAACTTCAACCCATCCCTCACTGGACTGCAGGGATCTTGTTTCGGCTGAGGCAGAAATATGTACAAGTCATAAAAATGCATGAAACAGGGTTTATGTTAATATAACAATGACATAATAATTATGTAATAACTATTTTACATTTGTGCATCACTTCTCTACATCAAAGTATCAAAATAACCTACAAGTCATGATAGTATGTAAACGATTGTGGAAGAGAGCACTGATGTCATTGATCAGTCACAAAGTGTTATATTTTCTCACATCTTACAAAACTTTTGTGCAAAACTGGACAATAGGAATGAATGAAACAAACAAAATATAAAATTACTATGTGGTGGATAGTGTTCAAATTTTTTTGCTGAAGGCCAATTTGAAGTCAGAATATAGTATATAGTCCTGACTATAGTATGATGTCTCGTATATCTTAGAACGTTAGTTAAAAAGGTTTTTATACATCCTCATATACTTTATTGATAACAAGAATTGTATTTAAAATTTGGTTTTGTTAGACAATGATCAAATGCTCAATCCATTGTTTGATAATTAATATAGAATTTCTTATGAACTGAAAAATTCACACTATTTGCATGTAGTTCATGAAAATAATTTAATATTGCTTCAATAAATTTGTCTGTAAATTATCTCATTTTTTTGTAATGTTCATACTAGTAATAAAACTTCGTTAACATTTTTATCTTGTTAATATAACTTTTTCTAACAAAAATGTCGAAACACACACACACACACACACACACATGCAAGAGGTTTTTGATAACTTCATTTTGCTTTTTACATCAAGCATTGCTGCAAGATATAAAATATAAATGTAACACACAATAATAATACTAAACAACTATACAAATAAATCTAACTGCCATCAATATATTAAACTGCAAATAAAAACATACTTTCTTCAGAGAGCTTAATTGATTTTGCCTTCTCAGTAATATTCAAATAACTGGAGACTTCAAATATAATTTTTTATCAGGTACACTTTCAATTTAATATTAAATTTATGTTCTACTTAATTTATAAATTACATTCAATATTAAATATATTAAAAATGTAAATAATTATTGTAATTGAATTCACTTGAAACTTTGAAAATTCTATATGTTATTCTCCTCTTTTAAAGACATATTGCCTTCACAAATTATTTTGAGATTTAAGAGAATACATAAATAAAAATATTATCCTGTTTAATTTTTTTAAAAAAAAGGCATGGAAGTGTAATTTTTATTCACAAAATTTACAAATTATTTTTACTTCAGTTTCAGATTTCCTAAGAAAAATCTTCAAAACAATTAAAAATTAAATTTATTACTTTCGTAAAATTTTGAAATTTTGTATTTCCACATTGCACAATTTAATGGTTATATCCTATTAATATCGAAGACTCTCTGTCTTCATTCACTAAGTCTATGGAGTCTTCGAAATTAATAGGATATAACCATTAAATTGTGCAACACGGAAATACGAAATTTCAAAATGTCACATAAGTAATTTTAAACTGCATTTACCGCATACATCATGAATTAAATTTATGCTTAATAGATGATTGGCTATGACATCTGTATCATTACATTAGTTTAAAATTTCATGTTAATTATCATATTGAAAACTTTCTTCCTTGAAACATTTTTAAATACTTTAAATTAGTACTTAAAAATCACTGAAATGAACATATATGCAAATGAAGAAATGTATTTTGTCTTAGTATGCAGGAAGGTATTGTCTAATTCTGTTCTCCCAGCATGCAGAGATCACACACAAAAATTTATACACACACACTTAAAAAGAATGATATCCAGTTTTGCACAGAATATAGTTGTAAGACGTCAGAACTGACAGGCAGTTTGCTTTGAACTACTTCCTTAAAAATTCTTTCTCTAGATTGTCATCTATGCAGGATGCTTATTGAAAGATATATATATGTATATATATATATATGTATACATCAGTGTGTGTGTGTATATATAAGTACATGATGCATTACACTGGCACATGTATTTATGTTTACACATTTTTAAAATCTTAAATATTAAAATAAAACATTACTTGCCTCAAATGAGAGTTCCATGCAGTCATTAAATGACTTGATTAAAAATATTAATTTGTAGAAACCTTTTTCATGACCACTTTGTAGTTTTGATAATATATTTTAAAGCTTCCATTTCTTAACTTTTTCCTTCACTATAATCTTAACAATTACATTCAAGAACATGAATTTTAATTCAAATAGGGCAGAGAACAAAACATTCTCTATGCTGTTTTATCATGCAAGATTCCTTTTATGAATTGGCACTCTCATTTGAAACAAAATAGTTAGAGACTCTCATTGTAGTAAACTTGTGCGTAATTCATACAGTTGTAGCAATTGTCTTGCTCCCTTGTAAAATCTCATTTACAACTTCATACTTATTGACATACATATGCTTATACATATTTATATCTATATATATATATAGAAAAATGATGAATTGGACTAAGTTATTCCTATCTCATATTGATGTTATATTATTCCATTAATTATTATTATATTAATTAAAGCTTTGTTGAAAGTTCCTCAGAGAGCTTGGCAGTGTTGCTTATACATTCACTTCTCAAACTTTTCAAAACTCGTAACACACCATAACATTGCAAAATGATACAAACCTTGCATTAGGGGCTTTATAATGTTTTTTTATGTTTACTGAATTTGTTATTTGATTGATTCATGTGTGATATTTTTAAGGCTCAGCTTCTTCAACTTTGAAAATTGTAATAAATATGAAATACAAGTTGGTCATGGCATGACAAATACATATTCAATAACTTCGTTGTTAAGAATCAAAAATCAAGCACATGAAAAGACACTTACAAATATTTACAGCAAAATTATAACCTACCATATGGTTATAAACACAGTCACTATGTAAACAGCTTCAATATATAAACAACTATTTACATAAAATTACAAGAAAGGATCATATATTATGAATTATAATTTTTTGTCATACATGCAAGTTTCAAATAATTCAATTAATGAATTGAAAATATAAAAATTTCACACTCCTTTTTCAACAAAAATGTTTATAATGTAATATTAAAAAGACCTCCATGCTCACAACCTTGAATACAATTTCAGTCTCTATTTTCAAATATGTAATTCTCTTTTTTGTATCCAGTAAAAACAACATCTACTCAGGCCAAAAATTATGGAAAAAGTAACACAAGGACTTGAATATTTCATGATTCTCTTAAAATTATTGCTATACATATATATTTTTGCTTTATACAATTGCATAACATGCATGTTGAAAAGTAGACACTATTTGTCTCACTTGACTATAATAATGTAATGCAAAAAAGCTGTAAGGTAAAAAAATAGAAAAGAAAAGCAAATAACTATTT
Organism: Lepisma saccharinum; assembly: GCF_977018435.1. Taxonomy (NCBI): domain Eukaryota; kingdom Metazoa; phylum Arthropoda; class Insecta; order Zygentoma; family Lepismatidae; genus Lepisma; species Lepisma saccharinum. Next base: position 55,783,844 of record NC_139245.1, read on the forward strand.
TTTGGGGGGAGGGCAGTTCAGTCCGTGTTCTTTGCATTAGACACAAAAGCACCTTTGAACAATAAAAACTGCCATGACAGTAACAAAATGTAAGTAATCACAATATTTTGGAGAAGTGTATTTTGAAAGGTTGTACCATAATAAGGGAGATATGTTTGCATGTAATGCCCCATGATACAAATCAAATTCATTTACTCTTCATAAATACATTTACTCTCTACAGAGAGAGAGAGAGAGAGAATGAGAGAGAGAGACAGAATAAAATCTTAGCAAATCAAAATATTTACAATTTTTTTCCATACGAATTTACTGCAATGAGAGTCAAATTATAGTACCTAACAGAAAATTAACATTGAACAAATTACATTTGTAAGCTGTCTAATTTGCATTTTCATTAAAATTATTATAAAAGCCAAATTCAGAAACAATTAACTTTGAATTGGTAACAACATTCTATTATTTAAATTCAGGAACATTATTACACATTTAAAAATGTGAACAAAAGCTCAAGCTCCTGCAAAGAGTACTCACACAAGGAAATATCACTCAACCACTGTCTAAGCTTGTGGATTTCACCGATGCTGCAGTGGATAATATAACGAACCAAGGTCCTACCCACCAGCTGCAAGCATAGGTAACCGGATTCCAGTAAAACAAACTGCCTTCTGGAACTATCATGCAACAGTGTACGGATCAAACGGTGGTTGCAAATGCTTGGAAGAACAGGGCTGAACGTCATCTACAGGCCATACCGGTGCTGCAACTGGTTCAGGAACTTCATGTGGGGAAGGCTCTTGACGTTCCTGCAAGGTCATTTGACTAGGATCCTCTTCTACTGGGCTGTATTGTACTTGACTGCACCTTGTTATGATCGACAATAAAAGTGCTTCAATAGCACAGAGGTATCCTAACACCTACAGAAAAAATGTGAAAATGTTATCAAATTGCACTTTGCTTCTACTTCACACAAGAAATGTTTTGTTTTACATAATATACAATGAAATTATGGTCTTTCGGGTAACTACTCTTGCCTGCTTGATCTCACTCAGTCTACCTCTCTTTCATAACCTGTTCATCAATTGTTAAATCCATTGTTTGCTTTGTAAGGCCAAGAACATGTGACCATGTTAAATATTGGCAATCATGGTTCTGTTGTAGTAAAATATAGAATTAAAAATGGTGTATCAGAGAAAGCAAAATACAGAAAACTACATTACAAGGTAATATCATTTCTAAAATGAACTGTGTAAAACTTAGTAAAAAATATCCCCAGAGAAGAAAGAATTAAATTAATAGGATGGATCATTTTTTGCTCCATTGTTTGTGGTTTGAATTTTCTCTATAGAAGCCTGTTGACAAAGTAAACATTCCAAATTCTTTCCTCTGAACATTCACCCAGTGAGCAGGAAAAACAAAAGGGAATTAAAATCCATGTGTGTTGATGCTATAGCCTCTCATCATATATTTCAAGTGATTCTTATATCCTAATCTATATAAAACTACAGGGTGGGTGGAAAGTCTTTTTACATTTTGGGTGTAAAGTCCCTTTACACTTTAATAAAATAATATAAAGTTACTTTATCCGGTTGTATATCATTTTATCTTATCAGACAATCACCCTTCCCCTTCGTGCAACCTTCCCCCGAGCTACGCCTGGTGCCACTGACTACTGTGCTGCCTCCTGGTGGCAAAAAAAACATGCAAACATTCTGAGTGAGTAGTGGTGGTGGACACAAGTGCTTTCACTGTGGGAGAGCGTTTGGTCACTTGTGTGTGGGTGCATGAACGTGGAATCACAAGGAAAACATTGCAGGATATAATGAACGACTTTGAGGTTCGTTTTGGCAAACCATCACCGTCACGACCAATGTTATTGGGATGGGTGAAGAAGGTGTTTGCTACGGGAAGTGTTCTTGATGCTATTCAGAGTGGGAGACCAAGCCTCGAGGCACACCTTGTGCTGCTGGGGAGGCATCAATTCAACGATCACTAATGAAATCAACATGCAAATGCTCTGCAGAGTTAGGCATCACAAGAACAACATCATATGAAAAAGGACTTAAAAGTAAAATGCTTTTGTACTGCCTCCATTAATAATCATGTTCATGCATGTCAGTTACTGCTGCAACAATTTCCGAACACAGAGGACAGACAGGAAGCATGTCATGTTTTCTGATGAGTGTGCGATTTATCGCAGCTCTCGCAATCGGAATGTCTTTTTCATTTTCCTTTCTTTCATTACTTTTGAGGAAATCGAACACAATCGACCTCATGTTATGATTTAGGCAGGGATGACAGCAGAACACCTGTTTGGTCCTTATTTTTTCGAAGGCTCTGTTAATCAGCAAACTTATCTGACAATGATCACGGAGAGGTTGCTTCCAGAGTTGACGGCAAAAGGTATCGCCGACACTGTTTGGTTCCAACAGGATGGAGCACCAGCACATTACACTCTGAGCATCTGCAGGTGCCTGGATCAAAATTTACAAACTGCTGAATCGGACGTGAGTCAGCACAATCTCCAGCTCCATTGCCTTGGCCTGCAAGAAGCCCTGATATCAGCACAGATGATAATGCACTTTGGGAGTTTGTGAAAGAAGATATGTGGAAAAACCAATATGCCAACAATGAGCAGCTGCAAGATGCAGTTCGTGCAGAATTTGAGAAAGTCACCCTTGATATGCTGTTACGGATGAGCAATCGGATGTGTTCTATGAGCATGGAGGAAGTCACACAGACGTTTTGGACCCACAGGAGGTAAGTTCAGCATAATCACACAATTTAAAAGCCTGTGTAAATGGACTTTCTGCCTGTGTAAAGGGACTTTCCACCCACCCTGTACAATAAAATATCTATTACACATTCATCGTGGTCCATCAGTTAGTGTGACTTAGTGGGAAAGCCACAATCCCTGGATTTCAATCTCACTTAAGGCAGAAGTGTTGTGGAAATCACAGAGACGTCCTGAAATTGTGCCTGTATCAAGGTGGAATGTCACCATTCTCCTTCCTGCCAAAGCTCTAGGGATTCCATCCAAAATAAAACAGCTTTAAACTCTTTCTGAGGAATAGTTCTCATTCCATGAATTTCTAAACATTTCAGGGCATTTGAAATACCTCCACTTTAAAATTATTAACCATTCAAAAATAAAACCCACTTTTGAGCACATACCTTATACAGTATGTTTTAAAAGTCCTGGAGGATTGTAAAAACCTATAACATTTAAGGTTTATTACAAAATATTATTTGTTACACAGAGGAAACTTTAAAATTAATGTTTGATGTGGTTCAGTTCATTGCCAGATATCCAAACACTCTTGCAATCTTAGTTTGAATCACAGAATTGAGTTCTGATGGTTCTTGTCCGGAATGTTGTGAATCACATCATGTATCTTGAACTTCAGGTTGTCAAGATCTGTCGGTTTCTGTGCATACACCTGGGTCTTGACATGTCCCTGCAGCCAGTAATCACAAGGCTTAAGGTCTGGTGACCTTGCAGGCCAAGCTGAGGGTCCTCTGCAGCCAATCCATCTCTCCCCAAATTCACCATCAAGAAACCCATGAGCTTCAAGGTCAAAGTGTGTGTGTGTGTGTGTGTGTGTATGTGTGTGTGTGCACAGTAAGGCTAATCGGGACTGGGCCTATAGTTTAAAGTGGGATCTGAACCACTATGTGCCTCCACCGGGTATAGAACCCGGGACCCATGGAAAATGGAAACTGCTGAGAGACTGAAGGGCATCACCCTTGGTGGTGATGCCACCATCACCATTTAATCGGGTTAACATTAATTCATAAAATTCGTTCCTCATGTCACAGTCCTCTTCTATCAGATTGTGCACAAATCTCAACTTGTACGGCTTGGCTTTCATTTTCTTGTGTAAGGAATTGTGTAATGTACACTTCGCCACTCCCAGTTCCAAGGATCTTTGTTTAAGAGATTTCCTTGGATTCCATTGCATGCTCTCCTGAACTGCATCCACCACATCGTCACTCATTCTTGGTCTCCCACTATGTGGCAAATCTTTTATGCTTCCCGCAGCCTTAAACTTTTTGTACCTTCTCTGAATACTTGTCTCTGCTGGAGGTGTTTTTCCAAATGTTGTTTGGATCCTTCTCCACACCAAAACATGAGATTTTTAACTCGGAAAGCCATAACATGCACTGAGTTCTTTCCTGCATGGATGCCATCTTGGAATCACGTGATCGCATAATCACCTGCACACACGTCATTCAGCAGTGTGAGTAGAACACATTTTTAAATTTTCCTCTGTGTAAAGAAACAATATTTCATTGTAAGAATCATTATTACTTTAAAGTTATAGCTTTTTAGAATCCTGCAGGACTATTAAAAAACACTGTCTAAATAAACAACAAAAAAGATAAAACTGAAATATCTTCTTTGGGTTTTCAAGAAATGACATGTTAAATGGTGCCATGTTGTGCTGGAACAGGTGATTTCAGCTGTCCTAAAGGTGTTACAGCAGCTGGGACTAAACTATCCCAACGTCTGCTAAAGATTAAAGCAATGTTAAAAGCCATGATAAAAAAAATCTGCACGTGTACATAATAGTTTTTTCACATTATAATATCTTGTTATGCACCTACCCCAGTAACTAGTAGTTGCTCCTTGGTCCGGCTGGGAACCCATGAGTATGAAACATGGTACACATGGATCAAATGGATGATGAGTGATGAGCTAAGTAAATACATGACACTCACACTCACATAGAACAAGGCATTCTGAAACAACATAAAAAATGTGTATTAATGCTCAATTTAAGTCACTAAAACTGGTTGATAATAAGTCAACATTAATACAATCTCCTTTATTAATACATATGAGGGATAGTCAGAAAATAAGTTTCCCACATGTTTATTTCCAGAAAGCGTGGAGGATGCCAAGCAAACTGCTGTGTTGAAGACAGGATTAGTTGAGAAGTGTGTGCCCAGCCAGCATGGAGAACAAAGGTGTGTTGCAATCATGGACAAAGGATGAAGTGCAAGCTGTTGTTTGCTATGAATGGGCACGCGGGACTTCCAGTATGGAAATTCATAACAGGCTGGTGAAAGTAGATGAGTCTCACATAATGTCAAAGCAAATGGTGCGGTGATGGTGTCAGCAATTTTGAAATGGCCTGGAAAGTGTGATGGGTGATGCAAGACCCAGCAGCCACGCACAGGCACCAGAGAGGACAACTTTAACCGTAAACAGGACACACAATTTTATGAACAAGATTTCTTGAAACTTGTGAGGCAGTATGACAATTACCTAAATCTTGCTGGGGACTGTGTGCAAAAATAGTGTAATGATGATCTGCTCATATCATGTTCTTTCTACAGAATAAAACTCTCTGCAGATGGCAGACTAGGGAAACTTTTCTTTCTGACTATCCCTTGTATTATACACCTACACACACACATATTTATTCCTAAATGGTTCATCTACTATTTTAACCAAATAAATAAATAAGTTAATAATAGTCTAAAGTGCCCAAATAAAGTACTTTAAGAATGAATTGTAGCCAGTTCAGTGGCTGAGCATGTTAAGTGGTTATCTCACCACTGAAATTCCAAGGTTTGAATTTCAGTCTGACTATAAATGTTGTTTGTGACTGTCTCTCCTCTTTGTCATGATTAGGGAACGGATTTTAAGGTGCAGCACCTTTCCAAAATATAGCTGTTTTCATACCCTTCGTTTGAGATATATATTTTAGGACATTGAATCAAGTAAAATGAACAAACTTTGTTGCAACTTTTTGCACCTTTTGAGAGATTAGCGCATTTTCCCCCTTTTTACCCCCTCTTTGATGCTCCAGCATATTTTTCCATCCTTTTCTTTCATGTTTTGTTCATTGATTGATTGATTGATTTGGTGTTTTAAGTCCACTTTATGCATAATAAGGCTAATCGGGACTGGACATACAGTTTAAAGTGGGATCCGAACCACTATGTGCCTCCAGCAGGTATCAAACCCGGGAACCCTTGATTACAAGGCAATGACGCTACCACTGTGCCATCGGGGGCCCCTCATGTACAGAAAAATTAATTATTTTCACTCTTCTTGAGCAGCTACATAAAATCCTATAGTCTCATTTCGTAAAGCAGAACGAGAGCTATAAAATTGTATAATATAATCATTGCAGCCCTAACAGATAATGTAGCAAAACCCACGAGAGAAAACACAAACTTCAACAAAACCTATTCGGCAGAACCACCGTTCTCTCTGCAGTCCGCACACATTATATACTCCTCACAAAAAGTTTAGAATATTGTTATATTAGACAATAGGTGATAGACAGTCTTGGAATACAAGAACACACGCTATCTGTCTGGTGGACGTTCTCGTCTTTTCACCGACATATGCCACCGTGCCTATCGCCTATTGCCAAAGATAATAATATTCCAAAGTTGTTGTGCCTAAATATAAAAATATTCCAAACTTTATGTAAAGAGTGTATATAGAAGGTGCAGAAAGTGAGAGCATTGAATAAAGGCATTTTATCAGCACCTTTTCTTGCACCTCTTTAAAAACACTTTCAGAAACTTTTTTCCCTTTCCTGACCATAATTTTGCACCTTAAAATCCTTTCCCTAGTCATGATTAGCCAAAACTGACAGAAAAACAATGCTAAATAACAAAAATACAAATACAAGAATGCACTGTGAACCAAATTGTTGCATTTTACACACAGATATACTCTATGTGATCAAAAGTATCCGGACACACTGCGAAACGTGTGTTTTTCATAGAGGGCGACACAGTACTCCCATCTGCCGTGTGGAACACATAGTCAGCTAACCCAGCAGTCTGCAGACAGTGTGAGACAGCAGTATGGGATGGTCTGAGGAACTCACAGACTTTCGACGTGGTCAATTGGTTGGGTGCCACTTGTGTAGGAAGTCTGTGTGTGAGATTTCCACCCTCCTAAACATCCCTCTCTCCACTGTTTCCGATGTTATAGGGAAGGGATGTGTACAACCCAAAAGCGTGCAGGCCAACCTCCCACGTTGACCTCCAGAGACCATCGAGTGTTGAAGAGTGTCGTACAGTATTATCGTCAATCATCCATCGCCACCGTCACACAGGAATTCCGAACTGCATCAGGATCTACTCCAAGCACCATTACTGTTTGGTGCAAGGTGCGGCAACTTGGTTTCCATGGCCGAGCAGCTGCCCATAAGTCAAACATCACACAGACAAATGCCAAATGCCGCCTCGTGTGGTGCAAGGAGCGTCGAAACTGGACCATAGAACAATGGAAAACCGTTGTGTGGAGTGATGAATCACAGTACACAGTGTGGCGATCCGATGGTAGGGTGTGGGTGTGGCGAATGCCTGGTGAACGACATCTACCAGCCTGTATAGTGCCGACAGTGAAATTCGGAGGTGGCGGGGTTACAGTGTGGTCATGTTTCTACTGGAGGGGTCTTGGCCCCCTTGTTGCTTTACATGGCAATGTCACGGCACAAGCTTACGTTGACATTTTAACAGCTTTCATGCTGCCTACCGTCGAAGACTAATTCGGGGATGACCATTGTGTTTTCCAACACGACCGAGCACCCGTCCATACTGCAGGGCTTGTGGGGGAGTGGTTTGACGACAACAACGTCCCACTAATGGACTGGCCTGCGCAGAGTCCTGATTTGTATCCCATAGAACATCTCTGGGATGTTTTGGAATGCCGACATCGAACTAGACCACTCCGATCCACATCAATGCCTCTTCTCATTTTGGCGCTCTGGGAGGAATGGGTTGCCATTACTCACGAAACCTTCCGGCACCTGACTGAAAGTATGCCTGTGAGAGTGAACGCTGTCATGAAGGCTAAGGGTGGGCCAACACTGTATTGACTGCCAGTGTTCCCGATGAAGGGTGCCCAAACTTGAACTTTATTTTCAGGTGGGTGTCCGGATAATTCTGATCACATAGAGTAGATATATTGAACTATGAAGTCAACCTCTGGTATCCCCACAATTTCCACAACTTGGATAATTTGTTCCACCTTGCTGGCTTCCTTTGAATACTTGGCTCACGATTTTCTGATTGCTGGTGCCAGGCTTGAGTCCTGACCTTGGCATGAGCATTACTTATGAATGTCAAATCGTCAATTTTATGTTAATAAACATTCAGTCTCATCATTGTGGCTAGCCAAAAGTGGTAGAAAAGTGGCACTAAATAAGAAAAATACAAGTACAACAAAAGAATTTTGTTTGTTAGTTGTAAATGTCTTGATTAGGGTAATCACTAGATCACAAAGGGAAAGAAACATAAAAAAAACATTGTGTGCACTTACATAAGCCTGGATGATAACACTAACACTGCAACAAATTTGCAGTTTCCTCCACACTTTTCCATTTCATTGTGACATTAATCTATCACAGAGTTTATGCTTGGTTAAAATTCAGGACACACAACCTTTAAGACACCCAGCATAAATACATACTTAGTTCCTTATTTATTAAGATGGGTTTGGAACATTCAGTGAAAATTTCACTCTTACCTACTTTATATGCAGAAAACAAATTGAGACAAGATCAGTAGTCAATTCAATTCAATTATTCTTTATTGAACGGTGAGGATCAGCCTATGGCTGTTCTGCCACTTAATCCCAATGGATACATATACTATAGTGAGACCACAGGGGAAAAAAGACTTGCGCAGAACCACATCACACTCGTAGGTGTGGGTGAGGGCAGGGAGGAGTCAGTGTTGCCAGGCCTATTGATTTCTTGGCAGATTCCCTTAACAAACTGTTGCTATGGAACCACCACCCACGTGGAGTTGCTGGTCTCCTAACAGATGCCTCCCTAGGTGGCGGATAAGGGAATGTTCACCAGATATGGTAGGTACCGGGGAAATAAAATTCCCGGGGCGGACCAAAACCAGACTCTGGTGCCTTGCAGTAAATGGAGTTGACTCTCCAAAGGCTAGAGGAAGAACACCTCGATAGCAAATTACCTGGTCCTCCAGGTTGGAGGTTGAGCATGGGTCTAACGACCCTATCCCATAAAACAAACATTGTTATGGAACTCAGAAACAATGATAGCCGGATGGATTCTATGGAAAGACACAGGCATGGAAAAGGACTACGTAAACCGAAGCATGATATCTACATGGCCACATGGAATGTTAGAACATTAAGTAAACCAGGTGCACTGCAAAACCTAAAGGAGGAAATGGAGAAATACAGAATAACAGAAGTGGCATTGCAAGAGATCAAGTGGCAAGAAAATGGAATGTTATCTACTGGGGACTATACATTAATGTATAGTGAAAGCAGTGGAAGTACAAGAGGAGGCACAGGATTCCTACTAAACAATAAATATAAAACTGTAGTAAAGAACTTCACACCAATAAATGAGAGGCTATGTACGTTGAGTATGAAAGCCAGGTTCTTCAACATCACCTTAGTATCTGTATATGCCCCAACGGAAGAGGCAGAAGAAGATGAAAAGGATGGATTCTACCAGCTGTTGGATCAGGTAATCGATCCTATACCAAAACATGACATTAAAATAATAATGGGAGAACGGTAATTAGAAGCACCTGGCATCAAAGGAAGAATGTGCGGAAAATGACATGGTGCTCACCCGATGGTGTAACACAAAATCAAATTGACCATGTGCTGATATACTACAAGTAAATAGCTGTCGAGGAGCAGACAGTGATTCAGACCATTATTTAGTCCGCATTAAATACAGACAGCAAAAAGCCACAAATAGGGATAGAATAAAAGGGAAGGTGACCTCAAGGTAAGATGATGAGAAGTTAAAAAGCAAAGAAGTCAATGGTGGGAAAGCGAAAGTATTAAAGGGAAATGGAGTATAATTAAGGAGATACTGCATGAAACAGCACAGGAAGTACTGGAAGAGAAGATGAAGATCTGAAGAGGTGAATGGTTTGAATAAGGAGTGTAGAACAGCAATAAATGAAAGAAATGAGGCACGGAAGAGAATGCTTAATAGGAAAACTAGGTATAACACAGAACAATATAGACTAAATAGAAAGGAAGCAGACAGTGTGTGCAGGAAAAAGAAACAGTACTTTGAGAAAGAGTGGACTAAGGAACTTGAAGAATATAATAGTAATCAGCAAGTAAGGAAAATGTACATGAGGGTGAAGGATATAAGGAAAGGCTTCCAACCAAAGACAGCTTTCTGTAAAGACCAAGTAGGAAACCTAATAGGGAGAAAAAATGAGATCTTAGAGAGATGGGCAGAATACTTCTGTCAGCTACTTAATGTGGAAGATGGGTCACAAGATCTAGATTTGAGTGATGGAGAGGAGTACCCAGAAGAGGACTATGATGACGAAAGCGGAACATCTCCAACACTAGAAGAAGTTAGAACAGCTATTAAGTCTCTTAAGAATAACAAAGCCCCAGGGATTGATAATATCACTGCTGAAATGGTTAACAACAGAGGAAACCAACTAATGAAGTATATACACAAATTGTTATCAGATATAGGGGAACATGACAGATGCCCGATCAATGGAGTATGGCAATAATCTGTTTTATACATAAAAAGAATGATAAAACCTGTTGTGAGAACTATAGAGATATAGCTCTACTCAGCGTAATATACAAAGTCCTTGCAAAGATCCTAGCGGCAAGATTGTTACCGCTCACTGAAGGAATAATAGGGGATTATCAGTGTGTTTTATACCAAACAGATCCACTATGGATCAAATCTTCATGGTTAGGCAGATAACGGAGAAATGTTATGAATATAACATTAATATTCATCAGTTATTTATAGACTTTATGCAGGCATATGACAGTATCATGCGAGGGAAATTGTATGAGGCAATGAAGGAGCTAGGGATCGCAAGCAAGCTAATAAGGTTAAGCAGAATTTACACAAGGTGAAGATTGAAGGAGAGCTCACAAGGGAATTTGCAGTGAACCAAGGCTTGAGACAAGGAGATGTGGTATCTACGATATTGTTCAATATAGCTTTAGAAAAGATCAGGAGAAGAGTGAGTCAAGGGAGTAATCCAGAAGAGACTCTCTTCAACAGAGTGAGCCAAAATCTAGCATATGCTGATGACATTGATATGATGACATGAAGATTGCAAGAACTGAAGGAAGGACTGGAAAGATTGGAGAATACAGCTAGTGAGATAGGACTCCAAATAAACCAAACCAAGACTAAATACATGTTCTCAGCACGAAATACGGAATTCAGGGAAGTACAACATATGCAACTTAATGGAGGCACTTATGAAAAATGCAAAACTTTCAAATACCTTGGAACATTAGTTACCATGGATAATGATATTAAGGAGGAAATAAAAGCAAGAATTGCAGCTGGTAATCGAAGTTATTTCTCACTGTTAAGAGTTTTCAAATCTCGCAGACTGAGTAGAAATTTTAAAATCAAAGTATATCAGGTAGTTGTAAAGCCAGTGGTGACATATGGAGCAGACATGGACTTTGGCGCAAGCAGATGAAGAACTTTTGCGAAGATGGGAAAGAAGGATACTGAGGAAAATATATGGGCCAGTAAATGAGAATGGACAGTGGCGAATAAGGAGAAACGATGAAATTAGAGCACTCTATAAAAAACAGATATAGTTTCCGATATAAGAAATCTGAGACTGAGGTGGCTGGAACATGTGGAAAGAATGCCTGAAGACAGAGCGGTTAAAAAGGTCTATAAAGGGACACCAGGAGGGAGAAGATTAAGAGGAAGGACAAGGAAAAGATGGTTGGAGGATGTTGAGGAGGACCTTAGGAGGATGGAAGTAAGACAATGGAGAAGAAGAGAAGAAGATAGAAGAGAATGGGCTATCATTGTAAGAGAGGCCGAGGTCCTTAGGGGTTGTAGCAGCCAAGGAGTAAGTAAGTAAGTAAGTAAGTATGGAACCACCAAGAGCCTGCTCAAAAATGCATTTTCTGCTCATCTTACTTGGGCATGGAGGGGAGAGGTAGAGTGGAGCATGTGGAGTTCCACTCAGCCATGAAAAGTGCTATTTGAACTGTAAAATTATGCCAAACACTCAATTGTGCTAGGACATAATAATAATAATAATAATAATAATTATTATTATTATTATTATTATTATTGGATTTGGTGTTTTAACTTTATGCACAGTAAGGCTAATTGGGACTGGACCTACAGTTTAAAGTGGGATCCGAACCAGTATGTGCCTCCACTGTGTATTAAACCACGGACCCCTTGATTACAAGTCACGACGCTACCACTGCGCCATCAGGGAGGCCCAAAGGAACTGATGAAATGGCATATGAAATAGCACAAACACAATGACACGTTCATGCCTTACTAGGTAGAAAGAACCTCTGTTCAATGGAAATAATGCAAGCCCCCATAGTTGCTTGGAACTTTCATCGGCTTGAAAATACTTAATTTTCTATAAAATTATATAGGGGCTCATAATTAGGAGAAGAGAGACGTGGTAGTAGATATATACGGAGAAACTAAACTCACTATATCATTGAAACTGTTTTTTTCTGAAATTAATAGAACAAAGAAGAAAACGAAAATTTCGCAGATAAAGTGAGTACTAGTTTCTCCGTATTTATTTATATACAGCCATAGACATCCAAAAGGGGATGGAAGGATAGCAGCTCCCCTCCCTCCCGGAAAATTAATGTTAACCAAGAAGTTTGCATTATTTCAGTCATATAAGTTGACTTCAATCTCAATAATTTACATCAATTATTATAATGAGGATGCAGGAATTTCAAACTCCAGTGGTGTTTTTTGAGGGGGAAACACTATTATGGGATAATATGCCTCGTTTACCTCCCTGGAGAAATACCTTGCTTGCCCCTCCCTGGAAAGAAATTGCAGACGTTCAAGGTTAGGGAGCAATTGCCCCCCTTGCCCACAGTGTGCATGCCCATGCCCCTCCTCCCAGCATGTCATTCATCTGTTACTATTAGATCATTAGTTTTTTTTAATGATTTTCTGGTTTCCCAAGGAACAATCTCCCGATTTTTCAAGTCTGACTTGGCAACACTGCACCGAAGCCCCGAGAATGGTACGGAAGATGCGCAAAAGCTTTTGACCAAAGGTTCTTTTCCTTGTGGTCGATCTATACATACTAAATACATATAACAAGCAAAAAAAACAACAAAAAAACACAAAAAGAACAAATACAAAAGTGGGAACAAAGGCTCACTTACACACAAAAGAACAGAAAGATAGAGAAATACACAAATGAATAGACATGATTGTACTTTGTGTCATTTAAGTAAGACTAATACAAATTAAGATGATATAAAAATGTGTAAATATTTTTTTAATACACGAGAATGGACAAAACATAGTCAAGGATTGGCGACATATAAGGGAAAAAGTAAAGAGTCAAAATAAGAATAGTTGTTTTTTAGGAAGTTAGTTCAGAAGTAAGAGCTACTATTCATGAGTGCTGGAACACAGATATTGTTCATTTAAAAATAAATTTTTCAGTTTGTCTTTGAAGTTGTTACGATTAGTGAGGGACTAAAGGAGGATAGCCTTAAACCATACTTAGAGGCAAAGAAACATTTTGGGAGAGCTACATACTTTCCAATGGGAAGCATAACCATCTATCTCGCACAGTTTTCTGTTCTTTATTCAATAACCTGAAATGTGATGATGTGCCAAACGATTTATGTATTTTACTTTTGTTATATTTTGTCAAGTACAAATGCTGGTTGATGATGGTATTACATGCCCATGTGGGTATTCCTAGCTTATGTGCAATGACTTCTTGTGTGACTGTACTATTGGCAGATACAACAGCTTTGATTTTACTCTTCATGTCTGCAACACGACTGGCTATAGGATTCCAGTCATCAGACAGTGTATCATGCAATCAAACAACATGATGACATTTGTGACTTTAGACTTGTTCACAGGAGCCGGTTCCCATGGCAGAGTGGTTAGCACATTGCGCTATGATGCCAGGGGTCCCGGGTTTGAATCCCGGCCTGGGCATGGATGTTTGTGAGTGTCCATTCATCAGTTTCATCACATCATCACTAATCCCCATCTTCACAAATTAGCCAAAGTGGCACAAAAAGGAAAGTAAAAGGAAGCAAATCAATCAATCAATCAATTGTTCACAGGAGAAGGTTGATATTCACTTTCACTGCTTCCATCATCTCTTCAGACTTACCATGTCAGTACTGCTTGCTATGTGCTTGTCATTATCATCAACATCATCATAAGTACATTCTAAGGATACAACACTATTCATTTCTAATTGGTCCAATAATAAATATTTTTGAGTGTTTAAAGAAACCAGAAATCATGTGAATAATTTGTCGTCTAGACCAATAACAATATATTCGCTGAATTCATTACCAATCCCTAATCCATTTGACATTTTACTAAACAACCTTACATAAAGCACGACTGGTATGACAGCAGGCAAGATGCGGATTCAGCATGGCTTCGACAGAGGGCTCTAGTCGGCGACTGCAGAGTTTTGCAAACAAACGTCATCAGTAAAATCAGGGGTCCATACACGACTCATCACAAGATTTTCGTGGGGATTCGTTTGTTCGAACCTAAATACTTTGCTTGTTAGCTGCATCAAAAATGAAGAAGAGAAGATGAGATTAGTCAGATTAAATTCAAATCATGGATATTAGTGACATGCCAGTTGCTTGTTTTATTACTTCTACAAATGCCAAGTATACATCAAGCGTGGATGACATTTCTAATGAGTTGCAAGTTCACAAGTTGATGTAAGTTCTCAAACTGCACCATTAACAATTTAACTGGACATGGAGAGTAAACACAAAGCCATTGTTTCTGATGATAATACAGTCATGCAAGAAGTTGTTGCATATAGGCCTGTAATACCCAAGGCCGGCGGTAGTCATTTTGCCGCACTGGGCGGTGGCGGAAGATGCCACTCCCTTTCAACCCCCCGTCATTATGCAGCAATGGGAAATTAAAATCAATCTATTCCTAAGTAAAACATCAAACTATAAAATAAATAATGAGACTTGTTACGCTATTTCAATACTATAAAGCACAAAAGGGTAGGCTATCTCACTTGACCACAGTTAAACTTTAAAAAATGCGACACTAATTTTATAGTATTATATTTTATGAAAACACACACACTCACACTCACTCACACTCACTCACTCACTCACTCACTCACTCACTCTCACTCTCTCTCTCTCTCTCTCTCTCTCTCTCTCTCTCTCTCTCTCTCTCTCTCTCTCTCTCTCTCTTAAATGTAACAAGTATTAGGAAAGAAATGAAAGGTTGACTTCATATGTCTACCATTGCAGGTCTGTGATATATGATTGGATTTTTAAAATGTGGGTGATCTAAGGTCTGAATTCTTTCCTGCGTTGTTCCTGCATAAAGCGGCTCTGGGATTCACCCAGCCTCAAATTAATGGGTGCCTGGGGGCAAACCTGAGAGGTATAGGCGGCTGGAGAGTGGTGCTGATCATATCACCTCCTAAATGGCCAAGATCGAGAATCCCCTAAATGTGCCTTCATGACATGGTGCTATATGCACAAGGAACTTTACCTTTACCTTTGCATGTAATATTCTTTTTCGTATAATGCTATCTTGCATAAAATGGAAACAAGTGTGTTTCTGACATTATTGACTAAAGATAGTATTTTTATTAACCTTCATTTCCAAAAAAAGAAAAACTTTGTTCGCCACTTGCCACGGTTACCGACAAAGTTAATAGTTTTGAAGTTCTACACACACAGTAAATGCAAAATCATGACCCTTTATCAGCTTAAGGTCTCATTTGGTGTAATTGTTTTAATATAGCCGAAAGCACTTTTAGTTCATCTTTTAATTCAGTAGAGTTCATGTGTTAACATTCCGGCAAGTTTTCTACTTTTCAGACAAAAGATCAGATGGCATGTCTTTATGCTTACTAATATCATAAAATAAATTGAAAAATTCACTATGATGTTTAAGCTGCTCAAATCTTTCTCTTAGAGCTAAAATAATTGTCTAGGACCTGGTAATAAAAATCAACTTTGTACCGTTTTTTGTGGATCTTCAACAGTTTCATCATACTGAAACTACTGCTTCTTTCGATTAAGGCCCTGTACAGTGTTGCCTATCTTTGGATCATCTATATCTAAATTCGATGCCAATTTTTTCTCATCAAAGGGGATTCACAGGTCGCCGCCCCCACCCCGATGCCTCCACGAGTGGAGGGAGGGAGGCCCTGCCAGGCTGCCAAGTGGCATCTAAGAAACTTTGAAATTTTTCATCACTCCTTTTTTCAAAGCGCTCATATGTTTGCAAGAAATCATCTAACAGCATCTAACACATTGTACCTAGTAGATTAATGTTTTGAATACATTTGCTCCTTACATTATGTGGAGTAAAAAGTTATACCAGATAACTAGCAAAGGAATGTACTGGTTTGCAATACACTGAGCCTCATGTGCCACTATTTGGACAGTTTTATTGTCGCCAATTATTCGAAGGAGCGCATCGTAGACCTCTCCAACTTGATATCTGAATGAAGTTAAGGCATCGAATCTGCTTTCCCACCTTGTGGTACTCAGTGGTTTTAAAGTGAGACTATTGATATGTTCCTTCAAAATGGTGGGTTGGCATATACATTTTAACTTCCAAGTTATACATATAATATAATATAATATTATAACTTTCAAGTTTTCAATAGGATTTCTTTTTTCTTCTCTTCAAATTTTGCCGCCCTGAAAAAATGGTAATATTTCTTCAATTAGGTTAAATGACTGTGTGCATACTTGTGAAACATTAATGAAAAGAAATATATACTCTGAATAACCACCAAACAAATACCTGCATCATATTTAGCAAATAATCAACTTACCAATCGTCCCCAATTAAATGGAAATAAATAAACTATGTGTGATATGTCCAGGAAAAGAAATAAACACGTCACAAGCAGGCTGAACACGGTTACAAACATCATAAGGCGAAGACGACCTATTAATGGAAGCATGAACAGCCCCACTTTTGCCGGTCCTGATGAACACAGGCAAGCTAGACAAGCAACAGAGGAAATCTGGAATGAAAAATAAAATATTTTTTTCACAATTTCATACCATAAAGCAGTGCAAAATGCAGTCAAAAGAAAGTACCTGTCACAATCTTTATTCTTGAAACATTTTTTTTACATTGTTTCTAAATGCAACACATTCATAATTATATGTTTGCACTCACCATGTGGAAATATTATGTTCACAGAAGTAAATTACAAAATGAAGTATATTATATATATATATGTATATGTACATAATAAATTAAGTGGTGTTTCAAATATACTATTATAAATCATTAATAAGAATATACTCAATCACTTATTCAATTTACCCACCTGTCTTCATTTTCTCCTATCTCTATTATCATCTGATTTTCAGAGCCAATATTTGTGTTGATTAATAATAATATGAGGCAGTCAAAAAGTAACCTTAATATGGCAATAAAAATATAGTATACTTTTCTTTTGTAGTCAGTCCTCATCTTGCCATATTTTCCTGTCATTGATGTTCCTTTTTTTGGGAATACTGGGCCAAAGGGGGAGGGTTCTATATACCTCCACCAACCCTCCTTTGGGATGCCATTGCACCTACAATCTGAGAGGAAATGCAATCCACAGTAAGATGGCTGCACCCTTGGAGATATGCAACACAGAAATGCAGGGGACTGTTATTTGCTTTGGTGAGGGTGCAAAACAAACAGACATACTATGGACATACTCTGTCATCACCTGTACTCTGCGACCATAAATCTGAGTGTCACAGAGATGGGAGTGCTACTAGCTGTTTACAGGGTAAGAATTGGGTTCTTTGTGTTGGCAATGTGAATGACAATGAAGCTTCCATGTAGGGCTCAAAACTTCGAACTTTTTATGCATATGGTGCAGTGGTTCTGATACTGTTTGTCACGGCTGTCGGTAGGTGGGGACACGGGGGACATGTCCCCCTCAATAATTGATGAGGGGGGATCATCATCCCCAATATTTTTCCAATTTTTGAAAATCGTATTAGATTTTGAAAGAATGAAGTAATGGTTTTCTTTTCGAAAAGAATGGCTTATAGAGTGGAACTGTACTCATAAGCACGTATAAGCAGTGGAATAGGGTCTATAGTGATCGAAACTTTTTTTTTTCCCCTGAGACACTCTACCTCTTTATTTCATTCATTAGAAGTTGTATTTTCTTTAAAACCATCTCTGAAAACTTACATGCATATAACTATTTATTCTTAAAAAGTCCATGACAATTAAAGAATCTGATTCCTGGCAGGCAACTTAGTAACACAAAGATACGAAAATGCCGAAATGAATAGAGAGCCATGGTATTCTTTACCGCTAAATATACTTACGCTTTTGTCAGCTTTCTGTTGACATGACTGTTACATTTCCAACGTGAGGATCGACAGGCAGTATAGTAAGAAAGTAAAGGAACCAAAAAGGATTGTTAATTAACTACATTTCATTGTTATACGAGGGCCACTATTTATATTTTGAGCCTTGGCAACACTGATTGAAGTTAGGCGCGATTTGACGTTTGCACGGAATCGTCTGGCATTATTGACCATAACGTACTTCAAATGTTTTGTCAATAGCTTCATTTGTGTTGTTTATGTTGCCTTGGAGATTGTGCGACAACAATAAAATGGAATTAACTCGTGAACATTTTCGTGCGATGATTTTTTACGATTTTCGACGTGGATCATCAAGACAAGAGTGCATCGATCAATTTACTTCCACATTTGGCGATGAAGCCCCATCCTTTGGCACTGTGAAACGTTGGTATAACGAATTTAATCATGGCCGCCATTCGCTCACCAACGAGATTCGCGAAGGTCGTCCAAAATCAGTTGTTGTTCAAGAAAACATTGATGCTGTGCAAAACCTAATACTGCAAGATCGTCATGTGACATAGTGTGAGATTGAGGCAACCATAGGCATTAGTTCCACCAGCATATATAAAATATTACATGATCATTTAGCTGTGAGAAAGGTATGTTCTCGTTGGATCCCACACAATTTGACAAAAACTCAAAAAGACGCTCGCGTCAATTGGTGAAAACAAATGCTCAATAAATACAATCGTGGTGCTTCAAAAGACTTATATAAGATTGTAACAGGTGACGAATCATGGATATATGCATATGAGCCGGAACGTAAACAGCAGTCGACTGTATGGGTGTTTCAAGATGAACCCAATTCAACAAAAGTTGTTCGTACTTGAAGCACATCGAAACTAATGGTCGCCTGTTTTTTCGGGAAAACTGGTCATGTGGCAAATGTGCATTTAGAGGAACGTAGAACGGTCAACTCTAAATGGTACACAACAATTTGTTTGCCAGAGGTCTTCGGTCAAATACGGAAAACAAACAAATGCCGTCGGATCATTCTTCATCAAGACAATGCCAACTGTCAAGCATCTCGTCTAACAACCGACTTTATGAACAGTCAAAAAATCGAATTGATGGGTCATCCACCATACAGTCCTGATTTGGCACCCAATGACTTCTTCTTGTTCCCGAATGTCAAGAATAAATTGCGTGGACAACGATTTTCGTCCGCGGAAGACGCCGTTGATGCATTCAAAAACCATATTATGGAGGTGTCTCAAGAAGATTGGAAAAACTGCTTTGACAAATGGTTCGAAGGAATGCAAAAGTGTATTGACCATAAAGGAGAATACTTCGAAAAACAATAAAGCAGTTTTCAATGCCAAATTCCTGTTTTTTCATTGTTAGGCTCAAAATATAAATAGTGACCCTCGTACTGAAATGTTTCTTTGTTGAAGTTCTGCTATCGTAACTTCTCGAAACGTAAGCATTGTTTACAAGGTCTTTTGTAGAATAAATGTTGCAGTTCTTTCTTCGATCAAAACATGTGTGGTTTACGATTTTGACAACGAGGCTGTACCCTGCAGCAGTTACCATTCCTTGCTTGTTGATTTCATGTGGCTGTCGTCTGTTCAGACATTGAATATGGACAGATTTGTAATAAAGATCACAAACACCAATAGTGGTAAGGAGTTGGATACAGAGAGACCAAAGAAGAAGATAAAAGTAGACAGTGGAAATGGGAGTGCGCCTCGTGATAATAGTTCTTCTTCATCAGGTGAAATTACGGCTTCCGAGTGCAGTGCCAGTAATCAACAGCAGGTGTAGTCTTCAATAGCATCAGCACGACCAGTTACACAAGATTGTCAATTTCGAACTGTTGCATGTTCTGAAATGGGGGTAAGTACGCCTATGTTTACCAGTTCTCCACTGGGGCCAAATCATGTACTACCACACTATTTTAGCAATCAACAACTTAAAGGACGTTTTTTAAACTTTCAACCAAAATGGTTTGAGTCTTACAAGTGGCTTCATGTTAATGATGGCAAGGATGGAGTATTTTATTATCACTGCCATAGAATAAAATGTTTAGTGACAAGAATGGACTTTGCCTTTGTGACTGCAGGTTTTCGTAATTGGAAGAAAGCATTAAAAAAGTTTTCTGCACACGAAAAGAGCTCAGCTCACCTACAATTGGTTAGAAGTTTCCAACATCGAAAGTTCCCTATCAAAGCTACTCTCAGTAAAGTTACTGCCCTTGAACAACAACGGGCTAGAAAATTTCTGCTCCACACAATTTCATCAATTCGTTACTTAGCCCATCAAGGACTTGCACTGTGAGGGGGCACAGGTGAAGAGGGCAATTTTGTCGAGCTCTTAAAATTTAGATAGGAAGACTGTCCTAAAATTCAGTGTTGGCTCTCCAAAACAAACGAGGAAAGATGCTTCACCCAGACCATCAGAATGAGATTTTGTCTTTGTTGGCAAACAAAATCATCATCAAAGATTTTACCCATGAAATTTTCTCTGTTCTACCCATAATGTTTTCTTTAATCTGTGATGGCACAACAGATGAGCAGGAGTCAGTTTGTGTTAGGTGGGTGGATGAAGACTTAGTAGTCAACGAAACATTTTTAGGGCTGTACTTAGCACCAAGCACTACTGGAGAAGGAATAGCCAACCTACTCTGTGATGACATCCTCCGACTGAACCTTCCTTTGTCGAATCTCATAGGCCAATCATACGATGGAGCTGCAAGTATGTCAGGTGTTAACAAAGGAGTTCAGGCAGTGTTGAAGACAGAATAACCATTAGCATTGTTCCTCACATGTGGTGCATGCACACTGTATTAATTTGATTATTAAAGAAGCTACCGAAGCTAGTACATGTGCTAGAAATGCCTTGGAATTGGCTAATGAACTGGGAGTGCTCAATAATACTACAGCAAGTTTAAACATGTTCTCAAACTCAAAGCTCAAACTGAAACAGAGAACCAGCAGCCTTGTCTGATTTCAAATATTTCAAGAATCAAACCACTTTGTCCTACCAGTTAGATATATGGAGGAAAACAAATTCGTACTATCTTGGAAAAGTATTCCAGCATTCTTGAGACCCTTGATGAACTGAGAGATACTAACAGTCAAGAGAGTGCGTTACTTCATAATTTCAACTGTGGAGAAACAGTGCTTGGGTATCTGATGATAAACAATTTAATTGATGTATTAGAAAAGTTGAACGAGTCTGCCCAAGGGAGGCAAAGAACTGTTTCGGGTTTTGCTTGAAGTTGTAGATGTTGTAAAATTGTCCATCAGCAATATGAGAACTGCAAGGAGTTTCAGTGAAATCTTCCACAAAGCCAATGAATACATTGAAAAATCTCCAGCTTATGATATTGCCTAGGAAAAGAAAAATCCCTAGAAGGTTAAGTAACACTGCAAACTACAACCACACATGTCCAGAGAACTTCTACAGGGCACAGTACTTTTGTATTATTGATACTTGCCTCTCAGGACTGGATATCAGATTCAACCAATCAGACATGTAAATAAATTAGAAGATTGTCTTCTCAAGCAGGAAAATCTTAACACCCTGACTGGGTATCATTAAATCAATGTATGGTCACTAGAACTGGAATTGAACATGTTTCACAAAAAATTTTCTGTGGTGTCACTGAGAGATTGTTTAAACCACATTCTGAATATGTCATCTGAAAAGAATTAATCTGCATGAAATAGCAGAAACTCTTGTATCCATTAACGAGTTCAGAAGAAAAATATTTGGATCCTGGTCCTACATGTTAAGGATGTAATAGTATAAGCTTTGTTCAACAATGGTTATTGAATTGAAAAAAGTTAGTATAGGATGCCAAATTAGAAAATTAAATAAAGATAGGGAAAATATCATGAAAATAGTTATATTTCACATATATGTAAGCAACATCTCCCATTTACATATGAAAGACAATGTCAGGCATATGTCCACCCCTACTGAGTCTGCATGCATGTATACGCTCCACAAAATTATTGATAACCCTCTCGCAGATGTCTGTCCCGATGCCTCCAATCACCCATATGATTTCCGCATATATATCATGTACATACAGTGAGAAAAAATGAGGTTTTTCTTTCCCGACTGAACTTTCATCAATGCTTTACCCCCCCCCCCCCCCCTAATCAGAGGGTCTGCGCACGCCTATGATCACAGGGTGTAAGATCACACTCCACCTGCCAAAACCCACACCACACAGTCATTCTCAGCGGATGGATGGATTTCACACTCCTGGATTATTCAAGGATTTTCAGAAGGAAACCACAACAAATGAGTCAAATCAATTGAGGCTACATTAATCGGCATGACAACAGATGCCAACATTGGTAAGAACAGGTCTGCCAACCTCAAAACAAAACAATAGCACTCGATTCAAATTCGGCGTCCTGTACAGAACACCCTTTATTACATTTATAAGCAGTCCTGAAATCACTCGTATAGTTACTTTAATTAAAATATGTTTTGAGACATTATTTCTTTTATGTAATTTTGATAAAATTGATCGAGTCAATAGCAAATATTGTAATATTTGTTGACCCAGTGAGTAACATTGACCAATCAAGAGAGAAATGTTGAATAATGGTTCATTTCATATTAATCAGTTAGTTTACCGTATTGGTCATATATATTAATTAAATATAACATGGTTTCAATTTCTTGCATCCACCCCCCCCCCTCCAATAATTAGTACCTACCGACAGCTTTGCTGTTAGTTATCAGTGGTGTAGAACAAACCTGATCCCCCATCCAAATTCCAGACCAAAGTGAATTAAGTGAGAGTCATCAGTTATCAGAATAATCCAGTTATACAATTGCTAAAGAAGTTAGGCAATTGAGTAACAAAATTAGGTGACGGGGTTTCCATCATGGAGAGTGATATTAATAAGCTTGTTGGCAATGTGAGTGTATTACAAGGATATCACAATTGCCTAAAAAAATGTGTACAGTATGAAGAAAATAAAAGCAGGCATGAAAAGTTTGTGTTTTTTGATACATATGACAGTATGATTGGGAGACATCTGCTCTTTGTAGTGCATTTAGACAAAAATGACATCCAACACTGTCACAAGATAAAGTCACAATCTCAGCAAGGTCCCTCCTCAAAAATTTGTAAATATCTTCATTACCAAGAGAAGCATTACCGGCCATACCCGAGAAACCTATCCTCAGGATTTCCCAACTCCCGAGAGCACTATAAAAGGGGTTAACAACCTGCATCAGGAGGAGAAGCCAACGAGAACTCCAAGGGATCGAGATCGTGTTGCGAGAGCATGACAGTGCCGGATGCGGAGAATCGACTACAGGGCCGCCCAGAAGCTGTGGGGCCCAAGATGGGGGCCTGTCCAGAGGCGAGACACCTCAGGCCAGCCAGTGGGACCAGCGCCCAGCTGACTGTTCCAGCATCCAGGCGATCCCGAGATAAGTACCTGCCCCTTTATGGTGCTAATCCTTTGGCCCCTATCTTTTCTGTTTCATTATTCTATTGAAGTGCTATAGCTTACTAAATAAACTCAGTCAAATAGCTACTCAATTTGTGTTGTTAATTACTTGCTCTACCTCTGACTCGTCGCCCGTTGGTCAACGGTCCTACCCTCAAATACAGCCAGTGAAATTCGGTACGGCTAAGGTTTTAAACACCCCTAATTGTGTCTCCACGAACCAATCCTGGGAGGGAACCTTAGCTCGCAATGGAAGGATTGGTGCTGAAAAACAGAAGTAAACTGAAAGGATATAAAATTATCTCTTATGAGGTTTTTTTTCAATTAGCATGATGAAAGGTCATTATTTCCATTTGAGTTTTTGTCACCTAGTGTCTGATAAACGGAAATACATGCTTCAGTACAGGTGTTTCCAGATGCTCCCAGTTAAGAGGAAAATAACTCTCAAGGACATTCCACAACAGGGCAACGTCCTGAGTCCCCCCTTTCTCTCACCCCAGGGGTTGGAAGAGGCAAGACAATGGGCCACCACCTTCCTCGAGTACCTTCACAAAACCATGCCCATTGTCTGCACAATGCACGTAAGTCGACACCAAGCATCTCACCTAGTGACAAGACTACAAGTTTGCCCTCTGTTCCGGAAAGCAACAACAAAAATTATCCTTTATTAATCTGCAACTCAGTATAGCATAACACAAATGGAAACTCTTATTCCAGTCAAATTCTCACCACAATAAACAATTTAATATTGCATATCAGAATGTGCATGGGTTAAGAATAAAAACAAAACAGTTTTATCTTAAAACAATTAAAATGCTGTGATATGTTCCAAAACTTGGTTAATGTCTCAGCATTCCAATGAAGAGCTCTTCAATGGGAGTTACATTGTAGTGAGGACTAACCATGATAAAACCTGTTTTACAGAAGTATCAAACTACTAAAATAGAATGCAGTCTAGAAGACTCTAGCAATTAATTTTTAATTGCAAAACTTAAAACAAAAGATGAAACTAATGTGTATATACAGTGCCTTTTATGGTCGAGGCATCTGTGGAGTGGCAGCTAGCATGGCAGCAAGTATGATCGCATCTACCAACAAACTGGGTGCAACGTCCGCATAACTGGAACCTCTAGCTATGTAATGAATAAGATCATACAATTACATTGACAGTTACAATTAAAATGAGCATGTACCTTGTTACAAGAGGTGTTGGAAATGATGTCCTCCTGCATCCACACATTAACGACATATTTATAGATTTTCACTAACACGTGTAAGTTCTTCTTCTAAAATTGCTTCAATTTCTTCCCTGGTATTTTCTTTCAATTCTTTTAATGTATGGCTTCAGGTTTAAAAGCTTGGTAGCTCGCCACGCAGACGTCATGAAAATGTCTGTTTCTTGTGCAAGGTGCCGGAGGGATTTTTGATCAAACTTCAACATCGTCTAGTTTCCCTTCATTAAGCATATGCAGTTTTACCCTTCGCTTCTTACCAAGAACAGACCCTGATTACCTAAATTTGTTCACAAATATCCGAACACTGTCTCTATGTGAAACAGGAACATCTGGGAATTCTGCTGCAAAAATATATTCTAACTTCCTTACAAGAATTCATAATGACGAAAGAGTTGTACATAAAAATGCTATGTTTCAAATTGTACGGATAGCATGAAATTATTAGACTGCAGAAAAGCACTAGTAATACGTAAACTAGAACAAAACAATCTAAAGCACTTAACACTTCACAAACACATGCAAACTGGAAACCAGCTATCTGGATACTGAAGCACTTACGCATACAGTGCCACGGTCAGTGTACAGCTGTGGGTCTAAGTGTCGGCAGACGCGATCCCACTTCCTGCCACACTGACACCTGAACCATAAAAGGCACTCTATATTTGTAGGATAGATCTCTCCTGGTTCACCACCTACAGTGTACGATATAATGTCACATTGTCACATAGCCAATCTTCTAATAGTTAACACAACCATCCCAGAAAACTCTGGCTCAAATTTTGGCTTATTACATTCCTGAAAGACTTGTTTACAATTTCAAAATGTTCTCGAACTTCTTCCCCTTGCTAATCATAATGATATTTTAAATGCATATTAGGATGGATTGAAAAATAAAAATTCTTGAAATCTGAGGTGTAGTAGCAAAATTATACTCCCTCCGTTCCATAATATGGTATAGATATGTTAAATTTTAATATTGTCTGTTGAACTTTCGTCAAATAAAACCACTTCTCATCGATATGTATGTAATCATACATAGTCTTGAATTTTCCCATCAGGTTCAACCATGGACAAACAAAACTGTACGTGCTCACGTTTGTTCTGGTCTGTTAAATATGGCTTTACTGTGGATGAAACCCTCTTCAATGTTGTGCCTTCTTTCAAATACCTAAATAGAGTTGTTTGCGGGATTCCAATAGCAGAAGCCAAAGATCTAATTGTTCCACGTTTATGCAGAGGGGTGTCTTTGATTCTGTTCAATTCAACAGAGTAGTCCTTGCGCTTGCGCCCGCACTTTGCCTTCTTCATGCTCCTAACATCAGCATTTAATATCCCTTGGTCATACTGTGCCTTAGCACGATGCCAAATGCGTGGAATAGTTAAAGGTGTTACCTTGAATTTCATTGCAGCTGTCTTAATGGCACCCTTCTTTAAGGTACCATTTCCCTTGAATTGGAGTAGGAATTGTAGAATGGCACTACGACATTCGGCTGTTAATTGTTTTGCTTTGGTGTTTCTACTCACATTTGCCTTGGTTACTGGTGTTTCCTCGTCCTGGAATGCCACGACGAGTGCCCACTTGACTGACGTCCATACTCAGCTTCGTATCTGTTTCCTTTGCACGCCTTGTAGTATGCTCTGCACAGTGCACGTGTGACTGGATGAAGGATCGCTTTACTACTGCACACACAATCATATCCTACCACTACTCGGATGCGCATGTGCAATAAATCAATAAATCCTGTTTCTATACCATATTATGGAACAGAGGGAGCATTACTTTTTTTGCTTCAAAAAGACTAGTTTAAATTTTCACATGGATATTTTGAATTCTAAGGCTTGCCACAATGGTTTTGAGGTGTTTTGGATATGGAACCATACATTACATGCCACTTAAGCAATTGGCAGGCGATTTATCCAACTGTGAGCATAGATGTTGAGCAAAAATGGCACATACAAGCCACTTTACCAATATCCTTGGGTTTTGGAGATGTTTCACGCATATTTCATCTGTTCCCAGCTTGAAATCTCGAGAACACAATAATTGAAGCAAGAACTCTTAAAATTAGCAAGATCCCACTTGGAGAAAATGACTGCATGATGAGTCCCATATGTGTCCTCCCATTAAACCTCCCTGGACAGTTTACTGCTGCCCAGTTTTATATTGTTTCAAACTTTGGCAATTTGTCTCTGGTCAAGAGCGTAGATCTTATTTTTGCTTCTCTTTCGTCTTGGCCACAACACACACTTGCAGCCTCTGTCATAAGCTGAACACATTTTTAAATTCTTTATCTACAAGGGCTGTTAAAAAATAAACCAAACTTTTACAAAATCGAGAAAATGATAATATTCACCAGCTATTTGGACCTGTCACCTTCAAAGTACTACTCTCCACCGTGCACACGCTGCTCCCAGCATTTCTTCCAGTCCTGGAATGCCTGCTGGAACTCCAGTTTTGGAATGGCATCTAGGTCCCGTAGCGAATTCTCCTTTATCTCTTCTATTGTCTGGAATCTGTGACATTTGAGGGTTGATTTCGACTTGGAAAAGAGGAAGAACTCTGCTGGTGCCAAATCAGGGTAGTAGGCTGGTTGTGAGACAATAGGTATCTAGGTATCTCCTGCTTTGCGAAAACTTGCCGGACAAGTGAGGAATGGACACGTGAATTATCATGATGAACCACGTGCCACATCTGTGTCCTATTGCACTGCACCTTTTCTCATTATGTTAACGTAGAATGCTGGTTCACTGTGGATCCACATGGCACAAACTCCGAATGGACGATCCCCTGCCAAAGAACATGATCAATATCAACTTAACATGTGATCTACACATTTGTCGTCCTCGGTGGAGGTTTAACCTGATATGAAACATCTGTTACATTTGTAACAACATGTTCGACTGAAACATTCCTCGCCATAGGCTTTATGTAACATGTTGTACATCTCTGAAAGTTTTCTGCAATTTCACATGTACTTGCTGCTCTTACAGTTCCTTCATTGTAGGATAACTGAAAATCGCAATGGGCACTCAACTCGATCTACTGTCTTACTGTGGTTAGCAACAGCTTTGAAACTGGGCCAGGTTAATATCTAAGGACATCATTATGCACCAGCACTGCCAGTTTTCTTCAACGAATTTACAAGGGTCGTTCAAGGTTGACCAGGACTTTCGTGCGTAAAATATTAATGAATCAATGTAGCGCTGCATTACTAGGGCAGGACAGACCATGATTCCTTGCGAGTAACCATGATCCTTTGCGACACATTTGGCGCATGCGCAGTAGTGTAAACAAAGATGGCGGCAAGTAGTGTATATGTTGCTGTGGAACAGCGGTGTATATGAAATTTCTCGTGAAGGAGAAGGTGAAACCTGCTCAAATTTGGCGTAGACTGCAAGCACAGTATGGTGAACAAACACTGTCACGGGCAAGAGTGTACGAATGGTGTCATAAAAGTTCCCCTCCACCCAAGAAAAGCAAAGCGCTGCCGTCTGCCGGTAAGATTTTGGGAACAGTCTTCTGGAACATGAAAGGTGTTATCCATGTGGATTTTGTGGAGAAGGGTGCCACAATTAATGCCAAGTATTACTCAACACTGCTTCACGGTGCTGTACGTGGGGCTGTTCAGAAGAAAAGACCTGGAATGTTGTCGAAACACGCCATTCTTCTCCATGACAATGCCAGGCCCCACACGGTCCATTTGACTCAAACAACACTGGCCAGCGTGCACTGGGAGGTTTTACCACACAGTCCTTACAGTCCAGATTTATGCCTCAGTGATTTCCACTTGTTTGGGGCACTTAAAGAGCATTTGGGCGAGACGCACTTCCAGACAGATGAGGAACTCAAGAACACTGTTCTGCAGTGGTTACGACACCAACCTACTTTTTTCTACGCCAAAGGCATCGAGGAACTTCCACAACGACGGCAACGGTGTCTGGATGTTCAGGGGGAATACTTTGAAAAACTTCATAGTTTGGTGCTTCTATGTATGTATATTTCCTGTCTAGAAATAAAAGTCCCGGTCAACCTTGAACGACCCTTGTATATACAAACTTTATGAAAAGAATTTGGTTTCTTTTGAACAGTCCTTGTAAGTCAGGAAAATTCAAGATTCGAGAATTAATAGGGGCCTATAGTGTGACCATCCATGTGCTGTACTAAACTAGACAACACAGTGGGAGCTCATTTGCATGTAGCAAATAAATGTCCCACTGTGGTGTTCTTTTGAGTTGATTTTCGAACAGATGTACTACTCCAACTCTATTTACATTTGTTCCATCACAACCCGAAACTCGAATCACGGCTTGTCAACACCCCTCTCATCCAGATATGGGATAATAGTTAACAGATACTTACAGAATGGCCTCTGGGTGGGGTTGTATGATGTAATTATTGGTCTTCAGGTTGTTAGATAATAGTGCTGTGGTGTGCTTCTTGAACAATTGTGTGGTGGTGGAAAGTGTCCCATACATTTTTTTCTGCACTAAAATTTTGTTTTTCCTGCAGTCACATTAAAGTCTTCTCAAATTCTCTTGGCTTGCAGGTGCACTGCTAACTTACTTTTTTTCTCTCCTAATTTTTTGTCGGTCAATCACTCTGAGGTGTAACTACCTCAATGTCCACCACAACTTCCAAAACAGAAGTAACAATAGCTGCAGTGACCTGTTCTGAAACTCCGTACCATACAGCTACAGCAGCAGTGTTCAGGAACACCTTAGTACGCTGACTGGAAATGGTACCTGACAAACACACTTCAGAGCCAGCCAAGGACTCATTATATGCAGAACATCCCTCCTCGTCATCAGCCATCACATTCACCTGCAACACTTCCTACTGCTTCTTTGATGTCAAACTTGATCTATATACATGTTACAAATTATACATTTTACATGTGAACAAGACCTCATCTAGATGATTTAATTTGGTTCAGAAATGCCGTAAAGAAGAAAACTGGACCTAATCTGGATATTTATTAGGCATGATTTAGACAATGAAAAGCCTTTCAGAGGTAGATTGGGGAATCAACTGCACTACAGTAGGTCATTATCTGGGTATTTGTCACAAATAATTTGGATACGAAAACACTTCTAGGAGTCGATTTAGATATACCAATACATGTCATCAGAACATGTTTTTGTAACACTATAGAGCATAACATTTTCGTAGAATTTTCAGCAAAAAATGCAGGCTCGAACCTGGGTCTCTGGCATACCATGTCATTGCTATACCACTGAGGTACCAAGCCGGCCTGGCCTGGCTTCACCTGATCTTTCGCTGCTCCTGTTTTACCTGTGTGGTAGGTATCGTCTGCTAGTCCTACCGCAATGGGATCTGTTGCATTTGAAACATTGTAGACGTTGATGTTGCCTGGTTCCTCCCAGCATAGAGATGAATTTGAAAGGCCGCCTCAGTAGCTCAGTGGTAGGGTAATGACATTGTATACCAGAAACCCAGGTTCGAGTCCTGGTCGAGCCTGCATTTTTCACTGAAAATTCTATGTAGTACATCTCCTGTGTGTGACTAATTTATTAAACATAACTTTTGTTAAACACATTCCCTCTTCTAGCTTACCTACGAATGTAAATGCACCTACAATTCTAAAAGACACTCCATATTCATGCATCATATGCAGAAGTACCTACACTGAACATAACAAAAACACATATGCAAGACAGAATTGAATATGATTGATATGTTGTAGTAATTGGATAATTGATAAAAGTCGAGAATGTTTCTATTTCAGCTTTATTATTCACTCTATTACAACCTCGCGAAATCACCTAACTTCGTCAATGGTAACTGGAAGATTGCTAACTATTAATAAAAATGCACAGTTACGTGCAACACACAATGGGCCCCTGCCATCAAATTATATGACTTCGTGTTATCAAAATTTTGTTGTAAGTCGACTTTATGGTCAGGAAGGCTAATCAGGACTGGACTTAAAGTAAAAAGAGAGGGATCCGAGTCACTGTATAATGTCTCCATTGGGAATCAAACCAGAGACCCTTGATTA
Source organism: Lepisma saccharinum (assembly GCF_977018435.1). Taxonomy (NCBI): domain Eukaryota; kingdom Metazoa; phylum Arthropoda; class Insecta; order Zygentoma; family Lepismatidae; genus Lepisma; species Lepisma saccharinum. The sequence goes on from NC_139245.1 coordinate 55,814,889, forward strand.
CAATGTAACAGCGTTACCACTATGCAATCTTGGGGATGCATGTTGCCCTCTCGGGTGATGCTTTGGCAATTTATAATTTAATACATATTTGTATTACAGAGTTTGTTAGACCTATATATATGGCGGAATGCTTATGATTTAATTACAGGAGAATTTGGTGGCCCCACAGAGTATAAACATGAATGTTAACAATCGACATAGAACAAAAGCATACCGCCCACAAAGAAACTGACTTGTTTTCACTCAACTGTTCAGACTGAAAAGATCTTGTTTCGGGCATATCACAACATAGTGTTAAAAATAGTGGTAAAAATCTGCAAACGCCAGTCCCTGGGAGAGGAAAAATCAAATTCAATGGAATATGTTTTCAGGAAATAGAAATAATATTATGTCCAAACGAAAGGGAGTATCCGATCCAGCGTCAAGCTTTTTTCAACCATGCCACGATCCATCATCTATATTTTCTTCATGCTGCCCAATTTAGTTCATCAGGAGATTTTGTGGTAGGAAATTGGTGGAAATTTGGAGGTAAACAATTTTCTCAAACCTTTTTAAGTTTTATGTTGAACCCATGTTGTTTGCTGCACAATTTTAAACAATTTTGGGGTAAAATTTATACTATTACATAACTGTTCCGCAAGTTGAAAACTCTAGGAAAGTAGATGCAGAATTACAATTATCCGAAAAAAAGTAATTTATAATAAATCCTAGCACAATTTAGAAACATTTAGCATAATTTCGAAGTTTAAGCAGCACTTTTTGTTATTGTGAACCCACTTGAACACAGGGAGGGAGAAGAAATTCGAAATTCTTGAAAAAACTGAAATATCGTTTATGTTATTTTCAACGGTTTTTATAGGTTCACATTTAAATATGTCATAGTTCAAAGTGAGGAGCAAGGGCCCCTTGCCACACCTTGAGCATGGGCCTGCAGCTAACATTCTAAATGCAAAGGATAGTACAAGCGATACGTGTGAATGTAATTGACCGCATTTTTCAAACCTCTACACTCCGAAAAAGTCACGAGTTGCCACTGCTTTCAGTGCTCACTATTGTTGTGTTTGGGACAGTTTAGTCTGGGTTAAAGCTGATGCCAAAAGTTATGGCACACTATGAAGCAGAAAGGAAACTCAAAATAAGAAACTTTCAGCAGCTGCTTGCAATGGTTGAAACATTCAAATTGCCGTTCATGAACTTTATAATTTTATTGCAGTTTGAATACCCTCTTCAACAGGTTGTGAAAGAACTTTTTCTAGCTTGTGGCAAATCGAGTGTTATCTTCATAATCGAATTGGTATAAAAAGAGAGAGAGAGAGAGAGAGAGAGAGAAGCTTTTTCTATTCCTCTCTCTCTTCAAAAGAAGAAGAGAGAGAAAGAAAAAGAGAGAGAGGGAGAGAAGGAGAGAGAAAGAGAGAGAAAGAGAGAAAGAGAGAGAGAGAGAGAGAGAAGATAAATAAAGAGAGGTTGAGTGCTCTATTATCTGATCATTGAAAAAAAAAAGGCCTGCAAAATGTTTGGAGTTGAACAAAATTGTAGAAAATTTTGTAGCTGTTCATAAAAATACATATTTTATTGTAGTTTCTTGCTGTGGTTTATTTTCTCATTCCAGCAAAAAAAATGTTTATGCTCTTTAGGTAGCAATAGTGTTGTACGTAGTACTTATACATCCATAAAGTTGAGAGAGAAAGTGTAGTTTATATGATGTGTCTTGTACTGTTAATATGAATAGAAAGTCTGTGCTACTATTCCACTAAATAATGGCTTAGGAAAAGAAAACAATATAATTGTTATATTTTATTTCATAAAAGATTCGTGCCTAAATGTACTTTTGTACATGATGGGACAGAATGCATCATCATACCTAGTGATTTACCTTTTGGTCTGACTGCAAGATTAGTCATCGGTAAAATTACACCCTAGTAAATTAGTAAATAAGCACTTTAGCAGGAATTAGTTAGCATAGGTGTAACTTGGTGGAAGCAAACGGGGATAACTTGGTCCCCAAATTTTCAGATGTTAAAATTCAGAAGGGCATTTGTGTTAATCTCCTTGTACCTGAGGAACAAAAAATAACGAGTGATTTTTATTTCTCAAATGTAACAGTTATTTAACAAAATAGTCGTAGACAATTTTTATGGGATGGAAAACGTTTTGGTTAGGCCCCAAGTTACGCCCATGTGAGTTAGCCTGCCGAGAATTTCAAACTGAAATATGTAACTCTCCCAAATATTTCAACTATTTGCTGCTAAAACTGGGGGCACAAGAACAGTTCTTACCTTTTTCTTGGTATAGACAAGGATTAGCATTAAGAGGCCATAGTGTGGGCACAAAAATGGGGGCAACTATTCTTTCATGACAGCCCCCCCCCCTCCTAATTGCCACCACCGCCACTGAGTGCTAATATCACACAAATTTGTAATTTTATTCAGATACGATTGTTTGCACTTAAGGTGCATTTAAAGACATTTAGGTGAGCTCAACTCAGATTCCTCCTATCTAAAACAAGCCACTAGTCTGTTACGTTGGATGCAGTTTGTCAACATTTTTGACTATATGATATGTTTCCTTTGAGATTAACTAGCGTTAACTACAAGCCATTAATTTAATGCTAAAATATATAATCAACCTTGGAAAACAGGTAGAGGTGTAGGTGCAGTGGCACAGTAAGGGGTGGGCAAAGTGGGCAACTGCCCAGGGCATCGTATCCCATGGGACTGTTACAAAAAAAATAGAAGTGTGAGACAAATGGATAGAATAGGTTAAATTTTGTGGGGAATAAAACTACAGCATTTTGTTTTTCTCCGGCCCTAAATTCTAGTTAAACGTTACAATTTGATTGAATAAGTCAAATTTGTTGCACAAAAACATTTCAGATATTACAACAAAATGAGATTCGCAATTACTGTATTATCTAAGGTCCTGAATTTGAAAGTGAACTGACACGATTAATGTGCAACAAAGTCAAAATGGCCATATTTTAAAAAGTCATATAACTCAGTACATTGTTCTCTTAGTTGATGGTACCAAGGATTCTGCATATATTGAACAAATTACTATTGTTTGAAGATTTGTTTATATTGATACTGGTTTAGAAGAGCATTTTGTTTATGTTCTTTCTGTAGAAGAAAGAAATACCGCTGTGCTAACAGACACCATTTTTAAAGACTAATATTTGAGTTTGTATCAGTGACTGGTGCAGTCAAGGATATGACAATGGGGCAAATATGGTTGGTGTAAATTCAGGCGTCAGAACCGCTAGTGAATGCAGGATTTTTTAGGAGGGGGCTGAAATCATCAAGGTGGATATTACATAGCTATGTTCTAGAGGGTGAGCGGGATACACAATTAAAAGTTTTATAATGACCACTTTTAACCTTCGTTTTAAAAGTTGTTCAGAAACAAACATGGAGTTCTTTACTGATTTCATTTGAAAATTCTTTTTCCCTTTTTATCAAAATTTTGGAGGGGACTGCAGCCGCATCAGGTTCCCTTGCACACGCCAGTCGTCAGAACAGAAATACATGCATTGAACCTGCGAGTATTTATCATGCCATGTGGTTGTCATAATTGGAATCTTCTATTATGGAAAGTAGTTTCTTTGGCTTAGTTCAGAGATATTCACACCTTTGTATCTAGGTCTTCTAAACCTAGACAATTTTGATGCAAAAACACAAAATTTATTTACAACCTCTATCAGAAAGACGTTGGGAATGTAGGCTGGAGTGTGTTGAAGCCATAAGATTCCAGTTTGTTAGCATTTGTAAAGCCATAGAACACCTTCTTGACACCAGAGATGATTCAATAAGAGTAAGTGATTGTGAATTAAATAATAAGACAACCATCGAGTTTCTGTTTTAACTGGTTCTATGGTATGATGTCCCGTCTTGTATTAACAAAATGAGTAAGAGTTGCCAAAGTATTTAAACACACTCCATAACACCCAAGCTCATCTTCAGGAGTTCTCTGCTTGGATTGAAGAATACTATTCAACTGGATCTAAGTCTGCATTAAAACAAACTCTGGGATTTATAAGAAAAGTAACTGACATTCAACTGGTATTCAAATACAGAAGAATTGCTCGCAGGAGAAAACTGTTTAGCTATGAATGTGCTGCTGAGTGTTTAGTGAATGATGAAGACCTGCTCAGAAGTGGATATTTTAATGTTCTGATAAATAAGATCAAATCAAATTTAGAAACAAGGTTGAAGTGTTCGCTCAATACATCGAGGCATTTGTCTTTATGTTCCAGTGCGAGCCTCAGGTCTCCAGTGCAAGCCTCAGCTTCCAGTGTGTGCCTCAGCTACTGGATGGGCAGATAGAGAAACGTCCCTCAGATATGAGGAGGAGCTGCGAATAAGGGGAAACCCAAATAAGCAGAACTGGACCGAGGTGGTAAGGCTATCAGGGTGTGGAGGGTGTCCAGTGGCATGGCATACTCATACCCATTGGCAGCCTTGTCTCATGGTGAATAAACATCGCCATAAAAGTGTTTGCCCCCACTGCCTTGTGGGCCTGAAGGGATCCAGAAAGGCTAAGGGAGTTGGAACCCTGACAGAAAAGAATGGTGTACCTGAGAACCCACAGGAGGCAGCCCCACCACTCAGGTCTAGGCTGTGACAGGTTCAATTAGCCTACAGACGAAAACATAAAAAAATCGAGATAAGAAAGAAGCAAGACGGACTGGAAATTGGAGATGGCACGGGCTACGAATAGGGATATTGAATATTGGAACACTGACAGGAAGGACTGAAGAAATTGTGGATCTAATGGAGAAAAGAGGGATCGACATCTTTGGAATGAGAGAAACAAAATGGAAAGGAAGAGGAGAAATGAAATTGAGGAAAGACTATAAACGGTTCTGGGCAGGGACTGAAGAGGGCAGACGAAGTGGAGTTGGATTTAGTCAGAAGTGGAATAAGTGAGGAAGAAGAAAAGGTAAATGACAGAACAATAAAACTAAAAATGAATGTAAGAGGGAAAGTAATAGAAATAATTCAAGTATATGGCCCACAAACAAAATGTACAAGGGAGGAGAAAGAAGAATTTGAAGAAGACTTGGAAGAACACGTAGGAAAGGAATGGCAAATTGTGATGGGTGATTTTAATGCACAAGTGGGAAGAGACAGGAAAGGATATACGGAAGTACTTGGAGCAGATGGATGGGGACAGAGGAATGAGGAGGGAAGGAGGCTACTGGACTTTTGTAAGAGAAACGGACTGTTAGTAGGTAATAGCTGGTTTAAGAAGAAATATGAAAGATTAAAAAAAAAAAGTAAAGTGCTCCCCTGTGCTTTGCACCATGCCATGAAGGCGTATAGAGGTGTGGGGTTAGGGCCCCACACTTTCTTGATCTCGGCCGAGCTGGGGGTAATGGGATCAGCACCATGCCCCTGGCTGCCTTTACCCCCCCCCCCCCAAGAGTTCCCTCCAGGTACCCACTTTATACGACCCTGGGTGGGTGCCTGCTTCAACAGGTTAAAAATGTCCCGGTCCTCCCTCACCTAGGATCGAACTCAGGTCTTTCGCATGGTAGTCCGATGCAAGATTACAAGATACATTTGTAATAATGAACAACATTAAAAAAATACCCATTGAGAACTTAGACAGTGAACACAGGCTACTAGGAGATGGAAAATAAAAGACAGAAGGGATGAACAAGAGAAGGATAAGAGAGTGGAAATTGAAGGATAAGATGATAAAAGAGAAGTATCAAGAGGTATTGTGAACAAAAGGCCAAGAGATGAACCCAAAGTAGTAGAAACAGAATGGACAAGATTTAAACCAGAATTAATAGATGCAGCCCAAAAGGTATGTGGAAGAACAAACAAGAAAAGAAAGAAAAAAGAAACACCATGGTGGAATGAAAGAAATAGAGAGGCAGTTAAAAACAAAAATGATGCATTTAGAAAATGGTTTAAAGTTAAATCACAAAATGCACGAGAAGAGTACATGCAAAAGAAAAAAGAGACAAGAACAGTAGTAAAGAAGAAAAGAAGAAAGTGGATGGAAGAATGGGCCAAAGTGCTACAAGAAGATGCAGATGGGAACAAGAAAGTATTGTATGGATTAGAGAGAGAAAGGAGAAGAGAAAGAGGAGACAGCTGTAAGCTAAGGGAAACATTGCAGAAGAGGATGAAGAAATAAGAAGAATGTGGAGAAATCATTTTCGAGAAATTGCTGAATGTGAAAAAAGGAAATGAAAATGAAGAAGTGAAGGAAAAAGTGAATTCCACATGGAAAGAAGTGGAGGAAGCTCTGAAGAGAGGTAGAGCACCTGGAATAGATGAAGTGCCAGTAGAAATGATACTCTGAGCAGGAGTGATTGGTGTGCAGTGGCTGTTCAGTGTGTTGAAAAGAGTGTGGCAAGAGATTGGACAAAGGGACTAATAGTCCCCATATTCAAGATTGGGCACAGAAAGGAATGTAAAGCTACAGAGGATTAACACTAATTAACATTAATGTGCCACTCAGCAATTGTGTATGGGAAAATATTAGAGAAAAGAATAAAGGAAGTAACAGAGCTGAACACGAGAGAGGAACAGTATGAATTTAGAAGAGGCAGATCAAGAGTTCAGATCCCTGGATTAAGGATAAGATCTACGTTAGGAATAAGGATATTAAATTAGGCACCTGGAATGTTCTGAGCCTTTACCGGCCTGGGGCATTTCAGGGTACAGTTAATGAGATAGTTAAGTATAAATTCCACCAGGAAGTTAGGTGACCAGGAGAAGGGAATTGTAAAACTAAAAATTATACTTTTTTCTATGGTGGTACTGAAAATCATAATTTTAGAACAGGCTTTTTCATAAATAATAGAATTATCTCGGCTCTTAAAACAATAGAATTTATTAATGATAGGATATCATATGCAGTTTTACAGGGTAGGTGGTGTAAAATTATTTTAATAAACATACATGCACCAATGGAAAATAAAGATGATAATACTAAAGATGATTTTTATACAGAGTTAGAACAGGTCTTTGATAAATTTTCTCAGTATGATATGAAAATTCTGTTAGGTGACTCTAATGCACAGATTGGCAAAGAAGATACATTTAAACCCACGATTGGTAAAGAAAGTCTTCATGAATTAAGTAATGATAATGGTATAAGATTGATTACTTTTGCAACCTCAAAGAATTTAATTGTGAAAAGTACCACTTTTAAACATAAAGATATCCATAAATATACCTGGTCTTCTGCAGATGGTAAAACTCATAATCAGATAGATCATATTCTCATTGATAAGAGAAGGCATACTAGTATAATTGACGTTCGTACACATAGAGGTGCTGACTGTGCCAGTGACCATTATTTAGTAATTGCTAAATTAAGAGAATGACTCTCAGTGATACATCATAAGCAACAAAATCTATAAGTTCTAAAATTTGATACAGGAAAGTTTACTGATGAAAGAATTAAGAAAGATTACCAAATTAAACTGTCAAATAGATTTGATGTTTTGCAGGATTTAAATGATGATGAAAATATAAATGAAACAGACGTAAATAAGAATTGAGAGCACATACATAATGCAATAGAATCAGCAGCTAAAGAAAGTATAGGATACCATAAACCGAGAAAAAGTAAGCCATGGTTTGATAATGAATGTCATAATCTAATAGAAATAAGAAATCAGGCTAGACTTAGGTGGGTAAATAACTCTGATGATACAAATCTAAACAATTATAATAGAATAAAGCAAGAAGATAACCGCACGTTTAGAAGTGAAAAAAGAGATTACTTGAAAAGCAAAATTAACGAAATTGAAACAAACAGCAAAAATAAAAATATCAGAGATTTATATAAAGGTGTAAATGAGTTTAGAAAGGGGTGGCAACCTAAAGTAAACTTGATAAAATATAAAGACGGTGATTTTCTAGCTGACCCAAGCGATATTCTAAATAGATGGAAGAACTACTTTAATGACCTTTTAAATGTTCATGTAGGAGATAAATCAGCAGTAAATGAAGTACACACAGCAGAACCTTTAGTTCCAGAACCTAACTTGACTGAAGTTAAAGATGCTATTAAAAGGCTAAAGAATAACAAAGCAGCTGAGTTAATTAAATATGGTGGAAATTCATTAATATGTCAAATTCATAAATTAATTTGTTTAATATGGAATAAAGAAGAAATCCCTCAACAGTGGAAAGAATCCATAATTGTACCTGTGTTTAAAAAAGGTGATAAAATGAACTGCAATAATTACCGTGGAATTTCTCAATCTCAACAACATATAAAATATTATCTAACATTCTTTTAACAAGACTAACCCCATATGCTAATGAAATTATAGGTGATTATCAATGTGGATTTAAACGTAACAGATCAAATTTTTCACATCAGACAGACACTTGAAAAAAAGTGGGAATATAATCAAAATGTCAATCAGCTATGCATTGATTTCAAAAAAGCATATGATTCGGTCAAAAGAGATAAATTATATAATATATTAGTAGAGTTTGGAATACCTAAGAAGCTTGTTAGTATGATAAAAATATGCACCAGTGAAACAGAAAGTAAAATTTGTGTGGGTATTAATATGTCTGACAAATTTACAATTCATGATGGGTTAAAACAAGGAGATGCATTATCTCCATTGCTCTTTAATTTTGCCTTAGAATATGCTGTTAGGAAGGTAAAAGAAATTAAAGGAGGACTAAAATTAAATGGTGTGACTCAGTTGTTAGCATATGCAGATGATGTAGACTTACTGGGGGATGATGTGAATACAATTAAGAATAATGCTAAAATATTTTTCAAAACTGCTAAAGAGATAGGTTTGGAAGTTAACAAGGAGAAAACTAAATATATGCTTACAGGCCGAAACCAAGTGTTAGGTAATAATCAAAATCTAATTATTGATAACAACTCATTTGAACCAGTTTCCAAATTCAAATACTTAGGAGTAATATTAACAAATGAAAATTATATTAAAGAGGAAATAAAAAGTAGGCTTAATTCAGGAAATGCATGTTACTTCTCTCTTCATAAACTTTTGTCTTCTCGTTTAATATCTAAGAAACTAAAAGTTAGAATATACAAAACAGTAATTTTGCCTGTAGTATTATGTGGATGTGAAACTTGGTCCCCTACATTGAAACAGGAACATAAATTGAGAGTATTTGAAAATAAGATCCTTAGGAAAATATTTGGACCTAAAAGGGATAGGGATGAGGAGACAGGTGAGTGGAGAAGGTTACATAATTTAGAACTACATAATTTGTATTCATGTCTAGATATTATTAGAATAATTAAATCAAGAAGACTTAGGTGGGCAGGCCATGTGGCACGAATGGGAGAGGAAAGAGGAGTTTACAGGATTCTTGATGGGAAACCTGATGGTAAGAGACCTGTAGGAAGGCCAAGACGAAGATGGAGGGACGACGTTGAGATGGACCTAAGGGAAATCGGTAGGGATGGAAAAAAGTATATAGAACTTGCTCAAGATAGGGAAAGATGGAAGGCCTGTGTTGCTGCAGTCATGAACCTTCGGGTTTAAGAAGGCTAGGGAGTTAGTTACTTAGATCAAGAGTACATCTTATACCATAAGGCAAATGCAGGAAAGGCACTACGAGCATGGAAATGATTTGATTATGGCATTCCTAGATATAGAAAAGGCATACGATAGCATGGACAGAACAAAGATTTGGAAGGCCCTAGAGAGAAAGGAGTCGAGGAAGAGGTAGTGTGTAGAGTGCAGAGCACATACAAGATCAACCAGAGCTGTGTGAAGACACCAGTGGGAAGAACAGTGTGGTTCAGTATATGTAATGGACTAAACAGGCAAGTGCTCTTTCCCCACTGCTTTTCATAATTATAATGGATGCAATTAACGAAGAGGTGGAGCAGAAGATAGGAGAAGAAAAGATGAAGGCCCTGTTGTTCGCTGATGACTTAGTAATATGGGGAAAGAGAGAAGTAGTAGTACAGAGACAGCTTGATGGTTGGGATGAGGAAATCAAAAGAGCAGGAATGAAATTCAGTGCAGAAAAGAGTGAGGTGCTAATAACAACAAGAAACAGAGCCAGAAATGAACCAAGAATAAATTTGGACATGGAAGAGTCGAGGATTGTGGAGAGCTTCAAATATCTAGGAAGCATAATTGAGAGAAGTGGAAGAATAGATGAGGAGCTACAGAAAAGGACAAATGGGTGGTGGACTATATAAAGTGTTCAAGATTAATATGGAACAGGAATGTACCTATGAAATGCAAGAAGGTAATATATAACACATATTATGTGCCAATAATTATGTATGGAGCAGAGACTTGGACAATAACAGAGAGAGAGAAAAGAAAGATGCAGCCAGTGGAGATAAAATTTCTAAGGAGTATATTAGGGAAGACTAAAGTCGTTTTCACGTTCAGAAGACACAACGGCACTTATGGAGAAACCGCACAATGTTGCCAATACAGCGCTAGCTCATGTCACCGGGAAATGATGACCTTCCTTCACAATGAAGGTGTTACATATTTTGTATATATAATGATAATTATATGTAATTATTAATATTAATATTATACTGTGAACGTTACAGTTACCCTTTTTACTATGATCCATTGCGATCACTACACGTGCGAGTGTAATGCACGAATATGACACTTCAGAAATCACTTAAAAAAGTAAAAATCACTAAGCGCTCACACAACTGAAAACACTTTTTCCAGAGAGGGAAAAAGTCTAAAGAAACCAAAGCAGATCTGTCACTCAAGTAAGGATAAGCTGGCACATGGGTTAGATTCAAGTTGCAACCCAAACAAACAAATGAGTTATGGCCCACTTGAACTGATAAGACGTCAATGACTCAAGCAAGGCATGTCATATTTCTATCTTGAGGCCCCATATTTTGTCACATGTTAGAAAGCCTTTCAAAGGTTAATATGGTGTCTATGAATTTATGTGTACCTTGGAAACTGAAAGGTGATCTTCATTTCAGTATTAATGTCGACAGTAACGTAAACAAAAACAACGTGTATTTGTGACAGCACTAATGTTGCTCACAACAGCAACATTGGAAATAATTGGCAATTATTAAATGTAAGTAATTTCAATTCTATTATAACAAACTGCATGAAGTTAATATTTTTACTGAGTGGAAATAAAATAACAACTCGAAAAACTTGGTGGTGATTAGCCGGAATGCTGTGGTGAGTCAGCTCAAGATGGCCAGACAATGCCTCCTTACTTCGTGCGCGGTTCGGGTTAAAAAGAAACTCCAAATGCATGGAAGTAATATTTCTGGGAACCTTTGAGTGGTTATAAAAAATAATTTCATTATTTTCTTCACAACTTTGTTGCTGGAAGTTTTTACTTGGAATTACAGAACAAAAAATGGCCAGCGACATTTTCTACTGCACGAATATAAAAAATCTCCACATACTTTATTCGAATATTTTTTAATGCGAATATGCTTTAAAGTATTGATAAATTCTGAGCACGACCATCACCTATGACAATTAAAAAACAGTGTCAATATTTTTAATAATGAATGCTTCAATTTTACGGCATGTTTCAACGTTAGGAATGAAAACAATGTAAAAAATTTGTTTTCACAGAAAATTTGTGTTTTTAATTTATCTAAAAATATGTAAGCAAGTTACCAGTTTTTTGTGTTCACCATCGTAACTGCAGGCACCGATTTTACTTAAGCTAAATTTGTAAATCCAGAAATTTCACAACAGGGCGCTCGTATTTTCCCATAAGAAAAGCATTGTCCATAAGAGCCCATTGTGTCTTCTGAACGTGAAAACGACTTTAGAAGGGATAGAATAAGGAGTGAGGAGATCCGACAGACAGTGGGTGTGGTGAAGCTTCAGGACAGGATAGATCATGCACAGATGAGATGGTTCAGACACGTGAAGAGGATGGATGCAGAAAGACTACCAGAAAGAGTTTACCATGAACAATAAGTGGGAATAAGGCCAAGGGGGAAACCAGGAGAATGTTAGAAGAGGACAAGATTGGAACACTGTGGAAAGAGGAGAGTGGTGGAAGACCAGGAAAAATGGAGAGGCTGTACTTCTATGCCAACCCAGTCAGTCAGTAAGAGTCAGGAAATGGCAAAGGATGATGATGATTATGTCTGATCTGATACAATAACTAAAGAAACATCTTTAAAAACATTCCCTAGATTTGAAAAATGTCATGTACGTTGGTTATAATTGTGATGTTGGCTGATGCTGACTATTTGAAGAATTATGAGTAACCACTGTATCCACTGAAAGAAGCTTTTCCAGGCTGAAGTCAATAAAAGGCTACCTCCAAATGACCATGTCATAAGAATGATTTTCAGGACTGGGGTGTTTGTGACTGTCCCTTCATTAATTTCATTACATCCATCACTCATCCTCATCTTCGTGATTAGCCAAAAGTGGCAGAAAAGCGAAGTAAAATAAACTAAAATAGAATATTATCCATAGAGGAGAATGACATTGGCTTAACACTGGACTATTCAGAAGTCGCAAGAAAATACAGTTTCAGGTAAATTAGAGAAACACATTTTTAGAATAATAGAAATTATTAAATATAATTTTAATACGTAATTTTTACTTTTATTATTTAAATTTGATCAGATCAATCAATCAATCAACTTTTATTGACGTAGCTATGCCTGAAGATTTTGTATAGATTCACATTGAGACTAATTTAAAGAATAGATGGGGGCCTCACATTCTAACCTCACCCAGGGCCTCGGGATATGTTGCTACGCCACTGTGTAGGTGTAGATGTGTGTTTGTGTGTGAGTGAAAAGGGGGGGGGGGGGGTATTTCCCTAAGAAATTCTTAAACCAAGCATACGGCCATTGGCCAATTTGTAATTCTTTCTTGTAATGTAATTTGGGCCTAAGGGCATCAGATGGGTGCATGATTGAGTGGCGATAAAAGAACTCTGAACTAGATGAAAAAATCTCACAGCTACAACAAAATACGGTGAGGATTCGGTCATGGTGTGGGGCTGTATGAGATGCCAATGGTGTTGGGGATTTGTGTTACATTGATGGTACAATGGACCACACACGTTACATCAACATTTTGAAGGCGCGCCTATTCATTTCAATGAACTTTATGGGGCTTATTGGTGACTACATCATCATCCAGGACAATGACCCAAAATAGTCAGCCCTCAACACCAAGCTCTGGTTATTATACTACACCCCACGTTGGATGTAAACAGCTCCCCAATTGCAAGACATTAATCCTCCTATCGAGAATGTCTGGCATATTTTCGAAGAAAGAATCCAAAAACACCACATTTTCAACAAAAATAACCTCAAGCACGTTTTGTTGGACAAATGGGGGCATATTACACGACAAACAACAGATACCTTGATGAAATCAGTCCCACAATGGTTGCAGGAAATCATCAAGAGAAACCCCCAGCAGGTATTAAGGATGTCACACACACTTAATATTGTATGCTGCAAGTATTACAGTTGAATACTTTTTTGAGCTCCAATTACTAATCTTGTCTTTTGTTTTTCTGTACTCCTTCTGTCAACTACTCAAGGTGTTTCTTTTCTATGTAATTTGTACCTCAATAATATGCACTAAACTTCTGTGCACATGTACTTCCATCTTCGTTCCTTTTCTGCTTACACATTTCCATGTAAGGCCTATGCTGAGTTGAATACTTTATTGAGTCACTGTAGATGTATACGAGTTTGTAACTACTATTACATTTTTATTACTTATTTTGTTACTTTTTATAACCAATTGTGGAATGTGCCTAGTATAATTATTGCAGTACCCTGGTACAAAAAGCCTAAAAGACCATTACTGGTGAAAAGTAGGGCAAAAGACCACTGGGAAATTAGACAGGAAGACAAAAGAATCCATTCTAAAACAGCTGGTCCCCGTGGCAGAATGGTTAGCACATCACGCTTCGATGTCAGGGGTTCCGGATTCCAATCCTGAACTGGGCATGTCTGTGTGTCCATTCATCAATTTCATCATGTCATCACTCATCCCCATCTTCGCTAATTAGCCAAAAGTGGCACAAAAGGCGACGTAAAATAAAGCAAATCAATCCATTCTAAAACCAAGGCCAATGAAATAAGGTTACTTAGAGGGATGGATAAAATGGATCAGCTTCTGCCCTTATTTCTAAACATGGATCAATATCAAATGGCAAATAAGAAGAAATTTTATAATCTCACAGGTGGTTTAAGCAATCCATTTGCGAAGGGAAGTAAAAAATTATCCACACTTTCACCATAACTTTATGTAAGCCTTCACTACCCACATGCTGAAAGGTGGTATTCTTGTGATTACTTGGCCGAGGTTTCATATTAATCGCCACATTTTTCTTTCTTTTGTAACAGAAGAAATATGGCCGCTCCCCTGGCAGTGTGCAACAAGGAAGAACAGATATCAGTGATCCGTTTCTCTAGTCTGGAGGTGTGTCAAAGGATGAAATTCATCACAGGCATTCAGTACAATATGGGGACGTACAGGGACAATGCTCTATCACGTAGATGTATGTATGAGTGGATCAAGAGGTTTAAAATGACCAGACAAGCGGGAGCAGGAGACCCAACAATCTCCTCCACCAATGGCAGGAAGATTCAACAAGCTCGGGAGATGATTCTGACGAAAAGACGGGTCACATGGCAGCAGTCGATAAGGTGGAATATTCTCTGCAAATTAGTCGTCAGTGGTATGCCCAAGGAAGGGAGGAGGTTGGTGGGGGTTATAACCCCCTTCCATTGGCCCAGTACTTCTAAAAAAAAGAACGTCAAAGACAGGATAAGATGGCAAAATGAGGATGTAACTATTAAATAAAGTATACGCAACCCCTTCCCCTTTTGAAAATTCTGGGTACACCATTGTTCTGCATGCAAAATCATCCACGATCGCTTTAGATCTCTGATCTCTGTTTTCCCTTGGTGCACAATGCCAGCGGAGTGGCCATATTTACTTTGAAACAAAAAAAGGAAAATGAAGCAATTAAGATAAAACCTTGGCCACGTTAACCAGAAGAGTACCACCTTTCAGCATGCGAGCGTTGAAGGCAGTGTGGCCAACCTAAAGAAAGTTATGGTGAAAGTGCGGATATTTTTTGACTTGCCCTAGTATTAATGGAACTAGGATTAGCCATTCAGAATCACGCATTTATCATGCTATTTACATCTAGTATCTCAAATACATTCCACATTTAATGTTGCACTTGATTGCTTTGGAAGGAAAGTAAAAGACTGCAAATAAAATAAAACAAAAACTGCAGGTCATGTTCTTTATTTTATTTAAAAAATTAAGCAAAATAAAAAGTACAAACTACACATAAGCAAAATAAATAAAAATTGTTCACATATTTCAGAAAATTGCATACATACAGAAAAATAAAATAATCTGAGCATGCAGTAACATGCATATTATTACAAGAACCTAAAAATGAGTTGTACTTCCAACCAGAATAACATTCATAAATCTAATGCTGACTAGATGATCAGACTTCTAGTCGGCACATACAAGCACACACACACACACACATATACAGATAGAGGTCATTATGAAATTAAAAGCAGATTTGAGGTCCTAAATTAAAATAATAATAATAACAGTAATATTTAACAAATTACACCTTTGAGTTCCTTCACTCTTGTATGCAAAGGCTATTTTGCCACAACGAAGACTAAAATCTAACAAAAAATAAAATAAAAAATTGAGGGTTTCTTTTCAAGTAGACTTTATGCACATGTTGGCTATCAGGACTGGACCTATAGTTTAAAGTGGGATCCAAACAACAACGTGCCTTGAACCCGGGACCCGTGATTATAACGCACCATAAGGACTCTTGCATGTCTTGGTGTTCCAAGAAAAGGCTGGAAAATGGCAGCTTCTTTTGTCGGCTTTTTCTGAAGAAAAAAAGGATTGTGTCCATCAAAGGCCGGAATTTTTGTTCCACTACAATAATGCAGTTGTACCTCGATTTGGGATTAGTTTGCTGGTCGGTAGCAGGATGTTGCCAAGTACTTTCAGTTCCAATAAAAAGTGGGGGGGAGTAAGGGGTGGAAGGAGGGGGTGTAACAAATGAAACGATCAAAGCGCAGGCGGGAAGAGAAATCCATATACTCGAGTACAGGTGTTCGTCACATGACTGCAATCTATGGTTCATTCCACATATAACGATATATCATTCGTCTGTCTAGGACAATTAGCCTCCGATCTACAGTCATCTAAATGAAACCCTGCATTTTGCTAAAAATTGTCCCGGTCACAGCATGCTTAACTGGTAAAATGGGTTTTGTAATTTAAAGGTTAAAGTCACGAGGAAGCCTGTACTTCGCATATAACTTGAGGAGACTAGTGGAGAAACACTTTATTATAGAACCTGAGGAATAAATAATAACTTTTTGCAGTACAATGAAACAACAATAGACAACAGAATTCTTGAATTTTTGTACTGCAGAACTACTGAGAAAGGTTTTCAGATCGGTTGGCTTATTTATGAAGAACAAAGAAGGTGATTACCTACAATATCCAAACTCATCCAACAAACTGACTATGGCTATGGGTTCACTGCATGGAAATTTCAATATAAGTTGCAAATGTAGTGAGTTTTAAAAGAACTTTCTGATTTGCAATGGAGGTGACAGCGTTGTGGTGCAGATATTTACTGTAATGATTAAAACCATACTAAGACCAAATGGTCATGACAAATCTCCTCCAACAGGGCTGTTTTTACCGATCTTCAATTTATATTTATCCTCTAAAAGTAAAGTAAAGTGCTCCCCTGTGCATAGCACCACGCCATGAAGGCATATAGGGGGTGTGGGGGTAACGCCCCATACTTTCTTGATCCGGTCATGAGTGGGGGTGATGTGATCAGCATCACGCCCCTGACCACCTTTACCCCCCAGGGTTTCCCCCAGGTACCCATGTTATTCGACGCTGGGTGGGTGCCGGGGCTGCTTCCAACGTTAGAAAAGTTCCCGGATTTGAACCGGCCGGGGATCGAACCCGGGACCTTGAGCATGGTAGTCAGACACGTTACCGACTGAGCCACCGCGGCCACATATTTATCCTCTACAAGGATGAATGAACCCACAGGAACTGGCTTTGACTCAATCCTTTAAACAAATAATGCATACCAAAATAATTCACCTAGGGATATTACTAAATAAATTAATTAATTATTTTCCTGGATGTACTTTACACTATGGTAGCACTTTCAGAAATTGTAACCGAACTGCATACTATTCACTGTATTGTAAGTTTTATCATGTGGAAAGTTTCGTAAAGAGACTCATTTTGACCACTTTTGGGTAGGTTTTCTAAAGAAAGAAAGAAAAATGAAATGATGGAAAAACTAGGCTGGGTTCACTTGAGAACACTATATAGAAGTGAATATTTTATATTCCCTGGAAACAAAATTAAAAAGGCCCAGGCCAGCAAGAGAATGAGATCTTCATTTAGTAGGTGTTTTTCTTTTATTCTTTAGTAATATTTATATCAGATGAGGACAAGTTATGCAACCCTGACTTAATTGCACAATCAGTCACTCACTCAATCAGTCCACACACACACACATACAAGCACTTTCCAAATACCGAAAAACAAACAAATACCGAAAAACAAACAACAGTTATAGAGCATAAAAGAAAAACTAAAAAATTCAGGATGAAGCAAATATTACTACAAATAACAAACTTATAGCTTTCACAGTATGTGGGTCATTGCATGCCAAGTCACACAGAAATGTGTGTTTTTTTTAACTCAGTGCATTCCACATGTTTTATTAAATTTAGTAAATCGGGAGAGAAATGTGAAAAAAATATATGTATATTCCGGCTGAGTACTACGTTGCCGTTTGTCCATCTGCACTAACTCTTCTGAACTAATTGATGTTGGACGTATGTGGATTTTGAATACATTACATGATTTGCACAAAGATTTTATAAATGTTGATAATTAACACCACTTGACATCCAAAATACATCACTTCGGAATATGACACCTTAATATGTATGGAACATGATAACGTCATCATATTGTTATTTATCTACAGAATCAAAATAGCCATTGTCAGCAAGGAAGGTGTGCCTGCTATATTAAAGCCCATTACAGTATGTATTGTAATAATTAGAAACTTCATCCAACCAATAACCTTGTCCATACGACTATTCTGTTTCCAGCTTTAAAACGAAGTAGGTGTGGCCAATAAGTTACCGAAATTTGTATTAATGCGCGCGGTGCCCACTTTCTATTCGCCAGCACTTGCCCCTCCCTCCCAGCGCACGTGTTAGCTTCAGTGTCAGTATTTTCCATAACGTTTCGAAACTAGAGTGACTTTTAAAAATGTGCAAATATTAGTTTTTAAAATGAACACTGTTGTAAATACGAGAGATGAAGAAAATATAATAAAATAGAGGTAAACACTTACGATGTCAGTTCTCGTCAATGGTAATATACCATGTAAGAAGAATTCACACAGGTGGCCGTTGTAGCGGAGTGGTTATCACTGTGCGCTACGACGCCAGGAGTCCCGAGTTTGAATCTTGGCCTGGGCATAGATGTTCTTTGTGAGTGTTATTTCATCAATTTCACCATATCATCACTTATCCTCATCCTCGCGATTAGCCAAGTGTGGCAGAAATGCGAAGTAAAATAAACCAAATGAATCATGCAATAATTTAACCAGCGTAGACAAACTCATATCCATGAAAAAAAAAATCCACTTTCCTGCTGATGGCAGCAAGTACAAAATCGGCTAAAATGTGCCATCCACGTTTTTGTTCTGCTCAATTTCCTTGCGGACCGCATAAATGCTTCTTTTTAAGACACCTGTTCAGAAGTTAACGATTCAACACAATACTCTGGATTCACCGCAATTTTGGTATCGCCACTTGTTCAAGGTTTCAAATGTAGATGTTTTGTAACACTTGCTGTTGAAGCCACATCAACATTCAATGATACTTACAACCTATAAACACTACGCAAAATCTCGAGAACCACCACACGGCAAGGGAGAGGAGGGCAGGTTTTGCACGGTCGAGGGGAGGAAAGCTATAAATAGCCGTGTGCTTGAGGGTTTCGGAAGATTCTTGACCACGAGAAGTAGTGTCTCCAACTATGTTATTTTTTCCCTTATGAATTAGATACAAGAAATGTAAAGGTCTTATTACGTACACGCGTCTTGGAACATTAATAAAACTTTGTAGTTGTGAAGTTGGCTATATAGCAATTAAATACGATAACAGCTTTGGAATATTACCGAATTGTAATGATGTTTCTATAAAGGTCGGGTAGCAACACTGAATGGCACAGTTTGCCCATCTGTAACGCCAAAAGCTTGTGTCCCTGCCCTCTACAAATTCCTTCTTGCAAGCAGTTGCCAGTGTATGCATCTGGCATTTTTCTTTGACAAACTGGGGGAATTCGGGTTTTTGAAATCTGAGCATGTTTTATGTGGGAAGTAAAGGAAAGGAAGCGTAGGTGGATCATTTAATAAATGCTAAAGTAACATTCTGTACGATTTTAAGCATCACTGGTTGTATTTGCACCAAGCACTTTGGCTCTTCTCAAAGGTTTCCCTACAATCTTTTGCAGTGCGTTGATTTTACCATTCTAGATAAAACGCATGAAGTTGAAAGTAGTGTGCGCGTGTTTGTGGTATATACACATCAACACGTGTGTAATCTAGAGATTCCCATGTCAGTCACTGTCAGTCTAAATCATGTTTTCTGATACTGTCTAGTCTGGTGTTTCAAGATTATAGACTTTACTTAATATTGCAAATTTGCAACACTGCACAACACGGAGTGACAGACAAGTAGCGGGAATTTCGTTAATTTGAATGAGTGAATGTCACCGTAGGTGCTTTACTAAAGAATGGTTATGAATTCATAAGCAAGGATAAGGCTAGTACATGCTTTCAACAGCATACAATGCTGTATTACTCTAGTTTCAAGATGGCATTGAATGGACTATCTATCAGGGTGCAAAAGGTCTGCGGAGGGATTACTGCCAGAATCCACCAATAGGGCTGCACTGGCTTTCTCTAGAACACGTGCTTTTGTTTACATCCACTTCGTAGTGAAAAAAAATGGACTTTAGAAGCAAATATAATAGTAGTTCCCCTAATACTATGAATAATTGGAAATACAGGGCAACTGACTTCCGACAAAAAATGGAGATACAACAAAACAGTATTCACTCGTCGATATGTGCATATTTTCATAGCTCTGCGATTTATAAGCTGTGATCAACAGTTGCCAACTTTGAAATGTGGAATACAGTGTAACCTCACCTCACACAACAAACCTACCGTCAGATTAAAAATTATGGCTACTCAAGTTTGGACTCCAATTAAAAATTAACCAGTAGGCCTACAGAAAATAGAGTTAAATCCAAATTTAGCTTATTCAATTCTGCATTAATCTATGCTAACCAAATTTTGTATTGAGTATGCCTCCTATTTTTTATCATTGTGAGAACAAAAAGTGCATTTTTTTTAGTTTTGCAAGCAATCGCTCTTTTTGAAATTTTAAAAATAAAACAGGTTGTCCGATCATGATGAAATTTTAATACGGTGCAAGCAGAAAGATTTTAAACACAATTCTTAATTTTCATATTTTTGTTCTTTGCATCTGTGATTAAAATCAATTACCATTGTCAATTCACATTGCGAAACCGATTTTACACAGATTTTTATTCAATGTAGTAAGGATGTACGCAGAACATGGCAACACCGCATGTACGGACTCGCAGTGACATCCTGCAGTTTCCACAGTTCAATGGACATTGTTGTGTACAGTGCTGCCATGTCCCGCAAAGAGCTTCAAAATAAAACTAATATTGTATTTGTACTACCCAATACTAAGAAAAAGTTGTTTTGCACCATTTTTTTTTTTTACATATTAGTCCAAGGTCATTTGTAATCCCGAGGGTTTTGAATGAAGGGAATATATGACTACCGGTAATACGTTCCTAGTGTGGTACACAATCATGTACTACCAGGTGTTTTGCTCGCAATTGTGGCAGATGGCCTGTGTGACAACATAAATACAAGATGTTTGCCACTTCATGCACAAACAAAATAAATCAATCATAACTCCTTTATGAGTGATTTTTGACAATTTTTTATAGATACATGTTTTGTTCAGAATTAAAATAGGAACAAAATTGATTCTTACTGCCTGTGTTATTCTGTTGATTCCTACTATTGTGGCGTAATGGCCTGTGTAACGTCATACATCCAAGATGGCTCTGAAGACATTAACAAAGAAAAACGACCATCTTCCCTTTACACCTTTAGGAGTCATTTTGACCATTTGCAAGTTTGTTGGGTTTTCCACGAAGGGAAGACATTTGTATGGAGGATGCTTTCATTTTGAGGCATGCAATCATGTATTACTACAGATGTTTTGCTGGAAAATGTGTCAGACCATTCTTGAGGTCCGAAATCCAAGATGGCCACCATGGAGTTTCTGCACATAAAATACTGTCATATCGTGATTTACAGTTCATTTATCAAATGTTTCCAGATGCATTTTCTGATAATAAATAACAAGTGAAAAATATTCATTATTATTATTAATATATTACTATTGCTATAACTATTATAGTAAAGGAGTAATAACATCATCTGTGACTTCCGCATCGACATTTGAAATTTAAGCAGCTTATCTGTTATCAATATTAAGAGGGGTTGTAATCATTTGGGAAAAATCGTATCATGAATTCACTCAATTGATTCAAATTCCTCGTCACTGATATCAATCTCTGTTTTGTAAGTAATTGTTTTCACACTTTTCTTCATCTACACTACAAAGACAGTTCAGTACGTCGCAGGGACTGATCCCGGCATGTGCATAAATATTTCCTCTTTCCCGAACCACAAAATGTCAACTGTAATATTATCATTTTCTTCCTTTTTACTTTCAACAGCCTATTGGGCTGGGAAGATTTGGATGTTCCTTTTCAGCTTTTATTTCTTTCAAATACTTGGAATTAACTCCTTCTGGTGAAATGTGTGAGGGCAACTTTTTCGGTTATTATTATTATTATTATTATTATTATCCAATAATGTTATTCCTGTTTGTGTTTGTACTTGCAAAGAAGTGGTTGTTGAACATATTTGATGGCGCAGAAGATGATGTGCTCCAATATCTTGCAAATCTCCTGGATTTGATGAACAAAATGATAGAATGAAAGAATCAATTGATTTATTTTACTTCTCGTTTCTGCTACTTTTGGCTAATTTCAAAGATGAGAATGAATGATGATAAGATGAAATAGATGCAAGGACAATCACAAACACAGCACACAACTCAAGTCCCATGGGTTTAGATGCCAGAGCACTGCTTGATTGAATTGTTGCTTCAAGTCCACTTTATGCACAGATAGGCTAATCGGGATTGGACCTACAGTTTAAAGTTGAATCCAAACCACTGTATGAGCCTTCATCGGGTATCAAACCTGGAACACCTTGATTAGAAGGCGACGACTCTACCACTGCAGCATCGGGAGGCCCTAGTCACCAAAGCATTGTTAGTGTGCAACATCCTGTCCAGGGTGTACTTCATGGAAGTGAGGTTGACATTTGAGTGTTTCTTACACCCCGAACATGATGATAAGATTATTAAGAAATACATTCATATAGTATATGTGCCTGACACAAAAATCAAAGATTTCGGCAAACTACAATGGTGTCTGTTCGCGAAAAGTGAAGCCCCAACCAAAGTGGTCCTCACACATTTTATCAGAAGGAGTTACTTCCAAGTATTGGAGTGAAAAAATATAGAAAAGGAATATCCAAACCTACCCAGCCCAATAGGCTGTTGATTGTAAAGAAGGAAATGTGGATGACAAAAAGATCAATCCTGTCATATTGCCACTGCTTAGAGCCCCAGAGAATGTTGAATGTGGAAGTCACAGGCAACGTCATAATACGGCAGTGTCCAAAAAGTAGAGAAATGGAAGGGGAAGATTTGCATGATCCTAAATATTTATCAAGGAGTATAACTCACTTTACGTGCATAGGCAACAGAACTGCTAGTGTCAAATAGGGCCGTGATTGAAAGGTAAACAAAACACAGCATATCAGAACAAGAGTGCCTCCTTCTGTATCGGAGGACATCATCTTGGTAAAGCGTGCCATGTACAGTACGAACATGGCACAAAGACGTCAGCGAAGAATCTTCGGACGTCTGGAAGCAAGTCAGCAGCATTGACTGTGCCAAGTCAATTCCAGGATCTGGCGACAGTTCCAAGACACAGGAGATGTTGATAGTAGGCCAGAACAAGGTTGTAAACGAACAACAACGCCACAACAGGGCCGATATCTGGCTTTAACAGCACGACGAAACAGGATGAAGTCTGCAAGACAACTATTCTCAGAGCTTGCAGCCACTTCAGGGGTGCAGGCAGTAGATAGATTGTGAAACATCTATGTTGTTATGATATCTTTGAATATAGATGTTCAGTTGTTTTGTTGTTTTGGGTGGTCAAGCATGGAGTTGTCCATGTTGTATTATTCTCAGTTATGGATTAAATTATTATTTTGTATAAAACGAACCCACATGATTTATTATATTACCGTGGTTGGTAACGCAGCAAGGTGTTAGTTTCTCTCGCCAAACTGTGTACCGGAGACTCAAGACACCTGGTATCTATGCCACTTGATCCAGTGTACAGAAGGGTCCGCTTACAGTGGAGTTAGCATTATCAAAATTGGACCCTGAACGAACGGAGGAACGTTCTCTTCAGAGATCAGTCCAGATTTAGTTTGCAAAATGATTATCGTCGCACATTAATCTGGAGAGAACCTCGATCACGATTTAATCCATGGAATATCGTAATAAGGGATCAGTTTGGTAAAGCTTTTAGCTTGAAGGAGTCTTCTTCCAGTTTCTTTAATTTTTTTTTATTTTTTTGTTGAATGTTGGTACGGGAAGACATCATGCTCAATGGTAGTATGAAGCTGCACGTCTCTGCTGGAGGTACTGTTACTGCATAGAGGCAAAGAAACGAGGTACTCTAATTAGCACGACTTTTCAGAGGCTCAGTCGGCCCAGACTTCATCTTCAAGGATCATAAGATGATAATACATGTGCGCATGGAATCAAATTGGTGGATAACTTTCTTGAAGGTGAAGAAATTCGCTGCATGAACTGGCAACCAAAATCCGCAGACATAAATCCTGTAGTCTTAAGGAGACGAGTAAGCCCGCGATCCTCCACAAAGGACATTTCCAGAGCTCCACACTGCTCTTTGTGGGGAATGGAACCAGCTGCCCGTAGAGCTCTTGAACCACCTTGGAAAGAACATGCTATGTCGTCGTAAGGTTGTGTAGCAGTAACTTCACCCCCCCCCCCCACAATTTTTTCTGCTAAAGAAGTGATCTATTTTCTAATTTTTTTGCTTGTCACTCTTTGCACGAAAAAAAATATTCTAATTTCACAAATTCTACTCTATTTGATTTTTGATTTGTTGTTTTAAGTCCACTTTATGCACAGTAAGGCTAATTGGGACTGGACCTACAGTTTAAAGTCGGATCCGAAGCACTTGTGCCTCCACCGGGTATCGAACCCGGGACCCCTTGATTACAAGGCGATGACGCTGCCACTGCGCCATGGGGGAGGCCCGATTCTACTCTATTGTATACCATATAACGTTTTGATTAATTTTTTAATTTTGGAAAAATCTGATAAACGAACTCTAAATCACGATATGGACAGTATTTTAACTCTAAATCACGATATGGACAGTATTTATGTGCAGAAAGTTCATGGTGGCCATCTTGGATTTTGGACGTCATGTATGGTCTGACACATTTTCCGGCAAAACACCTGTAGTAATACATGATTGCATGCCTCCAAATGAAAGCATCCTATATACAAATGTCTTCCCTTTGTGGAAGAACCCAACCAACTTAGAAATGGTAAAAATGACTCCTAAAGGTGTAAAGGGAAGATGGTCATTTTGCTTTGTTAATATCTTCACACAGGCCATATGCCACAATAGTAGGAATCAACAGAATATCACAGGCAGTAATTTCCCCCTTTATATGCCAGAATGTCAAGTAAAGTGTAAAATATGCTTAGAATCCTTGCAGAAATGGGCACGAAATAGTTTCACTAGATATATCTAAAAAAGAGTGTGATACATGAAAAAACTGTAAGAATTAATTTTGTTCCTTTTTTAATTCTGAACAAAACATGTATCTATAAAAAATTGTCAAAAATCACTCTTAAAGGTGTTATGATCGATTTTCTTTGTTAGTGCATGAAGCAGCAACCATCTTGGATTTATGACATCACACAGGCCATCTGCCACAATTGCAAGCAAAACACCTGGTAGTACATGATTCTGTACCACACTAGCAACGTATTACCGGTAGTCATATATTCCCTTCATTCAAAAACCCACGGACTATCAAATATTGACATATGCCCCTGGACTATATTTTCAAAATCTGAAAATTAAGAACTGTGTTTAAATTGTCTCGCATTATCAACTGCACATGATTAACCCCTCAGCAGACATGCTTCAATATCTAATGTGAGCAGGCGCTCAAGTACTTTGTAAACAAACACCAACAATTCACGTAAGAAACAATTGTTGTTAATGCAATAAAAGAAAGACCAACCAAAGAATTCAAAGCCGAAATAACAGTGATGAATAACTGGTATATGAAACCACTTTAATGCATAGCATAGAAATATCATCTAACATGTGGAACAGCCTGCCAGCAACTTAGCAGCCAATATAGATGGGCAAAAATATGTTCACATTTTCTTAATATTCTTTGCAATTGTTTCACTATGTTTAGAGAATTTGGACTGGGCTCGAGAACAGATTCAAGTAATTCCTATGGTAACGTTCTAGCATCATTTTACGATGCCTAAGGAAACTGTAGTAATAACTTAAGTACCATGGTTGTGCGGTCTAAGGCATTGGGCTTTGGGATCAGGCTACAGGAGGTGTCCAGGTTCGAGTATCCCATGAGAAAGCATAACAACCCTTCTCCTGAGATTTCGGCTTCTGTATGGGACCGTTGGCCACCCACCATCGTGAGGAAATTGAGGAGCTACAAGCGAGTAGCGTAAACCGGTCATGGAAACCTACAAAAATGACCGGGGGTTTGTTGTGCTGACCACATGTCACCCTGTCACTGGTTGGTTGATCTCCAACCTCTGCTGAGGAGTGAAACCGGAAGAGGGTAGGTAGGCCCTGGCCCTCACAGGCTGTTGCGCCATGGGGTTATGAGTAAGAATAATTTTGATTAATGCTCCCTCTAAACATGTAACATGCAAGGTAAGATTGGCTCTACAGTATGCACTTCCCAATCAACTACAAATAGCAGCCTTAGGTAGTTCTGCACGATAAATGCAATAAATTTAGAGTAATTTAGTTGGAATATTCTTAATGCAGATAGGATAACTCAAATACGAGTAGCATACTGAAAGTAATAAGCAACAATTATTAAAAAATCAGAATACATCAATACTCGCAAACAAAGTAATCATCGCGAAATACTGAATGTGTCAAGGTTGTGTGACGTCATTAGCTTTGATTGAGTGAGCGCAGGCGGTTGTTTCAAAATGGCTGACAGTGATGCTTCATTTCAACAACATGCTATGATTTAATTGCTTGTTCAAGAGGGAATTCCAGCTGCTGAAATTCAGAATAGACTTCAGTGTGTGTTTGGGAATGTATGTATGGGTGCTGGAAGTGTCAGAAGATAGATAAAACATTTTAAAGATGGAAACACAAGCATCGAAGATCAGCCTCGGAGCGGTCGCTCATGAACTGCCTAAACGGAATGCAACATGGAAAAAGTTGACATCATTAAAGAAAACAGACGGGTCACTGTGGATACAATTGCAGAAATACTTGAGATAAGAAAAAGTGCAGTGCAGGAAATGATCGTAAGATTAGGCTGTCAAAAAAATTGTTCCTGCTGGGTCACCATACTCAAATTACTACACCTACGGATGCAGGGTGTAGACATTCCTCTTGCTGGAAACACCCAACACTTGCCCATACCATCTTTGCCTCAACACCAAAATGCCATCGTTTTGAATGCATTTTACAATTTACAAAATTTAAACTAATTTGAAATTTAAAATTATCTGTACTGAATCTTATGAGAGCTCTCAATTATAATATGATTATTAATAAATTATTTGCCTTCACTATCTTGTTTCCATGGACATACTGGTTGCTGGTTTGTACTGGCAGTCTTTCTATCTACATCCGGCTGGGCTCAGCTATTTTCAAGAAGCTCAAAAACTCTAGAAGGCAGGGCTTTTGTCCAGAAGTGTTGTGCAATGGAAACTAATTAAGGTTAAAACATTAGTACACAAAATTTAGTAGTGCAAGCAGCACTTGCATTTGGTTGCATTATATCTTTGCAACTCATGTAAAATGTTATATTTCTTACTGATCTGCTGTTTGGAGGAGCCAGTGGAGTGCTGAAGGAACCAATCATGCATATCAAGATGCATGAAACTAACAAGCGATCAATCATTGTAAGACTGATAAAAATTTCCCTGATATCTGAAACAGCAATCCCTTCCCTTTTTACATGTAAACTTTAAAATAGCGCAACATGCAGGGCTCATTCATACTGCTTTTCCACTACTAGGTTAGTATAAATGTCTTACTATTTGAGAAAAAATCCCACTAACACAACTTTCAACTCAATTATATTTGTTTCTTTCCCATGATTTAATGCATGGAAGCTGCTGCTGCTGCTTTGTTTATTTTGCAAAGGGAAGCTGTAAAACGTAAGGTCCCATGCATATAGCACCATGCCATGAAGACACATTTAGGGGATGTGGTTATGTGGTTGGGGGAGGGATAGGGCCCCACACATTTTTGATCTCTGTCATTTTGGAGGTGATGTGATCAGTACCATGCATCTGCCACCTCCCCCCCCCCACTTTACGTGGGGACAAGGCTGGAAAAATTCCAACCTTAGATCACCCACCCTGGGAATCGAACCCAGTTCTCCCGCATGGCGGTCAGACGAAACGGAGGTTGTTGTCAACACTTTGTAAAAAAAATAGTAAAATTTACTTTGTGCATTTCACAGTACCATGAAGGACATAAAAGGTGTGGAAGTAGGGCTCCAATTTTGTCTTGCTTATTTGGAAAAAAAAATCTACATGTTGAAAATCTGTGATTGTGGTCATGCACAGACCAGGTTTGGCTCAACTCATCATTTAGATTTTACCATAATGAGGTTTCTTATATTTTTTGTTTGTTTTTAGTTGGGTTTTAAGTCCACTTTATGCACAGATAGGCTAATAAGGACTGGAGCTACAGTTTAAAGCGGGATCTGTACCACTGTGCAATGTGCCTCCTCCGGGTATCAAACCATGGAAATCTTGGTAACAAGGTGACGATGTTACAACTATGACATTGGGAGGCCCGGTTTTCTTACTAGAAAACTTAAGATTGTTAATTCCTTAAACTACACTGAATAAATTGAAATAACAAAAGTTGTCTTAAACAGTAGTAGCATGATGGCATATAAACTTCTATCTATCACAAATATCTGTTGTATCATTTGATAAAATGCCAGTATACACAAAATCAAAATGTACAGGGTGCTAATTTTTCCCTACTATGTTCGAGGTGGAATTAAGTACACCATGTAAAAAGACAACGAAAATGTAGACTGACAAATATCCTGGCTATTGTTTACAAACACTGGGCACAGTATTGGAGTGCTCATTGCAATGGTGAGCAAATTTATTTGTTAAACTTAGTGAATACAGAAGTGTGGTCGGTACAAATGGTAAGATAAAACTTTTAAATTTACAATCCTAAATGCAAAATTATGTTCTCTTGTTTCATTTTCTATGTTGTTTCTTCTTGTCTGAGACTAGTTATTTATTTAAAGTGGCATTATTTATAGCTCACAGAAAAGCCCTGCTCTTCATACACTTTATAATACATTTGATTATGGACTGTACTATCACTTTGACATAAGGGATTAAACATCACAAGTAGTGGAGGGCTTGGGTAAGTGAAGTGTGTATTTGTATTTCCTTGACTTACAGTGAGCCTCACGATCAATTTTATTGCAGAACAGCAGCCAGCGTGCCAGGTGGCGAGAGTGCATCTGCCGACATTTATACTCACAGCCCACCCTTCAAATTCAAATTCAAATTCAAATTCAAATTCTTTATTTACGTGGGCGAGGTTCAGCCTGAGGCTGTTCTGCCACCTAACCCGTGTCATCGATTACATTTAAATTTACATTTCTTATACATATGTTATTACAGTATTAATACAGTGTGCAATAAACTGTATGATTTAGTTACAAAATCTATTGATAAAATAATTGTAATAAATGTATGAATAAAATGATACAAAAATTGTGAAAAGACAACTACATAAAAATAAAATAAAATGAATGAAAAATAAATAAAAATAAAAACATGTAGACAAAATACATAACATAAACATACAAGTTACATCATAGTATTTGAACACAATCTCTGCTCTGCCAAAAGAAAATTCTTTACTTCATTTCGGAAAGATTCTATTTTAGATATGCTCGACATGCTCTTAGGTAGGGCACTCCATATTTTTGCTGCAAAATATGAAAACGACGACTGATATGCCTGTGTGTTGCAGAGTGGAAGGTTAAATTTGAAATTATTTCTTGTATGGTGGCTGTGAATACTGGTGCGAGGGATCAACATGTCTGCCAGATACGACGGCTTGCCAGATGTAATAATTTTATGTATAAGGCAATATGTATGCAGTAGCCGCCTACGGTACATATTGAGGATATTCTTATTATTTATGGAAGGTAAAATATGTTCACGTCTCGGGATGCAAAATATGAACCGCATGCACGCATTTTGGCATTTTTGAATCTTTGCTTGTAAAGTTTTATTTATTCTACCAGAGTACACTACGTCACAATAGTCGAGAAATGGATATATAAGTGTTTCAACTAATCGCTGCTTGATTTCTGAAGATAATAGTTTGTTAAATTTAAACAAGAATCTAAGTGTTCCAAATGATTTATTGATTTGGCGGCTAATATGCTCATTCCATGATAAAAGGGGGTCAAATATCAGTCCAAGACTTTTAACTACTTGAGCTCTAGGTATGACATCATCATTTATTGTAATTGTTGTATTAGTGTGCTCGACCGAACCAATAGCATTTCGAGTTCCAATAAATGTATAACATGACTTATTAGCATTAATTTTAAGGCCATTTGCATCACACCATGTTTTTATCGCACCCAAATCATTACTTATGTATTCAATACTTATGGCAATTTCTGTTGGATTGAATGATTTGGTTAGTTGAGTGTCATCAGCATATGAATGTACGTTACAGTATTTGACAACTGAGGGTAGGTCTGCAATATAAATCGTAAACAATAAGGGACCTAGTATAGATCCTTGTGGAACACCAGATGAAATATATAAATTATTAGATAATAAAGTAGGCGACAGTTTTACACGTTGATTTCGGTTACTTAGATATGAAAAATACCAGTTAAGGGTAGATTGTGAAAAACTGTAATATTTCAGTTTACTGAGCAGTAATTTATGTTGTACCGTATCAAATGCTTTGGACAGGTCCAATAATATTAATGCAGTGAGGAATTTCTTATCCATAGCCTGGAGGATGTCATTTGTGACTTTCAGCAAAGCCGTAGCAGTGCTGTGTGCCGGCCGAAATCCTGACTGTGAGGGTGGAAGAATATTGTTTTGGGCAATGAAGCTAAATGTCTGTTTATAGATTATTTTTTCTAGTAGTTTTGAACACACAGGCAGAACACTAATAGGTCGAAGGTCGTTTACATTAGTTGGTCGGGTCGTCTTAGGGAGTGGTGTTATCAAAGCTTCTTTCCATTTCCTGGGAAATACGGATTTCTCGAGCGAAAAGTTAATAATATGTGTGATAATAGGCAAAATAAAAGGTAGCGATAACTTCAGCATTGTTGTTGATATTCCATCTACACCAATAGCAGTAGACTTGATTTCGTACAAACATTTTCTTACAGTATAGCCATCCACTTTTTTAAAAGCAAATTCGGGAAGCATATTATTAAACTTTTGGTTACTAAATTTTAAACATTCTTGAGATATCAGACGTTGGTCGATATTTAGACTATCAATTGAATTAATAAAGTGTTCATTTATCTCGTTCGCATTGTCAAACGTGGAGGGAAGATCATTTTTATTTGAGCCAATGCCTACAGATTTCAGCTGCTTCCATAAATGCTTTGGTTGTCTTGGTGTTTTATTGATGTTATGCTCAAAATAACACTTTTTTTCTTGCCGAATAACGGATGTCGTGAAATTTCTCAATTCTTTGTATTCTTTCCATGCAGATTCAGTTCCGATTCGCTTGAATTTACGAAACGCATTGTCCCTTAGTTTCATCAACAGCTTCACATTTGATGTAATCCACGGCATACGTTTGTTACGAACTCGTGTTTTACGAACTGGCGCGTGCTTGTCAAAGAGATCAAGTAAGTTGACATTGAAATACTCTACTTTCATATCCAAGTCATCGATGTTATATATTTTTCCCCAGTTAATTTTTTCTGCATCCTTCACGAATTTATCATAATCAATATCACCGTATTTTCTGTGGTATATAATTCTGTTCACGCTTTCTGGTTTGGTATACGCAAGTACAACGTGGGTCATTCTATGATCGCTATTGCTGACTGGCTCACCGACCCCATGTTGGATTATATTTTGCGTGTTGCTGACAAACGTCAGATCAATTAATGACTTAGTCGTGGAGGTTATTCTGGTCGGTTTATTGATTATTTGCGTTAATTGAAATTGATTAAACAAATTTTGAATGTAAACGACGTCAGCACAGTCTGGATGTAAGAAATTAATGTTGAAATCTCCAGCTATAACAAGGTCATTAACTAAGGGATACATTTCGGTCAATATATCTTCTAAAATTGACAGCTGTGTATATGGAATACGCTTAGGCCTGTATACGGCACAAATACCGAGACGTTCCTTTTTTATTTCAACCGTAGCTGCAAGGTACTCAACGTCAAACTCTCCTTCGATTTCGAAAGACAACGGATGCAGTTTTAGTCCCTCCCGTGCGTATATGCAGACACCCCCACCCATCCTGTAATGGCGATCAGAGCGTATTAAGTCATAACCTGGAATTTTCAATGCATTATCCGTTATATTGCAAGTTAACCACGTTTCTGTTATAACAAGAATGTCAATTTGTTTCTCTGTAATTTCGATGCATATTTCCTGAAGTTTGGGGAATAATGACCTGACGTTTACATTTGCTATTTTGAGACCCAGGGAGCAGTCGGTTCTTTTGTCCTCGGCGAGAGGATGACGGAGGACATGCCCTAGAGCAGTGGAGTTCATTTCAAGGGGGGTGGTAGGTTCTGGTAGAGGCATAACGGTAGAAGTAACTTCTGGAGGGTTGCAGAGCAGAGAGAGGTTGCAAACTCACTACATTTATCAGCAGATGCATAAAGGTTACAAATACAAATAAAAGTTTTCTGCTTTTTACGGTACTTTTGATCAATAGAAACTTATGAATATGTTTTTTTGATTTACTAACAATTAAACTTTGCTTATGTACAAGAACGTATCTCACATTTACGAAACTAAACTGTAAAATTATGCAGTTGCGATTAAAATAATGAAAGTAGTAAACAATAATAAAAGAAGCAAAACACGTATATATCAAAGAAAAGAGAAACTTAAACATTTAGAAGCTACAACTTAAGACTAAATGTGTTCCCGATAAATAAAAATTATGAGTAATGTGAAATTTAAATTTTATGTTATGAAAGGTAAAAGATTTTAAAAAATGATAAAGTTTACGGATCACTCACATCTTCCCGGTAAGCGTTCAAAGTTCATCTAATTGCTTTCTGCAAGTGATGAAGTGCTTCACGTTTCCAATGTTTATTACGATATTCCCATCTTGGGTCCAACAGTTCTTGTAATGGTATTTGCTCGTCGCCAGTTTCAGAAGCTCGAGACGTGCGCGGCAGAGATCTTCTGTGATGGTGATATTAGAACCCTTCAGTTTCCTTTTATTTCGAAACACACTTGCTCTCGCACGGTAACTAGTAAACTTAACAAGAATGGCTCTTGGCTTACCTCCGTTCTTATGTCCTCCTACCCTGTGGCTTCTGCAAATATCACCATGCTGGATTTTGATGCCCAGTTGCTCTTCAAACAAGGCGGTTGCTTTGTTATCGGTATTCTCGTTGGAAGTTTCGGGAATACCGAATATCCGGATGGAGTTCCTCCTCTGGTACTGCTCTAAGTCGTCCAATTTGTCCCTGAGCCCTCGAAGTTCCTCATCCTTCTTCTTCAGTTCATCCTTCATGCTGTGCATTTCTTCAACGTTAAAGTTTAGTGTTTCCTCCAGACTTTGAAGCACTGATTTTGTCACTGCCTCGACTATCGAGTCCACCATAATTTTCATCATTTCAGGTGCCTGCACAGCAATCTTCACTTCTTCACAAACACGTTTCACAAATTCTACGTTGTTGAAGTTGGAAACACTGCTTACGCTGTTCGGTGATCCCTGGTTCTTTCCAGATTTCTTCGGTGCCATACTGAACGGTGAATGGACACTTTAGCATTCAGATAGCTGATGTCCAGTTTGCACGTGTTTGTTGATTGATTGACTTGCTTTATTTTACTTTGCTTTCTGTGCCACTTTTGTCTAATGGGGATGAGTAATGGATGACATGATGAAACTGATGAATGGACACTCACAAACATCCATGCCCAGGCCAGGATTCAAACCCGGGATGTTACAGGGTGCTAACTGGGAAGAATTTCTGTCCTCAGGAAGGCGGGGCTTAAGCTGGCATGGTTGCTGCTGCTCCTGACTCATATGTTTGTCGCGGTCGGAAGAGAACCAAAAAAATAGACTCCGGTCTTGTTTCAACAATGCTTGAAGGGAGGTGTAACAAAACGAGTTTCATTTTAAATGTGTAAACTAACAATTAAGTTCACAAACAATATGGTATACTGTTGGATATTACTTCCATTAGAAGCAGCGAAGTTAAAGATAAAAGAGGAATGTCTGGCAACACTAGATTCGGCAGCATCCGCAAAGCTGGGCACGTGCATCCCACTTGCCTGTAATGTTAAAGCATACACGTAATACTTTGCATTGTGATTTACATAATTATTTTGCTCTTTTCCTTTCACCAAGTTGTTTGATATGCTTTTCAAAATGTGCACAGATATTGTGACCATGGTAATGAGCAATATTCTCGAATGCATTTGTATTTGCAAATTCTGTCGTACACATACCCTAAAATGATTTTTTAGTGAAAGAAAAAGAATAATAAGAATAAAATATGACATTCGGCAGACTAAAATCTACAGCTTATTGCAAAGTATGATTGAATGAGTGGCGCAACCACAGTGGGGTCAGTGAGCATTGCCCCTTAACCTAAGATGGAAATAATTTATCAAGAGAATTGTCGAAAGGGGGAAAACATTAAAGTAAGAAGTAGGACTAACAAAATCTAAGAGTACCCTCACAAAAAAATGATATTCAAGATGGAATTAGTTTTAGGGACAATTACGTCGAATATCGACTGTCGTCTTGAACTCATATGACTGTCTCTTTCATATGTGTATATGCTACGTGATTTGTACCAGTTACTGAATGAGGACAAACTCATACAGCAACAAGTTTCAAAATTTATACAAGCATTTTTAATTTCTCTTCATAGTTTTTATTATATATATCATCTTCTACCGTGCGTCCATTTCGATCTGCAGCCGAGAGATCGGGAGAAGCGTGGCGGGCGGCACTGACGGAGATGCCGACATTTGCGGACTGAAATGCCCGCTTATTTTTATGGACATATGCAGACATTTATATAAATATTGCAAAACGAGCACTAACCTGTGTTATAAGAGTATGGTTTTAATTTTAGTAGCTTAGTGACTGTATGTGCCGATGATTTTGACACGCCCACCTCTTGTGAAACACGGCATAGAGGTTTGTTTGGAGAACGTTCTAACGCTGCACCAATATCATCGAGTTTTGCTTCGGTTAGAATCCATCGTTTTTGCTTAGGTGTTTTAAAATTTAACGATACAGTTTCTCGTAATTTAAGGACAAGATGTCTAACCGTATCTCTGTGTGGAGTTGAAACGCATGGGAATTTCTGTACAAATTACCTACACACGTCTCGACACGAGTTTGTTTTCACGTAGGTACGTGTCATACATAAAAAAAATCTTTGTTCTAACGTGAATCTTGCGGCTGGCATTCCAATCGTCTCACTGACACGTCACACATACACACTACAATAACACAAACAAGTAACTGCAAGTAACCAAGAATAACACTCTTGCGCACAGTACGAAATTAACACGCTCTTGGTTTACATTGCTCGCCACTATATTTACAACTCTGTCTTCATCTAGTCGCGAAGGAACAAAAAACTCAAGCTCGGAGATTTCGGATTGCAAGGAAGCTCACGAACACTATTGACTTTTAACGGTTTCTTCTACAGCGTAATCTTGATACAGTGTTGCACATCCAAAACCTTCAAACGATCCCCATCGGCACAAAACTCTTTCAAGGATATAAACTTAAGCAGGACGTTACTGGTCAAAACTATGATTAAAATGTTTTATTATCTGTGGCTCTTAACATCGTTTCTAAAGCGTATTTTTTTGTGTATATAAGAGCAGAACTTGGATGAATTACAGAAGAACTTTTGCGTGTTATAACACAGGTTAGTGATCGTTTTGCAATATTTATATAAATGTCTGCATATGTCTATAAAAATAAGCGGGCATTACAGGCCGCAAATGTCGGCATTTCCGTCAGCGCCGCCCGCCACGCTTCTCCCGATCTCTCGGCTGCAGATCGAAATGAACGCACGGTATTTCTCATATAAATTCTGTGTGTTTGGTAGTTTCATATTTACGTATTTAGTTTTCTGGTAGGCAATTCTTGATTTTCCATTAGAATTTTTTGCTTTTAAATATAATTCTCTATATGCATGCTTACCGATTTTTATCCGCTATGACAGATACTGGCACTTGTGCCCCCAAGGGCATCCGCAGAGAGCAAAAATTCAAAATTTACACTAATAACTCTGTAATGCGGATGCTTTTGTGAACTAGTTTTCCCTATCAATGGTAATAAAAACACTAATAACAATGTTAATAATAATACTAATTGCAATGTAAATAACAATGTACGTGCATATAGGACCATGCCGTGATGGCACATTTAGGAAAAGTGGGTACAAGGCCTCACATATTCTCGATCTCGGTCATTTTGGAAGTGATGTGATCAACACCTATTATTTCTAATTATAATTTAATATAATTTATCTCAGGCATAAATTGATTTGAGGCCAGGTTAGCCCCAGGGTTGCTTTATGCAGTTACAAGGCAGGAAAAATTCCGACCTTAGGTCACCCACCCTGGGAGTAGAACCTGGGTCCCCCATGTGGCAGTCAGATACCCTACCTGCCTGCAAAAAAAAAAAAAGTCATAAACCGGGTGTTTCAACCCCCCCCCCCCCCCCAATTCATCACAGACAATAAATCACACCCCGGCAACTGTTTGATAGATCTCGTTTCGTTGATTTGTGAAATATTAAATATCAATATACACTTCTGGATGCAATATTTATTAATTTCTTGACGACATTATACGACAGTGGCGAACAAGGGGAATGATTTTAAAAATACCCCAGTGGACGGATCTTTATAATGTTAAAAAAAAGTGAGGATACTTCTAAGTTTCCATGTTATTGACGATCAAACATAAGTGTTGTGCGACTTTCAGCACTTGCACTTGCGTATGAATATATGAAGGAAACTTATCTTTCTAAGTCTTTTGGGAAACGGAAGAAACTTATGTGTTTTCAGTGTTCATCTTTTCTCTCTCCACTGATCTTGCAATTTATTGCAGAACATCAAGTCCACCCTCTTCTCGGTATTGTGCAGCTTCAAACAACACTTTCACAGCAGCAACTAACTTTGAATAGTGCACCTGCCAAACATTGGGGAAACCTGCTTCTGCTAGGTACAAAACCCTCTGGCGATGTGCTAACCACTCTGCTACGAGTGGGGGGAGGGGGGGCTTCACCTCTTTGAGAGTGTTAAGGTGTTAACAAGTGTTTTAGATTGTTTTCTTTTAGTTTACGTATTACTTGCTGCTTTTCTGCAGTCTAATAATACATAAAATTTAAACCAATGCATTTTTATGCACGACTCTTACATCATTACAAATTCTTGTAGGTACATTAGGTGTTTTGCAGCAGAATTCCCAGATGTTCGTGTTTCACACAGAGTGTGTGTTTGGATACTTGTGAACAAATTTAGGGAAACAGGGTCTGTTCTTGATAACAAGCAAATGGTAAAACGCTGTGTGCTTACTGAGGAGAAATTAGACAACGTTGGAGCACAATTGGAACATACTCTTCAAAAATCCCTCTGGCTCCTGTCACAATAATTCTAAGTCGAGCTACCAAGCTTTTAAACCTGACGCCATACATTAACGGAGTTGAAAGAAAACATCAGCAGAGAAATTGGAGTAATTTCGGAAGAGGAACTGATACATAAGGAACTGATTTCATAAAAAAAAAAATGCCATAAATGTGTGGTAGCAGGACCAACATTTCTAACAACTCTTGTAACAAGGTATGTGCTCATTTTAATTGCAACTGTCCATGGTGTGCTCGCCGCCGCTTCATGAACAACTCAACCATGGAAGGCACTGTAGATCCCCCCATCTCTCCCCCCTTATGTGTGTGTGTGACAGAGAAAGAGAGAGTGAGTGCATGTGTCCTGTACATGTGAATATTTCCAAGTTCAGTAATATGTCCAAAATTTCTTCCCGTCTTGAATAATTTGAAATATGTTTTATATAACAAGTGGGAAAAGCTGAACAATCCTTTCATCATTCACTCTAGGCTACAAAATAGACGAATTGAATATTTTATGTTGTAAATATTTAAACTGAAATAAAAGATTTCATTTAGTATGGCATCAATTTTCTACATGCTGCTTTCCAAACTGACAGAAATATGACACTGAACTGGAAAAACTTACCCTTCCGAACCTCATTATTCTATCATGCAAACTATAAGAAGCTTCTGATACTTCCAAATTATGCACTAGGTTAAGCACAACACTTCGCACTACATACCACTAATAAAACCCGTACTATTCCTGTGGATGATTTCAGGTGTGTGTCATCACAATACATAATTACACCAGAGAACACGGAGTTGTTCGCTGTTGCTTCTTCATAGTGATGACGATAATTAGCGTGCGAGTCCCACGAGTGCATTGTGGCTAAGGACTCACAACTTTCCTCAACAGCGTTCACTCCAGTTTGACTTCCGGCTATTTCAAAGTCCTGGAAGTCTTCCGTATGAAAACTAGCAGGCTCCAGGTCTTTGATTTCTTCAAGAAGCACATCTATTTCGTCCGTGTCGTACAAATCCGACGCAGAAGTTATATAACGGCCTGGCACCTTGTCGCTGCTACCACAATCACGATTGTGGCCCTCCTGGTCCAGCGACTTGGGCATGCTGTGTCAGGATTCAACTCAATCCGGAGCCACTTGGCGAAGGAGGCCAATGTCACTCCGCACAGAAATGCATAGTTCACAATAGCTGCAGCTTCTTGGTTCGCCAGAGGTACACAACCAGCTTACACAGGACACTGTCTGATGTGGAAAACAGGTTGAGTTCCACAGCTCTTGCCATGAAAACATCCATCTTGCATATGCTAAATGCAATTTTCAGGTAGGCAGCATTTTAACCTACAAAAGAAACATTGAACATTAGCAACAGGCTTTAAATTCAGAACACTCAATAATATTAAAGCAGATTTTTTGCACTCCTATTATAACTGCAAAACAAATACAAATATCTTACTAGTTTTCAGATTTTTGAGAGTAGATATGTGCAAGTATTTATATTCTGTTTTTCTGGAAACGTACAAACCCTGAAACATTCCTAGATATTGACCCTTCCCCCAGAAATATGGGGTTTACATGAGGCACAACATTATTATTTATTATCTCAATACGGTTACAATTAAGCCATGCAACATTTCATTTAGAACAATATTAATACAAATAATGGTTTGATGATCTGGAATTCCTTTTTATGTACATATTTTTGCCCATACAAAATTTCCATCTGTAAGAAATCTGTTTGATTTTAAAAATGGGAGCATGTCAGTCTATTTGTGTCTGTCATGCAATGTGGATAATTAATTGATTTGATTTATTTTACTTCACTCTTCTGCTACTTTTGGCTAATCGCAAAGATGGTGGTTAGTGATGACATGATGAAATTGATGAAGGGACACTCACAAAGAACACTCATGCAGAGACTTGGATTCGAACCTGGAAATATGGGGATAAGTCTGTTAACTTTAACAAAATAGAAGACAGGACACTAACAAGATAAAAATAAGTCTGTTAAAACTTCCCAAATCAATTGATAAAACTAATACTGGACAGTTATGTTATGTAACAACAACTGTTTCTGAGGATAAAATCTCCATACCATACTTAAAAGCTGAGGCTGTAAAGGGGCACTCGGTACACATATGGCCAAAACACAGGACAACACGACCACACAGAGATGTATACTTGCTGCGGGTCTAGGTGCCAGAGTCCCATTGGCCTGTAAGAAGCAGTTACTGGGTTACGTTACATGAGGACTATTGGGTGTCTTCTCAGGACACCCTACACCCAATTAAAAAAAAATCTGAAAATGGCACTTTACATACTTTATGTCTTGAAACAGGTGACAGTCCTCATCTTCCTTACATATCTATTTTTCATTTTTTAAGTTTCTACATAATGAACCGTTCAAAGAAAGTACATATTATTTTAGCAAGTAAAAAATAAGTTACATCACCATACAAGTCAAAAGAGGAACAATTTCTACTGATACTACAAGGGAGAGTCAAATGTAAAACTTGTAAGTTCAACAAAAATTACAGGACAGACTGTAAACAGCTCAAATTTACATGAAGTAGCAACTGTTATTTACGAAACATCATCCAGACTGCAACACTGATCAAGTGAGCTTCACAAGAAAATTTTTATCAATTTAAAGATGGTGCCTCCTGCATAAACTTGCACCAGCAAAGAGCGGTGGATTCTTGCCCTCTGGAAGCCTAAAGCTTATATACATTCTACAGCAATGAAAATTCAATGTCTCTATGCATGTTTACCATGTCAGCAAGTTTACAAATAGAGGAGGAAGTTCAACAATGGCCTCAGTCTGCACACAGATGAGTGGTGGCTCGTAAGTAGAACTCAAGACTTTTAGGTTCTAAAAATCCTAAAATAGGTCCTGAAAATCTAAAGTTTGGCTCGAAAAATGCTGATTAGGTAGTCACTGGCAATGAATACTCACTATAGTGCATAACGTTGTGTGTGTTGCCTAACCCTATGGTGTTGACAGAACTTACATTGGAAATCCACTCTTTGCCGTATATTAGGCAACAATCTTATTTTCATGTTATCCACAGTTAAACTCCGTAATTTTGTCTGTGAGGATCATCACATATGCTGGAAATATTTTTTAACAAAAACATAGTCAGTGGTGCAAACTTCAATGTTGAAATCTTAGTTTGCAAGGCGTGAATGTCACGTGATTTGAATGTCACAAAGCACCAAAGTGATGCGAAAGTGAGCAAGACCACATAGATCAGACCACTTTGGATTTTACACGTAATAGTGGCACCATATATTTTGCTTTGTTTAGAGCTTTGAAAAATCACCATCCGCTTGGAGGAAGGGAAATCAACAGAGAGTACGTTTCAAACACGTTCTTCATTGAATTTTTTCGTGACCAAACAAAGCAAATGCCTGTGTGACATAAAAATCCTGTAAAACCTTTAAAAATATATAAAAACCTAAAAAGAGGCTCGATTTAGGTGCATGCTTCTAAAATAGGTTCTAACAAGCAAAATAGTTTTTTAGGCACTATAAAACTTCATCAGTTGTAGAGTTTTTTTTAACAAAATGCTGACATAACTTATTTCTTACAAACCTGTAAAGGAAAAATATAGGTTAAAACCTAAAATCTGAGGTCTACTCATAACTGAATGCACACAGATATTCTTCTTATTGAAGTATACAAGCACTAACTCAAGACTTGAAAATATATGTGGATCAGCAATGGGTCTATCCAAAATAGCAGCGAACTTTTACAACACACTACATGCAGAAACCTGCTTATTAAAAAAACAAAAACAAATTACGGTTTTCATTTAACTCATGTTCTAAAAACTTTGTGTAATTAGGGATGGATG
This sequence comes from Lepisma saccharinum, assembly GCF_977018435.1. Taxonomy (NCBI): domain Eukaryota; kingdom Metazoa; phylum Arthropoda; class Insecta; order Zygentoma; family Lepismatidae; genus Lepisma; species Lepisma saccharinum. Next base: position 55,856,171 of record NC_139245.1, read on the forward strand.
AAATGGAAATTCTGTATTAACACTGTTGAATGAGGCTAAATTTTTGCCATACTTTTATTCTGGCTCATTTTTCATGTTTAAGTTAAACTGTTTCTGGCTTTTGTGAACATAATGATGCTGGTTTTATTGGTAATATAAATTACATTTGGTAACAGTTCGTTATATTGGAGACACATTAAAATAGGATATTTCGCATGGTTCGTAGTACTTACCAATTGTGTATTGCGGAACATAGTTCAAGGTGCCATTATGCTTTTTACACGAAAACGAACACAATTTTTCACATGCAGAGTGATTTTTTTTATTCCTATCTTCGCTTCTGTAATACACAATATGGCGGTCACATTTTGACTCACGTGGTGGGTATGTACTGTTTCCAACCTTCTACACCGAAAAATACCTATTATCGTGTTCGTCACGTGTGAAAATTTTACATTATGCACGGGTAGCTGACATATAGCCCGGGTAGCTGACATATAGCCCGGGTAGCTGACGGATAGCCCCACGAACCATTTTCGATAAGGTTGTTGGAAACACTGACAGGGGCTTAAGTCATAAAACGTACGCAGCATGCAGTTCATGTAGCGAAAGCAATGGCATTTGGGCGTCGGTGAGATATTTCTGTTGAAAAATACATGATTTCCCGGTCAAATATATTCGACGATGAAAGAAAATACCTCGACAAACGTTGGAAAGTTTGGGGAAACTCATTTCCGTAAGTAGTTTCTTCTGTAAAAATGAAGAAATGTGTCTCCGATATAACGAACTGTTACCTTACATTTTTAAGTTTTTGGTCATACATAGGGCATTTTAAACATTTCACCACATATTGTTTAATAAAACCAAGTTTATGGTGGTAATGCAAACCACAATTCTTTGCACTCCTTTCCAACAGTTGGTGACTAATCCATTTCAAGTCCGTCCGTCCTTCTAACTTACCTGAGATAATGCTGAAATGGGAGGCCAGAAACTGATATTTTAAATTTTTTTCTGCATTTGTGAAGTATATTTTATTTATTTTACCCCTCTCAAGGTAAGTCAAACAAAGATTAAATGTTGAATATTAAAATTACCATTTCACTATCTTCAAAAATAGCAGCCAATGAAAAACAAAATTCAAAATTAGTTTCCATGTACAGTGTGTTTTCAAAGTTTTGCAGCACTCTAAAAAGGTCTAACTTTAAAGTAATAGGTGCATTACAAGGAAATATTGCTTTTTACATAGAGGAAAATTTAAAATTTTGTTCTGTCCACACTGCTGAATGACATGTGTGCAGGTGATCACGCGATCACTTGATTCCAAGATGGTGTCGATGCAGCAAAAAGCTCAGTGTGTGTTGTTTTGGTGCAGAGAAGGTTCCAAACAACGTCTTGAAAAACACCTCCAGCAGAGACAAGTATCCAGAGATGATACGAAAAGTTTAAGGCTACAGGAAGCATAGCATATTTGCCATGTAGTGGGAGGTCAAGAACAAGTGACGATGTGGTGAATGCATTGAGAGTGTGCAACGGAGTCCAATTAAATCTCTTAAACGAAGATCCTTGGAAGTGGGAGTGGCAAGGTCTAAGTTACACAGTGAAAGCCCTACAAGTTGAGGTTTGTGTACGATCTGAAAGAAGAGGACTGTGACACAAAAGAGGAATTTTGTGAATTAATGTTAACCTGATTAAATAGTGATGGTGGTGATGTCCTTCAGTCTCTCATTATTTTATCTGATGAGGCCACATTGCATGTTTCGGGAAAAGTGAATAGACACAATTACCGAACTTGCGGGGTTGAGAATCCATGAGTTCGACATACGTGGGATAACCCCAAGGTCAATCTGTGGTGAGCAGTTTCCATGGACCACCTCATTGGTCCCTTCTTCTTCGGGGAGGATGCACTGAATGACGGCAGCTACCTGAACCCTGAACATGTTACAGACATTCCTTGTACTGGAACTTGAGAGGTTAGACATCATCAATGAGGTCCACTTTCAAGAAAATAGTGTCTCTCTCCCCTTCTCTCTCTCTCTCTCTCTCTCTCTCTCTCTCTCTCTCTCTCTCTCTCTCTCTCTCTCACTCTATGCCCTTGAAGTTCACGAGTTTCTTGATGGTTTAATTTTGGGAGAGATGGATTGGCTGCAGAGGACCCACCCATTGGCCTGCAAGGTCACCAGACCTTACGCTTTGCGATTACTGGCTGTGGGGACATGTCAATACCCAGGTATATGCACAGAAACCAGCAGATCTCAACATTTCGGACAAACACCGTCAGAACGCAACTCTCGGATACAAACGACGATTGTAAAGGTGTTTGAACGTGAATGGTGCCCAGCTGGACATCTGGCGATAAACCAAACCACATCAAATATTAATTATAAAGTTTCCCCTGTTTAACAAACAATATTTTCTTGTAATAAACCTATTACTTTTAAAAGTTCTAGGTTTCTAAAATCCTGCAGGGCTTTTAAAACACACTGTATGTGAAGTAAAAATGTAAAAATACACACACCAAATTGGTAGTGTGTAAAATTTCCTAAAAAAAAGAAGTTAGTGCAATTTCTTCAGCTTTACATGGGAAATTCATTGTGAACTTTTTTGAAAATTGATGAAGTTGTCAAATGTATTATGTCAAATGAACATGAATATGGTCACTGATATTCAACTACACATTGAATACATAGCCACCATTTTGTAAAGTGGCTTCCCATCCTAATGGACACATGTAGTGCCACATCCAAAAATTTTAATTCATTCATTCACTCAAAAACTGTCTGTGTAAAAAATGTACATATTTCTTTAATTTATTCAAAAACATATTTTACTCAAAACATTTGGATGAAATCACATGCAAAAAAAAAAAAAAAAAAAAAAAAAGTAAAGTAAAGTGCTCCCCTGTGCATAGCACCACGCCATGAAGGCGTATAGGGGGTGTGGGGGTAACGTAAAGGCGTAAAAATCACGCATCAAGACGATGCTTATCACTTTCTTTGACAGTGATGGCATGATGCACAAGGAATTCCTGCCGGAGGGAACAACAATTTTTCCGCCTTGGCCTTCTTTCGACGGGGTGGTGCAGGATAACGCCATTCCATGCTTTGGCGTTTTGTTTCGTTTCAGGGTCGTACCTCACACACCAGCTCTCATCCTCTGTAGTAATGCATTGCAAGAAATTTGGATCTGAATCTCCAGATTTGTTTCTCTTCCCAAGCCTCAAAATCGCTTTGAAAGGTCAGAGATTTGAGAATATTCCGGACATCCAAAGGAACATGACGAGGGTCTTGAACACCATCCCGAAAGAAGACTTTTCTAAAAGTTTCCAGGACATGTACAGCCATTCTCAACGGTGCATACCCATGGGAGGGGACTACTTCGAAGGACAGTAAGGTAGGTTTCATTAAGAATTAGTCAACTTCCGATATTCACGATCATTCACCGAACTTTATTGTCAGAGGTTGTATGTCACTGATATATTCTTTTGTGAAAGAACATGTAATTTTAGTGTTATTGCACCTTGTTTGTAATGTATATCTCTTGCTTAATGTTTGTTTTTTTGTTTAATGATTCCTTGCTAACTTGTATCCGCACGTAGACCTTGCTTTCCCTGAAATCGCAGAAAATATCATGGTGGGCCACATCAATATTAACCGCCTAAAGAACAAAATAGATGAAATTGCAGCTTCACATATAACAAACTACACGTGTGTTGCAATCACCGAGACTTGGCTAGATGATTCCATTCCAGACAGACACATTGAAATTGAAGGGTTCAAAATGTATAGACTTGATCAAGACTATCCTAAGCAAGGGGGAGGTATTATTGTTTATGTAAAAACAGCTGTAATATCGGAACTTATATATTCTGTGTCGGATGTAGATATTGAAGGATTGTCTTTAAACCTCAAACGGAACAACAAACCTTTAATTCTAGGATGCGTATATAGGCATCCATCACTTTTAATGAAAAACTAGAAAACACTTTGCAATCATTTACGGCTTGCCACGCTTCGGTTCTCGTTGGGGATACAAATCATGACTTCATGAAACCAACTGCAGCGGACAATGCATTTTTCGATACGATGGAATCAGCGGGGTACAAGCAGCTCATTCGCCTGTCGACACGCATGACCGATATGTGTGGAAGTCTCATAGACCACATTTTTACCAACAAGAAAGAATTGCATGATAAATTTGCCATAGTAATGCATGATTTAAGCGATCATTTTCTGATATACACCTTAATTAACCTAAGGCCAAAAAGATCTCCCAGAATACTTGTAACAAGGCATTCATTTACACAATTCCCTGAACAACAGTTCGTTGAACATTGTTCGTATCTACCCTTTCACAAAACAACAACGATGCCCGATATAAACAATAAGGTAACATATTTGCAGTCATTAATAAGCTCTTGATGTCTATGTGCCAATAAAAAACTTTTGTGTTAGGGGCAACAAGTGTCCCTTTGTCACTGGCGGTCTTCTTAGATTGATATCACTCAAGAACCAGATGTTTAAGTGTGCCCGTAGTTCAAATAATAATAATTACATGTGGGAACAATATAAGATCTTAAGGAACTACGTAACAAAAACAGTAAAAGATGCGAAAAGAAATTATATCCTTACGCAGATCTATTCCGATAATTATTCAGGCAATAACAAATTCAAGGTTTTGTGGTTCTTAACTGGAAATTATAACAAAAGCCAATCCATCGCATCTATTGAACATAACAAGGAAGCAATTATGGAAGATGCGAGGATGTCGAACATCCTCAATGAACACTTTGCTAACGTCGGTAAGTCAATATCCAACACATTCACTAACGATTTAAGGACGAAGAAAAATGAAAGTCACAAACAAAATGAAAACTACGCTAATTATCAAGAAACCGGCTTCAGTTTTAAGCCTGTCTCACGTGATGACGTTATGAAAATTCTTCAAAAACTTAACCTCAGAAAAGGTCCAGAGTTCGATGAAATAAGTAATCGCATACTATATCTACTCGCCCCATGGATTGTCGAACCTCTCACAGATATGATTAATTCATCCTTAAAAAGCTGAATCTTTCCTAATACTTGGAAACATGCAAGGGTCACACCTATATTTAAAGGGGGTCCCCAACGCAAGTAAATATTTATCACCCAATATCAATAACTTCCTTATTAAGCAGGATTCTTGAAAAAGTAATAAGGCAAGCAATTAGAACAATACTTACATTCTAACAATCTACTGGCAGACAGACAGTTTGCTAGTATGAAAAAATCGCTCGACAGAATTACTCCTGCATGAATTGTTACATAACTGGCAAAATATATTAGAGCATAAAGGAAAGCAATACATAGGCATTATTTCTCTAGACATCAGTAAAGGATTCGACAGCGTTCAACCAAATTTATTAAAAACAGAAATTACATCAGCAATTCAATTCCTCTGCCGCTGCATGCAACTGGATTGAAAGTTATTTATGGAATAGGAGTATAGACACAAAACTAGGCATCTCTATTTCAAACAGTTTAAATGTATCTCTCGGTGTACCACAGGGATCTATTCTAGGTTGTGTATGACATCACAGACAGGAAATTTGGGTTTGAATTATATTTGTACGCAGATGGCTGTCTCCTGTACTGCGCATCAAGCAAATTAGAAAAAGTAATTGCAAATATTGAGAAAAACATGCCCAAAGTTCTTGAATGGTCTCAATGTAACATGTTGAAAGTAAACGAGTCAGATGCAAGTATTAACACTATCCAGTGAAAATAACAACAATACGCTAATTGACAACATTAAAATAGGTAATTCCAATATAAAACCACGTGAATATCTAAAATATCTCGGTGTGCACCTAGATAAGAATTTATCCTTTTCACAACATGTGAAAAAAATGTGTGCACGTGCAGCACCTAGAATCAAGCAGTTTCAATTTGTCTGAAAATATGTACACCTTGCCCACAAATTAGCGTTCTACAAAGCATTTATTAGGCCGTTACTTGAATACTGTTCCTCTGTACTTTATGGGATTAATAGAAATAACACCACGAAACTAGAGAAAATGCAAAATTGGGCAATTCATAGCATAATAAATACGGTACACACGACCTCACGTGAAAAGCAGAAAAGAGCTCCAATTACCCATGCTGGAATCCAGGCGAAAATATGCATTTCTAATAAAAATTCAGCAGGCAATTAACACGCACCACCATTTATTAAAAGACAAAGTAATGATATCTAGTAATATACATTATCCCAATCTGATATCCAATAACACCAACCGTATCCGAGTACCAAAATGTAACAAGGCAAGATACGGATCAAAATCCCTGTCATCCCTGGCAAGTAAAGCTTGGAACCAACTACCTGTAAATTGCAAAAAGGAGAGAAATTTGGCCAAATTTAAACGACAGATTAGGACAATAATCTTTAAATACTGACATCTATGCCTCATCTACCTCATTGCCTCCTTCATATAACGTAGCTGCAAAAATGTTTATTTTATTCTATTTCTTATATTTTTCAATTATATAAATTTATAATCTTCCATTTTATGTATACTTATAGAGGCCAGCATAGTCTGCCTTTTACCTACCCACTGCCCGCTTGCACGCGATAACAGGTTTACCTGCTCGCCTGCCCACGGCAATGAGTCGACTTGCGTCTCTACCCGGGTTCTTGGTCTTCAAGGCGCTCTGCGCTTACAAGGTACCTGGGCATTCAACAAGACCCGGGCACCTGCAAAACCTCCAGGTGTTTCATCACCACGTGGACGGCTGCAGCCAGTGTTGCCTACTTACGTAGCTACTAAATCCTACGAAGTCCTAGGAGGAGCTTCTTCTCCAAGGAGAATTTAGCGATTTCAGTTCAGCGTAAGCAGTTTTTATCTTATTGCCAGGAAATGCACGCAATATTACAGCTTCATTTATCTAAATGAATGATCGAGCAAACAAAAATCTCCTCACTGAAAACTAATTGTTTTTCATTGCATGGTGCCTTAACCAGGCACGCAGTGGCGCAACCAGAGGGGGCAGGGTGCATTGCTTGGACGAAAATTGTCTAGCGGAAGGGTCAGGGTAGGGGTCAAACATTAAAGTACAAGTCTCATCAAGTTCAATGCCGTAGCAAAGGGGTAGCGGGAGTCGGCCCTGAGCACCGAACGATCTAAGTGAGAAAAGTTTTAAAACAGAGAATGCTATGGCGGCCCGTGATATTATTTGCTATTAATGTTGGTTTGTTACGAGTTGGATGAATTAATTATGTAATACGTCGCTCCATGTGAAAAGAAAATATTGTAGATGGAAATTTTACATGCCATATGCATGTACATTCGGAATGCATTTATCATGCACTTTCTTTCTTTCAAAAATAGTTTGTGTGCTTGTTTTCCATTATTAGCTAATGTGAAATTGACGTGTTGAAAAAAAATATTTCTAATCCTCTGTTTCAACACAAATGCGTGAGAACCGACTTCTACCCCCTTTTTCCGTGATTTATGAGAATAATAATGCCTTTCATGCTACTTTATTACTATTATTGTGATTGTTGTTGTTGTTACGTTTATCCAAGTACTTGCCCCCCCCCCAAACGAGGGTAACGGCAATGCCCCTGGCTGGCTACGGCCCTGGTGTTCGCAGTAGAACAGTGTGTTGTTTGACTCGCGACCTCAGCGTCGAACGTGACATGTTTCAGTCCTGCCCTATATCACTATATATACGTATGTTGGTTATTTACGACATATACTTATGGATCCTGTGCCACGGAAAACCTATTTCAATGTGTGTGTGTGGGGGAGGGAGCAACATTCGTAAATCTCATTTCATTGGTGATGTGGCTTACGAAGCTTTGAGTTCCCTTTTTTAAGTAGTGAAAATCTATTGAAGTTGGCAACACTGCAGAACGGTGTGGGCCCGGTGCAGTTTCTACTCGAAGCAACTACGTCATGCAGAGGGAGGGGTCTGCAGTTGATGGAAAGAACGAACTGAGACCTACTAGGTATCGTAAGACTGCGGGTACCCGGCGGGTCTACAATGCCTGCCAGGAACTATCTGGACAGGTGGGCATACAAGCTGCTCAAGCGAGGATGTTGCGCAGGTTGCATGGCATTTCAGGAGCGATGTCTCACGAACGGGTCTGCTCCAGGTCTTGTGCAGGCCTCTGTATACTTATAAACAAATAGCATAACTGTATATTAATTCATGTGTAGGGCAAAAAGCTGTTTTTGTAGTTACAGAATCATTGTAAAGAAAATTGAAAGCTTAATTGTAACCCTACTTTAATAATAATAAACAACAATAATAATAATAATAATATGATCTATTATGAGTAATTCAAAGTATCTTTATATTCGAGAATTAATGTTTATTGATTTGCTTTATTTTGCTTTGCTTTTTGTGCCACTTTTGGTTAATTTGCGAAGATGGAGATGATATGATGAAATTGATGAATGGACACTCACGAACATCCATGCTCAGGCTGGGATTTGAACCTGGGACCCCTGGCATTGTAGCGTGATGTGCTAACCACTTCGCGACAGGGGGTCGGCTTTATATTTGAGAAAATGCATTGTGTGAATTTGGAATCTAAACTTGTGTAGATGTCAGTTTTGTTTCTAGCATCTTTTTGTAATTAGCAAGTGATTCATCTGTATTTGATCTGTGATCTTGAAATAGTATAAAAGCGAGGATTTTGCATAAGAAAGAAACATTCGCCACAGATCGTGCATACATCTTGGTGTGGTAGTTCGGGGTGCAAGCTAGACCTATGCGATCATAGGTATGCCGATAGCCATGCATTGATGCTATGTACAATACTACGACCATTCTACTTTAGCAAATAAAGTGAGCCTAAAGACTAATTTGGAAGAAAGGGCTACGAACAAACATTGGCTCAGTTATCATTACATACCTCTTGGTGTGGTAGTTCGGGGCATAAGCTAGACCTATGAAACCATAGGTATGCCGATAACCACGCATTCAGGTTGTGTGTTATAGTTGAGCCAAGATAACGATAAGGCGAAATCCTCAAATTCGTTCAAAGTATATTTGCTTTATAATTGTAATAAATAAAGAATAAAACGTTTCATTTTATCTATGGCAGTAATGTGGTTTTATTCCTCTGTGCTTGTGAAATATTGTTGTTGCCTAACACTACTCCTGTACCTGAGAGGAGTCTGTGTACTTCAGCAAGTCTCATCGTTCACCGCTGAGCATTATTCAGTTATTATTAGTATATACGTATAATACATCCACTGAATTCCTCGTTAATAATGATATTACAAGAAAACGTTTCAAACTTGGGAGGGGAAAAAAATAAAATGGCAGTGCACAGGAAATGTCTGTCATGGGAAAAATATGTGGGGTGGAGCATAAACCATGGCAACTATTATGTTCCACCAACACCACCCCCCTCCCTGTCAAATTGATTGTGATTGTCGCTTATGACATTAGGGGAGTGATTGTGTATCACATTGTTCCACATGGCACAAAAGTGACAGTGGTATAGGAGGCTACTTCTTGCAAAAACATTTACATCGTGCCATTAGGGTCAAACATCCTGATCTCCTGGGCAATGCCATAGTTCTTCACAACAACGCAACACCACACAATACAGCACGTGTAAGGGAGCTACTGGACCACTAGGGATGAGAGGTACTACAGAATCTGATAAGGCAGATGGTGTGCAATGCCTCCTGCATCATTGGCAGCATGTTGTGGATGCTCTGGGACAATACTTTGAAGATTCATAGGGTGCTTTGTGTGCACTGCGTTTGTTTTTATCCTGCCAGTGTAGCCTTCTGACTAATACATGCACGTAGAACAATACTGTTGTTTATGATTTTTCTTTTCACTTCCCTACCAATCCCTGGTACACATGACCTGCTATGTTTAGTTCCATACAGTGTCCTCTTTGATTTGTATATGGATCATTCCATGCCAAATCAACCACGGTCTGAACCTAGACATCTCAGAAATTGATAATTTTTGGTGCAGTGGTAGTACCAGTGAAGTTGACGAAAACTGCCAAATTTCAGATTTCTTCGGCTCTTGGTTTTTGAGTTATTGACTTTCAAAAAAAGCAAAAATCCCAACATGCAACATGACTGTGGTTTTTGAATTTTTTAATTCTTAAAAAACTTGAAAAAAGTTTTTTTTTTGAAAATCTCAAAAACACCATTTTTTTAAAAAAAAATGTTGTGAAGATATCAATTGACTATTCATGTGCAAAATTTCATAATGGGACGGCAATGGGTTCCTATGGAAATTATTCTTTTCGTATTTTAATGTGTGCAAAATTTGCTAAATTTCTTCGACGACTTCCATGTTAAACCCACAACTATATGCTAAGTGGTTGATGTTGAAGTCTTCATATTAGTCTATTTTATAATTTTTGGGCTACAAATAACATAAAAATACCTAAATTTATCACTTTTAATATCAGGTAAGCAAATTGAATATTGTACATGGGGAAGTCATTAAATAACAGGAATTTTATTCCAAACTTCATGGAGATTTATGCACAACTAAAATTTGTGTTTCTGCACTCAAAAAGGTTCCTTAGCAGCATGCCATAAAGGTGTTGTGATGATCGAGAGGTATGCACCTGCGCAATAGCTCATACAACATGGCAGCTACCCAGTTGACTTGCACCGAAGTGTTATTAGTTTTTTTGTGGTCAGAGATGTGAAACCTTCTGAAATCTCCAGCAGAATGAAGATTCAGTATGGAGACCAGTGGCGGCCAGCGGAAAGTATGATGGGTAGTGAAAACGTGACCAAGAAATCGAAAACAAAAAACAAAAAACAACCTCCGCAATGCCCCCGCTCCCTCCTTGAGGTTGCCCCATTGGCCAAGATGTTTATCCTCGTTTGGTAACGTGGAAAACAGTGTGGGTTTAAGTAATAACACACTAATACGATTCATCTTCACTCACTAACCTATCTTTATACACTACAGGACACTTCACTAAAAACACAATTACAAGAGGAAGGGAAAACAAATCTTCTCACCTTCTCCTCCCCCATGCACACGTATTCCAACTGGATGTTGAAAATATTCTAGACATTTGATGTAAAAAGAAATTGTCGAAATGCCAAAGAAAACTCCCATCACCATAGGATTTTTTACCTTTATATTTTTAAAAAGTCTGGATGGCCCTCTAGGCGCATCTATCTATTATCAAAATGTTCATTTAACTTTGGAAAAATACTAGGTTCGTTTCTCCAAAAGTTGGCAGAAAAGTAGATAGTACCTTTTTCAAGAATTACTTCCCCAACGGGTCTTACAAATCAGTCGTATTTAGCGACTTATCTCTGAAGATGGCAACTGTGTCAACACTGCGAAAGTTCCCTCGCTGTGCCAAAGCGAAAAGGGCACGGGTGGTGTCTTATGGGCTAACACCACACCCCGCCACCTTCTTCCCGGCTCATGGTGGAAATGTTACTTGCTGAGACTTCTCACGTGTTTGAACTTGGTTAGGCCAGCTCTGAGTGGCACGGAACGCTGCCTCGCCGAGGGTACGAAACAGCTGGCGATGCAGTGAGGTGGTTGGGACTGTTCATATCTAGTCTGTGGTTGGGGCGGTCGTCACGTCAGCTTGACCGATTGCAAGATTCGAATCTCCTTGTCTGCAAACTATCAATGTATTAATTTTACAATACTTGGGCTATGTATGCATTTCTTCTGAGGGTAGTGCCATGGCACGGTTGCTCTCCCCCTCGAGCCGACGCTGATGGAGACAATTTTTTAAGTCAGGGGAGAGTGTATGGGTGGAAATTTGGCAGTTTTTGTCCTCTTGATAGGTACATGCATAAACAAAAAATCTGAATCCAAAAGGTTCAAAAATAATTTTTATCGGTTGATTTGACATGGGGTGACGGATATTTCAAATTTTCATGCTGGTCCTGCATTCTCGCGAAAAAAAATAGTTACAATAACTTACCCCCTCGACCTTGGTAAACTGATCACAGGCTCATCTGGTGGTGGCTGACTTATACAGCTCATTTTGTCCACCAATCATCTTCACGGGTGTGTGCCTCAATGGGTGTCAGTTGTGAAATAAAAGCTGTAGGGGCAACATCTTTCTCTCCCGTGACATTGTCGTCAAATGTATGTCTGTTTATGCCAGTTGTTTTTATTAGCATGTTTGTAGTATTTGCATGTTTTGTGTACTATTTGTTAATGCTTTGTGCACTTTTGTACAACTTATATCCGATAATGGCACAAAAAAAAAGTGGCTGCAGAGTTGGGGAAATTTCCTGGGGGGGAGGGGAGGAGGCAAGCACATTTAATATAGCTCAAAATATCAAGTATAAAATACATATTAATTACAAGAATACAAATTTATTTTGCCATCGCTCATGCTCATAATGTATATATAAATGGAAAGTGAAAGGTGAGAACCAAGGTTCTCCGACTTATATGGTATCTTAAAGCTCGTCTGTCTCTCTCTCTCTCTCCTGTTTTGGCAACATGCTGTGTATATGAAACTCATATGGTTTGTCCCGCTAGCAACGTTCGATGCCTTGTGACACAAAAATGTCCAATGTCATTTGAAGACAATTCAAAAGATTGTTGATTCATTGTTTCCCAGCCGTTATCTGGAAATGTGAGCAGTACAAGTGTGGAAGATTCCTTGTGGACTGGCAACACTGTGTTAGTGCAAAACTCTGGCGAGTGGTGGCACTAGTTGTATTGTAAACAGAAATAGTATCTCCACAGGGAAAACCAGCATATGTGTTGTGATTTGCAGGGATAAAATCTCTAACTCCAGTGAAGCAAAATTTCAGGATAGTGTACAACAGCCAGCCACTGAAAAGACGACTGATCAGCGGGTTAACATGTTTAATTGGGCAGGAAGTGTTTTAAGATGCAAAAGCAGTAGCAGGTGTTCCTTTTCGGGTGAAAGATGAACAGGTGCAACAAGCCTTTGCAATAAGTTTATCCAAATTGCTAGTTGTGAACTCAAAATGCCTCCATCAACAGAGCACAACATTCTTCAGAAACATATCAGTCTTTTTCCATATAAATTGACTTGCATTGAGGAAAGCCCACAATTTCTTTCAAGAATCTGTTTTAGCATTGAGACAACTTTTCATGTCTCCAGCATAACTGTAGAATCTGGGGAACAAAAAAAATCCCACGTCATCCATGTAGAGGAGAGAGATATCCGAAGATTTGCATCTGACATAATGATAGATAAGTGAACCATACTTCTTTGTAAAAGCAACTGTTGCGGGAATGACATATCTACGCATTTAATAACAATTTCTAATTCCTTGAATCCAGAATGTTCGAACATAATTTACAAACATAATGCTGCATCCCTCCCACCTACTGTTCTCCCCAGGTTAGAGTTTGTTTAAAAATACATTTCCCGGGACATTAGATTGGAAGCAGTGGTTAAATTGAGTGGCCAACCCATCCACTGATATTACCCCATGTGATTTCTTTGGGACTTAACCTTTTGAGACCCAAGGCCTTTTTCACATGTAAGCCTCTCTGTCCCGAGCCGATTTTGAGCAAAATGCAGTTTCAATTAAATGAGTGTAGATCGGAGACTAATTGCCCTAGAGAGATGAGTGATATGCCGTTGTACGCGGAATGAACCAGGCCGTTGTACGCGGAATGAACCAGAGATTCAGACTATATGAAATTTATGCAAATTCGGCGTATATGTGGCGGGGAGGAGGGTGCTAACTCTCAAAATTCCAAAATTTCGGAAAAAAAAATTTGATTCCCCAACCTCCCCTAAAGAAAAAGTACATGACAGTGTTGACATGCACATGGAAATGATCGCTGACATGTAAGGAACACAAAAATATTTGCATTATTATCATATGACCAATGTAACTTGAGTTGTACCCCCAAAAGGAATGGTCAGCACGCCACTGATTCAAGCTTCAAAATGCAGCGATACCTTGAAATGACTTTAGCTCAGAGACTATTTGCCCTGGAGATATGAACGATATACCGTTGTATGCAGAATGAATCACAGATTCAGAAGATATATAATTTATGCACATTCGGCGTATATATGGAGGGGGAAAGGGGGGAAATCCCCTAAAATACTTCTTTTTTTAAAAAATGGGGTTTCTCCCCCCACCCCCCGAAAAAAAGGATATGAAAAGTTCAAAATGCACATAGAAATTATCGCTGACTTGTAAGGAACGCAAAAATATTTGCATTATTATCATATGACCAATGTAACTTGAGTTGTACCCCCAAAAGGAATGGTCGGCACGCCACTGATTCAAGTTTCAAAATGCAGTTACATTGAAATGACTATAGCTCAGAAACTAAATGCCCTTGAGATATGAAAGATATACCGTTGTACACAGAATGAATCACAGATTCAGACGATATATAATTTATGCACATTCGGCGTACAAATGGAGGGGGAAAGGGGGGAAATCCCCTCAAAAATACTTCTATTAAAAAAATGGTGTTTCCCCCCCCCAAATGTCAAAATGCAAAATTTATGCAAATTTGGTGTATATATGGAGGGGGAAGGGAGAAAACCCACAAAAATTATTTTAAAAAATTGTCACTGCACCCAAAAAATGTCCTTGCACTTGGGCACAAAATGACACCTACGCACAACATTCACGGACGAAAAGCTAGAACGCAGTGAAAAATGAGCGCCAATTCTTGCAACTGCTTGAAATTCTATTTTTAGACAATGCAGGGTAACCCCTGTTGCAACTAGTGGACACTTGTGCTAAAAAAAACAAAGGTTTCCTTCAGCGTGCTTTGAAATTCCATTCTCACAACGCAGATTCAACAACCAGTCTTCCCCCTCCCCCTGCTTGCGCTCTCACGGAAAACTTTCATTTTGACATCGGATACTGATAAACAAGCTTCCTTCGAATGCAGTTAACAGGAGGGAGTCAAAAGCATTGCTTTAGAACAACAAAGCCGGTCTTACTTTGCCGGCAAAAATTTGACCTTGAAAAGAGACGCAAAAGAGAATTCCCTTTCCCCCTCCATTTTCATGAAGACAAAAAAAAAAATGCAAAAAAACATTTCTGTTAAATACATGTGTTAGGAACAATATATATAAAAAAAATCGAAATTCTAGCCAAAAATAGGTAAGTTATAACATAAAAACTACGACCTTGACACAGCGTCTCGATCGAGATGCTTGGGACCGTGAGGGTTACATTTGGGTATCTCGATCGAGACGCTTGGGACACAAAAGGTTAAACTTTAGCATCCGGATGGTCAACCTGTATTTTGGTTGAGGACAGATGGTCGATATATCAACCAGCAGCAATTAAATTAAGGTGCTATTTCCTGAAAACTACACTCTTTTTTTATCTTTAGTATACATATGAAGGTATTACATACTCGAATTACAAAACAATATCTCATTGTTACTACTATTAAAAGGGAATGCTTCTTTCTAGCTGATCAGTGGTGATTCATTCTTAGTTTTGGACTTTTAACCATTGTGTTATTTTTTAAATTACCAACTTTTTGGAGGCTGATTCTGCCTTCGTCTTCAGGGTAGTGTGTGATCTACTAAATCACATTGCAATCCCTGGACACATGATGTGTTTGGGGATGATGTCTATATAGAGAATAAATTGTTGCCTTGTAGGATTATTCTCGGTGGAAACAGCTCCACCTCGTCTGTCGGTTACAAGGACCTCTTGTACATGAAGTTATGAGTGGCCCAGGCTCCACTTTGTCTGGTGGTCACGTCAAGACTGTTTTTCTATGTAGGTTGCCAGGGAGGATTAATTTGCGGTGGCCCAGGCTCCACCTTGTCAAAGGATTCATACTGTTGGGAATCAACCCCAAAAATGTAATGCTCCTTCAGTGCCGCTTACGTGCACTGTCAGACCATGAATGCTTGTGGACATACAGTTCTCCCAGTGCATGTGCTACACTGATCCTCGTTTGTATGCTGACTGGCCAAAGCAGGGTTGGAGATGTATCTTTTTTTCTTTTACAGATACATCTCCAACTCTCCAAATTTGGTCTATTCATCATCCATAGGGCTGACGCTGGAAGCAAAATTCTGGACATTGTCCCAAAGCTGGCACTTTATATATAATTATTTTTTTTACTCAAGAATTATCAGTTTGATTTTAATGAAACTTTGCATAGTTATAGGAATGTACCGCCACTACATACTACAGTTTTTAATACACTTTGATCTATTGGGGGTGGATGGGAAGCACTGGGGTCAATATATTTTTCTAATTCAATGTTCTTCTTTATTCTTTAACACTAATTATTGGGAGGCACAATGTATAAATTTTACCTCCGCTAAAAGCCCTGTCTTTAAGAAGGAAAACAAAACCAATTTCATCTTTCTACGACAATTACTAGTTCTCAAGCTATGATTTTCTTTTGTACTTTGTGTCAAGTTTGAAAAGCGAGCGCTTGAAAAGGTGTCAGATTCAATGGGAATACAGGCAGGCGATACTCCGTGATACAAAGGTTTATCAAATACTCCTGTTCACATAAAACGGTACTTTTTATGGGGTTAAACAGTTGAAAAATGTGCCACATTATCTGAATAGGAGTGTACAAGTCAAAGGTGATGTCTTCGAACATGTATTGCTGAAGCCTTTCAACATGTAACACCTGTTATCTGATTGACCAGGGCTCAATATTTTTATGCAGACAGTAGCTTCTGTGTAGAGCATGGGATGGCTAATTGTTTGCCTGGTCTGAAGTGTGTAAATTGCAATAGTGAGCATCTGATGTGGCATAGGGATTGCCCCAAACCAGCACGAGAATCAAATAAAAGAATCCTAATCCCATCCCTTTCAACTATGCAATTTCCATGTGTAAAAAGACAGCATTATATTCAAAGAATGTACACATCAGCTTCTATGGCATGTTTGGCACAACAGGATATGGATTCAGTGAACCAAAATGCCACAGTTCAGTTTCAAATCCAAAAAGACAGTGACATGAATAAAATATTTAATTCTGGAATGCCATTTCAGATGAAGGAAAAAAAAAATATTTTCCTTGCAACGAGATGGTACCTTTCTAATTGGGAAAAAAAACATAATATGATAAAAACAATACTTAAACATAGTGTATTCTAGAGACACAAAATTCAACTTCATAAATTACATGTTTAATGAGGAAATGCTGAATGGCACATTCGATCTTCAAAATTTATGTTTTGCACTTTAAACTGGAAAACAACATGCAAAGTTTGTGTCACATTAAGGATAATACAGGCAAGCAGTAACACAGGACTATCTCAGGGAACAGGAAACAAACATATTGTTCAACTTCACAAGACTAAGTGGAAGTACTACTGAAAAGTAATGAGAAACGTGGAAATATGGTGCTGTTTCAGAGCCACTCCAAATAGCTTTGGGTTGCAGAATGATCCAGTGGCACTTTCGGCACTTTCAGTAAGACATGGATATTGTTGAAATGAGTCACAACCAGAATTTGAAAGCCAGAACTTGCTCCATCTCTAGTTTGAAACGACAATAACTTCATCAAATGCAATGTTTGCCTTCATGATTTTTTTGCAGATCATTCAATAATTATAAAAATGCACAATTTTCCAGAGGAAGGGGCTCTCTAAGAATATATACAATATTATTTGACATTGTCTTTTTTATTTATGACAAAAAGATAAGTCCTAATTTAATGCATAAAGCATTAAGAATTCCGAAAATGATTATCTTCGGTGTCTGCAAAGAACTATGCATAATCAGAAGCAAAGTATTTTCTTTCCATTGCTTGTGGTAGGTGAGCACCTTTCTCCGTGCTCGCACTAAGGTAATAAAATTTGGAGTCTTATGACTCCCATACTCTAATATTTGTGCCTCAGATCATTTTTGTTTGGTCAGATTTTTCTCTTTTTTATTCACGTGGAACACACTTTGTTGCCATACTTTATACGTGTTCCTGCTCCTGCAGTTCACAACAAATGAATGAAACTTTCTTCTAAAATAATCCAACGCTTCTCAACCTGCTATCCCACTCCACTCACTCTTAACGTATTCCTTGTACTCAATTGGCCAACTTAATCATTTTCAAATTATACGTGACAAACTCACTAATTAACATCTCAAAGCCTAGATCACTTTCATATGCATTCCTTTTCTACTGAGTAACCGACAACGAGTAAACCCACAGTAAGAGGGCTAGTAACTCTACTCAATTGACCAATGTCCAGCTTATTTTTCCAGCAGAAACTGTATGTGCTTTATAATGAAGAAATGGCAAGTTCTAACTTTTTGCGTTCAATCACGCCCGTTACGGACTAAAATGAGAATGCTCGTAATAAACAGTTCTGAAAACATGGTAAAAATTGGACGTTACATAACACCCAGCAAATGTTTTTTTGTAAGTCAGACTGAAATTTGGCCCTAAATTACCCACAAATGCACATTAGTGCAAGCCCCACTTTCTCAAGCAATAAATTTCACATTTCTCTACTTTGACCCGCTTCTGCCTCAGTGGGAAACCTATACTTCATTTTCGAAAAGCTATAACCATGACATAGAGGCTGACTAATTTAAAACATGTTTACGCAAAAAGAAAATTCTATGCTGAGAAAAGTAGTGTGCATGAGGCACCACATGCTAAGCTTTAAAGTTACTCATATTAAGTTCAAGGGCAAAACTACAACATCCCCACCCCCCACACCAAAAAAATATGTATAACCTCTAAGAGCAAGGTTAACTTAACAGGCCTAATTTAACAAAAACAGTAGAATACAAAACTAATTCCTTCACTGTAACATATCTCCGCAAGAGAAAGACAACGGAAATGAACAATTAATTTCTAAACTATGCACAATTATCCACTCTCTCAGGGAGTATATTATACATAGCCACCAACACCCGAAATGCCACTTGTTTGGAAAGATTTATTTTAAGATAATCAATTTCGTGGAAGGCATTATTTTAGCCTTCTACTATATGGACACAAAACATACTCGTTCATACGCACATCATAATAACAATGCATTGTCTGTTGAATAAAATTTTGGCAAATTGTGTCATAGACTGCTAAAATGAACATGCTGTGCAGAAATATTATGTACACAAGATAAATTTTACACTCTGTAATACTTGCCCATGCTGGTATATCACAACCAGTATTACTTTTACATCTTACTTTTAAAACTTTAGAGCCAGTGTGTTCGATCTTCCATCACTTAAATATTTAGTTTCTAAAGAGCAAATAAAATAGGGTCAAACTACTGTACACATTATTGGAAAGTTCGGAACGACTTAGGATGACCGGACCCCTCTCCGATTTTGTTCATATTTGGCATACTCACTAATTGAGGCCTCCTAATCACGAATCTGAAGTTAAAAGTTGTCAAACATCTAGAAATTGCAAAATAAGCAAAAATAAGGCTTTAGTTTTCGGAATGGAAACAGTCTATTTTCGCGAAATTTTTTGGGTATAATTTAACAATACAGGGAATTTCTCCAATTTGTTTGAAATTTCGGATACTTACTAATTTGGGCCTCCTAATCACGAATCTGCACTTAAAATTTGGCGCTCACGTATAGAAATTCCTGAATTATGGCTAGCCCCAAGGACCATTGGCGCTAGCCCCACGAACCATTGGCGCGTGGTTAGGTTAGGAAACATAGTTAAATTTTAGGGTCGTAGTAATATCAGGAATATATATATATATTTCGTTCTTTAAGTATTCGAAATGGAAAATCTTGCGATACATAATGAGCAATTGTGCATTGTCGGTTGCGATGACTGACCCTCTTATTTTGCAAGTTTGACACGTAAGCGCCAAATTTTAACTTCAGATTCGTGATTAGGAGCCCTAATTTAGTGAGTATGCCAAATTTCAAACAAAATGGAGAAATTCCCGGTATTGTAAAATCGGTCCATTTTTTGTTTCACAAGGAAATATATATATTCCTGATACTACCACGACACCAAATTTTAACTATTTTTGCCTAACCTAACCGAAACTAACCTAACCACACATCAATGGTTTGTAGGGCTAGCGCCAATGGTTCGCAATTATTTTGCAATTTCTAGAAGTTTCCGACAAATTTTAACTTCAGATTCGTCATTAGCAGGCATCAATTAGTAAGTATGTCAAATATGAAGAAACTCTGAGAGGGGTCTGGTCATCTTAAGTCATACCAAACGTTCCATGCTGGATATATGTAATGATGGCCTTGCATTTTCTGTTTATTTCCAATTATTTAACAATAAAATTCAATTTCTATCGAAATGTCAATCTTCTGTCTAGATTTGGAAAAAGAAAAACATTTTATACAGATTCCCTTGTTTCTTTAAAAGTCAACATCAATTTTGGTATTCGCAGCCATGCTTTTTGTAGCTTGATTTTTAAGCTGGCGTGACAGCGTAGCCAAATTACAGGATTCCGGGCTGAAATGAAGCTGGCCGTGGCCGGTACCCTTAACACTCCATAAAAGTGATAATTTTTGGCATAATTTTTGAAGAATATGTTCCAAATGAACAATTTGTGTTGTTTTTAGCTCGCATAAATGTATTATAGTGGAGTAATGAGACTTTTTGGGTGGTACTATTTATTACGTCATTTTCATTGTTGCCATCTCCCTGTGATACGAACTACATCTGTGGAGTTATATGTTATGCATTGCTTTTGTAGTGTTTTATAGAAAGGCACTGGGGTTTTGAAAGTTTTGACTTGACGGAAGAATGGGAAATGGATGTGAATGGAATTTGACATGTTGTTACTTTACGTTTGTGGTTTGTAAGTTGGGGTGGTATTGTGCATTTTCCCTTTGTCCCATCTCCGCCAGTATGTATCTTTTCTGCTCATATTGGAAATGGTTGTTAGGTTAGGAGGGTTAGGTTTGGTTGGAAAACTAATTTGATATTTTTACATTAGGAGTGATACTTTCCTGCTGATTGGGAATTTGTATGGAAAAAAAAGGAGTGAAAGCCATCCAGAATAGAAGTTTGTTTGGTACACTTGGCCCTCTGAGAAATATTTTGCATTCTATATGAAAATTTTTGTTTATGAACGTTTTCAGTTGATTTTAGCTTGTGAAAATATGTTATTGTCAAGTAAAGTACGTCTGTTACCTTAGCATAAAGAACAGCCCGAAGGTTTGGCGGAAGTGAATCAAGCAGCGAAAACAACATTCCACAACAGGAACTATAATTTTACGTACTTAGGTTAGGATTGCTAGGTTTGGTACCAATAGTTATTATTGAAGTGTTCTTTCGCTGTTTGAGTGTGCATACAAAGGGTTTTAATAATAAAAAGTGACGAAAGCACTCCGAAAATGCAGGTTTTTGCTTATGCGGGCCATACATTGTGATCGAATATCAACGTTATTTGTGTTTTCTGCATGCTGGAACCAACTATATGTTACGTAAAACATCAAATTCTGTCGATTAATACAAATTTCAACGTAATTCTTGAGGGAGTACAGTGGGTAAATGGCCTCGTTTGTTCTACTTATGTGGGCGATACTTTGGGATCAAAGATCTCAGTTACTTGTGTTTTCTCCATGTTAGAATAATTTTTATATTAAGTAAAACATTGAAATCTGTTGATTGAAAAAAAATTGACGTAATTCTCAAAGGAGTACAGTGGGTTAACGGCTGCAATGGGACCATTCAAAATACCCCTTTGCTTTTCATGCCCACAACATAAATGGCAGCAGCTGTCCATAAGCAACACGGCAGTAAACAAATGGCATATGACAAGATTGATTGATTTGTTTTCTTTTACATCACTTTTCGGTACTACTTTACTATACCGGAGACACCTATCAATGATTTATTTCGCAATTTTTTACATTGCTAACATACTGGTAAAAATTTACTATCCTTCGGACACCTCTAATTTTTTCGTTTCGTAAATTTTTGACATTCGTACTTACGTATCTGCTTTGCGGAACATTCCTGAAGGTGTATCAACGTTGTTTTGATGAAATTTGAACTATGTTTCCTAACCTAACAGAACTAACCTAACCACGCGCCAATGGTTCGTGGGGCTAGCACCAATGGTTCGCAATTATTTCCAATTTCTAGATCCTGATACTAACACGACACCAAATTTTAACTATGTTTCCTAACCTAACAGAACTAACCTATCCACGTGCCAATGGTTCGTGGGGCTAGCTATTCTCCGTCGGAGAATTAATTTTCAACGAACAACATGAATTTCAGCTATGAAACATTCCCACATCACACAAAACACCTTCCCGATGTTCGACAATGCTACAGGAACTTATTACGGTAAGTATTTTCTTCTGTAAAAATAAATAAAGGTGTCCGAAGGATAGTAAACTAGTACCATAGATTTTCGTAGAAAACCACATGCATTCGCATTAAAATGGATCAAAACCACATTCCCGAACATCAACAACGCTACAGAAAATGATTTGTGTAAATACTTTCTCCTGTAAATTTGAAGAAATCCGCCTCCGGTATAGTAAAGTGTTACCCACTTTTCTGCAACATTTGGCTAATTGCGAGATGGTATGATGAAATTGATGTAAACATGAATAACAACCACGTCTAGACTGGGATTTATATCTGGAACCTTTGGAATCGTACCATATTTTGCACACCACTCTGCTAAGGAGCTTGGCAGGCTGGTTACAAGAAAAGGATCATATAGGAATATATGGAAGGGATAAACCATTCTCAAGCAAAC
This sequence comes from Lepisma saccharinum, assembly GCF_977018435.1. Taxonomy (NCBI): domain Eukaryota; kingdom Metazoa; phylum Arthropoda; class Insecta; order Zygentoma; family Lepismatidae; genus Lepisma; species Lepisma saccharinum. Next base: position 55,878,773 of record NC_139245.1, read on the forward strand.
ATGCAGTAAGTAACCACCAAGAGTCTGAAATACGTGTTGACAGGCAAATAGAAATTGAACAGTGTACAAAATACCAGTGTTCAATGATTAATTCAGAATTAAAATTTCGAAACTTAAGCCCATTGCAAGTGGACTATGAAAATCAGGACGTCAGCCCCCTTCCCTCCCCTCCCAATAAAATTAGAATGTCAACATTTCAATCTTATACCGGGTAACATCTAGGCCTATATTAATTTCATGTTAATCCAACAACTCATTATTCGGCTTTCTTGTAGTATGAGCTAAATATCTCAACTGTGCAATTGGAATTACACGGAAGTTGTTCTCATTTACACTAAGAAAGTGAAAAAGAACAAGTGCACATTTCCAAGAAAGAAGCTAATTTCATACCAGACTTGAATGAACCTTTTATCGCCCAAAGTACATACGAAAAGCAGCAACATTTGGAAATTTAGTTGGAAAAATAACATATTCTTTTTTCACTATGCACTTCAAAAATATGTTATTATTTGCTTTTCTTCACATTTGCCTTCAGAATATTCGGTTAAGCCTCACTGACGTTAATGCACATGCAATACCTCACGCGATTCTTCATATTGTAGTGATCCTTCACTATCAAATAGATGATCCTTTTAATCCACTAACACTGCTATATACACAATATACACATAAGAGACGAAAATAATCAACTAAACAAAATATATACCGATTTTTGTGTCTGAAGGTTCTTCGTAAGCTTGAGGCCTAGCCCATTTCTGAACAAATTTTCTTCTAAAACGTGACACAATTTTTTCCTTTTTTCTTAATTTCTCGAAGCCATATATTGACTATTCATCTTTGTAGCGTTTTCACTTTGCTAATTGCACAATATATATCCTTTCACACTCCCTTTCTCTTAGACTTATTCACACATTTTCGGTGTTCCTTCCCGAATTCTAACGATGGTATGTTCGTTCGCCATGTTTACTAAATAATCGTACTAATGTATCCGACTTCCGCTTTCACAAATATCTGCAAAAGAAAATAGCAATATATTTATTTTGTAAAACTAAAATGAAATACATAAAATTAAAGTCAGAGTTTACAAAGGTATTTTTTCATCCTAAACAATATTTCTGAAAGTCTACAGTATCATTATTGAACATTATAGTAAATCGGCAGTTGATTGAGAATTTGCAGATGATGGTAAAAGAGGAGACTGACATCAGAAAGAGAAGAAAATTGTGAATCTTAAAATTGAAAAGAGTACTTGATTCTTAGCATGATGTCTGAAAGAGATTACGCCCCTCTTAGTACGGCCTGCGTGAGAGCTTTAAATGACAAACTGTATGATAAAAGAAAAGCGGCTGCATTAGAAATAGAGAAGTACGATACTTTTACTTTTCAATTTCATGTACAACCTTATAATAATGTATTTCCTAGTTGTTGCCTTAATTTAAGTATAGTACACAAGAAATAGGTGTGACAGACTATGTAATTTGTGTAGAAATAAGGTAGATATATTTACTTCGTACGTACAAGTCTAATTCACGATCATCCTGAATGTATATCAGATATCTAAGAGTTTATTGTAAATAACATGAATTATCTTCCTTCTAATTAAAGAAAACTCGCATGAATTTGCAAATTTATAAGATATATCATTAGAAACTGAACATTTACTAGGCAATTTAGGTTAGGTAATTTAGTAATGCAATATACAGAACATGAGGCCCAGCTACTAATTGTGTAATTCCGTTATTGTCATAATACATGCACGTTTTCTACATGAATTCTGTACATGTCGAAACGCATGCTGAATATGTTTTCTGGTTACTTGCTGCATAAGATTTTATACAGAACGATTTTTCCATCCTACTCATATGTACTTACATGAGTAGGTTAGGTAGGTAACGTGGTAACAGTTCGTTATATCGGAGACACTTTAAAATCGGATATTTTGAGTTTCGTATGGTTCGTACTTACCAATTGTGTATTGGTATAATTTAACAATACAGGGAATTTATCCAATTTGTATGAAATTTGTGATACTTACTAATTTGATTAAATGTTAAGTATTCCCGAAACGTCTGAAATTCCTTTATTTTCTATTTTTTTACATTGGTACTTACGTATTCTGCATTCCTAAGGATTCTTCAAGGTGCCATTTAATTTTTTTCACGGAAATAATCTATATTTTCGACGTTTGTTAGTTTCTTTTTCCCTTCAGTAACATGCTAAATGGCGGTCACAGTTTCACTACCGTAGTCGGCATGCAGTGTTTCCACCCCACTCCACCCAAGAATACGTACGTAGCCCCACAAACCATTTATACATAGCCCCACGAACCATTTCCGGTAAGGTTAGGTTAGGTAAGGTCACATATAGGTTACAATAGTTAAAAATTGGTTTTGAAAAAAATATGCATAGCCCCACACACCATTCTTGCATATCCCCACGAACCATTGACACATAGCCCCACAAACCATTTGCGGAAACGTACCTTCTTCAGTTACAAAAACTCTTTTTTTGGAAACACTGACCGGGATTATGTCATCACACACAGGCTACATCCACCTGGAAATAAACGGATGCAAGAGCTTTCGTGCATCGGTCACACATTTATATCGACAAATAGATGATTTTCCGGCAAAATTGAATGAACGATGCGAGAAAACACTTCCCCGAACTTCCACAATTCTAAAGAAACTGCATTCGGTAAGTAATTTCTCCTGTTAATTTGAAGAAATGTGTTTCGGGGATACTTACATTTTACCCTAATTTGGGCCTCGTAATCACGAATCTCCACTTAAAATTTGGCGCTTATTTGGGGGCAGGTGAATTCGGCCAATCTCTATAGAGAAAGCCGGAGCATAGCGGAGCGGAGGCAGGGCCGCATTAGCAGTTGGGGGCGGTAGGTCAATTACCCCAGGGGCGGAGCCCGGAATCTGTGGGAAATTTGTACTCAAAAATTTCAAACGGCAACATCTGACCTTCAGTCAGCTATAAATTGGTAAATAGTTCTTTCCATGCTCCACATTTATGTTCTTCAAAATTAACATTTCATAATGTTCACAAAAAAAAAAAAAAATCGAAATCGAGGGTGTAGAAATAAGAACTTAATTTACATTATTTTGCTATTTTCACATGTGAGCACCAAATTTTAACTGCAGATTCGTGATTAGGGTGCCAAAATTAGTGAGTATGCCCAATTTCAAACAAAATGGAGAAATTCCCGGTTTTGTCAAATCGCTCCGTGCATTGCGGAACATAATTGAAGATGCCATTAAGGTTTACACATGATTATAAACATTTTTTACAATAAAATAAGCCATTTCTCGAAGTGTTACGGAACGCACGTCATGGTGCGAGCCCCACAAACAATTCACGGATAGCCCCAAAATCCATTTGGGATCATATAAATCCACGAATAGTCCCAAAAACCATTCCCGGATAGCCCCACGGACCATTCACAGAAGGTTAGGTTAGGTTCAGTTAGGTTAGGCAAACATAGTTAAAAAACGGCGTGGTTATGTTTTCGCTTAAATTAAAGCAAGGGGAATTGATTTCCGGCTGAAATAGATTAAAAGATGAAAGAAAATATCTCGAAGAACTTCGACAATGCTACAGAAACTGATTTCAGCCGTAAGTAGTTTCTCCTGTAAATTTGAAGAAAAGTGTATCCGATATAACGAAATGTTACCAGTAAGGTTTGATGCTTTCAGTCTTATTATTATACATTTTAAGGTAGGTTGACGAGGAGTTGATGTGTGTGACAACAATATATTTAAATTTCCACGTGAACCCAGGTTGGCTACTCACTGGGAATTCCTGGAATTATGCGTGAATTACTGGCTCTGGGAATTATGCGTGATTTCTGCGTGAATTTTCCACCGTAGACTTAAAAAATTGCAATTTTTCATTACTACTTCGATCTAGTCCCAACACCTCTCACTCGTCTATTGTGCATTGCGAAAGATTCTTCAAGGTGTTATTTGGCTTTTTTCACGAAAATAAATTCAATTTTTCACATTACCAGTAATTATTGTTCTTCCTTTTTTCGCTTGCAAAACACACAATATGGCAAGACAGCTTGACTAGCGTGGTAGATCCTCAGTGGGTATACAGTGTTTCCAACCTTCTCAACCGAAAAATCCCCACAAACTATGCATGCATAGCCCCACAAACCATTCACGGATAGCCCTAATTCATGAATTTCCCCACGAACCATCCATGGATATCCCCACAAACCATGCACGGCAAGGCTAGGTTAGGTTAGTCAAACATAGTTAAAATTGTCATCATGCGTAGCCCCACAAACCATTCTTGGATAGCCCCAATTCATGAATAGCCCCACAAAGCATGCACGGCAAGGTTAGGTTCAGTTAGGTTATGCAAACATAGTTAAAATTGTCATCTTCTTGCAAAACAACGGCGTGGTTGGAAACACTGACAGGGGGTTACGTCATCAAACGTACGCAACATCTGGTTCACGTAGTGGAAGGAAATGAAATCAACGGCAATTGTTCATCGAAAAGATATTTCTGTTGAAAAATACATGAATTCCCGGTGAAATAGAATCCATGATGAAAGAAAATAACTCCACGAACTTCTAAATGCTACAGAAACTCATTTCCGTAAGTAGTTTCTTGTGTAAAAATCTGTAGGGACTGCATCGAAGTGTTACCAATTTTTCTATTAATCCAAAACCCAATGATTAACATATTTATAAATGCTCTGAGGCAAGTTTTTCATAGTTCAGCTTGTACTATTATTATCGAAGAAGAAAAATAAAGCTGCTCTTTGTTAGTGTCCTTTGCAACACAACATATCTGACAAACGGAAGATGTCCTAATTTGCTTTTGCTTCATTGCGATTTCATCATGTTACGAATGCAATTTTAACAAAGTTCGATTTTGATTTAGTTCTGTTAACACATACTGGGGAGTTTTTGTGATTACTTAAGATTTTGTTCAATATATGCTTTTGTAGTTAGGTTAGGCTCCAATTTACTTCTACATTAATTTCCACGTCTATGATACTTACATTCACTTGTCAATGGAAAATACATTGTCCATGGGAAGCGCACATGTTTGCTAGAGAGCTGAAGAAACTTGCTGCACAGAACGAGAAGACAAAGAGTTTAGGCAAAAAGGGAAAGAATTTTTTTTTTCTGAAGGCAGCTGTTACAAAGTGTAAAAATATAGAGCTTTGGACAAAGAAATACCATTTGTGTAAGCTTCTGATGCTGAAGCTGGTTGGGTGGTTTTTTCCACTACCTTTCCTAAAAATGAGCTGATGTCAGAAGTATGGAATCAAGTCAGAACTTCACAGTTCAAATCATTTTGTTTACATTTACTTCGTTCTTACAGTGTATGGATTGATTGAATTGTTTTAAGTCCACTTTGTGCACAGTAAGGCTAATTGGGACTGGATCTACAGTTTAAAGTGGAATCCGAACCACTAAGGTAAACGTCCCTAAGTTCCACAGGTTAAAGAAAATTTTTGCCGTTAATTGCTTGTAGTGGCTTTCGTATTTCATAAATGCGAGTAATCTTTTTTTTGCCTGAAAGTTTAAAGATTCTACTTTCACCCAAAAAGTATTTTGCATTTCAACAGTTACGTTACATAATTATTAAAAAATCATAAAGTGAATCCTACAATATGTCCCTAAGTTCGACACCCTGTCCGTAATTTTGACAGTTTGTGTACCAAAATTCGACACCCCCTTATATTTCAACATCGGACACTAAATATGCAGATGTTAATAATACCAATAACTGCACATGTCCTCCTATTGGCATTTCATTATATTCAACTGAATTTACAGATTTATGAGGTCATGAACTGAAGAAAATGAGATTTGTTGTTAACACCCCCCTCTTTTATGCTCAACAAAATTTAAAATATTAACATTAATTACTTACCATGCCAAAGACTAGGTACATCAAAGCAAATAAAACACTTTCTTTCAATGACAGTGCATTTTCATCTGAAGATTCTGAGTCACTCATTTCAACCCATTTCTTTCCCTTTTTGCCTAAACTCTTTGTTATCTCGTTCTGTGCAGCAAGTTTCTTCAACTCTCTAGCTCTTTTGCCTCCTCTACTTGATGCTTTTTCTCCTCCTTTGTTAGCAGTGGTAGCGTCATCGCATGTAATCAAGGGGTCCCGGGTTCGATCCCCGATTCAGGCACATAGTGGTTCGGATCGCACTTTAAGCTGTAGGTCCAGTCCCGATTAGTCTTACTGTGCATAAAGTGGACTTAAAACATCAAATCAATCCTCCTCCTTTGTAAAGTATTTGATCATTTAAGGAGATGTAATCACAGCAGGCAGTCTTTCTCTTTGCTTTCTTGGAAGTTTTTGGTCTTGGCCAAAAGAAACTAAAGTAAGGAACAAATTAGGCTGAGTTTAATGTAAATTAATTATGAAGTGGTTCCGGTGTACAACCTTTGTTCCTCGCTGGGCAAGAACTTTGCCTCCTTTAGGATTCAGAAAGAAGCAAACTTGTCCCCTTCTTACTCATTGTGAGGATCACGTAAAACTGATTTTAATCAGATAATAAATTAAAATTAAGCTTACGTTTATTTTCATTTTTGCAATTTTGCAACATTTTTCTAGGGGTGTGTGGGATCTCGAAAAGTCGGGACCGGGATCGGGAAATCATTCCTGACTTTTCGGGATACCGAGCAGTTGGGAAATACCGAATGGTCATTTTTAAAAGTCGTTCATTCTCGAAATTTTCTGGATTGTAAATGGCTAGAACTTATCGAAAATTGTTCGTTTTTGTAACAGAAATGCAAAAACAATCATTTAAAGTGAAAATGACATGTAGAATTCAAGATCTCCAGAGCTTCGGGAAATTTTGAAAATTTCCCATCCCGACCTAAAAACAATTCTGTCCCGCACACCCCTACATTTTTCACAAAATCGTAGAACAAGGAAAATCGTGTACTGTAAGGCCAAATTTTAGTCCAGTGTAATATTTATCATTAATCAGGCCATTTTCACAGAATTGTTAAGAACATTAAAAATCGTACATAAGACAAAATTTTCATCATTCAGCAATTTAATTTGCATGGAATTTTAATTCAGTTTATGACATTAAGCCACGTAATTATAACGTGACATATTTTGGTATTATTATTGGAGTTTTGTATAGTTCAGGTCCCTCACATTTAGTGACGCAAGAAGAAAGAGTGATTTCATTGAAATAGCAATGACAGAAGAGAGAAATAGTATGCGAGAAGCCCAGAAATGACGTTTCAGGGAATGTCCCAAAATTCGACATGCATGGCACCAAACTTCGACACCCCTCTGTTGGATTAAGGTTGCAATTGCTGTAGGTAATGAAACTGGTATTTTTATGAATGGTAAACAGCATGCCTTTCAATGCATATCAAAACCCAACGTTGTGTATTTTCGAATAAGGTTCGACACTTGTCGAAATTTGGTGCACCACCCATGTTTTGTGCTTACATGTTCGACAGCCTCCTTATTTTGTTACGTGAACAACCTTTGTCCCCTTTTAACAACCTTTGTCTGCCGCAACAGACTAGGAAGCTCAGAAAACGGCTCTAAAACAGTAATAAAGTATTGTAATTTGTTTTGAAATAACACAAAACTAGTATGAGCATGGCATGAGCATGGATGTTGTGAGTGTCCATTTTACTTCGCTTTTTGTGCCACTTTTGGTTAATTTGCGAAGATGGGGATGAGTGATGATATGATGAAATTGATGAATGTATTGCATTTTTATTCATGTACATACATGCATTAGTACTTTACATTATAAGTAATGGGAAATGTAAATCTGTCTTTCCATTATTTCCCGCAGCACTGTATACTATATTTAAAGTCAACCATGTATAAGAAGGAAAACTCTTAAGACGGAAAATTTTGCTCGGAACCATCATGTTCCGGAATATACAGGTTTTACTCTAATATATAACTTGTGTTGTAGATGTACTTTGAGTCAAGAGTGTGTGAAATGGCAAATGTAAACTCCACGCCTTAAATTAAATATTTAAAATGTATATACTGTTTCATTTAATTGAATTAAAATTTTTGGATCCTTTTATTGAATTAAAATTTTTGGATCCTTTTGAATCACACAGACCCTTAATATTGTTAATATATTTGTGTGGGGTGAGAGGTTTAAAGAGAAAAAAAAACATCTGCTTGCATACTTGAATTTTTAGAAAGTTCGGCTTGAAAACCGGGAATTATACCTGAATTTTATCATGGTCCTAGAGTGGCCACACTGGCACACTTGAAATAGATAGCATTAAATTACTTTCAATAAATGCAAATAATATGCACGTTAAGCTTAAATATGCACTAACACCTGAAGTATGCATTTGTATGCACCATAAAATTTTGTTGTAGTTACCAATCAAGTGAAATGAATGAATGCACTGAATTTAATTTTGACCAAGGAGAAAGACATGCAAATATGCAATAATCAACCCCTTACTCATCATGTATCTTCCTCATTGTGATTAGCTAAAAGTGGCAGAGAAGCAGTGCTAAATAACAAAAGACAAAAATACAACTGGTTTTGTAACTGAAGTCTTTCAATTTCCTGATTGTGTCTGATCGGAAATGAGGTGTCCCACTGTTTCGAAACCACGAATAAGCCAGGAATGATTTCTTTGAAGTGCTTTGCATATAGTTTACCAACTTCGGGTCTAACTTTGGGGAGGGGTAGAACATGTAGTTCGAGAAGCTTAAAGAAAAATACCCTTAAAAATATAATTTTGGGAGGAGAAAGTGCCCCTCCTGGCCTCTGCGAAGTTACACCTATGACAGATACCATACAGGAAACATTACAACCACTATACTCTAAATTTGGGTAACTTAACTGTGTATTTGGTCTCTGAGACACATTAAAGAAAGAAAACGATCGATTGATTATATCAAACAAGAAAAGAAGTGTAGCAACACTGTATTACTGGTTACAAACATGTACATATCCACTTTATTTTTTCAACATAATCACCATTATTTTCCAAGCACTTTTGGTACCACGTGGAACAAGGTTTTTTATACCTTCTGCATATAAGTTCCCCGCCCGGGAGTTCACCCAATCCAACACTACCATTTTCATCACCTCAGCTTCTTTAAGTCGTTAAGATGCAAGCTGTACTTTTTGAGATGTAGGTGTAAAGTCAGGACTATTCGAGGAGCGATCAGAAAGTTCCCATCCAAACCTCTGAATCATCTAGTGTTGTCATGGATAAGAACAATTCCTGAGCATAACATTCCACGTACTCGATTTTGTATGGCACGTCTTGTTTTGATGTTTCACAATACTCATATGATGTGATTGTTTCCCCCAGCTCCATGAAATTCACGAGAAAAAAAACCTTGTTGCTCCCAGAAAAGAGCTGCCATGACTTTTCGTGCAGATGGAGTTTGCTTGAACTTTTTCACCTTTGTTGGATGTCAATGCAAGACACCATTGCCGTACTTTTCCTTCACTCGTTACACTCAGGCCATACACTTCACACAATTTCAGCAGCATTATAGCCTTTGGTGTTAAAAATTGAATCACACACCATACTTCTCAACTGGCGGGATTGTACAACTGTGTAGCCATTTCTAATTCACAGGATAACCAACAGCTAACTAACGAAAATATGATTGCTGGGTCGGCAATGAACTAGTTGATGTTACTGTGCTGGCACGATCCAATCACTGTTGCTTGTCACTTTTTATAAATAGCCCTTATTTTTTAAATGCACCTTGTACTTTATTGAAAAACATTTATGTAAATAAATAAGTAAATAAAATAAATACAGGAAGCAAGTGATGATATATCTAAAACTAAAGTGATAATTCAAAATTTAGCATTCAATTAATAGACATTATCCATTGTTTAGTGCAGATATCACCAAACTGTAGATCACGAGCCACCAGTAACTTCCAGAGATATTTTCAGTGTCTCCTGAATTGTTGTGTACATTGCAGGCACTGACATTGATCTTGAGGGAAACTTTAGGAGTGTGCATCTTCATGATGATTGCATACCAAACACCACAGGCTGTAGACAACTTGGTCATTATTTCAAGGAACAATGACAATAGAAATCCCCCAGTGCAGTAGAATCATTCTCAATCTTATGTGCAACTAAACCTTGCCATTTATAGTCACTCATGTACCAATAAGTGTGAGTAATTGTAGAATACTATACTGATCGCAATTCCAACTGGCGCACAGTGATCCGGGATGCGAAAAAAAAATTGGCAATAATCAGGAGGTTACTATTTGTGAGCTTGCCCAAGTAAGTGAAACCAGGAAGTGGCTATTAACTAACACAAAAAGTCCGTATGTGACTGAACTAGTCCTATCCCTCCTGAAAGCTTGCCTGAGAACCTCCACCCTACAGTTCGAAGGCCAATTATTCTATCAAGAGGAAGGCCTGGCCATGGGAATCCCTCTATCCACTATCCTCTCCAACATAGTAGTTATGAATGCAATAGAAACCAATATCTTGTCCTCACCCCTCTTCTCCAGACTTGGCTACATGTGGTATGCTGACGGCTACAGGTGGTATGCTGACGACTCCATCCTCCTTTACAAAAACCACGAGCAATTACAAGAAGCTGTACGATTATTTAATTCGGCTCACCCAAGCATCCACTTCATACCAAAGGAAGAAAAGGCCACCATACTAAACTACCTGGATCTCGCCATAAGCAGGAAGAATGACAAATTCAAGACCAATGTATACAGAAAACCCAACTCCGGAACGCAATACATCCACAAACTTTCTGGTCACTCTGCATGGCAAAAAAACAACATTTGGATCAACTTCTTCCAGAGGGCCATCAACCTCACCTCGGAACCCGAAGACCTGCAAACTGAATTTGCGCATATCATCTTTCTTGGCATCAGCAACAGGTACAGCCGACAAGAACTCCTTCACCTCCTGGACACTACCAAAAGAAGAAAAATGAACGGGCCACACCCCCAGAAAGAAAAGATGAAAGAAAAATGGATCAGCCTCCCCCAACATCCAGACCTAATCAAAAAAATCCAAAACGTTCTAACCAGACACAGTTTCAAGATTGCAGACCAACCCCTTCCTTCCATAGCCTCCCACCAAACCCATTTCAAATGTTATTACACCAACCCAATGCAAGAAGTGGCATTTACATGGTCACCTGCGCATGTGGGGGCAAGTATGTAGGGATGACAAAGCGCCATCTTGATAATAGGCTCAAGGAACATGATGCTGACCACCGACTCAGGAGGAGAACAACAGGCCTTGCTTGCCACCTCATAGACGAAAACCATAACATAGACTCTGCCAAAATAGTCATGAAAGCAAAATCCACACTAGAAAGGAATTAAAAAGAAACCTATGCAATTGTGGCCACGCCCGCAGACCTCCCAGGGCCCTCAATAAAACCTGGCTTCCCGCTATCAGGAATATGCACACCCACCCAACATGCCACTCCTCCGCGACAAGAACCAAGCACGGACTCCAAGCATTCGCAAAAAAGCGAACAACCGCCTCTCTACGAAAGCAGACGAGATCTGGAACTGCCGTGTACAGTGCCAAAACCCCGATTCGCAGTAAAAGAAGGAAGTGCTACACCCACACGAGAACGACAAAAAGTGAAAGGGCTGCGTCAATTAGCGCCGCCAAGAGTACAAGCGGAAGAAGAAGAAACCACCCCACCCACAGTAAGACAGTACATGCCTGACAAAGCCACCAGATGAGTGGCGAAATCGATCTCGAAAAAAAACTTGCGCGGAAAAATGAATAGTAAGCTTGTTAGAGATTGATTATTTTGATTTTTATACAAAAAAGTATAATTTTGACCTATTTCAATACACACTAAAACTAAACAATACACTTGGAAGACCAAAATCCATTTCTAGAAATAGATTAAATAATAACAAAAATAATGAAAATAAGGATTATAATGATAGTAATAAAATAATAATAATAATAGTAATAAATGTGAGAAGTATCGTTAAAATAAATTTATGCACAATAAGTGTGTAAAGTGAGGAAAACAGACTTCCTATCAAGTCACTTACAAGAAAAAATATATTTTAAAGCATTAAGAAAAGCAAATACAAACAACACATTTTTTAAAAAAATCAACTGAAATTATTTTTTAAGAAAATTATCTTCTTTTCGGCAACAGTTTTCATGTCCTTAAAATACTTCGCTGAAGCACCGCGACACATCAACATTAAAGGTCTGGACACAATCTAAGCGATATTTTCAAAATGTATAGAATCTAACATGAATGAAACAAGGATTAATCTGATAATTTCTATCTTCATCAGATTTTTCAGGAATAGTGTTTCGTGGATTTCTATGACACACCATCACCACTAACCAGCAAGGACACGTGAATGGGTAAATATGACCCAAAAGATTTTGAAATACTTATTTCATCTTTACCAATGAGTGTGCCTGAGGCAACCCTTCTCAGTATCTTTCCAGTAAACACTTTAGAATGTCATGACCTTGAATCAGCTATGATGCTTTGTTAGTTTCCCTCATAGGGCCGTAGAAACATCGCCTGTGTAAATTTCACCCACAAGTGTGCTCCTGCTTTTCAGTTTGGTATTTAAACATGTTATTTTTTTTTTATATAATTTTTATCAATTGTGAAATACAATAAAGATGTTCGAAATTAGTACAATTAGTTTAACCAATAAATGTATTGTTAATCAAATGCTTTAATGTAATTATAACTCGGATTTACGAAGTAATTTTGCTTCTGGGTAATATTTACACAGCCGAGTCTTTGTGGGAAAATTTTAGGGAGGGTGCTGATGGAAGTGTTAGGGGTTGTTGGGGACGTTTGAACAAATTTCTGTTACACTGCAGTACTTCTATATGTATTAAGCATCAGCTGATAGCGAAATCTGAGAAGACTTATTCCCCTAGCGTGTGCACATGTGACCATGTTTGATTCAGGGTTGCCAGCTGACCCATTAACAATGGAACACACGTTCACAAATAAGCTAAATTTGTCAAGAGTAGCAAAACTTTTCTCCCGTGCCGTTTTCACAATACTTTAAAGTATCCTTTGCTTTATAAATCGTCGCGGGAAATATATTTTCAAGACAAAAATAGAAACATTATATTTTATTGTAATTCAAATATGTGTTCTTTTTCTGTGCATTACTGAGAAGTTGTGAGTGTACCTAGCACAATTATATTGTCCGGCGAAAAAATAATTGCTTCAACAAGTCTTAAAAGTATTCACGAACCGCCATTTTGCTGCCCGAAAACAAGAAATAATCAATTTCGAGAAAAATGTATCTGGCAGTTTCATGCCCCATTTAGTTGTTTACAGAAGTGGTCATGTTTTATCCCCTTACTGAAAAGTCAAAATTTATATTTTTGCCAACCTTTTTGGCATTCTGGATTACTGTGCGGCGGCTCTCCTTCATGACTATTTCTGGCACTTTCTGTCCCCCAGTCATTTTTGGGGGCATGTGGTCCGATAGGTGTTCAAGACAACATAAATTATCTTCATTGACCTACCGTGAGACACAATTTATCTAAAGTGGTCTGTTTACATACCAGAAATTAATTATGTATATATTTTTTATACTATAAAACCTTGCCTTGGTCAGTATTTTAATGTTTTATTAACATGGAGACAAGGCTTAACTGTGTTTCCATCAGAAATTAGTAAAGGCAAGAATCTGAAATTTCCTCAAGTTCAGGATTTATCAGTTAGAAGTTTAAATCAACATTTTTTATCACTACTCCGTCCATGGAAATCTGTAAGCGAGTCGAGTGGGGGTTCTGGAAAATTTGTATCTACCTAAAAATACGTAATTCATGCACATAATTTTATTTTAGTCACTGTAATGTATGTTACTTATTATAAGGGTATTGCCGGAACATGGCAACTCCAAATTGAAGGAATGTTTTTTGAGGGACCACACTATTATGAGTGGAAATGTGGTTCATCCCCCTAACTTGGAAAAAACATTGCTTGCCCCTCTGTGGAAGAAATCCTGCAGGCATCCATGAATCTGCCATCATGTACTTTGAAATGTGGGAAATTGCTCCATGCCACGAGGAGTTGAGAGATCTCTGATCTAGTGCTTCTACTACTTGTATCTATTCTAACACAATGTATCGAAAGAGCACCTTTTCTCTCATCTTAAGGTGAACAATTTCTTTTCACTTGTGGTGCAGATTGTACATACAAGAGACCTGTGATTTTTGCAGCAAATATGTAGGACAACATTCAGCAGTAAGAAGTTTGGTATCAAACACTGAGCCAGAAAATGTCACATAAGCTAGCAAAAACTGCACATACATCATACCACATGAATGTGGACAAGCTCGCATAGGAGAATCTAGATTCTTGTAGCAAACATGCAACAGAGATAGAATGGTCAAAATTAGTCACACATGCATAGAATCACATCACTGTAACAATATGACAGCACTACACAAAGAACCAAATTGGAAACTGAGAAAAATGAAAGAAGCCTTCATGGCAATGGCCAAAAACTCTCCCAGTCTAGAATTCAAAGAAATATGTCTGTTGTAGTTCGATCCCAGGTGACTGGCAGAATTTTGCACTAAACTACGAGCTATTTGTAGACATATCCGCTCAGTAAAATTATGAATAATTTTCCAATACACTGACAATGTTTGCCACTTTATTAAGTGGCAGGTGCAGAGAATTATAGAAGGACGTAAGGCACAAAAATTATTTAACGTAATAGTTGAGATGAATTATCGTCAAAGTAGACCTTTTTGGACTGTGTTTAAGTAAGTGTAATGTTGAACTGTGCTTAAGTAAATGTAATGTTATGTGTTTGCTTGAATGTGTGTATGTGTAAGGGCAAAAATGTGTAAGTGTGAGTGCCCGTACCTATAGGTTAGATTACCATTCTTATATGTATTTTTTTATTTCCCTGTAATTTTTATATATTTTTTCTTTGTTTCTCTTTTGAATATTTCAATATTCCACATTCAAATTTTTTTGTAAACATGGTCAAGTGGAAGCCTTAACTTTGCCATGTAAAAGAAGATGACATAAATAAACAAATAATTAATTAATCTGTCCCTTTCCTGATATAAATATTATCAATTCCATTTTCAAATTCTTGATGTATGCCATAAAATGGTGGTACATCCAGTAAGTTTTCCACCACAAGGTACAGATTATATTTTTAGCAACAGAAAAGTTATACTTTTCCAATTGAAGCGATTAGCTATTTGCAAGTAACATGCTAATTCCAACCACACTTTTATTCTATTGTCCCTCAAAATCTATTTTCAAATTCAATTTTTATGATACTAATGGGCTTCTACTTTTATCACATTATCAAAATGCTAATAGTTTACCTTTATTTTTCAGAATGGTGAAAGAATTTGCTGCAGCCAACAAAACCGTGGAAATAAAGAAACTGCTGAAAGTGTTGGGTCAGGACTTTGCCACATCACAGAATGCCCATGCCAGGAAAGGTGGTTTGATCGGTTTAGCTGCTATTGCAATAGCACTTGGAAAGGTAATTATACACTTAAAAGGAAACATTTTGAGTTTAAACTCAAAGTTCTCAATAACATTGTATCATTCAGTTCAGTTTCCAAAATCATACACTCCTCACAAAAAGTTTGGGTAAATTTCTTATATCTAGAAAACTAATTTCTTCAAATTTACAGGAGAAATTACTTACCGAATGCAGTTTCTTTATAGTTGTGGAAGTTCGGGGAAGTGTTTTCTCTCATCGTTCATTGAATTTTACCGGTAAATCATCTATTTTTCGATATAAATGTGTGTTGTCAATGCAGAATACGTAAGTACGAATATTGAAATTAAATGAACTAGCAAATTTCAGCCGTTTCCCGGATATAAGAAATTTACCAAAGTTTGTAATATTGTTATATTAGGAACAACAAGTTTGGGATATTATTGTGTTAGGCAATAGGTGATATGCACGGTGGCATATGTCGGTGAAAAGACTAGAACGTCCACCAGACAGATACCATATGTTGTTGCATTCCAAGGCCATGTCTACCACCTATTGTGTAACGTAACAATATTCCAAACTTTTTGTGAGGTGTATATATTTTACATATACGTGCTGGTGTAAGGGAAATGTAAGTGAATGAAATGTATTGGTAAAGCTAGGTAGAAGGTATGACAATAAAATTTCCAAACTGGCTCTGTAAAAACCCACAGAAAACTGAAAGAGGGAAGTGTTTGTTTTTATTCTTCAAAGCGATCTCTCCCATTGATATAAAGCATCAAAACGTTTCCAATAGTCTCCTTCTGTAATGTTGTGTAGAGAGTTTGTCACACTCCTCTGGATGTCCTTAACTGTGTCAAAATGTTTCCCCTCATGGTAGTTTTCAACTTGGGTAACAACATGAAGTCAGCAAGGCCTAGTTCTGGCAATAAGGTGGATCTGTAATCTCAAGCTCTTTTGCAGCCAAAAATTGTTTAATAGTGATCGCCTTATGACATGGCATGTACAGAGGCCCCAGCTGCTCAACTCCCTAACACCCATCAGATTCATTTCAATAGGTGAGTAATACACAGCATAGATGGTAATGTCAAGAGGCACACATTCTTTGTGAATAATGCCTGCTGATTCAAAAAATATGAGTAACAGTGTTTGTCTTCACTTTCGACTCTTCATTTTCTATATTTTTAAACAGACATGTTGTTTATTGTTGTTTTTTCTTGTTTTATTTTGCAGGATACCTCTATGTACACAGAAGAGTTGATACACCCAATTTTAGCATGCTTTTCAGATTCTGACTCAAGAGTGAGGTATTATGCATGCGAGTCTCTCTACAACGTTGTTAAGGTGGCGAGAGGAGCAGTTTTACCACACTTTAAAGCTGTCTTCAATGCACTCAGTACTTTGGCAGCTGACCCTGATCAAAACGTAAAAAATGGCTCAGAACTCTTGGATAGGCTAATGAAGGTACGTTCAAATTATAATTTCAGTTAAAAATAGGAATTGTAGCTTTCCTGGCGACGTGATTCAAACCAGTGTTCTTCCTGGATTACCAGCCAGGTTAAATCGACGTTAGCTTCCAACGTTTCGAGCACATACACTGCTCTCGTCATCAGGGATTGTAAAATAGAGATCAGTGTAGGGTTAAATATATGACTATCAGTACACCTGGAACCCACGCCTCCATAGAAACACAACACCAGCCAATAAGAACACCAAGGTTCAGAGCAAGCCAATAAAAAGACAATGTCCAAGCTCCTACCCATCATAATCATGCATTAAATCCTACACTGGTCTGCATTTTTACATTCCATGATGATGATGATGAGAGTAATGTAAATGCTCGAGTCATTGGAAACTATCGCTTATTTAACCTGGCTGGTAACCCGAGCACACTTGTTCGAAGAGTAGTTAAGATAAATTGTAACTGATAAAAGAAAGGTCTGTCCACAAAGAAATCAAACTTTTTCGAAATTATTGTATTTACTTTGTATAGCACATAATCAAGTTTATGCACTATTCCCAGCATTTTTTTTCCACTGTTGCAGTAGCAAAGATATAGTACAAGCACTGCTTGCACTATTAAAATGTTATTTAATGTACTTACTTTTGATTGCCTTATTTAGTTTCTATCCCGCTTGATTTTGCGAAATTTTAAGGCTGCAAACTACCTCAGCAGCCTGTTGGCAAGCAGCACATCCTCTGCTTGCAGCCACTGTGCAGGAAATTAACACTTCCGAAACGCCATATGGTGAAGGGTGAATTGCTGTTGATGATATGGTCCCCAACCCAGGAAGTAAGGCTGAACTTTGTTCAGCTTTCCTGCTTCACGAAAATAGTTGAGCCCAGCCGAAAGCAGAATTCTAGCAGAAAGCAATTCTATAGTTTGCAAGCATACAAGTGTTAACACGATCTCAAAAATATATTTACTTTATCATAAACACAGAATTGTTGAAATAAAGTATTATAACTGTTCTAAATTCCAGGCAGACTTGTAAAACATGTCAAAAACGTTGACGTTCATTGCCGGCAAAGGCGAGCATTGGAATTTGCAGACCATCTGGCTGTTGTCCGCCTGCCTGACTCATCTCAGTGTTGACCACTACCATATAATTTACACATCATTTATCGTGAGTTTCCATGTAAACAAATTCAGTAAACCGGTGCTTTTCTTTTTTATAAAATTTGGTATGAAGAATGTAATGGAACTCTCTTCTGAGACCTGCAAATAGCAAAAACATTAAGTCCTAAATGCTATCAAATTGGATATGCTATTTATATCAGTGGGATACATTATTAGAAAATGAACAGGTGCATTTTCTTCCTGTTGTAATAACCTATGATTGATTGATTTGGTGTTTTAAGTCTACTTTATGCACAGTAAGGCTAATTGGGACTGGACCTACAGTTTAAAGTGGGATCCAAACCACTGTGCCATGTGCCTCCACCGGATATCGAACCCAGGACCCCTTGATTACAAGGTGACTGCAAGCTTAACTTAATTTTAAGCCTGAAGTCGGTTCTTTTACTCTCCCGTGAACAATAATTTTCACAACGTGGTTGGTATCACTTCTCTGTTAGTTTTGGAGCTTTTCGGAACATCTTCCATTTGTGTGGGAAGAACATATGGCTGAAGTAACTTTTCTCTTTTGTTTGATGTGTTGCGAATTAACCGAAACAAACATGGATATTTCAAATTGTATACGGGAAGCTGTAACTAATGGAAATTATTTTTTTGTGTCAATATTATGACCAAGAATTTTGAAATATGAAGCATGGTTGTTGAGAGAAAAGTTGGGAGATATTATTATTACAGTAAAACTTCTTTTATCCACATTAATTGGGACCGAAGGTTATGCGGATAACAATTTTTGCAGATAACACTGGGGAACAGTGAAATTGCGGCACAGTGTTTGAGAGCTAATTTAGGGCAATTTCATGCTGCTGAATAATGATATAATAATATATTTCCTGAATTGGCTCTAATTTATGAAATAAATGCAACTAAACCAAAATGGCGGAAACATAAGACATACATATAAATGAACTTCCAACAACAATTTAATATTTCTTTTTGTGATTACAATCATTATTATAAAAATAAATTTATATAGGCCTATGATCAAAATAATTAGGAAAATATGTACACAATGAAGTAACAAACTATGTGAAACGTTTTGTATACGATTTCCTGCTGTATTGCTTTTGAGGACAATCCGTCTGTAAGTTCCAACAGTAGTCAGCCATCACGTGGCGATCCCACCGTCCCTGGTACCTTTCTTCCATTATCCTTATATCCTGATGGAACCTTTCTCCCCGTTCTTCACTAAAATCACCAACGTGCTCAGGGAATCTGTCAATGTGGCTATGTACAAAATGTATCTTCACACTCATATTAGATCCCAATTTCTCAAAATTTTTCAACATATTTCCAACTATATCGGGGTACTTTTCTGCTCTGTGATTCCCCAAAAAGTTTTTGACGACGGACACAAAGCTCAGTCAGGCCTCAGATTCGATGTAAGACATGTAAGTTGTAAAATTGGCATCATTTATGAGTGTACGAATTTGTGGTGGTCCGTCAAAGATTCCTGCCTTCAATTTTTCAATACTTAGTCCTGGAAAAGTGTGGCATATATATTTGAAACAATCACCACTTGTATCCAAGGCCTTGACAAACTGTTTTATCAACCCAAGTTTAATATGCAGTGGCGGAAGGATGATTTTGTCCCTATCTATCAGCGGTTCATGAATGATATTAGCTTTTCCTACTAATATTTTCCCTTGGGGGCCAAACTTTTATCGTCCAATGCTTTTCTCTAGCACGACTATCCCACAAACATAGGAAACAGGGATACTTTGTGTACCCACTTTGCTGTCCTAGTAAAAAAATCACCATCTTCAAATCCACACACACGAACCACTTATGTTCAGCATATTCAATTTTTTTCTAAAACCATTTTTATGTTTTGGTATTCTTCCTTAAGGTTTGTTTAGTGTCCGATATACTATTGCCTAGCAATGCTTCATAAGTTGCCTAGCAACAATTTACAAATAAATAAATAAGTTTATTATGGGAATTTCAGCCCATTATCAAATTTTGATATTACCGAGAAAAGCGTAGAGTAATTTTACCTCCTATATTTTCCATGGTGTGTTTATTTTTATAACTGGAGTCAATTCAACTGAACCAATCATACAATTGGCAATAACAGCTGTTTTGTGTGCTGAAACTGTTATTAAACTTTATGCCGCAAAATAAAATCTTTTTTTTTGTTCCCCAGTGTAATCAAACATGTGTTTATTTAACAGAGAAAAGCATGTACAGTACAGGTTTATTTTATACATACAGTACGCAGTACTACATACGTATACAGTACAAAACAAAAGACATGAGTAAACACTCGTATTATATGTACAGTAAAGGTAAAGGTAAAGTGTTCCCCTGTGCTTAGCACCATGCCATGAAGGCGTGTAGGGGGTGTGGGGGTAACGCCCCACACTTTCTTGATCCGGTCGTGAGTGGGGGTGATGTGATCAGCACCATGCCCCTGACCGCCTTTACCCCCCAGGGTTTCCCCCGGGTACCCATGTTATTCGACACTGGGTGGACGCCGGGGCCGCTTCCAACGTTAGAAAAGTTCCCGGATTTGAACAGTACGTGCCTAAATTACAGTACTATACCTGTACTGTGATATTTATGCAGAAAAATAATCAGAATATTATTTTTTTTGGAACAGATCTGATTTTTTTTTTTGCCACTCTTGCTTTTTTGAGTGTGCTGATAACTGACATGCGGATAAATGACATTCTACTGTATTATTATTATTGTTATTTGAAATGGCCTTTCATTCTTAAGAAAACTGGGGCAATGGGGTATATAATTTATCCCCCCTCCCTTTTATTTTTTAGTACTACAGTGCTTGCCTTCTTCTTAACACCATGCTTTGCCACTGCTCTGTTGGTATATGTTCTGCTATACATTGTGAGGAATAGGCCGCATGTCTCATAGCACACTTTCTTTAACTTCTTTTATCATCCAGAAACAGAAGTCCACAGGTATCAAATCAGTATAATGATGGGAGGGGGATACAACAGTTGTGTTATGCTTCATCATGTCATTGCCAGTATGTAGTATCCACATTTTGTTTACCCATGCTTCAGGTTTTAGTAAATCGCTACAGGCACAGAACACACCTCACTTAAACACCTGCAGACTGGAAATGCAACAAATCTACCATGCATCAACAGTAGTTGAATACATTGGTGTACTATTTCGAAAATAATATGGTTTCTTTATGGCCAGACCTCACAGATAGCTGTAACTATTGAAAGCTAGTAATTTTCTTGTAACTTTTTTGTTATATATTTATTTGTCATTCAATATATTTTTTCGTACTAAATTTAAAAAATGGAGCAATATTCTGAAAAGAAAATGGTTACTCAAGATTTAAGAATGTAGCTTAGCATACCGGTATATATAACAATTAAAAAGTATGCTATTTTTTTTTCCTCTAGAAGTCATTAGTACCGCTGACACTAATAATATGAGAAGTAAATTATCTTGCTCTTTTCTTCAGTAGTTGTATACTTTCTGTATCATCAGAGAATATACAGTAATGGTTTATACAAGCATGATTGTATAACAGATATAGCTTTGCATACTTCGATGCCACAGGCAGTTTCTAGTTCAAGTCATTCCATCATCCCTGCATGGGCATGTGCTTTTTATGTACAAAATGTTCTTTCAACATTACCTTTAACTAGGGATGTACCGAAGCCGATTACCGATGTTCGAATATCGGCCGAAATTGACACATCGGCTTCGGCATCGGCATCGGCAAAAGTCCGATATTTAAACCGGTACCGATTATACTAGAGTTTTACCTTGAAATAAGTTTTATATTTTAATTTTGTAAGATTTATTGAAAATTAGGTTAAATTGAGTTAAATCCGAGACTGTGCTTATAATGTTCACATAAAAACAGAAAACCAACTAAAGTACAGTACCGGTGATGAACGTATTCACAAACACATACCGACTTGCTTCCGACAGCTTCTGTGTACAGTTCTTCTTTCCACTTTATTATGATTAATGTGTTTTAGGTTGGACAATCAGCAAATGCTAAGCCAAATTATATTTGCACCAACAACTAAAATATATTTATCATTATTTGAATGCGTAAGACGAAAAAGGTTAATACACAGGTTATAAAATGAAGTATGAACCTGTGTATGTAACCAGTGTTACTAACTCGAGTCAAGTTGTCATTCGTGCCAGATAAAGTGTAATATCGGCCCTCTTCTTGGTGTGTGCGGGATCCCGAAAAGTTGGGATCGGGAAAAAAAATTACCTTCCGATCTCGACTTGGGGAAATGGCTTCCTGACTTTTCGGGATCCCGAGCAGTCGGAAAATATCGAAAGGTCGTTTTACAAATTCGTGAATTCTCGACATATTCTGCATTGAAAATGTCTGGAACTTATCGGAAGTTGTTTGTTTTTAATTATTCCAGATATGCAAAAATAATCACTTAAGGTGAAAATGACGTGTAGAATTCGAGATTTCCCGAGGTTCACAAAATTTCGTACATTTTCCCACTTAGTCAGGAAATTGCGAATTTTTTTCGTCCCGACCAAAAAAAAAAAAAATTGTCCGGCACGCCCCTACTTTCCTACTATTCTCACACGCTTCATGTGATCCCTAATCAGCATTCAGTTGTGTGATTCCGAAAAATCTGTTCAGGGACTTCGGGAAATAATTTCCCAACATTTCGGGATCCCGAAGTGTCAGAAATTGTCCAATAATCGAATTAAATGGGGCTAATTCTCGATGCTTTCTTCACTTTGACTATCGGATGTGAGGGATAGAAATGTTTTCATCGGAATGGCACTAGGACTCTTTTTTTTTAATCCTGACGTTTGGGATGGGAAAAATTTACAAGTTCCTGGCCAAGTTAGGATATTTTCAGTACGAGAAATGTTCAATTTTTCCCAACACTAGAAGTGCTGCAAAAATCATGTTTTTAAAGTTGAATCTTACAGAATTGAACTTCCATTACTAAGAACAGGAAGTCCTTTGACTAATAAGAACTGCTTTTGTACTAATGCTAAATCTCTGAAAATACATATGTATGTGTATAATGTGCAAATATAAGTGTTTAAAGGAAATTTATTTTTGTCATTCTCAAAATAACATTCCATTTTCGTTAAATAGTCTTATGTATCGGAATCGGTTAAATATCGGCATCGGTATCGGTTCCAAAAATAATCGGTGAGTACATCGGCATCGGCAAATTTTCAGCTTCGTCACATCCCTACCTTTAACCATTGCTATCGCCACTAGAGTACTGCATTGGACCACTTTCGCTCCAAAATAAACGATCAAAATTTCCCACGCTCGAGCGTGATTACCTTGAATATATAGAATATCAAATATCATTTCAATGGGACAATAATCGTAGAAATATATGTGTAAATATTCGTCCTGGTAGTTTCAGTCCATAATCATCTATTCATTTTCATATATTGCTATCTATGTATTGGTAAGATAGACTAAATTACATTTTAACATTGAGATGATGACTATGTTCACTTCAGTTTCAATTTCACTGTGTCTTTCACTTCAAGATCCATATTAGAAGGCCCACTACGACAGAGAAATTACGGTTACACGTGAACTACTGGGCTTGGAGCGTATACCGATCGTTTGAATGTTCGAGTGTTATTCGCTCGAGCGAAGAAACATTCTATTCTGTAAGCCATCTAACGTCATCCGTGCGAACTATTAGACGATCGAGCAAAAAGGCCTCGATGCAGCACTGTAATTCCCACTACTCATATCACAAGTTGAGCCATGTTAACTCTGATAATGCCAGGTATTATCTGCAATCACTATTTGGAATCATAGATGATGCCAAGAAGGAATTGAAAACTCAGGACCAATTTTAGTGCCCATTTTTTATCAGGCTGTTTTTGTTCTGTGCATTGTTTCTGTTGTTTTCTTCAGCAGCCTTCATCATTCATTTGGATTTCACTGAGAAGTAAGTCATCCTGTATCCCCCAAAACTGAGAAAACTAAAATGAAAACAACTGCATACTGCAGCCATGAAAAGAATAAAAAGAAAGAGAAGGAGGAAACCGCGGTAGCTCAGTTGGTAGAGCATCTGACTGCCCGGGTTAGATTCCTGGAGTGGGTGATCTAAGGTCGGAATTTTTCCAGCCTTGTCCCTGCATAAAGTGGCTCTGGGGCACACCCAGCCTCAAATCAATGGGTACCTGTGGGAAACCCTTGGGAGTAAAGGTGGCCGGATGTCATGCTGATCTCATCATCCCAACTATATGGGAGATCGAGAATATGTGGAGCTCTACCTCCACATCACCCCATGTGCCTTCATGGCATGTGTGCACATGCACAGAGGTACCTTTACCTTTTTTCCTTACTTTTTCTTTTTTTTACTTACAATGGAGTTTATTTAAGTGTCCTCCTCAGATTTCCATGAAACTTGGCAGGTGTATAGAGGGACCCAAAGGAAGAAATGCATGTTTTTGTGTTTCAGCTAAAAAAACCTGTTTTAGGGGGCAAAATCCTCACTTCAATTTGTCCTCATCTTAACATTTGAGGGGGATTTTTGTACCCCTAAAACAGATTTTTGGCTGAAACAAAAAAACATGTATTTCTTCCTTTGGGCCCCTGTATACACCTGCCAAGTTTCATGGAAATCGGAGGGAGACACTTAGATAACCTCCCTTGTTAGTGTCACATTTCTGCCACTTTTGGCTGATCGCAATGATGAGAATGAGTGATCGTATGATGAAATTTATGAAGCGACACTCACAAAGAACACCCATGTTCAGGCTGGGATTCGAACCAGGAACTCCTGGATTCGTAGCATGCTGTATAATTACTAAAATATATATTTAAAAAAGCAACTGACTACTAACCTCTTTTATTTTTTTTTACAAAAAAAAGCTTGTGGCAAATTACAGACTAAGTTGAAAAAACTCACTCTTGCTGTGAAAAACATAATTTTACTTCTAAGCAAATTATTCAGAAAATTTTAGTATCTGCACTTATGGTCTTAATTTCAGTTTTCAGGAAAGTTCCTGCTGTTGATAATTTCTATCATCTGACAACAGTGTCAGGAGTGAGACTCCCTTTTGTTGTAGTCAGGAATATAGAATCCTCTGAGGCTAGATGGAGAGAAAAATCATGTGATCACTCTAATTTTGGCAAGACACTTTAAGAGCCAGAAGTTTCAACAAATCTTGCATTCAAGTGTTCAAAGAAATCTTATCATTTATCTGATCATTGTAATTACCCAAAGTGCCAGAAAGCTACACCAAGTAACAAAAAATACAATGTTACTATGTATGATGTGTTACGTGAAGATATAGTTGAAACTGTGCTTTCAGCCTGGGACGAAAGTAAAGGTTTATTCCAAGCTATATCTACACCCTGTGTCTAAAAAGTTCTGTAAAATGTCCATTATATCATCAGCAACATGAGCCAGGTGCACGCACATTCACATGGCTATCCAGAGACATGTCGAGAAGGGTCGCATAGCGTGGAGTACATGTGCCCATTCGGAGGAATGAGTGAACGTCAAGTTCTGCCACAAATTGGCGAAAATTGTGACGGAGACACATGAAATTTTGGTTAAAGTATACGGGATGGAAGTCGTGAGCAGAAATTGTGTTCGCGTCTGGTTCAAATGCTTTTGCGACGGGAAGGAAACTACGGAGGATGAGCCACGTTCAGGTTGGTATCGACAAGCAGAACCCAAGATGTGATCAAGCGAGTGTGACACATTCTGGCATGAGATCAGCGACAGACTCTGCAATTGATGGTGGAGGAATTGGGCATTTGCATGGATACGATACACATGTGTTTGCATCTTTTGTTTTCTTTGTTTTTTTTATACCATTCACCGAACGTTTTAGACACATAGTGTATATGTTTTACATTTCCTGACTGCATATTAAATAACAAGAAAGTGATAACAATTTATTTAAAGCTTTGCCAGCTGCAAACTGATTGTTAATTATTTTTAGAGCATAATTTATTTGGAATTTTAACTGTCAACAAAACAGACTTCTGGATAGTTTATGGCATTGGCACAGCTTGAGAAACCATATTAAGTGAGGCATTAGTTCAAATGTAAGATCAGAACTTAGTGTCTTACTGAGGTCTGGATATGTGAACACAAAATACAGGAACATGTAATCAAGATTTACTGCAATGAATATGTCTGTTGCTATTAAGTTAGACTAATTAATATGTTTGTGCCTTTTTCTTATCTTTTCAGGACATAGTTACCGAGAGTGCTTCCTTTAATTTAGTAGCTTTCATGCCTTTGCTTCGAGAGAGGATTCTTACGAAGAACACCTTTGCTCGGCAGTTCATTATTTCCTGGATATCAGTCCTTGATGCAGTTCCTGACATAGACATGATCCTGTATTTACCAGAAATTTTAGATGGGCTTTTTCATATATTAGAAGATCCTACAATGGAAATAAAGAAAATGTAAGTTAGAGCTAGTGTTGTGTATGGTTTGAAGAGGGAGGAAAATAATATATTTCAATTATAAATATTTCAATAAGTAAATAAAAATAAGTGGTTATTCAGAAAAAACTAAATTGAATTAAGGATTTTTATGAGAAATTTGAAAATTTTCTTCTGCATATTGCATACTGGTAAAACTAATATTGTTGTAAATAATGATGTCAACAAAACTTGTATACATATAATATCAATAATAGAAACAAAACTACTGTCGAAATAAAAATTATGGATATGCAAGTTTGGACTCTAATAATTTAACTAGTAGGCCTACGTAAAAATGAGTTTCATCAAATTTTAGGTTATTCAATTCTCTGTTAAGCTATGGTAACCATTTTTTTCTAGCATACCTTCTATTTTTTATCATTGTGAAAACAAAAAAAATGCCGTTTTGTGGTGTTTTCCAAATGACTGCTCTCTTTTAAATTCTATAAATAAAAAAACTTGTCCGATCATGATGAAATTTAAATACAGTACAGATAGAAAGATTTTAAACACAATTCTTAGTTTTCAAATGTTTTTAAATCTGCCACAAAAGGCTCTTACCAATTTTGTAAAAAAAAAATTTCTTAGTTTTGGGTAGTCCTACAAATAAACATGTTCAGTCATTACTGTGATGTCCTCTAAACCGTGGAAACTGGGAGCTGTGTCGCCACATGAAGACATCTCTACTCCGTTGAATAAAAATCTGTATAAAATCAGTTTCGCAATGTGAATTGAAAATGATAATGTGTTTTAAAAACAGCTGCAAAAGAGCTTCAAAACAAGACCAAGATGTTATTTGTAGGACTACCCAATACTAAGAAAAAATATTTCACAAAATTGATACAAGCCTTTTTTGGCCAATTTAAAAAAATTGAAAACTAAGAATTTTGTTTAAAATCTCTCTCTGCCTGTACTGTATTTACATTTAATAATGATCGGAACACAAGTTTTTTTATTTATAGAATTTGGAAGAGAGCAGTCATTTGGAAACCACAAAAAGCACTTTTTTTTTGTTCTCACGATGATAAAAAATTGAAGGCATACTCGAAAAAAATTGATTACCATTGTTTAACGGAGAATTGATTAAGCTAAATTTTGATGTAATTTGTTTTTATGTAGTTAATTTTTAATTATAGTCCAAACTCAGGTATCCATAATTTTTAATCCAACAGTAGTGCAAATTAGCTATATTAAATAGCTCTCAGCACAATTTATACAGTTATTAGAGTTGCGGAAATTGTGGTGAGAGGTTGGTGTGGCTTGATTAGTCAATTGGTATTACATTATCACAGATTGGTCATTGGTTAAACTACAGTTTTCAATAACTTTTCTATAAATTGTAGAAAAGTAAGGCTAAGCTAGTTTTATGTGAACAAATAAAGAAAGATCGTACATTCAACATGTCTTACTATGCTATAACTTTCATGTCACTGTCCCGGACAGAGGTGATGGATTTTGGAGCTTACTGGTAAAAGTGGACTGGTAAAAGTGGAATGTGTATTTGATTCTTTAATGTTTCTTTTCTGCCACTTTAGATTAATCACAATAATGAGAATGAATGATTAACAGATGAAGTAGATGGAAAATAAGCAATCAACCACCTATTCCGTACATGGGACTTGAATTGAACATATAACCTTTGAATGTTAAGATCATGGGTGGACCAGTACACATTAGTGCTGTCAA
Source organism: Lepisma saccharinum (assembly GCF_977018435.1). Taxonomy (NCBI): domain Eukaryota; kingdom Metazoa; phylum Arthropoda; class Insecta; order Zygentoma; family Lepismatidae; genus Lepisma; species Lepisma saccharinum. Next base: position 55,906,959 of record NC_139245.1, read on the forward strand.
AAGAGGTGTTTTAGAAAACCAAAAACCGTTCTGAAGAAGAAAAAAAAGTGGAATTGGGTTTTTTGGTTATGGAAAATGATTATCAGTTTTTGATTTTAAATGAAAACTTTTTTTGTTTTGTTTTTAAAGTATAACTATAAAATCTCCTGTTTTCAACACATGATAAACAGCTTTCTCTACCGGTGCCAGATTTTCAACATAAAAAATTGCTTTCATTTTTCGATGTGAAAAGTATTTATTTGACAACATTTTTCACTTTTCAAAATCAAAGCCACCACTATGACTTACAATACAATGACTGTTTTGAGGTTGCAAATCTGCAAAGTGGTTTGTAGTGTTCACAACTGCAGACTCGGTGGCAGCTAGATTGTTTGGCTTCCTAGGCGGGATTGTGGTTAGCTCCCTTCGCTATGGCCCTGTTCCATGGTGCAACAGTCTTTTGAGGGATAAGGCATGGCAAGTGGCTTGGATGGCACATGTTCAACACGGAAGTCCCCCAACATTGTTATCTGGCTTTCTAGATTGGAAATCCAGATTTGTTGCTGCAGTTACATGTGGATTATCAGTGAAGGCACACAAAACTCCATCTGATAACCCCATGTATGATTGCATTTATACATTTGACATGCTTGAATTTTTTGCACATACATGTACAAAAGATCTATCAATTTAAATTTGAATCTGGACCACTGCAGTATGCCTCCACCAGGGATCAAACCTGGCTCCCCCTTGACTACAAGGTGACAGGATTGCCACTACACCATCAGAGAGACTGCATGTTTCGCACTAGGCCACTCTTATCCTTTATAATGCACACAGTAATAAAATAAATACAAGTAAAAAATGACCATGTCCAAAAATATTAGGTAATAATTTGTTCATTAATTTAAGATGAAACTTCATTGTTGAAATCATACTTTATGGAGTCTTACAATGAGGAAGAGACTGCATATGCATCAGTACAAACAGGTAAAGACATTACATTTTGTGGTTACGAATATTTCAAGTCAGTTTGTTGATCGGGAAGTCAGGACACTGAACAAAAGGTGAGGTGAGGTGGGGTGGGGAGAAGGTTGATCACTCAAATTGAACTCTACCTACACACCTCCCTACTATACCAGCTTCACTCTGCCCCATCCAGAAGGATTGAGCTGCTATTGTGAATTTTTCTTATTTATGAGAAGTAGCTACAAATGGTGTTACGTTCCCGGTTTACCTGTATACTCAGTGGATCTACTTACTATTAATCCTTTCCGGCAAACATGAAACGTACCAGCCTATTATGAGGCCCTCAGTATGTGGGAAACAGTTACGGGTGTGTTTACGTAAAGTTTACTAACGCTCACACACTAAAATACCTTTAAATGTCAGTTGATGTTAATATCCCACACTTGCACTCGAAATAAAATATCTTGTTACAAAGAAAACTGTATTAAGATCAAAATTGTTCTTCGAGTACACAAATTAACATATTCACTTTTGAAAATCACTTACATCAACCATCAGAATTCATAATATATCTCACCTAGTAACCCGCACTCAAATGTCTTAAGATTAGTCCATAACCATTGTTACAGACTACCAAATTGAACAAAACAAATTATGACGTCATGGACATTTAACATATTAAACACTGAAATTGATAAATTAAGTGGGTGCGTATCAATGGAGACCTTTTGAAAAGTGTTTTTTTCTTTCAATGAGACCATTGATCTTAAATACACATGAAGAAAAGTAATCTTAACCTTTAGAGGCCAGAGCCTCATGTGCGTGTATTCCAATTTTAGCCGGTGTCTTTTCAAGCAGTGCTTTTCAAACTTGCCGCAAAGTACAAAGAAAAAAACGTTAACTTGAGAACTAATTATCTTAGAGAGATGAAATAGGCTTTGTTTCTTTATACATTGTGCCTCCCAATAATTAGTGTTAAAGGAGGAAGAAGAAGAAGAAAGATGATTTTTTTTAAAAAAAAAAATTGAAGTGAAAGAAAAAATGTAGTATGTAGCGATGGTATATTCCTACAACCATGCAAAGTTTCGTTTAAATCAGACTAATATTTCTTGAGTAAAAAATAACAACATATAAAGCAGAAGTGTTGCCAGCTTCAGGACAATGTCCGAATTTCGCAACTAGCTTTGGCCCTGTAGATGCTGGATGGACCATATTTGGAGGGAAGAACAACAAAGACCACTCCATGAAGATATGTGACCGGTGCTGCAGCTTTGAAAAAAAAGTGTAAGTTATGGGGTTCGGAAAATTTGCGTAATTACTGAACATTTCTAACTTCAGACCTTTGCCCCTGCTTCCTCTGAACATTTCTAACTTCAGACCTTTGCCCCTGCTTCCTCCCTGGAACCTTAATTGTTGGATGTTACTTAAAATGTTGCTTTTCACTCATTCGTACATTTAGAATTTAATTTTCTCAAAAAAAAAATGCAGTGGTTGAGAAGTTACAGCCTTTTATCTTCAATTTAGCCCATAGTAACAAATAATATATATAATCTAATTTAATATAATTCATCTTATGTAATAATAAGAACCTCTCTTTATAATTGAAATTACTTTTTCAAACTGCACTTGCAGAGACGATTCCACTCAGGTAAAACAGCAATAGCGAAAAATTAGGCAAGACCGCCGGCTCGGTAGCTCAGTTGTTAGAGCAATGGCACGGTATGCCAGAGACCTGGGTTCGAGTCCTGGTCGAAGCCTGCATTTCTCGCTGAAAATTTCTATGTAGTACATCTCCTGTGTGTGCCTAATCTACAATAATTAACATCTACGCTGGGAGGAAAGAGGCAGCGTCAACGTCTACTGTGTTTCAAAGGCAACAGATCCCGTTGCGGTAGCACTGGCGGAGACGATTCCACGCAGTTAAAACAGCGATATCAAAAAATCAGGTAAGACCAGGCCGGCTTGGTAGCTCAGTGGTTAGAGCAATGGCACGGTATGCCAGAGACCCGGATTCGAGTCCTGGTGAAGCCTGCATTTTTCGCTGAAAATTTCTAAATGGATATATTGTTCTGCAATTCGAGTATGTCATCCTTCATATGTATACTAAAGATTAAAAAAAAAGACAAAACTGAAATATCATGTGTAGTTTTCAAGAAATGGCACATTATATGCTGCCATGCAATGCTAGTTGAACTATCGACCATACGTCCTCAACGGTAATATATTTTATCCTTTCGTCTGGCCCGATGAAGAACCCAGGTGAGTTTGAAAATTTGAAGACTTCAAATGTACATGTGTAGACAAATAGTCCTTCCACATTTTTACTATATTAACAACATGTGGCATTAGATTTTACCCTTTTTAATGATTTTTACTTTTGTTTCTGTTTGAAGTTGAGAACTTCAAAGTGCTCATGTATCATAGAGCTATAGGTGAACTATATATCACCTTACTTAATAGAAATGTCTTTATCCATAAATTTAAATAATCTATCATGTAATCATTTCATGATACTAAAGTCATAATTCTGTGTTATTTTATAAATGTTACCATTTATTGTAGGTGTGACACAGTTCTTGGAGAGTTTTTACGAAGTATTAAGCATGACCCTTCTAGAGTGGATTTTGCTGGAATGATCAATATTCTGATTGTTCACTCTCAAGCTTCAGACGAATTGCTGCAGGTATGTGGGATTAGGTATAAGTTGCATTCAAAGGTCCACTGTAAAATAAATTATTTCTTTTTGAAGGTAGTATTCTTCAGTGAGAAAGGCCATCTTCCTTGGTGACCTCCCGCTGTACCCTGATCTTCTTTGGGCATGGGGAACTGCTGTGGTGCCATTCTGCTGACAGCTGTTTTGTCATGGGATTTCAACAATACAACCACGTTTCGTCCACCGTTACCAGTCGTCGCACAAAACTGGAGCTATCTACTTGAAATTGGACCAAAACTTCCTTGCACTTCACCACCTGTTCAGGCTTCTAATCGGAATTCAAAATTATTGGAATCCATTTTGCTGCAACCTTTCTAATGCCCAAGTCCTCATGAATAACCTTCCACAGCTGTTCATGGCTGATGTACAGTTCTTTCTTAATCCGTCAGAGTGAGATTCGGTGATTGTCAAGAATCACCCTGTGGATGACGTCAATCATCTCGGGTGTGGTCACAGAAATTGGTCAGCCAGCCCAAATTACCCACATCTGAAATTCCCTGCCCTTTTCTTCACAGTGGTATATAATTGTGCCTTTTCCCCCAATGTTGTCGTGGATTTCCTTCGGCGAGAGCCCCTTCAGGCAGAGGTACTTAATGAAGGTACACTGTTCAAATTTACTAATGTCTGGAATCTGGGCTGACATCCTCAGTTTGAAGCCGGACATGATTTTGCATGTTGGGTTTATATATTATGATGGTGTTAATTTGTGTACTGGTTTACTCAAACCCTTGTAGGCCACAAACTTTTCAACCTGCCCTCATATGTTCAATTTATGCTTTCATTTAGTTCCATCACCTGTAAGATAATGTGTTTTCCAGCACATGTTATGAAACTTCAACTTCCCTTAATATAAAAATATTTCATTCTGCTGCATTCAGTTACTCTGCTAGTATCATCCCCCCTTTTTTTCCAGTTTACTGCCATCACGTGGATTAAAGAATTTGTCCAGCTGTCTGGGAGAATGATGTTGCCTTTTGCCTCAGGTATTCTTATAGCCATCCTTCCCTGCCTAGCATATGAAGATGAATCACGGAAAAGTATCCTTGCAGTAAAGTGTATGCTTAGTATGTAAGAAAGATTATGCATGATTAATATATTTACGAGGGGTCATACTGAAAGTAATTAGTAACATTTTTTCATAAACTGAGTTTTGTTTTTATTAAAGGAAAACATACTACATCATAATCTACAGACTTTTCTTTACTTTTCAATAAAGTCTCCATTTCTTTGCAGACATTTTCCCCACTTTAATGGAAGCTTGAAAATACCCTTATGGTAAAACTCCGTTCCAGCTGCTCCCAGACACTGTATGTCCTCCGTCATCTGGTAGTTTTAGCGTCGTAATTGTTCCTTCACAAAACGGAACAGATGATAGTCGAAGGATGCAATGTTGCGACTTTGGGGAGGCTGAGGCAGAAGTTCTCTCCCCATTTTTCCAATTTCCTCCCTGGTGTACTGAGAAGAGTGCAGGCATGCATTATCATGTTGAAGGATGATTTTCTTTCCAGGACATTTATCCCGCAATGGACGACTGAGCTTGTGAAGTGTTTGTATATAAGGGTGAGCATTTGTGGTTACCCCAGGTTCAAGAAATTCAACCAGTATGCTCCTGCATCCCAGAAGACATTGCCCATAACTTTGCCAGCAGACGGCACTGTCTTTGTTTTATTTTTTGCCGGCGAATTGAAATGGTGCCATTCCATGCTCTGCTGCTTTTTTTCCGGTTCATAATGATGGAACCAGCTTTCATCATGGGTCACAATACTCAATAAATAATCATCGCCTTCATTGCGATATCTCTGAAGAAGATCTTGAGTGGTGGTTTTTTCGCTGCTCTTTGTGGCCTGCTGTCAGTATACGTGGAACCCAGCGGCAACAAATTTTTCAGTAACCGTAACCTTGCAAGCATTTCCTGCACTGCACTGTGTCCTATCTCAAGTATTGCTGCAATTGTATCCACAGTGACCCGTCTGTTGTCTTTAATGATGTTGACAAATCTTTCCATGTTGCATTTCGTGGAGGCAGTTCGTGGGCAGCTGCTCCGAGACTGATCTTTGATGGTCGTGTTTACATCTTCACAATGTTTTACCCATCTTCTAACACTGCTAGCATGCATGCATACATCTCCATATGCAGGCTGAAGTCTATTTTGAATTTCAGCAGCAGGAATTTCCTCTTTAACAAGGAATTCAATCACAGCACATTGTCGAAACGAAACATCACTATGAGCCATTTTGAAACAACTGTCTGTGCTCACTCAATTGAAGCTAATGACCTCAGACCACCTCAACACATTCAGGAAAGTCTGTGTTTTGCGATGATTTACTTCGTTTGCATTATTGATGATTTTTTTCAAAAAATGTTGCTCATTACTTTCTGTATGCTCCTCATGTATATTGAATTCATCTTTTGCAGTTCATCTTTTCAACTTCTTCTCAAGATCAAATATGTTGTCTCTAATGTTAAAATGTAATTTCAGCCATATATACAAGGGGGGGACTATAGTGGTCCAGTCAATAGAACATCTGACTGCCATATGGGGAACACGATTTATCCATTAACCCTTAAATGCCAAGTTTGTGCAAAAATGGACCACATGTATTTTCACTAATGCCAGGCTGGTCCATTTTTGGACAAGCAACGTAGTTACATAATACAGTGGAACCTAGATCTTACGCTCCCCAGTTTTACATTTTCCCCTGTTATACATTCATCTTCATGGTCCAAAATGTTATAAAATTGTCTCGCACTTTAAGTTATTTCATGTGATTCCCTGAAAAAACGTAAAATCAAATTTTTACTGACTTTTGGAACATACTATCATACATGTAATGTTCAGAGATGCTAAATTAGCCTTCATTAATTATAAATAATGAACTGCAATTTGATTCCCATAGTGAATCTAAAAAAAATGCAATATTTCTAAGTAAATGAGCTGCTGAGGAAAATGCCATGGTGGGAGTCAGTGGGGTGCAGCTCATGCTAGAAGTGGAGAAAACAATGAAAAAGAAAACAAGAAAAGAATGCCGATAAAGTGCAGAAAACTATTAAGAATCAAAAGAGCTTATTAATATTTTTTAAGTAAAAACCAAAGACAAACTTAAAATAAGGACATTTGTTTTGCATTTCAATATCTTCTACACACTATTTTTTTTATATAAAAATAAGATTGTTTTATTGCATTACATAATTTTGTACAATGAAGGAAACATTTTCTTATTGCCAATAAAAAATTGTGCAATGGCTGGGGATCCAGGGTAAACCAATAGGAAGACAGACTCCAAACTCCGCCCCATCCAGTCATATATTTAACCCTACACTGGTCTCCATTTCTATATTCCCCGATGATGAGAGCAATGTATGCACTCAAAACGTTGGAAGCTAACTTAACCTGGCTCGCTGGTAAATATTTCAAGAACAGACTTAGTAGCCTTTACCAGAGTAATACATATTTGTTGAGATGTAAATTATGGATGAATGTTACGAACTATTCATGATAACGAGGCCTCCTTATTCTTCATTTGTATATATGTATATGCATGTTGGACGAGGAATTTATTATGTATTAACCCGAGAACACTTGTTTGAATCACAATTTATAAATTTTACCTCTGCTGAAAGCCCTGTCTTTACAAAAGAAAACAAAACCAATTTCATCTCTCTACGAGAATTAGTTCTTGAGCTACATTTTTTTCCCCTAGTACTTTGCAAGTTTGAAAAGCGTGCACTTGAAAAGGCATTAAATTCAACGGGAGTACAGGTTAAATCAGTATGATAAAGGTTAAATGAGTAATTTGGACCACTTGACTAGTTTCCACCCCTGATGTAAGCTATGCATTTAGCAAGTTTGTTGTCCACCTGTAGTCCTTTCCTTAACACGTGGCAGATATAAAGGAAACATCTAAAGCTGTAAACTTTAGCCTGATGAAACTCATCACCTTGGAGGATGATAGGGACTTACCTGAAGGATCCGAAGCAACGGAAACAGCTGACCAGACTTCAGAGAATAAACTTGTGCAGGCTCAAAACCAACCTGCAGAGTTAGACTTACCGTCCGTGGTTGATGTATTGACAAAGCATCTTATGCATACGTCGGTTCAAACAAAAGTGGCTGTTTTGAGGTGGATTTACCATCTGCATATCAAGATACCTAACAAGGTAAGAGCTGCTTTAAGCTATTATTTAAATTTTGATAAATATAGCATGTCCCAAAATGATTATTGAGATTTCAAGTAGTTGGTATATTGGAACAGATGAAGGTGATTATTTATATCGTACATGTACGATAAGAACGGCTGTGGAGGTTTGCTACACTATCATTTGTTTCCCATCAGTCACAGCGGCGTAGGTGTATTACAAGATGGCTACTCCCATGTGTCATTGAATTTGCAAGGTGTGGTTCTGCTATTTCAGTTCAGTGAGCTTTTCGACTGCGATTTGGAAGTGATCCTCCGTCCGATAACAACATTTGTCAATGGTTTAATAAGTTTCAAAGAACTGGATGTGTCTGCGAAGGGAAGAGTTCTGGATGTCCAAGTGTGTCGAACAAAAGCTTAGAGAAGCATTGGACTACCGGATGGGTGTGTCCCGAAAGGTGCTCACGTTGAACATTTATAAGGTACACTATGTAAACTTGTTGAGTTGTTATTTACTCCCACATAAGCTTTGTCCTTGTACCCCACATATAAGGGAAATTAAATGACCGAAATTCTGATAATCATTTTGGGACAAGCTGTATAAGGTTTCCTTTCCCCCATTTATTATATAACTTGTTTGTTACAAAGTAAATAAGCAAAGAAACAAGAAATACGACACCTTGTGTTGGAAAAGGTTATTTCCTCGCCAGTGGAAGCAAGCAAACACCATCCCTATTTTAAAAATCTGGTACAGTACATGCTATGGACCTATTTTCCCTTCAACTACTCTTTCTTTGTGTGAGAGAATTGTGAAAAATAATACTTACAATTTGCAGCCAAACATGGTTTTCTCTCAATTTCATCTTGCCTTAATGACTTCACTATTATGCATTCCCAATGCTGTAAATGCTGTTAGTATAAAGGTAACCAAGAAAGTTCTGTCAGTTTCTGACAATGCCAAACGTCATACTCCGAGTTCCAAGGTTAGACAGATAAGACGGTAGTCATTTGTTGGTGGGCATATACTAGGGACAGGCAGAACCGAATCTTGGAAGATTCAAATATCAAATCCTGATGAATTTGGGTAACGATTCCCGGATTCAAGCAAAAGCATCTTACTGCAGCACTCTACTATATACTATACAGGTCTCATTTACAACATAACTTACAAAAACTAAATAATTTTCTTCAAGCGTATGTATTGTTGCATCCCAAAAAAATGAAATGATCTATTTTTGAAAAATTTTTGTTTGTTCATTTTCATACCTAAAATGGTGTGTATGAATACCAAATACTACTGTTCAAAATATGTATAATATATATATATATGTAATCTTGATGGAGATATTTTCTCTGGATATCAGCCAGGTGATTTCCGGATAAACATTTAAACTGATGAGAGTAACATTAGCTCTCGAAAGCTAGAAATCCTATCCGGAAATCACCTGGCTGATATTCTGGGAAAACCTCTTCATCATTCGCTTCCAGGAAAGCTTCAATAATTTTGTGTAATTTTCTTCAAAAGTCAGTGTTGCCATCCCCAAAATATTTGAAAATCTCTATTTTTTTTATTTATTATTATTTTTTTATTATTCTGTTACTATGTACTGTACAAACTTTAAATAAAATGCTGAATATTATCCTGAAAGAGTGTCTGCTGGGAACAACCTCTGGCAGCTATTGTGCCAAATACGAAAATGCACAACACCTACACCACATGGACAAGCATAGAAATAACAAAATAAATAGCATTTGTGCTGCCATGCGGCGGCAAGTTATGAACTGAAATGTCAAATGTTTGCAGCAAAATAATGACAAATGACATAGAAACATGACCATGTTTCCACAAGCACTATAAAACTGAGCGTATACATATTTTATCTACAATTTGTGCACAATGGGGGGGGAAACATACATTGTACATCTTCTGCCCTTAAACAGCTAATTAATATACAGGGTGGCATACGAAATGATCCCCCATTTTGTTTGTGGATAAAAACTACAATGCATATTATAAAGAAGCTTTAAATGAAACATATATCACGAAAAAGGTTACACTTTGGGAAAATGTACTACTGCAATACATGCTCAATATGACCACCATTTTTATTGGTAACCTCAATCAAGCAAACACCATTGTTACCAATTACCCTACAGCACGTGAGTTCTGTAATTTCACTGAAAGCTTGAACCATAGGTCTTCTGAATTCCTTTAAATATTGCGGCTTTTTTCTGAAAATCTTTTTCTCACCATGCAAATGAAAGTGTGCTTTGTCAGAAAACCAAATGTTGTTCAGTGTTGCATTGTTATCCTCAGCCCAATGAACGAATACCATTCTCTGCTGTTCATGTTCATTTGTGAGCTTTGCAACACAGTAATCTTGTGCAGATACATATGGAGATCATTTTTAAGAATCCTAGTTGTATTGCTGCTTTTCTAGCCTATTTGCAGGGGATTCCTATGCATAGCGACTCAAATAGCTTCATTATTCTTAGCTGAATGCACAGGTTTGGGATGTTCACGTTTCGATTCCAATACTGGTCCTTCCATTCAAAACTTTTAGTCCAGTTTGTGGGTCGTTTTTTTTACAGGGGGTCCCACCGAGTATGGAAATATGCATGAAAACGCCTCTGAATCACAACAATGCTTTTTTGTTTCAGCAAATAATAGCACAGTTGCTGATCGCTGTTGTGGCATAAGTTTTCCTTTGTATGCCATGTTGTCTACTCTAGCCCCCTAGCGAAAGCATCATGAATTATGCTTCACATCTCATCATGCAACTTTTCCAATGGCTACTGCAACTGCTGTTGACACATGACGTAATTTCTCATTTCAGATCTGAAAAAGAAAATGGGGGATTATTTCGTGAGCCATCCTCACCAAATGATTGCAATGGGTTTTGCCCTTTAAAAGGAACTGTGTATTTAGGTATTTATTTTACAAAACCAGGACACAGAAATGTTATATTTTTATTTCTGAAAATATTAACAAAATGGCAGAATTTTCCATTAAATTACAAGCTATTTGTAAATATACTGGATTTTTTAAAATTATCAGTAATTTTACTGAGCTTTTGTTTATCATGCGTAAATTTCATTTGTATTGCAATAAAATGTCACATACATTTTCCACCACTTTTCTTCTATTATCCACATTTTCCACAACATCCGATCCCCCACTTTCCGTGTGTACATGTCTTTAAGCATTCTCAAGCATGACTATAAAGGGCTGCCCCCCAAGCCAAAGAAAATAAAGTTTATGTAAACTAAATAAAATAAAATAATAAAAGCAAAAACCTGATTAAAGATGAAATTTTAAGTAGCAAATTAGTATAATGTAGGCTAAGGGACAAAATCTGACATAAACCATTTTTAGGTGAGCAAGAAAAATTGGTAACCAAAAAAAGTATGTTGGTCCCCCCCCCCCTGTTCTCTGGCAGGAATTTCTCATTCCACCCTTGGACACTCTTGAACCAGGAGTTCTCTTCTATCCCCTCTACCTAAGTTTTCACTTTATATATGTGTGTGTTATTTTTGTTTTCCATCATGTTGGTTTTTCTTCCTGTTGGACTAATGGACTAGCTACGTTTTTTAACATATTATTTGCTTGGTAATATGTCATTTTTCACAGAATATGCATGTTCCTTGAAATGCTGGCACATTCCGTTTCACAACAAGAAGAGACATCACAGATGCAGTTAAATATTATGTTGGGTTGCCAGCATGCACGAATGTTCATAGTGCCAAAACGGGACACCAACTCAAAAATGTTACTGAAAAAAGTTGTTTGTTATAATGTCCTCTGTACGTTTCTGTTGTCCGTGGTTGCCATAACATAAGAGGTTTGGCTAGGAAAAAACCGGATTGATGTTGCTATTGGCAAACAACGAATGCGCGAAGGTTGAGCAATGCATGATTCTATACTACCATACCCTGCCTACAGAATGACTAATTGCCCTGGGTGCAGGCCTCTCAGTTTCACTGTGGCACTTGGACAAAGCGGAACGTGCGTCTGTGCTCCGTCGGAAAAATGCTGAGTATTAAAATGGAACAGCGTGTCAATATGAAGTTCCTTTACAAACTGGGGAAATCCGCAACAGAAGTGTACGACATGTTAAAATCTGTGTACGGGGATGAGTGTTTATCACGCACACAAGTGTTTGAGTGGTTTAAACGGTTTAAAGAAGGACAGGAAATGATCCAAGACAACCCACGTTCAGGACGACCATGCACGTCGAAAATGGAAACAAACATTCAAAAAGTGAGTGATGTGATTCGAAAAGATCGTCGATTGACCATTAGAGCAGTTGCTGAAATCACAGGAATAGACAAAGAAAGTGTTCGACAAATTTTACACGAGAATTTGAACATCAGTAAAGTGTGTTCAAAACTCGTGCCAAGGAACCTGACATTGGAACAGAAGGAAGCTCGAGTGAACATTTGTACGGACACTTTGAAGAACATTGAAACAGACCCTACATTCTTAGAGAGAGTGATAACCTGTGATGAATCGTGTGTTTTTCACGTACGACCCTGCCACAAAGCGCCAATCAATGCATTGGAAGACCCCGAGTTCGCCACGTCACAAGAAAGCTCGCATGAGCAAGTCCAAATTCAAAGCCATGATGATTGTCTTTTTCGACATTCGAGGCATTGTGTACGTTCATTGGGTACCCGATTGTCAAACTGTAAACCAACATCATTACATTAATGTGCTGAAAACCCTTCGTGAGCGAGCGAGTAAGAAAGAAGACGACGACCTGATTTGTGGCAACGGAAGTCATGGATTCTGCACCAAGACAATGCTCCTGTCCATATGGCCCTGTCAGTGAAGACATTTTTGGCTAAATATGGCATCCCAGTGTTAGAACATCTGCCGTATTCACCCGACCTTGCTCCCTGTGACTTCTTTTTATTCCCCAGAGTGAAGTCCGCCCTAAAAGGAACCAGATTTGAGACAGTAGAAGCTGTGCAAAGAAAAGCGACGGATGTAATGAACATGATCTCCGAAAATGACTGGCTACACTGCTTCCAGCAATGGAAAATTCGTATGGAGCGGTGTACAGATCGTGCAGGGGAGTACTTTGAAGGAGATAAAGATCCTGTTGTACAAAATGCCGAATAAAAGATTTCATAGCATCAGTCCGGTTTTTTTCTAGCCAAACCTCGTATATTAATACTTCATAGGTCTTTCAGTTTTGCCAACTTTCATTTTAATTTGCATCAATTATTATTTTTCTTCTTTGTTTCCATAAACAGCTCAACCAAACAGTGGAGATGCTTTACCTTCTTTAAACTTGTGTTTGCTATGAGTTGTAAAATCACAAAGTTTAATCTCTGTAGCTTTGGTAATTCCAGAGATCATTGATATGCGTGAGATCTCACTCTTACACATGCTTATTATGTTCTTAGCCATTTGAGACAGGTCTATAGAAAAAAAATCGTGATGAATTTAGCTATTAATTGGCTAGTGTATTATACCATCAAAATTTGTTTTTAAGCATTATGTACTGATATTTGTCATGGTTGAATAAGAAACAAAACATCCTGTTAACTGCACAGATTTTAAAAGTCCTTATGTATTGTGCCTTATTTATGAATTTATCATGCTGACCACAACTTAGAATTATGCATCTTCCACAATAAATACAAAGAATTGAAAATTCTTCATACTTTTACAGAAAAAATAAAAACACTATCCTCACTTTGCACATACAATTCAGAATAATTAGATACACAGACAAAAGGTTAAATAGCTGGGTATATCATTCAGATTCTGAGTGTAATATGTACCATTTTTAATCACATTATTGTAAATTTTATGCATATACATCTCTAATTTATTTTTTTTCTTCCCAAAATGCAGATGTTTCGACATGTGGATGAATTGTTTCCGGTTCTTCTTCGAACTTTATCTGATTCTTCAGATGAAGTTGTCCAACAAGACTTAGAAGTTTTAGCTGAAATTATATCTTCTCAGTCAGGAAAGAAGACCATGTCAGCTGCTGATGGGGAGCCTGGTGAGTGTAACAATACAATAGTTTTAAAACATGCCATATGTACTACTTGGGAGCCAAGAATGAACCGAATGAGCATGCCTTTGCAACATGTCAACACTTCTATGCTGCAAGTTTTGAGGTACTGTTAAAGAGGTAAGATAAAGCCATGGTGGTAGTGCGTGCTAGCTAAACAATGGCACTGTGATACGTTTCTCACACTGCAAGGTCACTTGAAATATTGGAAAGTCTCTTTATGCAATATGGACTCCCCCTTCCCTCCCCCCACATGGTCACCTCTGTAGAAGATGGATTATTGAATATCTAGGATGTTATAATACCTTTACATAACTATGTTATATTGTTTTATTGAATCATCGCTAAGGATGGAGTTTTGTGAGCGGGGGGGGGGGGGGGGGCTGGGGGAGAATTGGTTAGTGCACTGGATTTGTAGTAAAAATCACAGGTCTTGTCGTTCGTTCAATCCTCAACAGATATAAGTAGCAGAAGCACTACACAATGGCTAATGTCCAATTAACATTGCATGTGAATAACATTTTCACTAATATTCAGAGAATTATTATATACAAATATTGTATTAATAAGAGTAGCATGGCATATTAGAAGTAAAATATGTATTTTATTTAGTTGTTTATAATAGTGTAAGAAATTAAGTGTAGTTTGCATACTATGTCTAAATGTTGCAGGTTATGCACATGATATATTCCTACAGTAAAGAGAATTACAGAAATACAAGATGTGAAACAGCTACTATACATTCGATGGCTTATTTGTCTATATGTTAAAGGTTAAAGCCATGCATAGATTAGTGTGAATAACATTTACCCAAAAATTATGAAAGCCATAAATTTAGCTCTGTTGGTAGAGCATCTGGCTACCACGCAGAAGATCCAGGTTCGAATCCCGGGGCAGGTGATCTGGACCAGGAATTTTTCCAGTCATTTTCCTATTTCTACGTGCCTCTGAGGTGCACCCAGCCTCTTACAGTAAGTACCTGGGGTGGGGGAAGTAATGGTGGTCAGGCATGATACTAATCACATTATTCCAATTATGGCCGAGATCAAGAATATGTGGAGCTCTACCTCCACATCACCCCATATGCATTCAAGGCATCTGTGCAGGGGTACAGGGGTACCTTTAATTTACCTTAAAATTATTTCTGTATAATGTGACTGATCCCAAGCTCTTTATACACTGACTGCTCAATAAATTGCAACCACCCCTCCAATTTGTAATGGATGCCTCCCACAGCTGACCTATCCCGTGACTATCTGGAGTGCAGGCAATGTGGTGAGGATAGACAAAGGTAGTCAAACATCACAGATGGTATAGGTGAAGCCTTCATTGGAACCTCAGTTTGATATCTTTGACACAGCTCCAGAGGAAGCCGACTGGACACTTATCTGGTTTCGAGCCAGCACTAGTTTTTCTGAAAAATGTTATTGTCACTTTTACCTGTAGTATTTATATGTTCATCCATACACTGCGATGTTATGCAAGGTCTCCATATTGTATACAAAAAAAAATATATATATAGCACAACACAATAACACAACCTAGCAAAGATAATGCAACCTCAAGTTCAGAAATCTCTAAAGAAACTGAATTGGCAACATCTCATTTACTCCACGTGGACTTGACAAGTACTATCAGTTACTAAAATGGACGCTATTGGTGGGAAAGGTTTGAGGGGAGAATTTACAGAGTTCCACGTGGACTTGACATATTTGTCAGAAGGGAACTTATCTTTCGGAACTTTCTTTGAAGTAAAGCGGTGTTCCAATGTTGACTGGGTTTACAATGGGAGGTAATAAGGATATAACACCCTTCCAAAAGTGCATGATTGTGGGTGGGTGCCCAAGTATTGGGTGCATCAATAACCCAGACAGCAAACTTGGTCAGGTGCACCCATTCTAGTGTAAAGAAGGTGTATAGGGAGTGCCAAGAAAATGAGACAATGACCACCAAGAGGCAGAACTGCAAGAACATATGAGAAATGACACCACAGGGTCTAGTACATAGGTTGGAGATTTAATAGTGACAACTATTTATTTACAAATGATACAAAATAGTTACCTCTGTGAAACTTTTACAGCCCATTGATGTTGTCACCAGCATTGTGTACAACCCTTTGCCAGCAATGTGGAAGTTGTAGCATACCTGTAGCAGCACCTGTTCTGATGATTGTTTGAATGGAGCATTCTATTGCCTGAAGAATCTCTGGAACAGTTTGGAAGCGAGTGCTCTTCATCTTAGGCATCAAATTAAAGTCACAGGGGATTAAGTCTGGGAAATATGGGGGATGGTAGAGCACCTGCCAGCCAAATCAACAAGCTACCAAAGGGCTCCCCGATGGTGTAGTGGTAGCGTCGTTGCCTTGTAATCAAGGGGTCCCGGCTTCGATACCCAATGGAGGCACATAGTGGTTCAGATCCCACTTTAAACTCTAGGTCCAGTCCCGATTGGCCTTACTGTGCATAAAGTGGACTTAAAACACAAAATCAAAGAAGCTACCAAATCAGCCACAGGATGCACTACAGCGCCCCAGCATAGTCCTGAACAATGATGGGAAGATTCAGCAGAAAGTGTCCCCTCTTCTATTGCAACGCAGGTCACAGGTTATGTTCCAAAAATGAACAGTATTACTGCGCATTGACGGTCTGTCCTTGAGGTAGGGTATGTATTTAAGATAACATCATCACAGAATCACCATAACTTTCACATTGGTGGGCTTCTAATTACACAACTTGACTCCAACGATACTCTATTCCTCTTGTCACTGCTCATGCAACTAGTGTTGGAAGGAAGAGTCCATTTACTGGGAGGTAGGTTAGGTCTTTAAACTAACATGTTGTATAAGCGAGGAGTACCAGTTCTGTTTTATGAGGTATATGCAGCAGTGTTGCCACTATTAAATCTCCAACCCATGTACAATAGATTGTAAAAGCTAAATGCACGATCAGCATATGAAAATTATGGGATCTATACAACCATGGATGCACAACACTCGCATCCTACACACTGGCATGCATGAAGGTCCACAGCAGGCAACCCCACTCATCACTCTTAACGAAACATTACCACCAACTTCATCTCACCTGGGTCCACGAGCATGCTGATTGGACCACTGAGTATCAGAAGTGGGTGTGCTGGTCCAATGAATCAAGGTTTTTGCTACTCCACACCAATGGGCATGTGCCTGTATGGTGCCAATAGTATGAGACTATGGACCCTTGCTGCATGCTAAGTGCTATCCAGGCTGGTGGAGTTGAGTGTATGGTGTAGGGACAAGGTAATCAGGTGATTTTTAAGAAAAACACTTTATAGAAATAATTTACAGAATAAAGTACATAATAATTTTGTCGATATCAGAATCACTTTTATTGAAAGTACAGATTTCTTTGATGAGGGTCTACAAAAGCTCATCTACTGCTACGACAAGTGTCTCAACAACTACGGGAACTACGTGGAGAAGTAGCTGAATGTACATATGACCAGCCACAGAGATAATTAAATTCCTTCCTTTGCATGTTTTAGTTTTATTTCAAAATGGCCCTTAATTAAAAAATAAATCTCATATGTACTGATGGGGTAAAGATTATGTAAACTGTAAACACACTTAAATTTCTCTTGATTTAAAATTCAATAATTTTTATAGGTTAATGTAGCAAACATTTTGTGTAGAATAATATACAAAATTCTAATCATGTTAAACCATAAATAGCGTCATTATTAGAGCCCGGAAGTTTGGCAAAATGCCTCTTTTTATCTACTGCATATATTGATAAAATTTTTCCGGATATACGTTTCTTATGTTGTTTCGAATGTTTTGGAAGCCTTTTCATTTTGCCTATTTTGCCTATTTGGGACCCCACTGCCTATTTTTAATTATAATGCCTTTTTTTGCCTTTTTCAATGAAATTTGACATTTTTTTAAAAAAAAATGTGTATATAAATTATTTTTCTCCCAAAAAATGTTGTTGGCATTTATTTTTCTTCCGTTTATTATGTGAATAATTTTCGCCTTATTTAAGTAATATTGAACTCACGCATGTTTCAACATTGCTGAAGGAGAAAAGTGTGAGAAAAAAGTATTTCATGCTGAGTCAGGATATTGCCTTTCGGTTAACATTTCTTGTGCATGATTGACTGCTGAAGTGGACAGGTTGATTTCGAACACAAAGAAAATATTTCTGAAATCTCCCTCTCGAACCCGAAAATTTCAGGAAGTTGCGATTGAGCTTAGTTTACTTCAGCAACCAGTCTTGACGAGATAGGGAACCTGGATATCAGCAGCTATATATTATGCTAACAACCTTCAAAAAATCAGTGAGGTGATCGATGCTCTTCCAGAAAATGAAGCGGCTTCAATTTGTGAAGTGAAAAAACTCCTGTGCTATTCAAGTTTACTTTTGTACATTGTGGTGCATTGCCAGAGACAATTACAATTATAGCATCCATGAAAATCTTCGAGGAATCTATGCAGCAGATGATGGAAGTGCCAGGAGAAAAGGGGTCAGCTGTTGCGGAAAAATGCTAACGGGTAGTGAGTGCAAATGAGGACTTGAAACAATTGAAAACAATTGTGATATTCTAAAAGGTGAAAATGCTTTTACCAAAATGAGTCCAGCTACATTAGCTTGTTATATGTATGCTCCAATAACTTCTGTCGAAGTAGAAAGATCATATTCTATTATGAAAAACATTCTCTCTGACAGACGACTATCAATGAATGTTGAAAACTTAAAAAGCATAACACCATTAAGCCTTGTTTCCATGATTATGAAAAACTAAATATGCTGACCAAGGCAGTAATTTATTTTATTAAAAACATAAACTAACGTAACGTTTCAACCTTCTAGCAAGGTCTTCTTCAGACTCTGTATCAAGTACAAACACTTTTGTACTTGATACAGAGTCTGAAGAAGACCTTGCTAGAAGGTTGAAACGTTACGTTAGTTTATGTTTTTAATAAAATAAATTACTGCCTTGGTCAGCATATTTAGTTTTTCTTAAAAAGCACCTTGTAGTTATGTGCAATCAAGACGGAGAAAATTGAAATGCTCTTCCCAATTTAGGTTTTAACATTTTGCCAGAAATTATAGATAAAAGTAAACGACTTCTAAATGTGCCTTTTTTCGATTTATTTTGCCTTTTTTTTCATTTTTAGTGCCTATTTACCACATTAAAATGCCTTTTTGCCTTCCTATTTTAACAAAAATAAATGCCTGAACTTCCGGGCTCTAGTCATTATCATTACACTGTAAATAAACATGGCAGCTGATATTTTGCAAATTATCATTAAAAAAATTGCCAAAATTTAGCTACAAAGACTGAAAAATATTTTAAGTTACAATTATATAGTACATCCAGAATGTTTTATTTACACTGAAAGAAAAGTTACTGAAATAATTATAGTTTCATTAATACACTCAACAAGCATTTCCATAGTAGGTATCAGAAACAGAAAAATGTATATTTTCATATATTTTTTTATTTGCTTTAATCAAACTGTTCAAATATTTTTCATGGCCATTTACCATGTATGATGCTAAAATCCATACAAGCAATTTTCAATGCATTTTTTAAAATTAAAATTGATTTTAAAAACATCAACAAAAAATATTTTTTTTAAATAAAAAATAATGATTTTTTATCCACCCTGTGTGGGAATGCTTCTGTTGGCATAGATTGGGACCGCTAGTGTGTCTAGACCACTGTGTGGAATTCTTTGTGTTTCATGAGGTGTTAGGGAACCATGTGTGCCATGAACCCCATGATGTAACACTTTTATCCATATGCGAACGGCATCTTCCAGGGTGACAGTGTGCAATGTCACCGAGGAAGGATTGTGCTTGATAGGTTGGAGGAACATTCTAATGAGATGCACCACATTGAATTGGCCTCCTAACTCCCCTGATTTGAATCCCATTGAGCAGGGGTTCCCATTTTTTTTTTTTATTATTATTATTATTTTTTTTTGTTTGACGGGGCACTTAGTGTTTCAAGATTTTTCCACAGTGCCCAAGTCAGAATGTAGGCCTAACACTTGCAACGCTCAACACTTGTTCTGCAATGGTGTGAGGTTTTTTACACTTGGCTACTCTATGTGCAACTTTTAAGATGCTAGCAAAGCACTGCTTGGTATTGACACCTGCTGAGAAAAAATACATTTTTGTTGTCTTCATTCTTTTAACTTTCAGGTGAAATAGTCACACGTTTTATCAACCATGTTTGGATGATTAGTTTCTAAGTGCCATTTTAGTTTATTTGGAATCATGCATTCTGGTGCCAAAACTTTCATACAGAGAACACTGCAGTCTCTCTTCATCATTAACATCTGTCGATGTAAATCCAAAATTCAAATAACTGTTGCCATACTTACGGTATTTCCGCTTCTTCACACCTCTGCCGTTAGTTTGTGGTGTATCCTCTTTATTTTCACTCCTACAATGCTTATTAGTGTTCAGTAAAAACGTGTCCATTTTTATAAAGTTAAGAATAATGGCTATAAAAAGTTTACTTGATCACCACACAGCAGCAGTGCCAGGAGGTTGAGAGGGTGCGGAATAAAATTTAAGGGGTGCGATGTTGGAAAGAAAGATTTGATTTGATTTGATTTAGTTTATTTTACTTCGCGTTTTGTGCCTCTTGGCTAATTTGCGAAGATGGGGATGAGTGATGAAATGATGAAATTGATGAATGGACATTCACAAACAACCAAGCCCGACCGGGATTCGAACCCGGGACCCTTGGCGTCGCAGCGCGATGTGCTAACCACTCGGCCACAGGGTCGGGCTGGAAAGAAAGAAAGCATGAAATAAGCATGAATGTTTTAGCAGATGCGCAACCACGAATTTTTGTCAGCTGGGCAGGGCAAGTACCAGGAGAAACGTGCCAATAATAATAATAATAATAATAATGACATTATTATTAGTAGTACTAGTATAGTAGTAGTAGTAGTAGTATCAAAGACGTTATTATCCTCGTAAATCACACAAAAGGGGAGAAGTCGGTGCTAAAGCATTTGTGTTGGACAAATGATTTGAGATATTTTTTCAACACATTCAATTTCACATTAGTTTTTCTTGTATGTACGCATTGCTTGCATGATAGAATTATTTTCCTGTAGTTTACGGTTATTACAAGCATAAGAAAACAGTTTTTTCTTTTTCTTTGTGACGTTTAAGGAGAACACATGCTCCTTTCATCAGACATTTATTTTCATTTTGACTAAAGATACAGTTATAACAATGGTTAGTAATTTTTTAAACAAAAAGAATCTGTTATATAATGGATGTTGTCAATGTTACATTGTTGTAATATAGCAACTTAACTGTGAAAAAAGCAGTCTGTTTTATTTTTATTTCAGATTTTTTTTAAATTATGAATCCCAAATATCATCAGGTAATTCAAATTCATCATTGTTTTCACAAAGTCTCTTGATGTTTTCTGTTACATTAAATTTTAAAGATGGTGGCTTACTCCATTTGCGAACCCATGAATAACAATGTAATTTCTTTCCTTGATCTGCAAATTAAGACAACTGACTCAACAATTCAAACATCAGTCCATAGGAAAAAATTAGCGGGGGAAAAATACATCTTTGCCAAATCAGAACATTCGCGTATAACAATGGATAACATATTTTTAAATTTTTCCTGAGAGCACAAAGACTATGTTCTAATAATGAGGATATCAAAAATGAAGAAGAAAGGCTCTTTAATATAGCAAAAGAAAATGGCTTTCACACTAACAGAATAAACCAAATCAAAAAACATGTTGCAAGAAAACAAATGGAAAAGAGAAATACAGACAAAGATGAAAAATCTGTTGAAAAGAAATTTGTGTGCATTCCATTCCACAAGGGATTCTCACATAAAATTGCAAAAATTTTTGGAAGTTTTAATTTCAAAATTGTTTTTAAATCACCAAGAAGTTTGGAATGTACATTTAATGGATTCAAAATGAGAAACTCTCTACCAGATGTGGAAACCACAGGAATATATAATATAAGTTGTTCATGTTCAAAAGATTATGTGGGACAAACAGCAAGGAAAATGGCAATAAGATGGCACGAACAATATTTGGACATTATAAATCTAAACCCAAGAACAGGTTTGTCAACTCATATCATCGAAGAGAAGCATTTGATTAAAAAGAGAAGAGTTTTAAAAAGATTAACGGGAAAAACAGAGTTGAATGTCTGGGAAGCTTCGTTCATTGCAGAAGAACACTGGAATAAATTAAATAATGAAAATGGTAACATAGATCCAGTATGGAGTTTTCTTTTTCACAAATGGAGTAAGCCACCATCTTTAAAATTTAATGTAACAGAAAACATCAAGAGACTTTGTGAAAACAATGATGAATTTGAATTACCTGATGATATTTGGGATTCATAATTTTAAAAAATTGGATAAAAATTAAACAGACTGCTTTTTTCACAGTTAAGTTGCTATATTACTACAATGTAACATTGACAACATCCATTATATAACAGATTCTTTTTGTTTAAAAAATTACTAACCATTGTTATAACTGTATCTTTAGTCAAAATGAAAATAAATGTCTGATGAAAGGAGCGTGTGTTCTCCTGAAACGTCACAAAGAAAAAGAAAAAAACTGTTTTCTTATGCTTGTAATAACCGTAAACTACAGGAAAACAATTTCACATTACCTAATATAATTTAAAACAAGCACACAAACTGTATTTTTGAAAGACAGAAGACATGACGAATATAATTATTTTTGTACATATAACATGTATAACTTTCAATTATGTTTTACACAAATGCAACATGGAGTGACGCAAAAAATAAGAAAATACACATTCAACTTGTTAACACTAAATCGTGTACGTATTCAAAGTTTCTGTAGTACACATATATAACATATTTAATACATAATCGATTCATCTGGCCCGACCCTGTGGCCGAGTGGTTAGCACATCGCGCTGCGACGCCAAGGGTCCCAGGTTCGAATCCCGGTAGGGCTTGGTTGTTTGTGAATGTCCATTCATCAATTTCATCATTTCATCACTCATCCCCATCTTCGCAAATTAGCCAAGAGGCACAAAACGCGAAGTAAAATAAACTAAATCAATCAATCGATTCATCTGCCTCATAACAAACCAACAGCAAAAATGATATAAATCTCTCAAATGTCCACGTTCCTGTTCATCCAAACAATTGTTCATGCATTATAGACTAAACTGCTTAGCAGTAACAGTCTGAATTACATAGTTGTTCTTACTTCTCTCTCTCTCTCTCTGGTAATTTACAATGCATTACAGAAAAGAATGATATTGCTCGCTGCTTCGCTCACAAGAACATTTTTGGATCCAAATTATTGCATGCTGAAAACAATATTAATATAATAGGATGCCGCATTCTCTCTTTTGTAACATTTTAATTTAGATTAATCACCGTTCCCTAGCTACAGCTCGGAACTTTTATGAATTAAAAAAAAAGAAGGAAATTTATTTTTATTTGCATAAAATTTGAAATCGAGGATGAAAATTGTCTCTCTGTGCCCCTCCCCCCTGCAGGTGCCATTGGCCATCTGGAAGAAAAATAAAGAAATACATGAAAACTAATTGCGTCTTGAGTATCGTTTTGTCCTGCTACTTTTAGATTTTGCTAGCCTTGCTGTTTGCCCCCTTGCCCCCATATAATTTATTTCCGACCTAGGTTGGGTTGGTAATGCCCTCCTGTGGTTGCATCAATAACAAGTAGGCAGATAATAAAACCATTTAACTACAATGCCAAAAAAAGAACTCATTGAGCTATAGGCAAATATCGAAAAACACCTACCGACAGTACAGTAAAATAAAAAATGCGGCTTCTCTTTCAATGCTTGGCTGTTGTATATAATAACAGCGGTGTCACTTCAATACCTAACATTTGGGTGCTCAATGTGACTACGTCATATGACACTGTAAGAGTTAATGTTTTCAACAAGCAAGCACCCCTTCGTGCCCCCCTGGCACTGCCCCTGTCACCACAATCTCCCCACGATGACAGCTGTTTATATAGAAACATCAGGTACCAAGAAAGTTTGATATGTAGAACAAACTCACACTCTCCATGTGGTCGCATGACAAACAACTAACTGCCTTGTATACTGCAGTGACTTCAAAAGACTCTGTTGAAATTCTTATCTCGAACGCCATCTAGTATTCATATCGAAAAGCTAAATACTGATTTCTACAGTGTACGTTAGGTGTTCTTCCAATCATGGAATTATCAGATGGTCCAATTCTAGAACAATGTGGAGACTTACAAGTAGGTGTCATTTGAGTGAAACTATTGGAACATTTTGCGGTGCCCCTGTAATCCAGCCACAGCACCCCAGGGCACCATACTTTGAGAACCACTGCCATAGAGCATCTGTGGGAGCATTATGGAACAGGCCCTTCGAACCATGAATGCTGCACCGACCTCTGTCAGCTCATGGGCTGCCATGAAGGACATATGGTGTCAGATCCCGGTGAACGTATATCAGCACCTAGTTGATACCCTACAATGATGTGTCAGGACTCTTCTCCATGTCAAAGGTTGACAACAAAGATGAATGGTTGCAATGTTGCAATTCAGTGAGCACTCAGTGTATACCTAGTCTGGCCATAAATACTGTTACAAACTTTGGGCTTCGACTGTACATCCTGTAGTCAGGCTCATGAAGCATGCTTGTGCTGAAGTTCACTCCTGACCATTGTGTGTTCAACTGTGAAAGAGCAAGCGTGTATCTTCTTGTGCTTAGCATGGCGAATATGAAAACAGAGTAGCCGTAATTGCTCTGCATATGGTTTGGAAGTCACTCACTGAGATTTTCCAGCCCATAAAAATCCCGAAGATGAGCAAAAGAATTGTGTATCAGACAATCCAGAGATTCACTGATACTGGTAGCATGATAGATCGCCCAAGAGTTGGTCAACTTCACACCGTATGAACAGTGGCGGCTGTTAAAGCAGTGATGGCTCGCATCTGCCGAAATCTCATCCGGAAGCAAGTGATAATGGCACAGGAGCTGAACATTTCACAACAATCAATGTTCAGGTTACTTAATGAAGACCTGGGAATTGCAGCTTATCGGTGGAGTACTGGAAATTTCCTGACAACTCAAGTGAAGAAGCAGAGGGAACTGAAATCGAGATGGCTCCTGCAGCGGTACGTTGTCAATGGGCATTGCAGGATTCTCTTCACTGATAAGAAATTGTTCACCACTGAATAAAGTTTTAACTGCCAAAATGAAAGGGCGTATGCTTCAAACTCTAGAGAAGTTTGTGAGAGAGTTCCCAAAAATCAGAGATGCCACCAGCCCTCCTCAGTCATGGTTTGGTGGGGCCAGCTATGAGAGTTACACCAGGCCTCATTTTTAAGAAAAGGGCTTAAAAGCCATGTGAA